>NC_080382.1:10049580-10700641 GCF_014773155.1 Arachis stenosperma | reverse complement strand
TGAATTCCCAAGAATTGACTACTGGTCCAACCTAGAAGCATCTATTAACAAGTTGCAAGAGACTATGGAGCAACTGAAGGAAGAACAGCAGAATCAAAACTGCATGCTCTGCAAATTGCTGAAGGAACAAGAGAAGCAGGGGCGTGAAATTCAAGAGATGAAACGCCAAAAGCTCTCCTCTCAAGCTGAGGGAGCATCCACTTCTCAAAATCAAGGTTGTTGAGTCCTAACTCTGTGAAAACCTCTATCATTAGGAGCCTCTGTTTTTCGTTTTTTTTATTTTCCTTCATTTTGTTTTTATTTTTCGTTTTTCCAGTCTCATTCTATATCTATTTTTGAGTCTTGTTTTTAATTCATAATTAATAAAATTAAAGTTATGCCTTAAAGTTATGAATGTCCTATGAATCCATCACCTCTCTTAAAAGAAAAATGCTTTAATCACAAAAGAACAAGAAGTACAGGGTTTCGAAATTTATCTCTGAAACTAGTTGAATTAGCTTGATGTGGTGACAATATTTTTTGTTTTCTGAATGAATGCTTGAACAGTGCATATGTCTTTTGAATTTGTTGTTTTTAAGAATGTTAAATTTGTTGGCTCTTGAAAGAATGAGGAGAAAGAGAACTGTTATTGAGGATCTGAAAAATCATCAAATTGATTCTTGAAGCAAGAAAAGCAGTGAATACAAAAAAAAAAATTCGAAAAAAAAAAGAAAAAAAAAGAGAAAAGAAAAAGAAAAAGAAAAGAAATAGAGTTGTGATCCAAGGCAACAAGAGTGTGCTTAAGAACCCTGGACACCTCTAATTGGGGACTTTAGCAAAGCTGAGTCACAATCTGAAAAGGTTCACCCAATTATGTGTCTGTGGCATGTGTGTATCCGGTGGTAATACTGGAAGACAGAGTGCTTTGGGCCACAGCCAAGACTCATATATTAGCTATGTTCAAGAATCATTATACTTAACTAGGAGAATCAATAACATTATCTGAGTTCTGAGTTCTCATAGATGCCAATCATTCTGAAGTTCAAAGGATAGAGTGAGATGCCAAAACTGTTCGGAGGCAAAAAGCTACTAGTCCCGCTCATCTAATTGGAACTATGATTCTTTGATATTTTGGAATCTATAGTATATTCTCTTCTTTTTATCCTATTTTGATTTTCAGTTGCTTGGGGACAAGCAACAATTTAAGTTTGGTGTTGTGATGAGCGGATAATTTGTACACTTTTTGGCATTGTTTTTAGTATGTTTTTAGTATCTTTTAGTTAGTTTTTAGTATATTTTTATTAGTTTTTAATTAAAATTCACTTTTCTGGACTTTACTATGAGTTTGTGTGTTTTTCTGTGATTTCAGGTATTTTCTGACTGAAATTGAGGGTCCTGAGCAAAAATCTGATCCAGAGACTGAAAAGGACTGCAGATGCTGTTGGATTCTGACCTCCCTGCACTCGAAGTGGATTTTCTGGAGCTACAGAAGCCCAATTGGCGCGCTCTCAACGGCATTGGAAAGTAGACATCCTGGGCTTTCCAGCAATATATAATAGTCCATACTTTGCCCAAGATTTGATGGCCCAAACCGGCGCTCAAAGTCACCTACAGAAATTCTAGCGTTAAACGCCGGAACTGGCATAAAACTTGGAGTTAAACGCCCAAACTGGCATGAGAACTGGCGTTTAACTCCAGAAAACGTCTCTACACATAAAAGCTTCAATGCTCAGCCCAAGCACACACCAAGTGGGCCCGGAAGTGGATTTTTCTGTCATTTACTCATTTCTGTAAACCTTAGGATACTAGTTTACTACATATAGGACCTTTTGACTTTGTAATCACGACGGAATGCGACCTTATGACATTGTACACCTTTTCTTCCACAGCATGAGTCTCTAAACCCCATGGTTGGGGGTGAGGAGCTCTGCTGTGTCTTGATGGATTAATGCAATTACTACTGTTTCTCATTCAATCATGCTTGCTTCCATTCTAAGATAACACTTGTGTTCTTAATCCGGATGAATGTGATGATCAGTGACAATCATCATCATTCTCAACTATGAACATGTGCCTGACAACCACCTCTGTTCTACCTTAGATTAAGTAGTTATCTCTTGGATTCTTTTATCGGAATCTTCGTGGTATAAGCTAGACTGATGGCGGCATTCAAGAGAATCCGGAAGGTCTAAACCTTGTCTGTGGTATTCTGAGTAGGATTCAATGACTGAATGACTGTGACGTGCTTCAATCTCCTGAAGGCGGGGCGTTAGTGACAGACGCCAAAAGAATCACTGGATTCTACTCCGGTCTGATTGAGAACCGACATATGGAATGCCGTGCCGTGACAGGGCATTAGGAATCGTTCCAATGAGAGGATGGGAGGTAGCCACTGACAACGGTGAAACCCTACACACAGCTTGCCATGGAAGGAGACTTGCGTGTTTGATGAAGAAGACAGTAGGAAAGCAGAGATTCAGAAGATGGAGCATCTCCAAACCTCAACCTATTCTCCATTACTGCAAAACAAGTAACCATTTCATGATCTTTTGCTTTTCACAATCAATCCTGATAATTTCTGATATCCTGACTAAGATTTACAAGATAACCATAGCTTGATTCAAGCCGACAATCTCCGTGGGATCGACCCTTGCTCACGCAAGGTATTACTTGGACGACCCAGTGCACTTGCTGGTTAGTTGTGCGGGATTGCAAAAGTGTTATTGCAATTTCGTGCACCACCGCACTGGAGAACTTTAGTGGCTGTTCGCTCACTTCCAAAATGTCCTCCATACTGTGATCCATGGCAGTGCCATAGGATCCTTCGTGCTTCTTCTCTGGGTATACACCTGCGGATCACTCCGTCAGCACATCTCTTAAAGAGATATGGTTCATCCCAAAGGTAGTACTTGGCATCTGAAATTAATTTCTTTCTTTGCACACTGCTGTACTCCTTGGGTATGAACCTTACAGCTTTATAATTTGCAATGTCTGCAAACCATGGAGCTTCCTGGATGGCAAAGAGTTGCTCATCTGGGAAAGTCTCAGAGATCTCAGTAGAAGGGAGGGACGCCCCAGCTACTGGTTTTATTCTGGACAGATGATCAGCTACTTGATTCTCTGTCCCTTTTCTGTCTCTTATTTCTATATCAAACTCTTGCAGAAGCAACACCCATCTTATAAGCCTGGGTTTTGAATCCTGCTTTGTGAGTAAGTATTTAAGAGCAGCATGGTCAGTGTACAATCACCTTTGATCCCACTAAGTAGGATCTAAACTTGTCAATGGCATAGACCACTGCAAGCAACTTTTTCTGTGGTTGTGTAATTCTTCTGTGCATCATTTAGAACACGGCTAGCATAATAAATGACATGCAGAAGTTTGTTATGCCTTTGTCCCCCACTGCACCAATGGCATGATCACTGGCATCACACATTAGTTCAAATGGTAATGCCCAATCTGGTGCAGAGATGACTGGTGCTGTGACCAGTTTAGCTTTCAGGGTCTCAAATGCCTGCAAACACTGTGTGTCAAACACAAATGGCGTGTCAGCAGCTAACAGGTTACTCAAAGGTTTAGCAATTTTCGAAAAATCCTTGATAAACCTTCTATAGAATCCTGCATGCCCCAGAAAGCTTCTGATTGCCTTAACATTGGCAGGTGGTGGTAATTTTTCAATTACCTCTACCTTTGCCTTATCCACCTCTATCCCCCTGCTTGAAATTTTATGCCCAAGGACAATTCCTTCAGTCACCATAAAGTGACATTTCTCCCAGTTTAAAACCAGGTTAGTTTCTTGGCATCTTTTCAGGACAAGTGATAGGTGGTTAAGACAGGAGCTAAATGAGTCTCCATATACTGAAAAGTCATCCATGAAGACTTCCAGAAATTTCTCTACCATATCTGAGAAGATAGAGAGCATGCACCTTTGAAAGGTTGCAGGTGCATTGCACAGACCAAAAGGCATTCTCCTATAGGCAAACACGCCAGAAGGGCATGTGAATGCTGTTTTCTCTTGGTCTTGAGGATCTACTGCAATTTGGTTGTAGCCTGAGTAGCCATCCAAAAAGCAGTAGTAATCATGACCAGCTAGTCTTTCTAGCATTTGGTCTATGAATGGTAAAGGAAAATGATCCTTTCTGGTGGCTGTATTGAGTCTTCTGTAGTCAATACACATGCGCCACCCTGTGACTGTCCTTGTAGGAACCAGTTCATTTTTTTCATTATGAACCACTGTCATGCCTCCCTTTTTGGGAACAACTTGGACAGGGCTCACCCAGGGGCTATCAGAAATAGGATAAATAATCCCAGCCTCCAGTAATTTAGTGACCTCTTTCTGCACCACCTCCTTCATGGCAGGATTTAGCCTCCTCTGTGGTTGGACCACTGGTTTGGCATTATCCTCCAACAGGATCTTGTGCATGCATCTAGCTGGGCTAATACCCTTGAGATCACTTATGGACCACCCAAGAGCTGTCTTGTGTGTCCTTAGCACTCTAATCAGTGCTTCCTCTTCCTGTGAATTTAAAGCAGAGCTTATAATCACTGGAAAAGTGTCACCCTCTCCCAGAAATGCATATTTCAAGGATGATGGTAGTGGTTTGAGTTCAGGCTTAGGAGGCTTATCCTCCTCCTGAGGAATTTTCGAAAATTCCTTTGCCTCCTCTGGCTCTTCCTGATCAGTTTGAGCCTCTTTGAAGATGTCCTCAAGCTCTGATTTTAGGCTTTCAGCCATATTGATCTCTTCTACCAGAGAGTCAATAATGTCAGCGCCCATGCAGTCCTCTGGTGTGTCTGGATGCTGCATAGCTTTTACAGCATTCAACTTGAACTCATCCTCATTGACTCTCAAGGTTACTTCCCCCTTTTGTACATCAATGAGAGTTCGTCCAGTTGCTAGGAAAGGTCTTCCTAGAATGAGAGTTGCACTCTTGTGCTCCTCCATTTCCAGCACCACAAAGTCAGTTGGAAAGGCAAATGGCCCAACCTTGACAATCATATCCTCTATTATGCCTGATGGGTGTTTAATGGAGCCATCAGCAAGTTGGAGGCATATCCTGGTTGGTTTGACTTCTCCAATCAACCCAAGCTTTCTGATAGTGGATGCAGGTATTAGATTGATGCTTGCTCCAAGATCACATAAAGCTGTCTTGGTGCAAGTGCCTTCTAATGTGCATGGTATCAGAAAGCTTCCAGGATCTTGAAGCTTTTCTGGTAAGCTTTTTAGAATGACTGCACTGCATTCTTCAGTGAGAAACACTTTTTCAGTTTCTCTCCAATCCTTCTTATGACTTAAGATCTCTTTCATGAACTTAGCATAAGAAGGTATTTGCTCAAGTGCCTCTGCAAAAGGAATCTTTATTTCAAGAGTCCTTAAATAGTCTGCAAAGCGGGCAAATTGCTTATCCTGTTCCACTTTGCGGAGTTTCTGAGGATAAGGCATCTTGGCTTGATATTCTTCAACCTTAGATGCTGCAGGTTTATTCCGTACAGAAGTGGTTGAAGAAGCCTTGTTAGAGGGATTACTGTCAGCACTCTCAGGTGTCTGATTTTCCCTTGGCGTTTGGACGCCAGGAATGGGTGGAAAATGGGCGTTTAACGCCAACTTTTCCCCCTTTTCTGGCGTTTGAACGCCAGAACTGGGCAAGGAATGGGCGTTTAACGCCAACTTTCCTTCCCTTTCTGGCGTTTGAACGCCAATATTCCTCTCTGGGCTCTTACTGTCCTCAGAGGGATTTTGAACAGTGGGTTGGTTGTCCTCTGTCATTTGTTCCTTATTTGGCTTTTTGCTCTTTTGAACAGTGTTATTCAAGGTCTTTCCACTCCTCAATTGAACTGCTTGGCACTCCTCTGTTATCTGTTTAGATATTTGCTGTTTTGCTTGATTCAACTGTAGTTCTATGCTCTTATTGGCAACTTTAGTTTCATGGAGCATCTCTTTAAATTCTGCTAACTGTTCAGTCATCAGGAGCAATTGTTGATTAAGCTCATTCATCTGCTCTTGAGGATTAGGGTCAGTGACTAATGCCATGACTTCCTTCTCTGAAGAGAACTCATTGCTAGAGTACAAATATTGGTTTCTAGCAACAGTGTCTATAAGCTCTTGAGCTTCTTCAATTGTCTTCCTCATGTGTATAGATCCACCAGCTGAGTGGTCTAAAGACATCTGAGCTTTTTCTGTAAGCCCATAGTAGAAAATGTCTAACTGTACCCACTCTGAAAACATTTCAGAGGGACATTTTCTTAGCATACCTCTATACCTCTCCCAGGCATTATAAAGGGATTCATTATCCTCTTGTTTAAAGCCTTGGATGTCCAGCCTTAGCTGTGTCATCCTTTTGGAGGGTAAAAATGATTCAGGAATTTGTCTGATAACTGTTTCCATGTCTTATGCTTGCTGTAGGTTGGTTATTTAACCACCTTTTAGCTTGATCTTTTACAGCAAATGGAAACAGTAATAGTCTATAGACATCCTGATCTACCTCTTTATCATGTACTGTGTCAGCAATTTATAAAAACTGTGCCAGAAACTCAGTAGGTTCTTCCTGTGGAAGACCGGAATACTGGCAATTTTGCTGCACTATGATAATGAGTTGAGGATTTAGCTCAAAGCTGCTTGCTTTGATGGGAGGTATACAGATGCTACTCCCATATGCAGCTGTAATGGGGTTAGCATATGACCCCAGAGTCCTTTTGGACTGATTAATTCCACTTAAGTCCATGATGGACAAAAGGGAAATGATAATAATTGCAAAGAGATAAATTTTGTTTATTTTTTTTTTTGAAATAACGAAAAATTAAAATAAAATAAAACAAAAGGAAAATAAAATAAAAAATTCGAAAATCAAAGGGAAAATGAGATCAAAGCAAATTGAGAACTGAATCAATTAGTAAAAAAGAAGATTTTGAAAACAGCAATTAAAAAGATATGATTGAAAAATTTTTATGAAAAAAGATTTGATTTTTAAAAAGAGGAAAGAGAAAAACACAAAAAGACACCAAACTTAAAATTTTTAGAATCAAACACTAAATTTTCGAAAATTTTAAGAGAAAAACACAAAGAGGACACCAAACTTAGAATTTTTATGAATCAAAAAGGGACTAAAACTATGCAAAAACGAAAATTTTAAAAGAAAAACAAAAGCATGCAATTGACACCAAACTTAGAATATAAAACTAGACTCAACTAAAAGACTCTAAACCAACAAAAAGAAAACAGTCCTAATCTAAGCAACAAGATAAGCCGTCAGTTGTCCAAACTCGAACAATCCCCGGCAACGGCGCCAAAAACTTGGTGCACGAAATTGCAATAACACTTTTGCAATCCCGCACAACTAACCAGCAAGTGCACTGGGTCGTCCAAGTAATACCTTGCGTGAGCAAGGGTCGATCCCACGGAGATTGTCGGCTTGAAGCAAGCTATGGTTATCTTGTAAATCTTAGTCAGGATATCAGAAATTATCAGGATTGATTGTAAAAAGTAAAAGAACATGAAATGGTTACTTGTATTGCAGTAATGGAGAATAGGTTGAGGTTTGGAGATGCTCCATCTTCTGAATCTCTGCTTTCCTACTGTCTTCTTCATCAAACACGCAAGTCTCCTTCCATGGCAAGCTCGTGTAGGGTCTCACCATTGTCAATGGCTACCTCCCATCCTCGCAGTGAAAGCTAATGCACGCACTCTATCACAGTACTGCCAATCACCGGTTTGGTTTCCTCCCCTACCAGAATAGAATCCCTCTTTTGCGTCTGTCACTAACGCCCAGTAGGTTACAGGTTTGAAGCACATCACAGTCATTCAATCATCGAATCCTACTCAGAATACCACAGACAAGGTTTAGACCTTCCGGATTCTCTTGAATGCTGCCATCAGGTCCTGCCTATACCACGAAGATTCCGATTAAAGAACCCAAGAGATAACTACTCAATCTAAGATAGAACAGAGGTGGTTGTCAGGCACATGTTCATGGTTGAGAATGATGATGATTGTCACGGATCATCACATTCATCCGGATTAGGAACAAGTGTTATCTTGGAATCGAAGCAAGCATGATTGAATAAGAAACAGTAGTAATTGCATTAATCCATCAAGACACAGCAGAGCTCCTCACCCCCAACCATGGGGTTTAGAGACTCATGCTGTGGAAGTATACAAAAACGTGTGAAAAGTGCTATGAGGTCATAAGGTACAGATACAATGTCAAAAGATCCTATAAGTAGTAAACTAGTGTCCTAAGGTTTACAGAAATGAGTAAATGACAGAAAAATCCACTTCCGGGCCCACTTGGTGTGTGCTTGGGCTGAGCAATGAAGGAATTTCGTGTAGAGACCTTTTCTGGAGTTAAACGCCAGCTTTCATGCCAGTTTGGGCGTTTAACTCCAAATTTTATGCCAGTTCCGGCGTTTAACGCTGGAATTTCTGTAGGTGACTTTGAGCGCCGGTTTGGGCCATCAAATCTTGGGCAAAGTATGGACTATTATATATTGCTGGAAAGCCCAGAATGTCTACTTTCCAATGCCGTTAAGAGCGCGCCAATTGGGCTTCTGTAGCTCCAGAAAATCCACTTCGAGTGCAGGGAGGTCAGAATCCAACAGCATCTGCAGTCCTTTTCAGTCTCTGGATCAGATTTTTGCTCAGGACCCTCAATTTCAGTCAGAAAATACCTGAAATAACAGAAAAACACACAAACTCATAGTAAAGTCCAGAAAAGTGAATTTTAATTAAAAACTAATAAAAATATACTAAAAACTAACTAAAAGATACTAAAAACATACTAAAAACAATGCCAAAAAGCATACAAATTATCCGCTCATCATGAACCTTTTCAGATTGTGACTCAGCTTTGCTAGAGTCCCCAATTAGAGGTGTCCAGGGTTCTTAAGCACACTCTTATTGCCTTGGATCACAACTTTATTTCTTTCTTTTTCTTTCTTTTTCGTTTTTCTTTTTTTTTTTTTTGTATTCACTACTTTTTCTTGCTTCAAGAATCATTTTTATGATTTTTCAGATCCTCAGTAACATGTCTCCTTTTTCATCATTCTTTCAAGAGCCAACATTCATGAACCACAAATTCAAAAGACATATGCACTGTTCAAGCATACATTCAGAGAACAAAAGTGTTGCCACCACATCAAAATAATTAAACTGTTATAAAATTCAAAATTCATGCAATTCTTATCTTTTTCAATTAAGAACAATGTTTATTTAAGAAAGGTGATGGATTCATAGGACATTCATAACTTTAAGGCATAGACACTAAGATACTAATGATCACAAGACACAAACATGGACAAACATAAAGCACAATTTTTGAAAAACAGAAAAATAAAGAACAAGGAGATTAAAGAACGGGTCCACCTCAGTGATGGCGGCTTGTTCTTCCTCTTGAAGATCTTATGGAGTGCTTGAGCTCCTCAATGTCTCTTCCTTGTCTTTGTTGCTCCTCTCTCATGATTCTTTGATCTTCTCTAATTTCATGGAGGAGGATGGAATGTTCTTGGTGCTCCACCCTTAGTTGTCCCATGTTGGAACTCAATTCTCCTAGGGAGGTGTTCAGTTGCTCCCAATAGTCTTGTGGAGGAAAGTGCATCCCTTGAGGTATCTCAGGGATCTCATGATGAGGGGGGTCTCTTGTTTGCTCCATCCTTTTCTTAGTGATGGGCTTGTCCTTATCAATGGGGATGTCTCCCTCTATGTCAACTCCCACTGAATAACAGAGGTGACAAATGAGGTGAGGAAAGGCTAACCTTGCTAAGGTAGAGGACTTGTCCGCCACCCTATAGAGTTCTTGGGCTATAACCTCATGAACTTCCACTTCTTCTCCAATCATGATGCTATGAATCATGATGGCCCGGTCTAGAGTAACTTCGGACCGGTTGCTAGTGGGAATGATTGAGCGTTGGATAAACTCCAACCATCCTCTAGCCACGGGCTTGAGGTCATGCCTTCTCAGTTGAACCGGCTTCCCTCTTGAATCTCTCTTCCATTGGGCGCCCTCTTCACAAATGTCAGTGAGGACTTGGTCTAACCTTTGATCAAAGTTGACCCTTCTTGTGTAAGGATGCTCATCTCCTTGCATCATAGGCAAGTTGAATGCCAACCTTACATTTTCCGGACTAAAATCCAAGTATTTCCCCCGAACCATAGTGTTCATACCCTGACCGAGCTCTCCTAACTCGGCAAACCCACAGAGGGTCCGACCTCGTCCCAAAGGCCCACGCCGAGGTCGGACCTCGGACCAATAAAGGAAAAGGCCCATCAAAAGGAGCGAAGCCCAAAACCTAAAGGCCGAAAAGGCCTAGGAAAGGCGGTTCCACAGAGATAAAGATAAAACTCCCAAAAGATAAGATAAGATAAGAATATCTTATCCAGGGATGATCACGGCCAACTACTATAAATACACTGGAGCACCCAGGTATAACTCATACTCTAATTCTACTCGATATCTGCTTGGACCCATGCTAACTTAAGCATCGGAGTGTCATTGCAGGTACAACCCCCCGCTGTTCAGCATACCAAGCTCGGGTCACAGACCCCTACCTCGGGCCTTGCCAGACGACCGAGCTACACGTTTCAGGTAACCCTCGGAACATTGGCGCCGTTGCCGGGGACCCTGGAAGTCATCCCTTCACCATGGCAGACGACCCTCCTAACAATAACCACGCCACATCAGAACAAGAGGAGGAAGTTGACACCGGAGAACGACCGGACAGCCCTCTATCACCGCGCGCTCCAGGAGGAAACAAACAGGATCGCACAAAGACATCACTCTCAAACAAAGATCAGCAAAATCCCGAAAAAGAAAAGAGCTCGGAAATTCTAGAGACAGTTCGGGCACAACAAAACCGGCTGAAACAACTCGAAGAGGACATAAAGAAGCAGAAGGAAACCGAACAAGATCTGAGAAGGGAGGCTCGCAAGCGCAGAGAATTAGAAGAAAACTACGGAAAATAGAAGCCAACCTGAAAGACCGGACGACACGCGGCACCACTCCCGAAAACAATCATGATCCCTTCACACAAGAGATCATGAAGGAGAAGGTACCGCGAAACTTCAAACCACCAGATATGGACCTCTACGACGGCACCACCGATCCAAGTCACCACCTCAGCAACTTCAGAAGCAGAATGTACCTAGTCGACGCCTCCGACGCAATCCGGTGCAAAGCCTTCCCCACCACTCTCACCAAGTCAGCCATGAAGTGGTTTGACAACCTGCCACCAGGATCAATCTCCAGCTTTGAAGACCTAACCAAAAAATTCTTAACAAGGTTCTCTATTCAAAAAGACAAGGCAAAACATGCCCCCAGTCTACTCGGGATCAAACAAGGCAACCAAGAAACTCTCCGAGAATACATGGAGCGATTCAACAAAGCCTGCCTAGACATACAACGCTTGCCCACTGAAGCGGCCATCATGGGGTTAGCAAACGGCCTAAAAGAAGGGCCATTTAGCCAATCCCTATCTAAACGATACCCGACCTCCCTATACGAAGTGCAGGAGCGAGCAGAAAAATATATCAACATGGAGGAAACCTCCCAGCTAAGAGACTCTTCCAGGAAGGAGTCAACCTACTCGCTCCGAGATCGAGATCGGGAACAGAAAAAGAAAGAAGAATCCAGCTCGGACAAACCACGGAAGTACCACAGCTACACCCCCCTCCGAGTCTCCCTGGTAGACATCTACAGAGAAGTATGCCACACCGAAAAGATCCCACCACCCAGACCTCTGAAGCACAAAAGAGCAGGAAGAGATCGGTCCGAATACTGTGAATATCACAGACTCTACGGTCATTCTACTAACGACTGCCACGACCTAAAGAATGTTATAGAAAGGCTAGCCAGAGAAGGAAAACTCGACAGATACATAGCAGAGAAAGGAGAAGAGACCAGAAAGAGAAGGCGGGGAGATAACGAAGATCGGGCCGAACAAACCCCACGAACCCCTGAAAGGCACATACACATGATAAACGGAGGTTTTGCAGGCGGAGGAACATCCAGATCCTCGCGAAAAAGACACCTCAAAGAAATCTATCATGTCCGAGAAGACAGTCCCCTGCCCGAGCTGCCAACCATCTCATTTACTCGAGAAGATGCTCAGGGGATAATACCCGGGCACGACGATCCTATGGTGATCACCATCATCCTAGCAAACGCCAACTTACATCGAACTCTGATCGACCAAGGAAGCTCAGCAGATATCCTGTTCAAAGCGGCCTTCGACAAGCTCGGACTTGAAGAAAAAGAGCTAAAGGCCTATCCCACCGACCTATTTGGGCTAGGAAATACCCCGATCCGTCCCTTAGGGTACATTTCGTTACACACTACCTTCGGAAAAGGCGAGCAAACCAAAACATTAAACATCGACTACATTGTAGTCGACGTCACTTCAGCATACAATGCCCTCATCGGACGACCAACCCTAAACAGACTAGCAGCTATAGTCTCGACCCCACACCTCTGTATGAAATTCCCTACCGCAAAGGGAATCGCTACCCTAAAAGGCGACCAAAAACTAGCACGGCGATGCTACAACGAAAGTCTAAGCCTAAAAGGGAAAGAGGTCAACACAATAGAACTCGGGCGAGTTCAAGCCCGAGAAGATCTTCCGCCACAACCAGAAGGAGAAACCGAAAAGATCCAAATCGGGAACACACCCGAAAAAACAACAAACATAGGGGCAAACCTCGAAGCAGGCCTGAAGGAGGAACTCACAACCCTCTTAAGGGAGAATTCCGACCTCTTCGCCTGGAAAGCCTCCGACATGCCAGGCATAAGCCCCGACCTAATGTGCCATAAGCTATCAGTGTACCCGGGATCCCGACCTGTCCAACAAAGACGCAGGAAGCTCGGGCCCGAACGCATGCAAGCGATAGAAGAACAAGTACAAGCACTACTAGATGCAGGGTTCATTAGGGAAGTAAAATACCCCCTATGGCTCGCAAACGTGGTCCTGGTAAAAAAGCCCAATGGAAAATGGAGGATGTGTGTCGACTACACGGATCTCAACAAAGCCTGCCCCAAAGACCCATATCCACTACCAAACATCGACGCCTTAGTCGATGCAGCCTCGGGCTACAGATACCTCTCCTTCATGGATGCATACTCGGGATACAATCAAATCCCGATGTACGGACCCGACCAAGAAAAGACCTCGTTCATAACCCCAAAGGCAAACTACTGCTACGTAGTAATGCCCTTCGGGCTAAAGAACGCAGGAGCAACCTACCAGAGGCTAATGAACAAAGTGTTCTCAGAACACATCGGACTACAGCTAGAGGTGTACGTTGACGACATGCTGGTAAAGACACAAGAAGACAGAAACTTGGTGGCCGACCTCACCGGCGTCTTCGACACCCTCAGGAAACACAACATGAGACTTAACCCGACAAAGTGCACCTTCGCCGCAGAAGCCGGAAAGTTCTTAGGCTTCATGCTGACTCAAAGAGGCATCGAAGCAAACCCGGACAAATGCCAAGCAATACTCAATATGAAAAGCCCGACGCGTGTCAAAGAAGTACAACAACTGAATGGGAGGCTAGCCGCCCTATCAAGATTCTTGGCAGGATCAGCGATAAAGTCGCTACCTCTCTACTCACTCCTAAAGAAAGGGAAACCCTTCTCGTGGACCCCGGAGTGCGAAAAAGCCTTCCAAGAATTCAAAAAATTCCTCGGGCAGCCACCAATCCTAACCCGACCTCTAAAAGGGGAAGAGCTCATACTATACCTCTCGGTCGGACATCGGGCAGTTGCTTCAGCATTAATACGGGAAAATGACCAAGGACAACACCCCATATACTTCGTAAGCAAGGCACTACAAGGGGCCGAATTAAACTATCAGAAAATAGAGAAATTCGCCTACGCCCTAGTATTCACAGCTCGGAGGCTCCGTCCCTACTTTCAAGCCCACACCATCAAAGTCCGGACAAACCAACCCATGAGACACATCCTACAAAAGACAGACATGGCAGGACGAATCCTACAATGGGCGGTGGAACTGTCCGAGTTCGACCTCCACTATGAAGCCCGGACTGCCATAAAATCTCAATATCTAGCCGACTTCATCGCAGAATATACTGAGACCCCGGGAACCCCACTCTCGTGGAATCTGTATGTCGACGGGTCCTCAAACAAAACAGGAAGCGGAGCCGGTGTTATACTCGAAAGCGACCAAGGAACACGGATAGAGCTATCCCTAAAATTCGAGTTCCAGGCTTCGAACAACCAAGCCGAATACGAGGCCCTACTAGCAGGACTAAAGCTAGCCGAAGAGGTCGGAGCCCAGAAAATCACGATCTTCAGCGACTCCCAGGTCGTCACATCACAAGTAAATGGAAGTTACCAGGCCAAAGACCCTACTATGAAAAAATACCTGGACCAAACACAGGCACAATTACGACACTTCCCGGAAATACAAATCCAACACATACCTCGGGAACAAAATGCCTGGGCAGACGCCCTCTCGAAGCTTGCTAGCACCAAACCCGGAGGCAACAACAGAAGTCTTCTCCAAGAAACCCTACAATCTCCCTCCGTGCTAAGAGAGGAAGAAACGTTAAATATATCCAACCATCAGCAAGGATGGATGACTCCCATACTCAACTACCTGAAGTCAGGAACTCTCCCCATCAAAAGAAAAGAAGCTAAAAGGCTTACAAAGGACGCCCAGAATTATACGCTAATTCACGACGTATTATACAGAAGAGGATTCTCAAACCCCCTCCTTAGGTGCGTTCCGACCTCAGAAACAAAGGGCGTCCTCGAAGAAGTCCACGAAGGCATGTGTGGGAACCATCTCGGAGCTCGGGCACTATCCAAAAAAGTAGTTAGGGCCGGGTTCTACTGGCCGACCTTGCAAAAAGACGCAACAGAGTTTGTGAAAATATGCCCCCCCTGCCAAAAACACGCCAATTTTCACAAGGCACCGCCCGAAGACCTTATCAGCATCACTGCGCCATGGCCCTTCGCAAAATGGGGACTCGACCTACTCGGCCCGTTTCCGCAAGGACCGGGGCAAGTCAAATACCTCATAGTAGGGGTCGACTACTTCACAAAGTGGATCGAAGCCGAACCCTTAGCCACTATTACGGCTCAGAAAAGCCGTAAATTTCTATACAAAAACATTGTCACGAGGTTCGGAGTCCCCTACTCCATCACAACAGACAATGGGACACAGTTCACGGACACAAGTTTTCAGAACTTAGTGGCCGAGCTAAAAATAAAACAGCAGTTCACGTCGGTCGAACACCCACAAGCCAATGGACAAGCAGAGGCCGCAAATAAAGTCATCTTGGCCGGGTTAAAACGAAGACTCCAAGAGGCCAAAGGGGCATGGGCCGACGAACTCCCCCAGGTACTATGGGCATATCGGACAACCCCGCACTCTACAACGGGAGAATCCCCATTCCGACTAGCTTACGGAATGGAGGCAATGATTCCTGTCGAAATAGATGAAGGGTCACCCAGAGCCATCTTCTACAACGAAGGAGGCAACCCTCAAGCACAAAGGGAAGAACTCGACCTCCTCCCCGAGGTCCGAGAAGGAGCCCGAATCCGAGAAGAAGCCCTAAAACGGCGAACGGCCCTCAGATACAACCAAAAGGTAATAAAGCGAAGTTTCTCCATTCACGACCTGATTCTAATCCGAAATGACATCGGAACACAAAAGTCGGGAGAAGGAAAGCTAGCCGCAAATTGGAAAGGGCCCTACAAGGTAACAGAAGTCTTAGGGACAGGCTACTACAAAATATCCGACCTAGAAGGCAATGAGCTGCCCAGGGCCTGGCACGCCTGTAACCTAAGACGGTACTACAGCTAGAAAAACTTAACCCGAGGTGTACTCTTTTTCCCTACAAGGGTTTTTTAATGAGACACCCGGTTAAGTAAGATACCCGACCTAAAAGGGTAAATACTTTGTAAATATTCTTTCTTTTTTAGCACTAATCAAACTTCTCTATTTTCCCTTCCTCACGATGAAGCAAATCCTAGAAAGTACCCCATCAAGGCGCATTAATTTATGCTCGGCAAAACGCAAAAAATCATTTGCCAAAAGACCATACAAGGTCGGCAAAGATGAAGCGACGAGGTTCAAATTAATGTGAGAAGTTATAAAGTAACTCTGAAATGGCTCGAAAGGCCAAATAAAAAAGAGGTTACAAAAATAACTTAAAAAAGGCCGACCAAACGACAAAGTCGGACCTAACAAAAAGGTGGTACTCGAAGATCCCGAAGTCCGAGAAAAAGCTCGGACCCCAGACAAAAGCCAAAACGCGAACAAAGGCTAAAAGTTTCAAAACGCTAGCTAGAAAAGTTGTCGTCCAACAAGCAACTAAAAAGCATAAAAGCGGAAACAAAAGCCAAAAACGCGAACAAGGCTAAAACAAAAATTTCAAAATGCTAGCTAAAAAGTTGTTATCCAAAAACAACTAGAAAGCATAAAAAGCGGAACAAGAAAGTCAAAGCGCAAAACACGGCATAAAAAGCTAAAAAAGTTACTACAGAGTAGCTAAAATAGCAAAAAAGTGTCCAAAGCGTTTACAGAAAACATCCGAAAAGCAAAAAGGCCCACAGGCCGGGCAGAAAAGCCAAAAATAAAGAGATCACAGAGGATCAAGGACCTTCCCGGTCTCCGCATCAACAGAAGGCTCCGGATGGAACATCGAAATCGGGACTGCATCGACAGCACCATCATCCCGGCTTGAAAACTCCACACCAGACCTATCCTCAGCCAGGGGTGAAGTCGGGTTCACAACCGGCACCTCGGGGTCGGACACTGGAACCTTGGGGTCAGACACCGGAGCCTCATCCTCGGCAGGAGCAGGAACAATCTTTCCCTCCACAACCATGTTATCCGTACTGAATAAGCTCAGATCCAGGTCGGGAGCAAGAACCCGGACCTGATCCCTCAAATTCGCAAACATAGCATCCATACCCTTGGCCACATTATCTTCCAGCTCGTAAAAATCATCCCGAGCAGATTGCAACTTCTCCTTCGTCTCCACAAGCTCGGCATACAGCTTAGTATAGTTCTCAGTCGCCACCCTCGCCATCTCCTCAGATGTCTTCGCCGCCGCCACAGCCGCGGTAGCCCTAGTTTTCTCTTCCTCCAAAGAGGCCTCCAGCTCAGCAATCCTGGCAGCCTTCAGCTGACTAACTTTGTCAAGCTCGGACCGTGCCTTCTCAAGTCGGGAGCTGGTCGCCCCAAGGGGAGCTTTCTTAAACTCCTGAGCAATGGCGGCATGAAGACTAGCCATCCGAACACAGCTCCGTGCCATATACTGAAAGTGATGCTCCATAGACGCATCATCAGTAGAAATAAAGGTCTGGGGGAGAATGTGCTGCTCAATCCAACCAAGAGCGTCAAAGTCCTTATCATTGAAACCGGCAAGCTCTTGAGAGGTCTTCTGTTTCTTGGGAGGAGGACCCGAGGTCGAAGACGGGGAAAGGTGACCGGGTCCGGAAGTCGGAGGATCTTGAGTTATGGCTCGGAACTGAGGAGTCGGAATGGTCTTCGACCGAGTTTGAACACCCACGGTACTCTTCTGCGGAGAAGATCGGGCAGAAGCCTCAGCCTCGATATTCCGAGCAGCCGCAGACTTCTTCGACCGACGAAGGAACTTCATGGAATCAGCCTGAGAAGACATCTCTGCAGAAACAAAAGAAAGGGATTATCACAACAGAAAAATCACCAAAATAAAGTCAAAATATTAAGATGAAAAGCTCGGAGAGGTCAGGAACTACCTAACTCGGAACGGAGAAGGCTTGGATCTCCCAACATTTTCTTCGTGTCCAAGTGAGGTGCCCGACCCCATAAACTACTCAACACACCCACAAAAGCCTGCTCCACCTCATCTAAGCTCTCAAAGGTATACTTAACCGACACTACATTCTCCTGCCAACGAAGAGGAAAAGAAGGCTCCCCAATCTCATCTAGAAAGAAAGGTCGGACATCTCCAGCAGCCCGGACCTTGAAATAGTAGTTCTTAAAATCATGGAATGACTCATCATACAAGGTACAAAACTTCTTTCCGGCGTTTGCCCTAAAAGAGACCCAAGACACCTTCCCTCCACCCGACCCCGGCTTCGTCAACACAAACAGATAAGAAAAAAGGGAAACAGAAGGGGAGACGCCCAAAAACTGACACAAAAGTTGAAACAGCTTTAAAAACGCCCAAGAATTCGGATGGAGTTGCGTAGGGGCAAGGTTACAAGACCAAAGGACCTCGGACTCCAAGACGGTAAAAGGAAGTCGTACACCCAGCTTAGAGAAAAAACAATCGTAAGCATAGAAGAAGAGCTTCTCAGAACTCTCTAAAGGCGGGAAGCACACCCTCTCCTCGGACTCCGGGGCTACTAACTCATAATCCCGCTCAGACTCCCTATTCTCACATATACTACACTCCCTACGGAACCTAACTAGATACTCAGAATCTACAACAGAAGGGACCCTTAGAGGAGCAGGATCTACCCAACCAAGACCACTCGGAATCTTGGTCGACATTGCTTGAAACACCTTTCGAGACATAAAAATCTTGCCTACAAAAGAATACAACAGCAAGGCAAAAATCACACAATAGCAGAAAAAACCCTTTCAGCAAAAGCAAAAGAAAGCAAAGTTCTTTTAGAAAGAAAATGCGGCAACCCGAAAACAAAATAAACAGGAGAAAAGAGCCCCCCCCCCCCCCCATACATACAAGCAGAGCAATGGCGGCGCCTCTTTTCGGGGCAACCCAGGCATAGAAAAAGAAACAAGAAACATATGTGCACAGCGAAAATAAAGACGAAAACAAACCTGGAAGAGAGGAAGAAGACGACGAGCTCCGACGCAAGGAAAGCGAGAACGGCGGCGCAGAGAGAAACTCCGAAAAAACGCACAGAAAGAACCAGAGAAGATGAACAGAGAGAGAGAAGGAAGGTGCTCGAAAGAGAGGTGGTGAAAAAACTCAGAAAAGGGAAAGGAATAAACGAAGAAAATGAGGAAAGGGGCAAATAAATAATGCCTCCACAGAGCGCCGCACGGAAATCGAGGAAGAAACGGTAACAAGCAATAAATGCTGAAACGACCGTTTTCGAATTTTGAAAACTACTATGCCCGAGCTCGACCTCTCAAAAGGACGAACTCGGGCAGGGGCACTGTTCATACCCTGACCGAGCTCTCCTAACTCGGCAAACCCACAGAGGGTCCGACCTCGTCCCAAAGGCCCACGCCGAGGTCGGACCTCGGACCAATAAAGGAAAAGGCCCATCAAAAGGAGCGAAGCCCAAAACCTAAAGGCCGAAAAGGCCTAGGAAAGGCGGTTCCACAGAGATAAAGATAAAACTCCCAAAGAGATAAGATAAGATAAGAATATCTTATCCAGGGATGATCACGGCCAACTACTATAAATACACTGGAGCACCCAGGTATAACTCATACTCTAATTCTACTCGATATCTGCTTGGACCCATGCTAACTTAAGCATCGGAGTGTCATTGCAGGTACAACCCCCCGCTGTTCAGCATACCAAGCTCGGGTCACAGACCCCTACCTCGGGCCTTGCCAGACGACCGAGCTACACGTTTCAGGTAACCCTCGGAACACATAGTAAGATAATTCTTTGGATCCGGGTTCACACTTTGATCATGGTTCTTGGTGATCCATGCATTGGCATAGAACTCTTGAACCATCAAGATTCCGACTTGTTGAATGGGGTTGGTAAGAACTTCCCAACCTCTTCTTCGGATCTCATGTCGGATCTCCAGGTATTCACTCTTTTTGAGTGAAAAAGGGACCTCGGGGATCACTTTCTTCAAGGTCACAACTTCATAGAAGTGGTCTTGATGCACCCTTGAGATGAATCTATCCATCTCCCATGACTCGGAGGTGGAAGCTTTTGCCTTCCCTTTCCTCTTTCTAGAGGTTTCTCCGGCCTTAGATGCCATAAATGGTTATGGAAAAACAAAAAGCAATGCTTTTACCACACCAAACTTAAAAGGTTTGCTCGTCCTCGAGCAAAAGAAGAAAGAAGAGAGTAGAAGAAGAAGAAATGAGGGAGAAGGGAGTGGCTTTGTGTTCGGCCAAAGAGGGGGAGAAGTGGTGTTTAAGTTGTGTGAAAATGAAGGGGTGAAGAAGGGTATATATAGGAGAGGGGGGCTCATGGTTCGGTCATGTAAGGGTGGGTTTGGGAGGGAAAGTGGTTTGAATTTGAATGGTGAGGTAGGTGGGGTTTTATGAAGGATGGATGTGAGTGGTGAAGAGAGTGGTGGGGTTGGTGGGGATCCTGTGGGGTCCACAGATCCTGTGGTGTCAAGGAAAAGTCATCCCTGCACCAAATGGCCTTCAAAATCACGTTTTGAGCCAATTCTGGCGTTAAACGCCGGGCTGGTGCCCATTCCTGGCGTTTAACGCCAGGTTCTTGCCCTTTCCTGGCGTTTAACGCCAGTCTGGTGCCCTTTTCTGGCGTTAAACGCCCAGAATGGTGCCAGACTGGGCGTTAAACGCCCACCTGCTAGCCTCACTGGCGTTTAAACGCCAGTGGGTTCTTCCTCCAGGGTGTGCTGTTTTTCTTCCTGTTTTTCATTCTGTTTTTGCTTTTTCAATTGATTTTGTGACTTCTTATGATCATCAACCTACAAAAAACATAAAATAACAAAAGAAAAGAGATAAAATATAACATTGGGTTGCCTCCCAACAAGCGCTTCTTTAATGTCAGTAGCTTGACAGAGGGCTCTCTTGGAGCCTCACAGATACTCAGAGCAATGTTGGAACCTCCCAACACCAAACTTAGAGTTTGAATGTGGGGGTTCAACACCAAACTTAGAGTTTGGTTGTGGCCTCCCAACACCAAACTTAGAGTTTGACTGTGGGGGCTCTGCTTGACTCTGATTTGAGAGAAGCTCTTCATGCTTCCTCTCCATGGTGACAGAGGGATATCCTTGAGCCTTAAACACAAAGGATTCTTCATTCACTTGAATGATTACTTCACCTCTATCAACATCAATCACAGCCTTTGCTGTGGCTAGGAAGGGTCTGCCAAGGATGATAGATTCATCCATGCATTTCCCAGTCTCTAGGACTATGAAATCAGTAGGGATGTAATGGTCTTCAACCTTTACTAGAACATCCTCTACAAGTCCATAAGCTTGTTTCTTTGAATTGTCTGCCATCTCTAGTGAGATTCTTGCAGCTTGTACCTCAAAGATTCCTAGTTTCTCCATTACAGAGAGAGGCATGAGGTTTACACTTGACCCTAAGTCACACAGAGCCTTCTTGAAGGTCATGGTGCCTATGGTACAAGGTATGAAAAACTTCCCGGGGTCTTATCTCTTTTGAGGTAATTTCTGCCTAGACAAGTCATCCAGTTCTTTGGTGAGCAAAGGGGGTTCATCCTCCCATGTCTCATTTCCAAATAACTTGTCATTTAGCTTCATGATTGCTCCAAGGTATTTAGCAACTTGCTCTTCAGTGACATACTCATCCTCTTCAGAGGAAGAATACTCATCAGAGCTCATGAAAGGCAGAAGTAAGTCCAATGGAATCTCTATGGTCTCATTCTGAGCCTCAGATTCCCATGGTTCCTCATTGGGGAACTCAGTGGAGGTCAGTGCACGCCCATTGAGGTCTTCCTCAGTGGCGTTCACTGCTTCTCCTTCCTCTCCAAATTCGGCCATGTTTATGGCCTTGCACTCTCCTTTTGGGTTTTCTTCTGTATTGCTTGGAAGAGTACTTGGAGGGAGTTCAGTAACTTTCTTGCTCAGCTGTCCCACTTGTGCCTCCAAATTTCTAATGGAGGATCTTGTTTCAGTCATGAAACTTTGAGTGGTTTTGATTAGATCAGAGACCATGGTTGCTAAGTTAGATGGGTTCTGCTTAGAATTCTCTGTCTGTTGCTGAGAAGATGATGGAAAGGGCTTGCCATTGCTAAACCTGTTTCTTCCACCATTATTATTATTGAAACCTTGTTGAGGTCTCTCTTGATTCTTCCATGAGAAATTTGGGTGATTTCTCCATGAAGAATTATAGGTGTTTCCATAGGATTCTCCTAGGTAATTCACCTCTTCCATTGAAGGGTTCTCAGGATCATAAGCTTCTTCTTCAGATGAAGCATCCTTAGTACTGCTTGGCGCATTTTGCATTCCAGACAGACTTTGAGAAATCATATTGACTTGTTGAGTCAATATTTTATTCTGAGCCAATATGGCATTCAGAGCATCAATCTCAAGAACTCCTTTCTTCTGACTAGTCCCATTGTTCACAGGATTCCTTTCAGAAGTGTACATGAATTGGTTATTTGCAACCATTTCAATGAGCTCTTGAGCTTCTGTAGGCGTCTTCTTCAGATGAAGAGATCCTCCAGCAGAGCTATCCAAAGACATCTTGGACAGTTCAGATAGACCATCATAGAAAATACCTATGATGCTCCATTCAGAAAGCATGTCAGAAGGACATTTTCTGATCAATTGTTTGTATCTTTCCCAAGCTTCATAGAGGGATTCTCCATCCTTCTATCTGAAGGTTTGAACTTCCACTCTAAGCTTACTCAATTTTTGAGGTGGAAAGAACTTTGCCAAGAAGGCATTGACTAGCTTTTCCCAAGAGTCCAGGCTTTCTTTAGGTTGTGAGTCCAACCATGTCCTAGCTCTGTCTCTTACAGCAAAAGGGAATAGCATTAGTCTGTAGACCTCAGGGTCAACCCCATTAGTCTTGACTGTGTCACAGATTTGCAAGAATTCAGCTAAAAACTGATGAGGATCTTCCAATGGAAGTCCATGGAACTTGCAATTCTGTTGCATTAGAGAAACTAATTGAGGCTTAAGCTCAAAGTTGTTTGCTCTAATGGCAGGGATAGAGATGCTTCTCCCATAGAAATCGGGAGTAGGTGCAGTAAAGTCACCCAGCACCTTTCTTGCATTGTTGGCATTGTTGTTGTTTTCGGCTGCCATGTGCTCTTCTTCTTTGAAGATTTCTGTTAGGTCCTCAACAAAGAGTTGTGCCTTAGCTTCTCTTAGTTTTTGCTTCAGGGTCCTTTCAGGTTCAGGGTCAGCTTCAACAAGAATGCCTTTGTCTTTGTTCCTGCTCATATGAAAGAGAAGAGAACAAGAAAATATGGAATCCTCTATGTCACAGTATAGAGATTCCTTGAGGTGTCAGAGGAAAAAAAAATAGAAAGAAGAAGTAGAAGAATTCGAACTTTAATCAAATAGAGTTCGAATTGTGCATTGAGGAGGAGTGATACTCCATAAATAGAAGGATGTGAAAAGAGGGGAAGAAATTTTTGAAAATTAAATAAAAGATTTTGAAAACATTTTGAAAAACACTAATTGATTTTCGAAAATAAGAGTGGAAAAGAAATCAAGTGATTTTTGAAAAAGATTTTGAAATTAGAAATAGAAAAGATTTGATTGAAAACTATTTTGAAAAAGATGTGATTAAAAAGATTTGATTGAAAAGTTATGGTTTTAAAAAGAGTTGATTGAGAAGATATGATTTGAAAAAAACAATTTTAAAAAGATTTGATTTTAAAAATTAATGACTTGCCTAACAAGAAAAGATATGATTCAAACATTAAATCTTTCTCAACAGAAAAGGCAACTTACTTGAAATGTTCAATCAAATCATTAATTGTTAGCAAGTATCTTTGAAAAAGGAAAGAAATTAATTTTGAAAACATTTGATTGAAAAGATTTGATTTGAAAAAGATTTGATTTTGAAAAACTTTGAAAACTTGAAAAAAATTGATTTTGAAAACAAAATCTTCCCCCTTGTGCCATCCTGGCGTTAAACGCCCAGAATGGTATCCATTCTGGCGTTTAACGCCCAAAATGCTACCTTTTTGGGCGTTAAACGCCCAACCAGGTACCCTGGCTGGCGTTTAAACGCCAGTCTGTCCTTCTTCACTGGGCGTTTTGAACGCCCAGCTTTTTCTGTGTAATTCCTCTGTTGCATGTTCTGAATCTTCAGTTCCCTGTACTATTGACTTGAAAATAGAACCAAGATCAAATAAACAATGCATACAAGACACCAAACTTAAAATTAGACACTAGACTCAAACAAGAAACATAAAATATTTTTTTGGTTTTATGATTTTGAAATTTTTTTTTTTTTTGAGTTTTTCGAAAATTATATAAAAATAGAAAATAAAGGTTTCAGAATTCTCAATTTGAATTTCCAGGAATCATTGCAATGCTAGTCTAAGACTTCGGTCCAGGAATTAGACATGGCTTCACAGCCAGCCAAGCTTTCAAGGAAAGCTTCGGTCCAAAACACTAGACATGGCCAATGGCCAGCCAAGCCTTAGCAGATCATTGCTCCAATAGCAAGATTGATGGAAATCAACAAGCTATTGTGATGATCAGTTGAAACCTCGGTCCAATAAGATTAGACATGGCTTCACAGCCAGCCAGACTTCAACAGATCATCATGAAACACTAGAATTCATTCTTAAGAACTCTGAAGAAAATACCTAATCTAAGTAACAAGATGAACCGTCAGTTGTCCATACACAAAACAATCCCCGGCAACGGCGCCAAAAACTTGGTGCACGAAATTGTGATCACTACTTTTACACAAACAATCCCCGGTAATGGCTCCAAAGACTTGGTGCTCAATACCATGGCATAAACACAACTTCGCACAACTAACCAGCAAGTGCACTGGGTCGTCCAAGTAATAAACCTTACGCGAGTAAGGGTCGATCCCACGGAGATTGTTGCTATGAAGCAAGCTATGGTCACCTTGTAAATCTTAGTCAGGCAGACTCAAATGGGTATAGATGATGAATAAAACATAAAGATAAAGATAGAGATACTTATGTATGTCATTGGTGAGAGCTTCAGACAAGCGTATGAAGATGCCTTCCCTTCCGTCTCTCTGCTTTCCTACTGTCTTCATCCAATCCTTCTTACTCCTTTCCATGGCAAGCTTATGCAAGGGTTTCACCGTTGTCAGTGGCTACCTCCCATCCTCTCAGTGAAAATGTTCCTATGCTCTGTCACAGCATATGGCTAATCAGCTGTCGGTTCTCGGTCAGGCCGGAATAGAATCCATCGATTCTTTTGCGTCTGTCACTAACGCCCCGCCTGCTAGGAGTTTGAAGCACGTCACAGTCATTCAATCATTGAATCCTACTCAGAATACCACAGACAAGGTTAGACCTTCCGGATTCTCTTGAATGCCGCCATCAGTTCTTGCCTATACCACGAAGACTCTGATCTCACAGAATGGCTGGCTCGTTTGTCAGGCGAGCACTCGGTTGTCAGGCGATCAACCATGCATCGTGTATCAGGAATCCAAGAGATAAACACTAGAGCCTTGTTGCTTTGTAGAACAGAGTGGTTGTCAGTCACTTTGTTCATAAGTGAGAATGATGATGAGTGTCACGGATCATCACATTCATCAAGTTATTGAGTACAAATGAATATCTTGGACAAAGAACAAGCGGAATTGAATAGAAGAACAATAGTAATCACATTAATACTCGAGGTACAGCAGAGCTCCACACCTTAATCTATGGTGTGTAGAAACTCCACCGTTGAAAATACATAAGAACAAAGTCTAGGCATGGCCGAATGGCCAGCCTCCCAAAGTGATCAAAAGATCTCCTGACAAAGGTTCCAAAGATCCGATCATCAAAATACAATAGTAAAAGGTCCTACTTATAGAGAACTAGTAGCCTAAGGTGTACAAAGATGAGTAAATGACATAAAAGTCCACTTCCGGGCCCACTTGGTGTGCGCTTGGGCTGAGCAATGAAGCATTTTCGTGTAGAGACTCTCCTTGGAGTTAAACGCCAGCTTTTGTGCCAGTTTGGGCGTTTAACTCCCATTTTGGTGCCAGTTCCGGCGTTTAACGCTGGAATTTCTGAGGGTGACTTTGAACGCCGGTTTGGGCCATCAAATCTTGGGCAAAGTATGGACTATCATATATTGCTGGAAAGCCCAGGATGTCTACTTTCCAACGCCGTTGAGAGCGCGCCAATTGGGCTTCTGTAGCTCCAGAAAATCCACTTCGAGTGCAGGGAGGTCAGAATCCAACAGCATCTGCAGTCCTTTTCAGTCTCTGAATCAGATTTTTGCTCAGGTCCCTCAATTTCAGCCAGAAAATACCTGAAATCACAGAAAAACACACAAACTCATAGTAAAGTCCAGAAAAGTGAATTTTAACTAAAAACTAATAAAAATATACTAAGAACTCAACTAAAACTACCAAAAACATACTAAAAACAATGCCAAAAAGCGTACAAATTATCCGCTCATCAGACGCCAGCTGGAGTATATTCTCTTGGGTCTCTAACCAACGATTCACATCGTCTCTCCTAACAATAGAGCATCTGAATCCGAGATTAGAACCTTCGTGGTATAGGCTAGAACAACAGACAGCATTCTTGAGATCCAAAAAGTCTAAACCTTATCTGTGGTATTCCGAATAGGATCTGGGAAGGGATAATTGTGAAGAGCTTCAAACTTGTGAATGTTGGGCGCAGTGACAGTGTGCAAAAGGATAAAGGTCCTATTCCGACATAAGCGAGAACCGACAGATGATTAGCCCTGCGGTAGTTGTGCCTGGTATTTTTCATCCAAGAAGAGAAATCCAACAGTTGATTAGCCGTACAGAAACCGTAGCCGGACCATTTTCACTGAGAGGATCTTACAGCTTGCCATGGAAGGAAGTGTGCATGATTGAATGAAGGTAATAGGAAAACAGAAATTCAGAAGGAACAAAGCATCTCCAAACGCTTATCTGAAATTCCCACCAACGAATTACATAAGTATCTCTATTCTATTTTATGTTTTATTTATTATCCAGTTCACAAATTCTCATAATCAATTAAATCCACCCGACTGAGATCAACTAAGATGACCATAGCTTGCTTCAAGCCGACAATCTCTGTGGGATCGACCCTTACTCACGTAAGGTTTATTACTTGGACGACCCAGTGCACTTGCTGGTTAGTTGCCACGGAATTGTGAAAAGTGTGGATCACGATTCTGTGCGATCATTCATCAACCTTTGGTAGGTGGCCCCTGCGTTCTTCAGCTCGAATGGCATTACCTTGTAGCAGTATGTTCCTCCTGGTGTTATGAATGTCGTCTTCTCCTCGTCTGGCCGGTGCATCGATATCTGATTGTAGCCAGAATAAGCATCCACGAAGCTCAGATGCCGATATCCCACCGCCGCGTCGACGAGCGCATCTATGTTGGGGCGGGGGTAAGAGTCTTTGGGACATGCTTTGTTAAGATCGGAGTAATCCACGTAGATCCTCCACTTTCCATTGTGCTTTCTAACCAGAACTACGTACATTCGACAGCCACGTCGAGTAGTCGAGTTCCCGGATAAATCCTACTTCGAGAAAGCTGGCCGTCTGCCTGGCCACCTCCTTTGCCCTTTCTTGTGACATTTTCCTCCTCCTCTGAGCGATCGGCTTGGCTTCTGCTTTGACGGCCAGGTGGTCCGACATGAGCCAGGGGTCTATCCCCGGCATGTCGGCTGGGGTCCAGGCAAATAGGTCGCCATTAGCCCGGATCGTTTCCATTAGAGGTTCTTTCAAGTTGTGCGGGAGGTTTCTGTTCACGAAGGTGAACTTCTCCTCGGAGTCGCCGACCTTGAATTTTTCTAGGTTCCCCTCTGGCTCATGTCTAGGCTTATCGTCGACCCTAGCGTCCAGGTCAGCAAGGAATACTCCCGATGCCTCTTTGGATTTCTTTCTCAAGGAGAGGCTGGCATTGTCGTAGGCGATTGCCGTTTCCAAGTCTCCCTTTACGGATCCCACGGATCCATCGTCAGCGACGAACTTCATTACCAGCATCTTTGTACTGATCACTGCTCCGAGATCGTTGATAGTCTTTCTTCCTAGGATGATATTGTAAGCTGTGGAGTCTCGCAGAACCACGAACTCCACCATTACCGGCCTTCTCTCCCGTCCTAATCCTACGAATACCGGCAGGGAGATTATCCCATCGGGCTTGATGAAGTGGTCGCCCAATCCTACTACATCGTGTTGGTGTGTCTTTAAATCGGCGTCTCGGAGACCCAAGGCGTCGAACACGTTGCAGAACATGATATTCGAGTCGACGCCGGTATCTATGAGAATCCACTTGATCAGGCCGGTTCCCACTCTGGCCGTGATGACCATCGGAAGGTTCTCCGCGATTTCCTCAAACCATTGGTCCTCTGGACCAAATGATATGGACAGATCCCTCTTGGAGTTTGGCACAGGGCTAGATGACGAGACTGCTAGGACCTTGGTGTCCTTCTTGTGCGCCGAATTCGACCTTGGAGCTGCGTCTCTCCCAATTACCACGTTTACTACGGTAAGACCGTGCTCGTGGTCCTCGGGCTCTTGGCGTCGCTTAACTGTGCGACTCTTGTCTTCTCCATCTCAGTCTCGTTCTCGTCTTCTCGGCTCCCTGATGAGGTGGGAGAATTCGACTAGCTTTCCATCCCAGATTGCTTGTTCCAGCGCATCCTTCACGTCAAAACAATCCTGTGTCTTGTGCCCATAGCCCTTGTGATAATCGCAATAGAGGTTCTTGTTCCCTCTGGTTCTGTCCTTCAGGGGTCGAGGCTTCGACAGAATCCCCTTCTCAGCTATTTGCTGGTAAACTTCTACAATGGGGACTGTGAAAGGGGTATAATTAGTAAACTTTCCCACCCGGGGAAACGGCTTGGATGTCCTGGCCGGCACTCCGTCTTTGGTGTGCTCCTTCAGCCTTTCCCCGCTACCGTGCTGTCGGGGTTGGTTATAGGCGGGCTACCGCTTGTTGGCTGCCACCACCCGACTGACTTCTTTATCGTTGATATATTCCCTAGCCACGTTCTGCATTTCCTGCATCGTCCACACCGACTTGGTGGTTAGATGCTTTATAAAATCCTCATTTAGAAGTCCATTCGTCAAACACAGACTAGCCACCGAATCGGTTAGGCCATCGATTTCCAAGTACTCATCGTTAAACCTATCCAAGAATTTTCTGGTCGGTTTGCCGGGTCTTTGTGTCACACCGAGTAGGTTGATCGGGTGTTTCACCTTTGCAATACGGGTAGTGAACTTGGCCAAAAACGCGCGGCTGATGTCTGAGAACTTGACTACCGAGCCTTGCAGGAGGTTGCTGAACCACCGGATTGCAGGTCCTGCCAAAGTGACCGGGAAAGCGTGGTATCTTACCTCGTCGCCTACCCCTTCCAGGTTCATCCTGGCCTCGAAGGCTATCAAATGCTCTTGTGGGTCTTGGGTCCCATCATACCTCATGTCCGTTGGCTTATCAAAGTGTTTTGGTAGCCGGACCTCGAGGATTGAATGATGGAAGGGGGTTGCACCCATGATGACTGGGCGTCGCGTCCTGGTCGGTCTTTCTCCATTGTCCTCCCGACCCCACTCGGTGGCTAGCCTCCTTGTAGGTCGGGTGTAGATTACAGGGTCACGCCGTCTTCTCGGCGCTTCCCGGTTCCCCTCTGGAGACTATCTGATCCAGATCGCGAGCTGGGTGTTCGCCTAAAACGACTTCTTTGGGGCGTGGTGCGGAATTTCTAACCACAGACCAACCGGCAAGTGCACCGGGTCGTTCCAAGTAATACCTTACGTGAGTAAGGGTCGATCCCACGAGGATTGATGGATCAAGCAATAATGATTGATTGATTGGCTTAGTTAGGCAAGCAGAAAGTAGTGTTTTGGAAATATAAAAGACATTAAACAATATAAAGAATATTGAAGGAACGCGAGTAAATAAATTGGGAAGAAAATATGGAAAAAACAGTTAAGGCTTCAAAGTTATCTATTTTTCCGGATTAACTTTTCTTACTAACTATTTTAATTATGTAGGATTTAATTTATGGCAAACTATATGTGACTAGACCCTAATTCCTTAGACCTTTCTAGTCTCCTCTAAAATTCATTAACTGCCAATTCCCTGGTCAATTAATTCCAATTAGAAGTTACATGATCAAATTCCAGTTTATATGCCACAAAAACTCTAATTACCCAAAGAATAAAAGGATTATATGTCATGTATCCCGTTAAATCCAGATAATTAGAATTTAGGAGAATATGTTTTCAAGCTGTTGTTCAAGTATAGAGCTTTTCCAAGTTATACAAGAACTCAAATAGAAAGAGGGTCATACTTCCGTTCCACCCAAATTCATAAGATAAAGAACGAAAACAATTCTTAAATATAAATCCATGCATAAATTAAAATAGAAAAAGTAATAAAATCAATCCATACAAATAGACAGAGCTCCTAACCTTAACAGTGGAGGTTTAGTCGCTCATGGAAAATAGAGAAAATTAGGATTGTCAATTATGTTCTCCCTGATGGGATGTGAATGGGATGTGAATGGAATCGAATGAGGTTCCTCTAATGGAATCCTCTTTTTATAACTAATCCTAATAATTTAAAATTCTATCGTCAGTCACGCGTACGCGTTGCCATGGATATTTCCAGATCACGCGCACGCGTCAGGCACACGTGCGCGTTGCTCCTCACTGCCATCTCCTTGGTTTCTTCTCTTTCTCTGCAGAAACTTCATCAAATCCATCCGAATGCTACCTAAAATAAATAAAATTGCACAAAACTCAAAATAGCATCCATAGTGGCTAAAATATAATTAATTCTTAATTAAACTCAACAAATTAGATGCAAATTCACTAGAAAAAGATAGGAAAGATGCTCACGCATCAGGGCGTTCTTCCTCGCCTGTCGGGAGATCGCGAATAATCTGGTTTGAGAGTTTGTTGGCGACGCCCCTGATCTGCCAGTTGGCGTTCCAGGTTCTGCACCCTATGTCGTAGTTCCTGCATTATTTTGGCACTATCACTGCCTGTTCCCCGAAGGGGCGTCTTTCTTGGGATCGTGAGGATGGCTCGAGTTGTCGCAGAGGGGACCTCGTACGTTCGCGGGAGGAAGCCACCGAGGCTGCCCCCTGGCTTCGGCTCCATCGCCAGGCTCCACCGGACCTAGTAGGAAGTTCATTTAGGCGGTCCCCACAGACGGCGCCAATGTTCGGTAGGTCGGGTACCAGACGGTTCGTGAAGGTCTCGAGTTTGAGTGCGGGTTCCCGCTTGGTAGTGAGGTGTGGGAGTGAGGGTAGGAGCGGCCGACTTCCTGAGAACTTCGAGCGGAGTGGGGGGTCACCTGCAAAGACACTCCGACTCCCAAGTCAGGAGAGTGTATAGGTGATGTGTAAGCAGAGTAACAGTGATGTACCTTGAGGGAAGGGTAGGACCCACCCCTTATATATCCTGTCAGAAGATGGGCTCCACAGGGGAAGGCCCCTTTCCAAGAAGGTTCCTTTACCCCAACTGTCATGCAGCTGACAAGGAGGGTGCGTGGCCGGGTCGCCTGTCGGGCGAGTCGTGAATGGTGAGTCACCCAATTGGGCCGGCGGGTCCTTGGACCGGGTCGGTTAACACGTCCAGCTGGGCTGGTCTGTAACAATTTTTTAAGTAATAAATTTTAAAATTAATTATTTGAGAGGGGCCTCTTTACAAAGAAAAACTGAAAAACCTTGTCCCTCATGTGGCTTGATCCGAAAACTTTCAGGATGATTCCAAATTATGGTAAACACTCCTAATATTCCAATGCCAAATCCCTTCTTTAACATCCTCTTCCTCTAATATCACCAAGTACTCCTCTACATTAATAGGTAGATTCAAATCTCTCTCATCCATGCATGGTGTAATCACTCACTCTTTTTCTAGATTATAAAGTTGACTTTTCATGCATTAGGATTCACAGTTTCATACACACACGTACAAAATTCTAACATGACATAATTCTATTATTATTATTATTATTATTATTATTATTATTATTATTATTATAAAAATAAAGATATAATTAAATATTAGAAATGAAAATGTACAAGAGAGATTAAAGAATTTGAAATTTATTTATTGTTCACTTTACAACAAAATAAAAACTAATAAAAATAACAAAACCAATAAAAATATTTAGTTTGTTATCCAATTCATATTTTGAGAATTTTTTTCACAAGAGTTGAATTAATATTTTATATTGTGTTAGTTTATAATATCTATATTATAAATATTTTATCTATTTATCATTTATGTATCGTGATATTAAAATCAATTTTCCAATAAAATCGAAATATTAATTTTTAAAAAATCTAATGATACAAACGATCAACTTACTTGCGATGGAGGAGGTGGCCGGTGACGTAACAAATCTCTCGTCGCAGAGCAGAAGCAGTACATATTGTTCACGGAGCAGAGGCGCCACTTGAGCAAATTTATCGTCACGAAAAAGAGATAGTGCAAGGAGAGGAGGCGGCGACAAGAGGTGCCAGCATCGGTGGGGCTAACAGAGCGGCAGAGAGAGGAGAGGATTAGAGAGAGAGAATGGGAGAAGAGAGATGAGAGAGAGAGGAGATATTGAAATGTAGGAGGAGAGGATTCGCGCTTCGAATTTTAGGGTTCGTTACTGTTGAATTTACCAGCTGATAAATTCGACGGTAATGCATTACGGGTCACCAAAATACAACGTTCTACTAATGGGGTTTATTGATAGATAAATTTGTCGGTAAATCTCACGCTACGTTTCACACACTTTTTTTGTTTTTCCTTCCATTATTACCGGCAAATTTACCATCGAAAACGGAAATCTATATGTAATGATTTGACATGACGAATTTCACATTAAAACCGTCAATAAATTCATCAGTAAAGCCGACACTAATCTGCGACACTAAATCTAACAATAAATTCGACAGTATTCAACGCATTTTTTGTAATTAAAGTAAGTTGAATTAAATAATTTTTTGTATGACCTCAATTATGTATTTTTACGAATATGAATTTTTTTTCATTATTATTACTCAACATTGCATCAACTAGAAAAAAAATCTTCATATCCTCGCCGACATTATAGTTGGCTCTGCAAATGAAAAAAATAAATCAAATTTTATTTTATTAGTTTTTTTTCTTAGAATTTGAATCCTTTAAAAAATTTTAATATTTTTTTAGAGTATACATAAATTTATCAAAATAATTATATTTTTCAGGGGTATAATGGAATAAGGTAAATTTCATTTTTATTACGAATATGTTTACTAGCATTTTGAAATTTGAATATTCGTAAACAAAAATAATAATTTATCCATAAAAAAACCAACAAAACCAATTGCAATAAATCAATACACATTCCTCAACAACATTTTCTATTATTTTACGAAAAAGTTTTAAGGTCTAATATTTTTATTAAAATTTAGCTAATATTTAATCATTAAAAAATGTATAATTTTACACTATTAAATATAATTTCATATCATTAAAAATATTAATAATAATTTATTAATAATTACAAATCACAAAATATACACTACTGTTATTTTACACTACTATTTTTGCTTTTAATGTTTGGGATAAGTTCCAAAATTATCTCTAATATTTAAATCGTCCTATTTAATTCCCTAACGTTTTAAAATTGACTCAATGTTATTCTGCCGCTCGTTAGTAATCTGTTAATAGAATTGACGAGGGGACAAAATTGAGACGATTTTAAAACATTAGAGACTTAAATAGGATGAAAATGTTGAAGACAAAAATGATTCATAGAAATCAATTTTAATTTTATTCTTCAATAATATCAATTTTTTACCGTACATAGTTATTCAATTATTTTTTTAATCACATTTAAGTAAATTACACTTAATCACATTACTTTTGTTCTAAACAAATTAATTTTTTTTTATAATTTTACTCTTAAAATTTTTTTATTCATTATAAAATATTTGTAGAATGATTAGTACATAAACTTATAGGGAAACAATGATACATATATAATAAAGTAATGTGATTCTAGTCATTCTACAAATATTTCATGATAAGTAAAAAATTTTAAGAGTAAAATTATAAAAAAATATAAATTTATTTAAAATAAAAGTAATGTGATTAAATGTAATTTACTTAGATGTGATTAAAAAATAATTGAATAACTATGTAGAGTAAAAGATTGATATTATTGAAGGATAAAATTAAAATTTATTTATATGTATCGTTTTCGTCCCTAACGTTTTAAAATTATTTTAACTTTGTCCCACTGTCAATACTGTTAACAGATTCCTAACGGCAAGATAATATTGAGTCAATTTTAAAATATTAAAGACTTAAATAAAACAACTTAAATGTTAAAAATAACTATAAATTTATTCCAAACATTAAGAATAAAAATGATATTTTACTCTCCGAATTACTACCGAGTACCACTTTTTGGCATATCTGGTACTTACTTGAGAATCGAAGAAAATCGAAGCAAGCATAACAACCCTATTTCAGATGTTTTTTGGGTGAGCCTCAGGTTAGTTTATATTTTTTTTACTTGTTATAGTATTTAATTTTAGTTTAGGTTAGTTTACATTTTTTACTTGTTATGATATTTAATTTAATTTAATATATTTTTAATTTAATTAAAGGATTGTATTTTATATTAGACTTGATAATATATAACAGATGGAGCGTAATTAAGTAACTATGCACCAATATAAGAAAACTCTCCCTAAATTCATAACTACTTTGTAACAACCGATATCACGTTTAACTTTTTTTTTATGATTGCATGCAGTACTTATTATATCCTTTTCACTTTATAGGAGATTTAAGTTATTATCGTTAAGTTGTTTCATTTATTTCATGCCTTATATATCTATAACAATATTCTATAATAATATATAATACGAGTACATAAAGTTTAGTGTTCAATTTTTTTTTATTTTAACCCTTTTAACATAATTTAAAACTAATTTTATAATTATGCATTTTATTAACATTTATAAAACATTCACACATAATTTCTTTCTCAATCCTTCACTCAAATTATTTATTTTTTTTAATTTTTTAATTTTTTTAATTTTATTTACTTCTTACTCAATTTTAACATTTTTAACTTTTGAATAATTTTTTAAATAACTTTCTAAAACAGACTATGTCAAATGTTGTTTTCGAACCAATGTATAAAAAGAAGAAAAGAATAATTATGATGAAAAGAAGTGTTCAATCATTAAAGTAATTTTTGATAGATCTTGTTATATTTTGAGATATTTACTTAAATTATATTTTGTTTAGTTTTATATTAATTTTAATCTATACCGACTACCATTTTTATTCTGAGTACATTATACTCTGATCAGTAATTTGGTTTTATTCTAATTATTCATAATTTTTTTTAAATTTCTTTGTATGCAATTTTTTTAATTTTCTATATTATTAATTATATAGAGTATTATATTTGAAATTTGAGTACATAAATACTTATTTTTAAATTAAACTAAAATAAATAAATCATAATACAAAAAGGTTTATTAATTTTGTCGTTTACAATATTATTTAATTGGTATATTGGCTAAGTTATTTAATTGACATACAAAGCATGTAAGAAAATTCATATCTATCAAGTGTTCTTTAAAATATTAGTATGCTAATTTTCTAAACTATTAATTATTTAGAATACTAAATTTGACATTTAATTATGTAGAGCACTAAATTTGTCATTTATTAATTTTCTAAAATATATTACAAATATTAAATAAAATTAATTAATTTAATATTATTCGTTTGACACATAGTAAAAGATTATTTGATTGACATACAAAGTACACAACAAATATGCACATACTAATGATAGAGTAAACAAACTGCATCTAACATTAAAATGGACAAAATAAGAACTTTGTTAATAATTTTGATTTTTTAAATAAATTGACAAAAGAGATGGGTGCCTTCGAAAACGCGGACACAGGTGGTGCATGGCTGTCGTCACCTCGTGCTTAGTTGCCAACATGAAGTTTAAAACCGTGAGCAGACTGCCGGTGATAAGTCGGAAGAAGGTGAGGATGACGTCCAGCCATCATGCCCCTTATGCCCTGAGCGACACACAACTCAATAAATATCTAAATATATATTTTTTATTATTTCAATATTTATGATTATTTTCTTTTTTTTTTTCATCTCATGGGAGATATAAGTTTTAATTTGTTTTTTTCTTATATCTTTTATTTTTTAAAATATTTTATATTTTTATTTTATTAGGCATTTTAATTTATTTTATTTTATTTTTTTAATTTAAAAACTTTAGGGTCTAAAGATCTCCTATTTAAATGATTCAAACCATACAATTAAAAAGTAGTTCAAGAGAATATGTTTGAACTTGGGCAATTCAATATTTATTAATGAATAACTACTAGAAGTGAAAAATTATTGCATAAATAAAGAGAAATGAGTTGATAATATAATAATATATAGCCTAATTTAGACAAAAAAAAAAGTAAAATAAGTAACAAAAATAAGATATAAAATTTTATTTTTTATTATGTGGTACAAAGATAATATATAAAATAATAAACCATAATGTTCTTATATATAAGAATATGAAACTTAATATTACCATTTTATATTGTTATAGATTTTTGTCCAAGTAACTATTTAACTAATTACAAAAAATCAATATCATCAGCATATTAAATTTGAGTAATATCAAATGAGGATTAAAAAAGAAACTAGAACGATGAATCTAAAAAATTTTTGTTTTTATTTATGTAATGTTTCACTTTAAGTAATTATTTTTATGGATAATATTCAAATGACAAACAAAATAGTAAGAAGATTCACATTAGATTATAAAAATTTATAAACATACAAAACGAAATAATAAAGTACCGTTTAATTAATGTGCACAATAAAATAAACATGAAATTTATATAGTAGTAATCAAATGTGAATAGCAATGATTGTTTTTTGTCCAAGGTACTATATTAAACTGCGACTTCGATTTATAATTATTAGTTAAAAACTTACAATGATATATTATTTTTTATTATTTAGTTAAAAATTAATATATTTTAATATTATGTTTTAGAATTATTGACATCAAATTTTGATAATATAGCAAAAAATTTGAATGTTTTTTGTCTTAAATTTCTTTTTACTAGAACAAAATAAGACAACTAACACACATCAAGAAAAAAATTATCATTTTTATACATTTAGATATTGAAAAGACACAAAAAATTTCTTTTAGCAAAATTTTAACAATTCATAAAAGTTAACGGAATAGTCGGTTATAAATTAAAGTGATAGACCAAATTAAAAGTTGTGATAATGATATTTGGTGATAATTAATAACCATTAGGTGAAGAAAAGGTGAAAGGAGAAGAAGACGAAAAAGGAAAACAATGCAATATCACATTGGCGTTGAGACAATAATAAAAATATAAATTAATAATTTTAAAAATTGAATAATAGAATTAAAAAAATATTTTTTATCAATTAGAATTATGTAAAAAAATAAAAAATACTTTAAATATAATTTTTTATCTCTGATTGAAATTAAATACTGATAAAAATAAATAAATAAACCTAATAACATTTATAAATAATATTTCTAAATTTTTATTTAAATTTTTTTACACACAATAACAACGTAATAAAATTTTTTAATATCTTATTTAATTTAAATTTATAAATAATATACATTCTAAACGTTAAATAATTTAAATCAATATTTTTGTTTTTAAATTTTTTATTCTTAATATTTAAATTATTTTATTAAATTTATACTTTTAAAATAAAAATATAAAAATTAATTTTTTAAAAATAATAATAGAAAAGCGGCTGAACAGACACGACAGTGCTTCTTGAGTCGCAAGTATAAACATAAAATAAGTAAACTTGATTCTTTTACTTTTATTTAGTCTTGTATTAACTCATGTTAGTTTTTAGAAAAAATTTAAAATTTAAAAGGTTTATATAATAATTAAATTTAAAAATAAAATCAAAATAAAGTAATTTAAAGTTTAAATTGAAATGGTACTTCCTTGAAAATCGAAACAAGCCTAAGAACCTTATTTAACATGTTTTTTGGCCAGCCTCAGTTTATGTTAGTTGGCTCAGGATTTGGTGGTCCCAGAACTTTTGGATCATTTAATGGTCTCATTAGAAAATATGTTTTCAGAATTTTTTTAACAATTGCTACATAGTCTTTGAACTAATTTTAATTACAAATTATTCCCATATATTTTATTTAATTATAGAAACTGTTTTTTATTTTATAAATTTTATTTTATCAATTATCTATTAATTTATTAACAATCAAATACAAAAATAACAGCCAATTATATCTTCCATTGATCCTAATAAAGCTTTTGGCCATTCCAATTATATCTATTAATAGTTTTGAATAAGACAATTAAAATAAAATTTATAAATAAAGCTTGAATAAAAAAATACAAAGTTTTTAATCTAAAAATATAAAATAGTTAAAAAATAAAAAAATATTTAAATATGATTTTTCAAGACACTCTATAACTTAGATGAATAAATATTATTTTTAAAATGAATTATGATATATTGATACAAAACTTATTGTATGTAATTTTTTTAAAAATTAATAAACCTCTCTCGTTAATAACAATATTGGAACCTAAATTTGAACCCTAATTGATATTATATATTGTGTAGGTACTTAGAGTATATTAGAAAAGTACGTTAATAATTTGAAGAGAAAAATTATTAGTGTAAATTTATTTTTTTAAAAAATTAATCCTTATTGAAATATTCTATTTTTATTCCTTCAAAACATATCTTAATAAAAATATTTGTAACAATAATTTACATCCAATAAGAATATCTTAACGAGCAGTTACATCATTCTGTCATGGGGTAAAATAGGGGTAAAATAGAAAAAAAATAATCGACACCTAACCCTCTATATTCCTAATATAAATTGTTATAGATAAGTATAGTTTCTTAAAATTTTGGGTGTCCGGGCCACTACTCACCCTTTTTAGGTCCGTCCCTGATTGCTAGCTAATTAATTAATAATAAAAAATAATAACATCTATTTACTTTTTAGTATTTCTCAATTTCTATGAATTAATAAAAGATAAAAAAATATTTTTTTCTTACACAATCAATTTCACGAATAAAGTATCGAAACGAATAATTGCAAAATTAGAGATTCTATTCACTGACCTCGATTTTGTAATCAAAATGATGGTTTATTTTTTGAACACTACAATGAAAAACTTGATTGGACCTTTGCTGATTGCTACGGTGATTAACGATGAAGAAATAGTGGATATTAAATAGACGGATAAAAAATTAAAAAAAAATGGATATTGAGTAGATGGATGTTCAAAAGAAAAACAATTAAAGTTTTTATAATCAAAGAAAATGATACACGATTTCAATGGTGGGATTGAATAATTAGTGATGGATTATTCACCAATTTATAATGTTAATATTAAGAAAAAGATAAGATTAGTTTATCTACATCAAAATAAAACAGAAAAAATTGAAGATAGAATTTTAAAGATAGGATAGATGAATAATAAGATAATTTCTAAAAAGATAACAAGATTGAAATAGCCGCAGATCACATTTCAATCGATTAGGTAGCATTACCATTCAATTGAAATTGGCAAAACATTCAACTTCATCACCTTCCAATCGATTGAATTTGGCTAAAACTTCAATGTCATCACTTTTCAATCGGTTGTATTTGGCAAATCCATGTTGTTTTCGTGAATTCAATCGATTGAGTAATAACAACAATCGATTGTTTTGAGGCATTCATTCGATTGGAAAGTATAAACAATCGATTGGTTTAAACGAAAACCATTCTACCTTACAACTTTCAATCGATTGTTTTGTGATACAATGTAATCCAATCGATTGAGTTATCATTCAATCGATTGTTTTGATAAACCAATCGATTGAATTTCAAGGAAACACTATCTGGAAGCCATGGACGAACGTCACGAGATCAAATTTAACATTTTAATCAATTGGAATTATTAGGATGAATGGAGGATATAATTGGTTGTTATTTTTGTATTTGATTGTTAATAAATTAATAGATAATTGATAAAATAATAATTTATAAAATAAAAAATAGTTTCTATAATTAAATAAAATATATGGGGTTAATTTGTAATTAAAATTAGTTCAAGGACTATGTAGCAATTATTAAAAAAACTCTGAAAACATGTTTTCTAATGGGACCATTAAGTGGTCCAAAGGTTCTTGAACCACCGAATCCTTAGCCATGTTAGTTTATATTTTTGGCCCCGGATTTCTTACTCCTAATTTTGTATAGGAGTATGATTCGCCATCAGTAAAATATTTACAAAATGAACTCCGTTTTTTATTTTTGAAAGAATTAATAATTAAACATTTGCCCTCTGCATTTTTTTGTTTTACACATTCCTCCTGTTTCTTTTAATCTGAGTTTCAAAGAGGAGACTCCAAAGCTCTGCTAGGGCTTTTGCCCCTCTGCGACCATCAACGTCGCTCGTTTCTTGGTCCTGCCCCTCCGCGGTAGCTCGCTCTCTGATCCTCTCCCTGCGCCGTGGTCGTTCTCTGATCTCTCCATCCGCGGGATTGCTCGTTCTCCCCTGTATGGTGCTTGTTCTCTGATTGTCGACGCCGCAACACGCTGCCGCCGCCGCCGGTACACTCGGGTCCACCACTTCATTGTTTTCTGTCGCCTCTCTGCTCCTCTTCTTCACCAGCGACTCTGATCTCTGTCCTTCTTCCTCCACCTCTGCCTCTGCGACCTACTCCTTTAAGGTTCCATTTTGTTTTTATTTTGATTGTACTTTATTTTATTTTCTTTTCTATAAAAAATTTATGTGAATTTGAATGTTCTTCGTTTGCCAGAGTATTGAATGTTGTTTTTATTTCAAAAGAATTTGATAATAAACCAGTGAAAAGTTTCAAAATGGATTAGGAGTCCTTGATTATGCTTGAATGATTGAATTTGATTGTTGTGACTTGGTTGGTAGTAACTCTTTTGATTTCTAATTGAATAAGGTTCCTACTTTTTTCTTGTTTGAAGTTTAACCTCTATTGTGGAAGTAGGCCAATGATTGTGGAAAACTAAAATACAATACATGGTGTCTTGCATGAGGGAACTCATTGAATTAGGAGTAAATTTCAGAGATTGTATCATTAGGAAGTCAATAATGTTTCCAATTATGCTGATTTACTGGGTAAAATAAAATAAAATAAAATAAGGATGACTAAGAGAAGAGATTTGATTGATATTACCTCATAATATATTTTGTAAAACTTGTTAGTTTAAACTTCAGAAATATTTTGATTTAATTGCTAGGTTATTGTTAATTGGAATCAATTTGTTGAAGAACAAATCAATCAAAGAGGGTAAACAAAAAACCTTTCATACTAAATTGATGGAGCCCTCTGCCACTTTTATCAAGTCCAACTGCCCGTTGACCTCTCTTTTTGTTATTGCTACTGTGTGATATAATCAATTAAAGGAACAAAGAATTTCGATTAGTAGCAAAATCAAAGGCAGATAATTGCCACTTATATGTAATAGTACACTGCCAAATTCATACTTATTTCAATTTCCTTTTTTGATATACTCAGTAAAAGGAAGCCTTTAGTATAAAATATATGCAGATCAATTAAACAAAAAATAACCAACAATTCTCCCATAAAAGCAAAAATACAATAAACATAAAATCAACAGGTCAAAGTTAAATTGCACTCTCAATCTTATGAACAATAAATTTTTTTTTTTTGCTAATTTGTCGCTGTAACACATTTTTGTCTTGTCCCACACTTTTGTATGAGAGCATGTAAATATAAAAAGCACTGAGTAATGATACATCTTCCTAACATGTACTCCTAATGGTCCTTCTAATATTAAATTAAAAAAAAAGTATTAAGTGAAAAAGTAAAGGTATTCAATGCCTTGTAAATATATATATTAAAAAAAGCATTCAAGATTTTCTAAATCTATTAGTTAGGGGAATTATTAGTAAGAGTATTAGGGAGATTAATCATTTTTCTATAGAATTTCCTATGACTAATTGCTATTACTGTTGAGGACTTAAAATTGCATAATTGTATATCTCATTCAGGAGATCTTTTTATCAACATTATTAAACAATATGATATCATATTTAATGGCTTATAAAACTTGCTGTTCTGCATCCATGTTTTAAAATGATTTTGTTGTAATTTATTTTTGTTGTAGTTAGACTGGCTAAGCTAGCTAGCTGTTGATAAGGTCATGACTGCACCATGCGAGACATCAATTTTATATCCAAAGCATGGTGGAAATCTGCACTGTTTCACAGCAATAACACATTGTGCTGTGCTAGACATTCTTTCACCTTCTTATAGAGAAGATGAAGGAAGGAAGTGTACTTACTATCATGATTATCCATATTCAACATTCTGTAAGTAACTCTTTGAACTATCACTTATATTCCATGCACCATAGGATATGCATTGGTACTCGGTAGTAGGAATGATCTTAGAAGTTCTATAAACTCAATTTGCTCCCTTTCTTGAGTTTTGAAGCCTCTGATTGAGGATGTATAAGTTTAGTTATATTCTTAGTTTTTCCCCTTAGAAAGTTATCATCCTTTTCAAAACTTGCAAATCACTTATAAATAGATTTTTAATTTTTTTTTCCCTTTGAAGCTGCTCTATCTCATATCATTTCATATAAATACCAACTCAAATAGATTTTCCAGGGGCATCAAGAAATAGATAATTGCTATAGTGGAGGATCTACTTTCTATCTGGATTCAACCATTAAAATGTGCATTAGCCAGCTTCTGTAGCAGTTGCAACTTGGTAAGCATGTAAGTACTTTTGTAAAATTTTGCATTATGGTATTATTATTTTGTGTCAATATTTTCTCAAGCTAAATTTGTCCCTTTCGGTTCTGCTTTTGAAGCTAAAAAGGAATAATACATCATTGTGTATTTATCAAGCAGGTTATGATCATTTTCCTTTGTGTGAGGCCCAAGCAAACACTTTTTGCAGAGTCCCTCTACATCACAATTAGTGTATTAACCTGAACGAATGAATGATCGGATGGTTAAATTCTTTTCTGGTTTACCTGTAGTTCTTCACTCATAGTCCTTCAACTTTGAGGTGTGATTGCAATCCGAGCTCTCTAGCCAAAAAGTTCGTAAGCAACGGCCGTCTATTGTATCATTGATTCACCAATTAGTTTATGCGTTTATGTTCTTGTACAAGAATTCTGCATGTATGCTTAGTAGTGCTTGTAAGTTTTGACTTTTGAGACTTGTTTGTAGCTTTGATTTGGAAAATGGTGAAAATTTTTACCTTGCCGTGGATTTTTTTTATCTCTCACATTGGGTGGTTTAGTGCTCATAACAACTACACTCACAAAATGACAAGAATTTAATTTATGATGGGGCCATAAGTTATGATGGGACCAGAATGAGACAACGATAATTTGATACTACAGTTTGAGCAACTTGAAAATATTATTACTTTTTATAAAACACTTGAGCTACTTTTTGTCTTATAAATCAGAAGGACGACATCAAAATTTTGATTTTTAGTAATAATGAATGAGTATACAATGAATCCCAAATTGTGGTGGGAGGAAAAATTATGCAGCAAAAATACACTCATTGCATATTGTTCAGATTGAGGTAGAAATTAATATAGGCAAACTACTAAAACCAAAAATAATAAATACATAGCTACATTTACCATTTAACAACTATCATCTCAACCTAGTGGGATGGACAAGATTTTTACTGCTATTATCATCTTCACTTCAATCAGTGATCTCTTTACCTATTCGCTTTCTATCTCTGTTAGAGTCCTTTTGCTCATGATGATAATTGCCATGGGATCGCAACGATTCCCCTCCAGTCCTCCGTTCCTACAAGAAAGAATGATAAAATAGTGATAAATGAGAATCAGATTATAGCAATGCTGAATCATCTTGCTTTTGCTCTCCAGTTATGTATAATACAGAGTTCAAGAAAGGGAAAGAACATACATCACTGAATAGGATCTCGTCGGCCTCAAGCATGTGGATTATTTGTCCGATTTTAGGTCTCTTTGTGGCATCTGGATCAACACATTTAAGAGCAACCAACAGAGCAAAGCTTAAGAACCTTTGAAGATGGCTTTTCAGGAAGGTTCGGATCAATGAGTTCCTCTGATTTCTATTGCCAACCATAGCTTTCAACCATTCAATTAAATTAACCTGCAAATATACCAAATTCTAGTTAGAAAAATAGAAAAAGAGAGAAAATAATCAGCATAGAACAGTGTAAGAAGATTAAAACCAAAACTGTATACTATTATTGGTTATAGCCTCTAATCTCTCCTTGGGATTTACTATAATCAACGGGACTTCTTCCGGTAATTATTTCCATAATAAGTATCCCAAGGCTATAAACATCACTCTTCTCAGTCAGCATTCCAATGCATGCCTACTCCAGTGCAACATAACTACAGAATAAGAAAAGAGAACATGAACTTTGAAGCCTGAAATATTTGAGTATAGAAAGTCAAACTAACTGATAAGGAAAAATGTTTGGTTAACTCATACTAACCCAAATGTCCCCATCATACAAGACATCATGTATTGTATTTTAGATCTTCACAATCATTGCCCTACTTCCACAAAAAAGTAGGAGCCTTATTCAATTAGAAATCAAAAGAGTTACTACCAACCAAATCACAACAATCAAATTCAATCATTAAAGTATAATCAAGGACTCCTAATCCATTTTGAAACTTTTTACTAGTTTCTTATCAAATTCTTTTGAAATCAAAACAACATTCAATACTCTGGCAAACGAAGAACATTCAAATTCACATAAAATTTTTTCATAGAAAAGAAAATAAAGTACAATAAAAATAAAAACAAAATGGAACCTTAAAGGAGTAGATCGCAGAGGGAGAGGTGGAGGGAGAAGGACAGAGATCAGAGACGCTGGCGAAGAAGAGGAACAGAGAGGCGACAGAAAATAATGAAGTGGTGGACCCGAGTGTAGCGGCGGCGGCGGCAGCTTGTTGCGGCGTCGACGATCAGAGAACAAGCACGATACAGGGGAGAACGAGCAATCCCGCGAATGGAGAGATCAGAGAACGACCACGGCGCAGGGAGAGGATCAAAGAGCGAGCTACCGCGGAGGGGCAGGACCAAGGAACGAGCGACGTTGATGGTAGCAGAGGGGCAAAAGCCCTAGCAGAGCTTTGGAGTCTCCTCTTTGAAACTCAGATGAAAAGAAACAGGAGGAATGTGTAAAACAAAAAAACGCAGAGGGTAAATGTTTAATTATTAATTCTTTCAAAAATAAAAAACGGGGTTCATTTTGTAAATATTTTATTGATGGTGAATCATACTCCTGTATAAAGTTAGGAGTAAGAAATCCGTGTCCTATATTTTTACTTGTTATAATATTTAGTTTGTTTATGTTAGTTTATATTTTTACTTGTTGTGATATTTAATTTAATTTAATATATTTTTAGTTTTGTTAAAGGATTAGATTTTATATTTATATTTATGAATTTATGATTAGATTTTTTTTTGATCCAATATGAAATCAACAAATACTACTTATCAAACTATTGTAACATTTGTGACAAAGTATAAAATGCACAAATAAAATTAAATAAGTCATTTTTTAATGAGATAAAGTGAATCTTTTATCCAATTTTATCTTATTTTTATTTTGATTTACTTCATTCTTTTAATTTTGGTATTATATATCTTTGACCTAAGATTAGTCTGATCTTATTCCCAAGATGAGATTTGGTTATTGAAAAGAAAACAGAAAATAATGTGGCCATATTATTGTTTGTGATTTTTTTTTAAAAATTATTTATAAATTATGTAAATCAGATTAAAAAATGTACAGTATTTACTATTACATAATTAACTTTTACTAACATTATTTAAAAAATATTACCAAATCATATTAAAATATTAGCTATTTTATTAGTAACATTTTAACAAATATTAACTATACTCTATGTAACTAAAAAGTTTTACTAATATTTTTCTAAAGATTTAATAACATTTAGTAAAAATGTTACAATAGATCTTCTATAGTAATATTATAAAAAAATTACAATAAACCTTTTTTAGTAACACTTAATGAAATATTACAATAGATATATTTTGTAACACTTAGAAAAATGTTACCATAGATATTTTTTGTAACACTTAAAATATGTTACCATAAATATTTTTTGTAATACTTCAAAAAATATTACCATAGATATTTTTTGTAACACTTAAAAAATGTTACAAAAAATCTTTAGTAACATTTTTTTTAGTTATATTATACTATTTTTTTTATTTTATATTATACATAATATAAATATACTAAAATCAATTACTACAACATAAAATATTTCATTAAATTCACAAATCACAAAATGAAATTTTTATAGCCTCTTTCATAAATCAATAATCATTGTACAAGTTTGCTTTGTGATGCAAATAAAATGAATAAAGAAAAAAAAATACTTATAGCACTTAAACTCTATGAATATTTCATATAAAAAAGAAAAAAAAAGTGATACATAGTATACATAAAAAACTTGGTCCTTATACTAATTCTAGAAAAATGTATTTATCTAACTAGCTCATCGCTGCGACAACTTGTTACCATTCCCTTAAACCAGTCAACCAAGTTCATCTTATGCACATCAAACAAAAAAGCAATAAGAACTCATATAGTGGGCAAAAATAAAACCTGAAGAAAAATAATCATGGAATTACCTCAGCAGGTGGTCTGGAATCCCAGGTAAAGTTTTCATCTTCAATTTCTACAGCATTGTTGTCACCAACTGAACTTTGCTTAACACTCCTTGCAATTTTATTACTGCCTAACTCTTCAGCAAGCAAAAAGGTATTGAGCCGATCGAAATATACCACAACTTGGATAAGAATAGAGAGAGCCTCAGGGATCATCCTAACTAGTTCTGACATGATCCTCAATGTTGCAAGAACTGTGAAAATTGTCCCTGCATCCAATGGAGCACTATGGAACAGAACACATCCCAGGAAGACAACAACATAAACAATTGTCCTATATACAGATTCAAGTAGCCTATTTACAATTTTAAAATTGGAAATTGTTCGAAATCCTATCAATGCTCACTTTTTGGACAACGATAACACCAAAACCCACAAGATGCCAATATATATACCCAAACCTAAAATTCTCCAATGTCAAAAGCTGTGTGATTTCTTTGAACAATTCTTCATTAAAAGTAGCAAACACTTTCAAATCCTTTACTAAGATTTTTACCGCCTTGGACCGGTCATGCCTACCAAAAAGCAATCAACAACAATCTTATGAATTTGGGAAACAAATTTTGGAAAAACAAACTCCTATGTTCTACATGCTTTTTGACGTAAAAGTCTCTGAATTTCAAACTTTAAATTTGCAAGTTATTTTTGTGGATTGCAATATTATGGGTGCAATAATTATTGTGAGGTGCCTATATTGTTGTCAACATGATCTCTGCAAAATTAAAATAAACAATAAAAAAAATTAACTCACAATATTCACATGCACTTGCACTCTATAATCTTTAGTAGCGTGTGATTAAAAATTTTGCAGCATTTTAATGTGATTTTATGTTTTGGAATGGAAGTTTCCATCAATTCTTTTCTTCTTCTATTTATAGATAAAATTTGAGTGTTCCTTCCCCGTATTTCAACTTAGTGTTAGCTAGTTTTCGATTATGCATCAAAGCATTTATCTTCATCAATTAATTGACTTTTACATGTTAAACTTCAATTCATAAATTTTACTTGAAGAATGCGTTTTTCTCTATTTTTATCGAAATTTAAATACATGTTTTGTTAACACATGACTAAATTAAAACACTAGGTGCCTATACTGCTGCATCAATTATCCAAATGACAGTTAATACTCATGGCTGAAAGATTAACAAACATGAAATTCAATAAGAGAACTTCTTTTAGTAAACATGGTAAGAGAGAATAGAATCACTAACTTATAAATTGTTCTGATTTCAATTACCCAACTTTTTCGTTTCTTATGAAATAAAACTTATCTTGCAACCTCAAATGACTAAGTTATCAAGTAAAAAACAAAATAAAATAATCTTAAAAGATTTATTTTTATAAAAAAGATTAAATAAAATGGAAAAATATTAAAATATTCTCAATTTTAACATGTTAGATCATTTCTATTAACATAACACAATAAAATTCAGATAGTAACTTAGACCCAAAAATATCATTAAAGGCAATCAAGAAAATTTCATATTATCAATTTTGGAGAAGCATAGTCCATAGTGCAACAATTAATTATTACTTCAAACTTAGCACATAATATATAAATAAGATAAGAAGAGTGGCATATATAGTTAGTGATGAGTTGAAAGAAAGAGTAGCAAGAACAAGAACCTTCATAGGAACACTTCTTGAGCATCTTTTCAAGGATCCTAAGTCATGTTGGGTCATCATCAACAACAAGGACTCTTAGACCTGCTGGAAAAGCATCACGTCTTGGTGAAGAGAAGCAACAATTACTTAATTACAATAATTAATTAATTAACTCTCTTCATTCAGCATTACTCAATTAACGCCTCAAATTGCCAATAGTATTACAAATAATTAATGACTTGGTGAACACAAATAACTCCATGTATAGGCCGAAATTGATACCCTTCAAACATTGTGGAATTCATAAATAATGATACCATCATAACATTTTCGTGTAATTCCACCCAAAGAACTAGCTCAAGGGAAAGAATTGCCCCAGTGATGATACCCTTCAAGCATTGTGGAATTCATAAAGCTAAGAGCACTAGAGCAGATAATGCTAAAATCTCATAGGCTTAACCTAACCTCAGATTTAGCATAAGAACAATGAGGGTGGTATTATATTATTTTCTGTACTAGTACCATCTCCATTTTATTTGATTTCTCACTTTTAAGACATATGCCGAAGAGTAAAGAAATTCAAAATCAAGGTTCATTTATAAAGATTTTTTACTAAAATACTCTCATATAATTTTTAACATCTAATTAGTTCATCCTATTAAGCTCATATTCCTTAATCAATAATGTGCTTAAAATTATATGATGCTCAAAATTAGAAAACTAATAATAACTTTTTCTTTAATATAGGAGAATCACAGATAAAAAAATAAATGGCAGGACATTGATTCTTAGAAGCATTACAAAATCATAGTTGGATTATTTACTTAAACAAGTTGATTGAGGAGGTTACTTAATCAAAAGAACAGAGCATCCATGCGCGCAGGCGCAGACATTCTCATCATAGCATCCTCTGCTTAACCTTTGAAAGCCATTAAGCACCGAAAGATTTGACACATCTTGACAAATACAAACTTGACACTATGGATGCGCTTGTTTTAACTTTCTCCGACAAAACTTTTCACATATTTGTATAAATTTAGAAAATAATCATAATGTAAAAAAAAATAAAAATCTGTTTTTGAGCTTTTTCCTTCTTTTTGGATTTTGGTAAAAGCTAAACAGGTAGCTTCTAATTAAAATCAGTTTTCAACTTTCTTACAAATTTATAAAAAAAATCAAGTTGTAAACTAAAATCACTATTTTGAAAATCAGAAACAAACACACCCCTATATCAGTGGCCAATTATCATAAGTGAAAATAGATGTCATCTCAGCATCTTTATGTGAATTTCACACAGACAAGATTTGATACAAAAACTGCAGTAGTAGGAATTATAACCAAAGGGACCAATACCCATTATTAGTAGTATAGATATTTAACATTTCACACAGACACACACATATGGTGTAGCATATTTCATGGTTTTATAATACCAGAATAATATCTTTTTAAGCTTGTGTTAACCATAAGAACCAAAACAAAGGAGGCAACAACTAGACATGACTACTAGAAATTTCTAACTATTCCAGTGGAGAAAAAAAAATTGAAATTTACCCACCTCTCCATTCCATGACATGGGAGACCACCATTGATATGTTCAAATGTCAGTATCTTTCCCACAGCCAGATACTCTAGCACCTGCAAAATGAAGTTGACCAAGCATGTACATACATTCTCTTAACACTAACTTCATATATAGAAATGATAGAACAGAGAAAGGAGGACAGGAAATAAAAGCTTAGGATCACAACCATCAATTAAGGTCTAAGAAATGAAAAATATTGGGAAATCACCAATTAAAACCTCACTAGCTTGCATTATATGACATAATATCTCATAAGAACATGGATAATTAATTATAATGCAAGCAGAATATCAAGAATTTAAGGGATAGCCCTAGTAAGTAATTTGAATTCTCGTTCAAAATTGGTGAGTAACTATTACATGCTCACTTCATAACCAAATGATAATCACAGCAGTGTACCTATATTCACTGAGACAAATTCACAAACATGTTCTACTCGTGGTTCACCATATCTCAAACAAACTATCCCAAATTTGAAGATCAATCCTTATTCCTTTCTTCCTCACTACTTTCTTCCTGTCACATTAGATACCAACCCCTTAAACAACTTAATTAAAACCTAAATTCAAAACCTAACTACTAAATAACCAATTCAAAACCTAAATCAATTTATAAGAAGTGCAGGAAATTCTAAGAAAGAAAAAACAAATTGAACAAAGAGAGAAATTGAACAGAGTTTCAAAAACACAGTTTCAAAAACAAATTCTAAGAAAGAAAAAACAAAGAGAGAAACAAGTGCAGGAAATTGAACATAAACTCTAAGGATCGAAAGAAATTCGCTCTCGATGTGAAGAAAATGGACTGCAAAGGAGATGCGTTGAAACTTGAAACTTGATTTGGTAACGTTTGTATGTGATGTTTATTTTTCTTCATTTAAAAAATTACATTCTCTAACATTTATTTTACAAATGTTGTTAAAAGCATAATTTTATTAGTATAACTAATATTTTATAAATTCTAGTAGTATGCAAAGGTGGAAGGAGAAGTAGACGAAAAAGGAAAGAATCTCGCTAGGGATTATGTCTTGCTAGCAATTATACATATTAGTAAATAATAGTTTCTTTGATATATGATTTGCTTTTTAGGGAGTTAATTTACCTTATGCACTAGAATTTCGAAAAGCTTTGTCAAGGCTACCTGACATGGAGCGATTGCTGGCCCGCATCTTCTCCACTAGGTAAAAGATATCTATGCAACTGTGTGATATTTAATTATTTATACATGCCTCACTGATCATATTCTTAAGTACTCACTTTTCTTTTTCATGAATGTAGTGAAGCTAATGGAAGGAATGCTAATAAAGTGGTTCTGTATGAGGATGCAGCAAAGAAACAACTACAAGAGTTTATTTCTGCTCTTCGTGGTTGTGAACTAATGTCGCAAGCATGCTCTTCTCTTGGCGTTATTCTGAATGATGTCAAATCTAGACTACTCCATCATCTGTTAACACCTGGTATGGTTATCTCAATGAAATATGCTATAAAATTACTCTGGGCTACTGTTTGAGGTATTGTATGTTGTCAACTGTAGGAAAAGATCTTCCTGATGTCTGCTTGGCTTGAACCATTTCAAGGATGCCTTTGATTGGGTGGAAGCCAATAATTCAGGCCGTGTAATACCTCATGAAGGAGTTGACCCTGAGTATGACTCAGCCTGTAAGGCAGTTAAAGAAATTGAGTCCAGTTTATCAAAACATCTTAATGAACAAAGGAAATTGCTTGGAGACACATCTGTAAGACCAAGACCTCAGATGGAAACAATGAGTTTAGTCCTTTTATTGTGCATAAAATCAAATTTGAATGCTCCTATTTGTGTTACAGATCACTTATGTCACTGTTGGAAAGGACACATACCTTTTAGAAGTCCCAGAAAATTTGCGTGGGAAAGTTCCTCGGGACTATGAGCTGCGTTCATAAGGTCAATGTTTTGACAATTTAATGCGAACAAAATTGGAAACTGTTTGGTACTATTTGTTTGATTCTCATGTCTATGAATATAACAGTCTGCGGTATTAATTTGTTGGATTCTAGTTCTAAGTATCCTTGCCTTAGTTTAGCCCATTTATTATGCTGGCGGGTCTTGGTATTTTATATCAGTTAACAGAAGTGAATTATTAGAAGTCCTACATTACTTAGGGATATGGCAAGATAGCTTTTATTATTGCTCGACAATATTCACCCTTTGCTTCTGGGTTGAAATATGTCCTTCTAACATGAATTAATCATTCTTTTGATTTCTTCATTTGGTCCATGCAGGGCTTCTTTAGGTACTGGACTCCTGCTATTAAAAAGTTCCTGGGAGAACTCTCCCAAGCTGAATCTGAAAAGGAGTCCTTATTGAAAAGTACATTGCAGAGATTAATTGGACGCTTTGGTGAAAATCATACTAAGTGGAGGCAATTGGTGTCTACTACAGCTGGTACTTATTGCTCTTCTGAACCCTGCTTAAGCCTCATTAGTGACAAGGTTGTCATTTTATTGTATTACGACCAGAAATATGAATTGAAACTGTAAAATTAGTATTTTTAAAATAATGACTTTCCTATTGCCCATGGAGGGGGAATGTACAAACATAAACCTGGTACCATTTGATCAATACAAGATTACAAGAAGATTAAATGAAAATGTGAAAGATGCATGTCTTGTACATGTTCGGCTGTCAAATTTTGTATTGTGCCTATTGTTTGCTCACTATATTTCTTCTGCTGAAATGATTCTCTTTGTTTTAGCCTTTCTTATCTTGGTTCAATACACTCCTTTCCTTTAGGATATTTTTTCCAAGATAAATTTTTCATGCATTTAAATAGAAAATCAAAAGCATTTCTTTGTTTATGGCTTAAACTGGATGCCACCAACATATTGCAGAGCTGGATGTTTTGATCAGTTTAGCTATTGCTCATGATTACTATGAAGGGCCAACATGCAGACCAAGTTTTTTAAGCATGCTATCTACCAAAGACAGTCCTTACCTCTCTGCTAAAAGTTTGGGACACCCAGTCCTTAGGAGTGATTCCTTAGGAAAGGGGGCCTTTGTACCCAATGACATATCAATTGGTGGTCAACACGATGCCAACTTTATTCTTCTAACTGGTCCTAACATGGGTGGAAAGTCAACTCTCCTTCACCAAGTTTGCTTGGCGGTGGTTTTGACCCAGGTGAAGCTTTTTCAGTCATGTTGCTTCTTTTGATCTCTTCTTTATATATATATATTGGGAGGGAGAAGTGTTGGAGTTTTTTTTTTTTTGGAAACTGCTGAGGTGCAAAAGAGTGTGGCAGAGCATTTGATAATTTAATAACATGTTTTCTTCTGCTTTGTTCGCATGGGTGCCAAAGATAATATCATGGCTGGCCAGATACATTTTTAACTGAGCTTTCAGAAACTGCAACAATGCTGGTGAGACCCCTCTGGCATCAACTTTAATAACGTGAAATAAGGGTTAAGTAGGCACGATAATAAGACGGACTTAGGACAAGCTTTATGAACCCTTTTATTTGGCTTGTTACATATTTTAGATCTATTACGTATATGAATTTGATCTGATTAAAGTATTCATACTCTAAATGTGTTTGATGATGAATACAGTCTTCAGCCACTCGTAATTCATTGGTGGCTCTTGATGAGCTTGGGCGTGGGACCTCAACTTCTGATGGGCAAGCCATTGCGCAAGTCTTTTGTGGGACTGGAATACTTCTATACCCTATGATGTCTTTATTAATATTTGATATTTGATTTCTTACCTATGCAGGGAATCTGTTCTAGAACATTTTGTGCGGAAGGTTCAGTGTCGTGGATTGTTTTCTACACATTATCATCGATTAGCTATTGATTATTACAAAGATCCCAAGGTATTCCATGTGTGTTTCATACACGATAATTAAACCCATCCTCCGATGCTCAGAAGAGATATTTGAGCTCATTTGTGTTAGTTCATGTGTACCCATGGGTTCACAAGTAGCCTTTTAAGATATGCAATTGAAGTCTTACATTATATGTTATGGAATTTCCAGTTTTCTATTCTGTTTAGTAGTTCTTAGTTTGTCTTTCATATATTGTTGTAAAGGTCTCCCTCTGCCATATGGCATGCCAAGTTGGTAGTGGAACAATTGGCGTGGATGAAGTCACCTTTCTTTATAGGCTGACCCCTGGTGCATGTCCCAAGAGCTATGGTGTTAATGTTGCACGGTTGGCAGGTATTATTCTTTTCTACTTCGAAAATTCTCTTTGATTTCTTTTTAATGTTCTTAGCCAGTTCTTATTATAACAAAGTACATGAAATTTATTGCAGGGCTTCCAACTTCCGTGCTTCAGAAGGCTGCTGCTAAGTCCAAAGAATTTGAGGCCTCTTATGGTAAATCTAGAAATGCGTCTCTTGAAACAAACTCTTCAAATCAGGAATGGGTTGATGAGATGATAGTTGTAATGAAAATGTTGAACAAGGCTGCTGCAAATTTGAGTTATCAGGAAGGTGGTTGTGACAGCTCCCTCCATGAACTTAAGAGTAGAGCAAGAGAACTTATGCAGCGATGTTAATTGCTGTAGAGAATCTAGATATGTTTGCCATGATTCATTTTTTTGAAAAAACAAGGTTTTGGTGGCCAGATTCTGTAGTAATCAATCCAGATGGGATAAGGGCCATCTTGCAACCAACATACTACTTTTGTTGATGGCGTGCTTGTAAATAGTTGTAGCGATAGTGATTGGTTACAACTATTAGTGTCAAGTGAACCCAAAATCTTAGGGCTGGCCCTAAACCCTCCAAAATAATCCTAGCCCACAGCCCTAACATTACAAAATCATATTTTTGTAAGCCCTAGCCCTAATTAAGCCCTTTCAACAAAAATTAAAACAGGGCTGGCCCTACAAGCCCTAAAAGCCCCCAATCATGGGAAGTCCAACTTTAATTTTGCCTATTCTTCATTCCTAATACAAATTGTTCAAAGAATTACCTCTACAATCTACATTACTCCGTGCTATACTAATTACTTTCCTTCAGTTTTTTTTTTATTTCTTTTAATATTGCTAAATGATAATATTGGATGAAAACATATCCTAATGCTAAATGTTTGTCGCCTATATATTGAATTCAATGAAAAAATGAATCACCAATTTTCCTTTTGTGCAAACTGCTACAATGATCATTTCTATGAATAGCAAGCAGCCAAGGAATCATTTCACTGGATTTATGCAAAACGATAAACCTTATGTCTATCAATGAAGATCGAGTATTAGAGAAAAGCTAACTAATAATAATATAAAATTTTAGGGTATGGCTTCTTTTTTTTTTTGGCGTTTGCTTCTTTTCCAACACGTGGAAATCGACTAATAATATTAAAAATATAATATAAAATGTGCTCTACATTATTATTACAGTTTTCATTCTTTTAAATCATGGATCTATATATTTAGAACGAGGATTATAAGTTTGATAAAAATAATCAAAGAAAGATTTGCCAGCTATTATAGTTTATGTTGTACAGATTCCATTCTTTTAATATTATTAGTGCACATTATTAACATTTATTTTTTAATTTTTTATTTTTTACACATAAAAATGATAAAGTGATAAAATAAACTAAATAATTTTTAATAAGTTTTATATGTGTTGTTGAGATAAAAAATTAAGTAACCCATGAATTAGCCCTAGAATTTTTGGCCTATAAAAACTTTTGGCCCTGAGAGCTTTTTAAATATTAGACCCTATTAATTATAGGGCTTTTTATTTTTCTGGCCCTATAAAGTAGGGCTAAAGCCCTATAGGGCCAACCATGTTGACACTTCTAGTTACAACTAACAAATTGAAGCCTGACCCGTTGTACATGTTTAGGGGTTCTCCTAATAGACTTGATTTTAAAGTTAATACAACAGGCGAATTCGGTTGGGCTTTTTCTTCCCCCTATTAGGTATTGTTAGGTCGGTGGGTGATACAAACTACAAGGTATGAATGCTGCATGTGTAAATGGGAAAATTCATTTCAATTCGAATTGCTCTTTCTATGAACTTATGTTCAATGTTTCAACCAAAAAATAAAAAAAATTGACGAGAAGCATCTTCATAATGCTCCTGATTAATATTGCATAAATAATGTTTATATACTTGTTGCATATGCATGAAGCCGGCTTGATTCGCTTTCGTCACTTGTATCAGACAGTGATATTGCATTTTCATAATCCCCGTAGTGTCGCTGAACACTGTTGTGAATGGCTCCGATCGTTCTAATAATTACGTACATGGGTAAAATTATTCCGCTAGCCTTTAGTATGATAACCTACATCAAAGACAAGTTCCATTCAGTTGAGCTTTCCATAGCCAAACGCATAAATATCATATATGAGGAACATTGGGTATCAAATGTGATGGACTTACTGTTACAAGTGTAAATGGATAATCCTCCGTTCCACTCGAAAGCACTGCGAATATATGTCTTACAAGCAACACAAATGTAAACTGCAAAGTTATTACATGAAGATACTTTAAATTAAACAAACTCAAGGAAATGGCATCGAGGGTCCACAAATCCTACGTCTTGAAGTGAAAATGTGAACATAAACTATTATTATTCAAGCCTTTCTAAATGGAAGCGGCTAATCTAGTTGGCAATATTGAAAGAATCAATGTGAGTCATTTTCTCGTTAACACTATGTTTGGTTTGATAGAAAATGAGTGGAAAGAAAATGAGTGAAAAGAAAATGGGTGAAAAATGGTATTTTTCTTTGTTTGGTTATGAAAGAAAATAGGAAGGAAAAAAAATTTTAGTATGGGTCCCACTAAAAAAATTTTCTTTCCATCACAAGCAAGAAAATTAGAAGAAAAGTGTTATATTTTTGTATTTCCAATATTACCCTTAGTTATATTATTATTAACAAATATTAATATAAATTTAGTTTTACTATATTATTATAATAGAAATTTATATTTAAATATTATATATATTAGATAAATAATTTAAATTAAATATATAAAATTGTAATATTTTATAATATTTATAAAATATAATAAAATATGAATAAATAAAAATATTTATACTTTATTTATAATAAGGGTATTAACGTAATTTTATACTATTATGATTTTCTTTTTTTTCACTTTTCTTTCCATCCAAACAAAAGAAAATTTTCCCTCTATTTTCTTTCCATCTATTTTCTATTCATCCAAACAACACACAAATAACTCAACTTTTCTTTCCATTTTCTTTCTTCTCATTTTCTTTTCTCTTATTTTCTTTTCTTCCATTTTTTTTCCAACATCCAAACAAACCCTAAATTTTCAAAAAGGCCAAAAGAGAAAAAAAAACAAAAAGTAAAACTTTGTCCTTCGAAAGGACGGTGGTCTGGCGCATCACCAATCCTCAGCACCACCACTCACTCAATAGGACAAACATGCTAAATGTTGTATATTTTTTTTAGAAAAAAGCCAATACTATTGTGATTGGCATGTGATGATTATATATTTATGTATAATTCATGGATTACTTAGTCTGTATAGTTCAATATACACGTTTTCTTTATTTATGTTTCGCTTTATAAAAATAATTCTTTATAAATAAAGCAAAGTAGAAATAAGTCTATAACTCATAATGTGACAAAACAGTTGACCATGTTAAGATAAATATTCAAATAAGCAAATGCAATCCAATAATATTCCAATTCTAGTTTGAATATAGCGATGAAGCATTATTATTACCACTTTGGTTATCTTTTCTGTAGTTTATGTTTCTATTTTTATTTATATGATTGTGAAAGAAACAAAATGGTTTCTCTTTATTTAATTACTGCCAGTGGCCCCAGATTCTTTGGCTTCTATTTGGGTTTTGATGCTTATACATTAAACATGCTACATTAGACTTGAATAGTTTTCTGATTAAACATTGTCCTTCACGTACGTATTACAAAGCATGCATGCTGCACATTACTATCTTTTTGCATGCACAAACCACTACCACTACCCTCACACACACACTCATCCTCAGCAGCGTAAAACCACTACCACTACCTTCACACTCACATAGGACACTCCTCAGCAGCATACACCGTACCCCTCCAGCAACATATAGACCAATTACTTTTCCTCTCTTACCTTATAAAATGAACTATCATCTCTTCATTTTTCCATTGCTTCTCATAGTTTACACTCTCCTCTCTTCATTTTCATTCTTTCTCTCCACACAATTTGATTCCATTCCTCTCTTCATGGCTGATAAAAAAAAAGTAAGTTATTACTTTCAAAATTTAGAAGTTTAGAAAGTATAATATTATTTAAAAATTTATAACTTTTTATTAAAAAAATTATTTTTAATATTGATTATAGTGCAAAATATAATTTGAAAAGAGTGATGAGTATATTTTAAAAATTTATAATATTTTATTTTGACAGAAATTAATTTTTGTAAATTTTAAGACAAAATTTAATTTTATTAGAAGAATAATGGAAATACTCTCTTTTTTGGGTCAGATTCATTATTAATATCAATTATTGTAGATTATGGGCTTTTTGGACTTTTTAATTGATTTCCTCTTTATTTTAGAATTGGACCTGATCCAATACTTTTTTGTTTCCACCTTATTTTTTTTACAGGCTGAAAGCCCCACTTCCGCCGCCGGTTCCACTACCGCCGCCGCCATTTCTGCCGCCGAAGCCGTCGCCACTGCCGTCATCGCTGCCATCACCACCGCCGAAGCCACGTCCACCCCCATCACCACCACCCCCAGCCCCGCCGCCGCCGCCATTACCTTCATCGTCATTTACGCTGCTGCCGTCATTTCCGCCGCCGACGTCGTCACCACCGCCGTCATCTCTGCCATTGACGCCGAAGCCACTTCCACCCCCATCACCGCCACCCCCACCTCCCCTGCCACCCCCACCACTTTACAGAATGAATCATCCCCACCACCCAGTCCCACCCCCACCGCCATCACCGCCAACCCCACCGTCTCCACTCCACCACCACTCATCCGCAGTCGATCCTTACCACTGATATCCTCCACTTTACAGGCTGAACCATTCCGACCACCCAGACTCACCGTCCACCCCACCAGTCCCGTAGTCAACGCCAACCCCAGCTCCGGCAACCCCCTCCGTTGCCCACCCCACCAGTCCCGTAGTCACCGCCAACCCCAGCTCCAGCAACCCTCCGTTGCCGACCCCACCAGTACCGTAGCCACCGGCCGTCGTGTGAGAACAGACAGTAATAGAGATCTTGAAAATGGTAGAAATGCTGCACCTCCTCATGGTGGACCAGCTTGGTGGTTACCTTGTCTGCAGATGTGTATGCCCTCACTTGTTGCGCTACATGTTGCGCAGGTGTGTTAATTTTCTGTATGATTTTAATTTTTTTTTTTACTTTTAATTATTTATTTTATTTGATATTTTAAGTTAATTAGTTTGGTCATGTATTGTTTAAAAATCTTAAAAATAAGAATTCAAAAATATTTATTGAGTATGAATTATTATATTAAATTTTTTTATATTAAAAAAAGATGTTTTTAATTGTATTTTTTTATTCAAAATTAAAAAAGAATATTAAAAAATTATTTAGAATAATTAAAGAAATCAATTTAAATTTTGTAATTATTTGAAATAAAAAATTAATAAATATATAATTAAAATATTCTTTTAGATATAACTCTTTAATACGTTATTATTGTTTATATATTTTTAATTTGTTTATTATAAAAAGTTTATGATTTAATTACTAATTTTTTTTTTTTTTGATTTTCAGGGATATGCTGATATTTTATTTTATATATTTGCTTCATTCTGTATGATTTTATATTTTTTGATTGGGATTATACTTTACTTGAAGGGGAAGTTTAAGGTTAAATCAACAATAAAAATTGTTGATGCTATTTATTTTACATTAGTCACGTTAAGTACCGTAGGTTATGGTGATATTACTCCTATTTCTATAGGGAGTAAAATAGTAACTATTTTTGTGTCTCTTTGTTGCCCATTTGCATCTAACATTTTTCAAAGGTTCATATCACATCTTCTTAAAAAATTAGAACCATACATCATTATAATATTTGCACCATGCATACCAAATGGGTGGGTAATTGAAAATAAGTTAGTCCAAAAAGCAAAAATTTATTTAGCCATTGTTATGGTCTTCTTAGTCATTGGTAGTGGAACACTTATGGCCTGTTTGTTAGAGGATATTAGTGTCTTTGATAGTTTTTATTTAACTATAATTTCCATGACAACCGTAGGCTACGGTGATTACAAATTTAGTACTCTTAAAGGAAGGTTAATTTCATCCATTTGGATTGGATTTAGTGTTGTTACATATAGTTATGTAACTTCATATCTAAGTACCGTTATCCTTTCTTAAATTGTATTTTGTTAATGAATGAGAACAGTTTTTTCCACACCTTCTTCTTTATATTTAATTAGTTTTTTTCGCAAAAGTTATGCCTCTTAGGCGCTCTTAATGGTGTATTAAATCGTTTCTCATTGGTGCTATCACTGCCTAAACGACTAAGCAGAACTTTATTCCTTGTCATTCTTTAGTCAAATAAGGCAAATGTAACCTAATTTTAACATCATATACCTCCAAGAATAAACTAATAGATGAACTTAAATAACAAAAGAAGAACGACTAACCTCACTCTCATTCACTAAAGATCTTCATTATAGTGAAATAGTGAACATAATTCAATAACTAATGCTATGTGTACCAAAGTTCACATGTTTAATACAACATCATAAATAAGTACAGAAAGGAATTTGCAAAACTCAAAAAACGTTTAGAGGATCTAAAATAAAACTGTCCTCACATGTAAGCCAAAATATGCCTGCACTTTGAAGTTGTTTCACTTCTGAATATAGTCTTTTAAAAGTTGATTTTTGGGATGCAAATTCGCATTAGTTCGCCAATTGGCCACAGCCTTAGAGACAGTATCATTAGCCTTACAAATCTCCTCAGCAGAAAACTTATGCTCTATGATTCCCAAGGGTCCAGGCTGCAATACTTTAATCACAGTTTCCATCTCTTGTTCAAGCTGTCTGTAACACATTCAAACAAGTCTGCATAAGACATAATAATAAATTACCCCCACTTACCAGAAAGATCAGGCTCCTCTAATATGCACCCTTAAATCATTTAGTGGGTTCAGAATACCATTAAAAGACAGTTATACTTTAGAGACAAATTCAGCATAGAGGATCCTCTTTTTCCCCTTAGCAAATTACAAACAGCTCTATATTCTACTAAGAAAATGCATTTTTTTCCCCAAAAAAATTTTGAAATATAAAATTTAATCAATAACCTTTTGAAATTACAATCCAGTGAATCCACAAAGACCTCAAACTTGTCAAGTTTCAAAAATTTAATAGCAGCAATTCAATCTCCAGCAGCACATCACTAGGCAAAGAAATCACAAAATCCTACATAACTGAAATAAATAATCATGAAGACAGTCACCATTTAAGCATAATTAAATCACAAAACAGTAAAACAAACACAAACACAAACATTACCTAACTTTAGTATTTAGAACTTGATAATACGCATAAAGACTGGGATGAGAGCGTGGTATTCTTGTTTTCATTGGAGAAGATCAATAGAAGAAATTGGCATGAGAAAGGAAAGCAAGTTAAAAGAGATCATCAACTGAGATTAGAAAAACCTGCAGAGACAGAGAGTTAGAGCAAACTGGGAGAGAGGAGGAGGCGGTGGAGCAAAGCAGAGGAGGAAGGCTGGAGGAGGAGGCAGCAGCAGAAGAAGGGGAGAAGAAGCATAAAGAGAGACTGTGGCAGTGCAGAGGGAGATGATGTTAACGAGGAGCAGCAAGCCTTTCTCAAAATTGGGAGTGATGGTGTCAAATGAATGATCTGGGTTGGTAAGAATTAAATCAACTTATTACTTAATAGCACAACTTTTGCAGCAGATTAATTCAACTTATTACTTAATAGCACAAATTTTCTCCTGTTAACTTCTATAGACACTGAGATTAAATTAAACAAGAGACCAAAAAAATATACATTAATAATTGCTTGAAGGAACAAATTTTAGCACTGTCCGAAGAACTATAATCAGAGCTTACAGGGACAACCAAAAAAAAAAAAAAACCCAAAGCATGTAGAAGCAGAAAATAGTACCACGAAGGGGAGGGTTGGAGAAGAGGACGGCGAAACAACAGAGCTCGGAGAAGAGGATGGCGGGTCGGCGGCGACGCTGGCCAGTAGAAGACGACAATCCTCGAAACGGAGAGACTCGACGGTGGAGACTGCTGCGACAGATCTATCGCCGGCTGGTTCCTCGCCTGGATCTGAGTTTGTTGCATCTCTCCCAGGATTGGAGTTTAGTGGTTGGTGTGGGAGAGTAATGGAGATCTGAGTGTTTGGTGAGAGTTTTTTTTTTTTTTTTTCTTTTGGTTAGGGTTGGTGATAGGGGTGGCAACACTACCCGAACTCGCGGGTACCCACTCCGCCCCTACCCGTTCGGGGCGGGTAATTACCCGCACCCGGACCGGGGCGGGTTTTAGCGGGCGGGTTCTTGGGCGGGGTGGGGCGGGGTGGGGTTTAGGTTAAACCCGCCCCTACCCGCCCCGGTATATATAATAGATATATAAATATATATATTTTTAATATATAATATATGTAATATATATAAAATAATTAGTAAAATGATTAATAATATTGTATCATATTTAAATTTTATTTTAATTTATGTTATGAATGTAAATAATGGTTATATAATTTTTAAAATTTTATTTTACTTTTTGGATTTAATAATTATTGGGGCGGGTAGGGGCGGGGCGGGTACCCGCAGGGGCGGGTTAGGGTTTAACATTTTACTACCCGCGGGTAGAAGCGGGGCGAGTTCGATGCGGGTTTTTGTTGAGCGGGGCGGGGTCGGGTAGAGCAAAAACCCGCCCCTACCCGCCCCGTTGCCACCCCTAGTTGGTGAGAGTTAAGATGTAGGGTTTAGGTGAATTTTGTGTTTTAAGTGAATTCTTTTTCTTAAGCTCCATATGGTGTTTATAAGTTTTATTAGTATATTAGTATTAATATATTAGTATAGATTATATTTTAGATTTAATTATTTTATAATAAAATTTATAAAACTTTAATTATTTTATAATAAAATTTATAAAACGTATTCCATGATAACCATACTCGTGTTTCACCGACTAACACTAGGGTTTCACTTTTTCATTGTCCCCAAAACTCAACTCTGTCTCATTTGTTTCTGAAATAAAATCATTGTTCTTTCTTTGATGCATCTTCCATAATTTCGTCTCTTTGCGGCGGCTGCAGGCTACTTCCTCCCCATCGGTGGCTGCAAGCAGTGGTTTCAATTTTCCCCTTCTCCTTTATCTTTGTTCTGTTGTTGCTTTCTAAACTCATTGCATCTTCCATTTATTTTCGCGGTTCTTTTTTTTTTTCAATAAAATTTGGCATTGGTTGATCCAGGTTTAACTGTCTAATTTTGAGAATTTGTTGCATAGCGTATAGCCTCACTGTTTCCTTTCTAACTTCGATGCTTAGTTTGCTTTCGATTCTTTTCTTGTTGATGTTTGCATATGATTTCTTATAACTGTAAGATATTTTTGATTAATATCTATTTATTTGTTTTAGAGTTGGTCCAATGGAGGATAGCCAGGAAATTGAGGAGCAGGTGCAGGAAGAAGTGATTTCAGACAATGGAACTGAAAAGAAGAAGGAAACTCGTGATGAGATGCTTTCGCGGCACAGGTGATGTTTTAGTCTTGTCATTTTAGTGAATCTATTTGGTTCTGCATGTTCATGTAGTAGGATCTATTTGTCATGGAATCTATGGTATTAAGTAGAAATTGTTGTAGTTCATTTCTGTGGCTAAGCAAGAGAGAAGAGTTTATGGTGAATTCGTGGTGTTTAGACAGCACTGTAGCTTCAATAACCTAGTTAATGATATAAGGGACACTATATATAAGAAGAGTATCCAGGATAATTTTTCAGTAGTTTACCATCGACATAACATGTTGAACTTGAAAGTAGTCACGGTATACACAAACTTTACTTGTAAAGTATTCATTCTGTTGATGAAATGTATTTCAGATGGGCTTCCTAATTATTGATGAGAAGTAATATCAATGTATCTTGTAATTGGTATGTGTCAGCTTCCCCCCACAACCATCCAGATGTTCAAACTTCAGAGGAAAACCCTGTGCTTACATATTGTCTCCTAGTAAATGTATGGGCAAGGCTGTTTCTTTTTCAAAACCTTAGCAAATTTCTTGACCCTCAAATGAAAGGTTTCTATAACTATACTTAAGGCATGATTCATGGACTTCAGAGTTCATTGCGATACTTTAGCATTGTTCTTCTATATTGGTGCTGCCATTACCTTCTTTGTTTCTTCCCATTCTTGTCAATTTTCTTATAAGTAAATGCATAAACTAATAAATCTTATTATTTTAATTTCATTTTAGCTAAGGTTTTAATTTTTCCTTTATATATGCGTATGAATAAGATATCAAAGGTGTGGCCATGAGTTTTCATTAGGTTCTTCCTATGGATTTTCAGATATTTCAACATTTGAATCACATTACTGATCTCAAACTTGTTTGTCTCTTGTTTTTATTTGTTTAAATTGTAATTACAAAAGTATCACTTCATTCACTCTAGACTGTATACGTTTTATTACTTCTTAGTTTTTCTGGTTCTTGTCGCATGTGACACATTTCTCCATGATGACTATGTACTTTCAGGAAAGAGATATCACAACTGCAGAAAAAAGAAATTGAAATGAAAAAGGCAGCAGCTAGAGGTAGCAAGGCTGAACAGAAAGCTAAGAAGAAACAAGTGGAGGACGAGGTTACTCGACTTTCTGCTAATCTTAAAGAGAAACATGCAAAAGAACGGGCTGAATTAGGCTATAGCAGTGGTGGTAATGGGAATGAAAAGGGAAATTTAGACAGTTTGATAAAGGCCATAGCTGGAGTATCTGTTGCCAATCAGCCTGACCGTGCAAGGGTTAGCAAGGCCCAACAGAAGCGTGACCGAAGAGCTCAACAAGAAGCAGAAAGGGAGCAGAGAATCCAAGCAGAGCAGAGTGACACTATAAGTGATCGTACAATTGAAAATGAAAAATTGGAAAAGAAGTTGAAGCCTCTCGGTTTAACTGTGTGTGAAATAAAGCCTGATGGGCACTGCCTCTATAGAGCTGTTGAGGATCAGCTGGCCCTCCTCTCTGGCGGTAGATCACCTCATACATACCAAGAACTTCGAGAAATGGCAGCTGCTTATATGAGAAAGCATTCAGCTGAGTTCCTTCCGTTTTTCCTTTCAGAAAATTTGATCGAAGATGATTCAGATGAAACACTTGCTGAGAAATTTGAAAACTATTGTAAAGAGGTGGAATCCACGGCTTTATGGGGAGGACAGTTAGAGCTTGGTGCCTTGACTCACTGCTTGAAGAAGCATATTATGATATTTTCCGGCTCCTTCCCGGATGTGGAGATGGGGAAGGAGTATAAATCCGCTGCTACCACTGCCTCATCGAGTTCAAGTATTATGCTTTCCTACCACAAGCATGCTTTTGGACTTGGTGAGCATTATAATTCTGTGGTCCCAGCATGATCTGATGGGTATATCACAAGAAGCATTTTTATGACGATGTTGCCTTGTAGCATTTTTCTTAGAAGCCAAACATTTGATGGAAGATCTCTTGGAACCGAAGTTGTTATTTGGTAATGGTTATTATAACTGTACATTTCTCTACTGTATGATTTCTGGATAAGTTATATTTGATAGTTATGTATCAAAATTTTTCTTATGGCGTCTGCCTGATTTTGAATGGTTTACCTAAATCCATATATGAGGGGAGATATTTGCTCTAACATAATGCACACTTTAGTTTTATTGTATTTTTATAATGCACACTTTAAGGTGTTATATATTTTTGTTTCTCCTCCATTTTTTTCACCTTTAATAGTTAGGTAATTTTGGGGGGAAGTACTGCAATCTTTACTTTTTTCAGTGCCCATTAGTATTTGGCTATTTGCTATGCAAGTGCCAAGGGTTTAGTCTAGTAAACTTGGACATGTATATTAATTTTTTTCTATTCACCCCCAACTATACCATGTTATATCTAAATATCTAACAACTAAAGTTTTCTGCCACGTGGCCAAATGAAGGTAAACGAGTAGGTTTTACTTTTACCTAAAGATTCCGCTGGCTTAGTCCTGTGTCATTGACATGCTCATTGAACCATTGTGATCCACGTAAATGATTTTGATCAACATAATTCAAATTTTGAGCAGCTCAAATTTTATGTTGTTGAACATTCAGCAAAGGGAATACTTTGCTTTGCATCTATAAAAGGGTTAAAGTTGAAGCATAAACAGCTTGGAACAACGAGAGAAACTGTGTCTAGGTTCCTTAATTTACAATCTTGTATGCTGAAAACCGTCCTCGTTTTCTTTTTATTCTTGTGTCTTTGTCACGCTCCGCCACAACTTTATTTATTTTATTTTTTACCATATATTCTTATTCCATTTCTATCTTAATTTGTCTCTCTCATAATCACTTCTACAATATATTCCCCCTATCGAATTGTTACCAATGCTGAGTTTCAACTCGTGGTTGAGGCAAGGTAAGATCATAATAGAGGCCTTTACCCTTTAGTTTCAAATGTTTTCTTTTTCTTTTTTATTTTTAATGAACCAAATAGAATATATCCATTCATATATTTTATGATCACTGCTTAAGGAAATATCTAAGGTAGAAGAGACATTTGGAGATAACTATGCATCATCGTGACTCGTGAGGCTCCATGATTTCTTGAAATCCCACTAAGACAATAGAATACAACTTAATCACAAAAAGCCTATATCTGCATACCAAGATAGCAAGAGGTAAGTAATACAAGAGTTAGGGTTCTTGAAGCACATTCTGTTACTTAAAAGTGTTATCCATTTATGATGTTAAATCTCTAATCTCTCACTCTGACAAAAATAAATAAATAAATAAATAGTAAGTAATACGTAAAAAAAAAAAAAAGAACTTCTCTAGCAAAATCGAAGGATCTTCACGCCTATATGAGCTTGGAGACCACAATGTATGTATTATGTAACGGATTCCTCAAGTGATATAACTCTCGAAATTTCTTGACCTCCATTTTATTCTTCAATAACCATATGCATTTCCTTTCTTTTCATTACCTTTGATCTTGATCTAATATTAATAATTAAAATCCAACAGAAGATAATGTAAATATACCAAAGGGACCGTGCATTATATAACAGTTAATATGCTTTCTATTTTTTTTTTCCCACAGTTCTTCCAATATGAAAGATTAAGGACTAATAGTATCAGAGTTATATTTAAAAATTTGTTGTTAACCAATAAATTATTATATGCACAAAGTAAGATTCAAACCTCACCACTAGCAAACTAACCACTAGACTTTCTGATAAATTTGCTAATGCAAGTTTGCCATTATTATACCTACAAACATTAATTATTTTTGTATGACATAGTTCAAAGAAACATACTAACACAAAAATTTATTATATTTCTTCCCCCCCTCCCCCCCTAAGTTTTCCCATCCAATAATCAAGGAAGTCATATAATAATAACCATGAACACGTTTCCATATGCTATATATATAGACTATAGTTATTGGTTATAATAATCTATAAACATTCCTGCACGATCATTAATATAAGTAGGACTACGTACGTATGTTTGATTTTGTCCTTAGATGAGTACCATGGTACCAAATATATCTTCAATTTTTCTACTACGGATCGGAAGGGGTGAGAATCTTACAAAGAAAATATATAAAATAAATAAAGTTGCTCATGAGTAGTGTTTTATTTAGGACCACTTTCTTTATTATTTTCTCTCAACCTTAGTAGTAGATGCTCCAAAAATGAAGAGATAACACACACATAGTCACATAGCAATAATAGTAGCATATATAGTGTATACTTCTGTGTTGTTATGACGATGATGATAAGATGTGGCGCAAAATAATAGAAGCTAAGGCAAGCATTTATTATTTCCATTTTGTGAAAAAAAGAAAAAAGATATGCTCTCTTTGATGCACATATTTCTGATGAATCTTATTCTTTGAAGAATTAGATCGACCTTAACAGCTAGCTATAAGGCAAGTTGTTATGTATGATAGATATTGATGCAATGCAAGTGCAGTACAATAAAAGGTACATTATTTATCGAGAATACTCTTCAAATCTTCTCTTCTATCTTATTATTCCCTTTATTTTCCATCATTTTATTTTTTTTCAATCATGGGTCGGCAATGCAATAACAACCCCACCCCCTCACACACCACCTTATAAATAACCCTTCATCAATTCTCACTTTACATATATCATTCATATAAACACATATACATATTATAATAATAATAATCATTGAAGATGGAAGGTGTGGCGAGCATGGTGGCTGAGAAGCCAGTGGTGATATTCAGCAAGAGCACGTGTTGCTTGAGTCACTCCATGAAATCACTGATAAGAAGCTTTGGTGCAAATGCAACTGTTTATGAGCTTGATGAGATCTCAAATGGAGAGCAGATTGAGAATGAGTTGATCCGAATGGGGTGCCAGCCAAGTGTGCCAGCTGTGTTCATAGGCCAACAATTCATTGGTGGTTCTAAGAGAATCATGAGCCTCCATGTCAGGAATGAGTTAGTTCCATTGCTCAAAGATGCTAAGGCTATTTGGATTTGATCATCAACGTAACCAAAATTAAATCACTACTACTACTATAGTCTATAATATAAGGATATATAGTTACATATGCATATATGTATTTCTATGTTACGTACTCTTGCTATGTATATCTAGTTAATTAATTAGTGAGCAACATTAGCTATATGATTAATATTATATATATATATAGTACTATGAATGCATGAGTGATATATAATATCACTTATTATGAGTAGTTACCATGCACTACTTATATTATGGATACTTTAATTTCAACATAATGAAAATTTGGCGCGTTATTGCTATGCATGATGTATTGTTTTACTTTATGTATGTTCATCATCTATTTCAATTTTAATTTAGTAAAGTGACAAATAAATTCCTAAAAATTTATATTTTGAATATATTAATTTTTTAAAAAAATTATCAATGTAGTTTTTTAGAATCATAAAAATAGATAAGTTAGTTTAAACTAAAACCTTTTACATACTTTAATCATAAGGATTAATTTAAAAATAGTGTGTTCACATTAAAAGATTTTATTAATATTTTTTTAACAATTAATTTATCTAAACTATAAATTTTTAAAATTTATTTATTACTTTACTCTTATTAATTTAAAACTAATTATTAGCTTTACAATATATCGTACATACTGAAACTATAACGCTTTCTTAAATTGCAATAGCATTTTAAAGGTGATATAATGTACAAATATACATTAAATGTTGTTGATATGAAAATGTTAGACGCATATTTTATATGTAATTATTATTTAATAATTTTTAATTATTATTATCCTTACATAAAAATATATTCGTGTGACTAATCACTTTAGAGATGTAAATTTATGCACGATTTAATATATATATATATAAAATACAATTTTGTTGATATACAAACATCTCGCTGATATTTCACGCTATAACTACCATTTTGTTGACTCTGCCAATCTCTAAGTACTTAGAAGTTAAAAATGGAATTCAAAGTTTTGCATATATAATATGCTGCACCTTTAATATTTATTTTGGTTGCCTATGCTATCTTTCATTACAATAAATTAAGAATTTATTCGTCGCAAATCGAAACTTTATTTAATAATTGTCGCTAGTTAATAAATTACTGTATAAAATGAAATTCGAATTTTGACACTTGGTTATAGGTAGTCTTGCTTTTAAGATATCTCTTTAACATTTATATTTCATATTTAACATTCACATTTTTAACTGAAAGTTTTAAATTGAAAACTTGTCCTAATCTAGTTAAGGTTAAGACGTGTCGTTTACATATTTCATCAAGTTTACATAACTTTGTGCATGTATGACAAATAATGACACATTGACACACTAATGGAAGAAAATAATAATAGTCAATAGCAAAATGTGACTGAGAAGCTTAATCATATATTCTCACATTTTTTTTTTTTTACTATGCTAATAATTATAAGTTTGCGTGAAGTGATTATCATTCCAAATTTTTCTACCTTAATTATTCTTTCACCTGCTCTAACAAGCACATATAGTATGAAAATTCAAAATAAAGCTTCACCAAAAGTAGGTAGATATTGTGATTATTAGTGAAAGCATATATCGTTTTCGTTTCCGTATCAAACACCAATACTTAATTAATTAATAATTAACTCAAAAAAAAAAAAAACAAAGATAAATCGATCTCATGATTTGATGGTTGTGCACTTTTTCAGCATAGATAGCAGATAATGAAGGCATTGTGAGGATCAAAGGAACCGTACAAAAGAGTTGGCCCTTTGATTTATGTTTGAGCCGTTTATTGAGATTGATGGAACAAAGGTGGTTGACACAATTGAAAACTTGGAGCCAAGGGTTGTTTTTACAAGCTGATGGCACGTGGAAAATTCTCTTACTAGAACATTGCGAATAATCTGTGTATATATACATACAAAAATGAACATGCACATTTTTAATGTTATCTGTTATTGGCAAAAATGCCTGGCATAAAAGTAAGATCCCTATTGGATCCAAATCTAAATCAGGATGATATTGAACTATTTAGATATCTTGTTTTTTTCTCTCTAATAACCAATTAAAATGGGTGCAAAGGAATCACTCCCCTCTCTTCTCTAGTCTCTACCCCTCACATACATCTTTGTGGAAGTAATAATGACAACATTTGAAGACATTTGAAGACATTGTGTGCATGATTTCGCAGTTCACTGCTATTCTCACCAAAGCATTAGTTGCACTAACAAGAAATAGCTTATATTATTCTATAAGGATGTGGATTTGATTTTGTGACAACTCAATTCTTGCTTTACTCAGAATAACTTGTAAAATAGTGTTCACTTTAAATAAATATCGCAAATTTATATATATAATAAGGTGAAAACTCAGATGAAGTCGATTTCACGTGAAATTGATATTTGAAAGTTGTTAGATGAAAATTTAGTCAAATCAGTCAAATTATCTAACGGCTCTCAGGTATCAACTTTACGTGAAGTCGACTTTACCTGAGTTTCCACCATATAATAATCATTGGATAATAATAAATTCTTAAATAAAATTTAAATTTGTAACGAACTAGTCTTTTACCGACTTAAAAGATATATATCATAAAAAAAAAAGGACTTGTAAAATAAAAGTTTTGGTTATTAATTAGACTCAACTATTGATTAGAGGGAGAAAAAATGGCTTGACAAGTCTCTCATATCATCCGTCAACAAAAACTACTCAAGAAAAAGGTTAAAACCTATGTTATAAGAACTTAAGATAATTTTCTTAATAAAAAAGTAATTCATGAAGAAGTAGTAACGTGCTACCGAATACTGCTTTTTTAACTATTGACTATAATAGTATTTGATTAGATTAATACGAATATAATAACCTCTTTAATTAGTGCCTAAATACTTTACCAAAAATACTAGCCATACAATCATATACATTGAACTGGAAACAGCATGAGACCATGCAAAGTTACATAATTAATATATTTAAATGAAAACCATATGCTCAAAGCAGAAAGCACATAAAAACTCAACATCTTTCTAGCATCTTTCTCTATTCAACGTGCAGCAAAAAAAATAAAAAAGCAAAATTCTATGGCTACCCAATGAATAGAGTTTTGTGTTCCTTCATGGCTATATAAGGTATAAGGATATTTAGATTTTCATGATATGAATGACCAATCAACCATGGTAACCATTAAAAGAAAAATGCTATTATTGTGCACTGTATATAACTTTATTATATAAGCATCTATTATATGCCCCCACCCTTCCATAAATTAAAAAAAAAAAATCTTTTTCTTATTTTTATTTTTAGTTCTTCACCTTTCAACTTATCTTTGGGTATTTGGTACTTGAACTTTGTGGGAATATTGTTAAGGCATGGAAAAAGTTGCTACTTGCTGTCAATAGATAAACTCAACTCCGTTCACTTCATTTTGATCAGATTCCCCTTCAACAAAAACAACAGTAGGTATAGTTAGTTTCTATCATGTCAAAACACTGCTACAGTTAATTAAATAATAATGTAATTATGCTAAATTTTGAATATTACTGATTAAGTGATTAGGCACAAGAAAAAAGAAAGATTAAGATGATTGATAATTAAGTAGACTCCTGGAATAATTTTCACAATGTTCTTTGAAATATTCTAAGCTAAAATTGCAACATGAATGTGAGTCTATGTGCTACGCTAACATAGCCAAGAACATGGGTTGGATACATTGACTTTAAGTCTCTAACCATGAGTTACACTTATCATTCACTCTACAAAAGGATACATGGGTTAAAAATCAAGCAATCAGAAAGGGCAATTTGGGAATCCATTGATGACAGAACTTTTTATTTATATACCAAAAACGTTTATTCTTTTCCAGATGTTTATTCTTCTCTGTATGTGAGTGAAAGAAACCTTCCAATCTCATCTAATAGAATAAACCAAGTGCAATGATGGTATAAATAGACCACCTATTGATCTCAAAGTTACACATACTAAACCAAAACCAAACCAAACCAGAAACCCAAAGACATAAATTGCCTATCTTTCTCTCTAGTTAGTAGTTACTTTATAATATTATATCAAACTATATATTAGATTATATTATAAGCTCTATAGCCTTATTAGTAATGGATGTGTTGACAATGTTGACTGCTGAGAAGCCAGTGGTGATCTTCAGCAAGAGCACTTGTTGCATGAGCCACACAGTGAAGGCTCTGATAAAAAGCTTTGGTGCAAACCCTGCAATGATTGAGCTTGACAAGTTGCCAAATGGTCAGCAAGTAGAGAGAGCACTGGTCCAGCTCGGCAGCCGGCCAGGCGTGCCGGCGGTGTTCATTGGACAGCAATTCATAGGTGGTGCTGATGAACTCATAAGTCTCAATGTTCAAAACAAGCTTGCTCAATTGCTACTAAGGGCTAAAGCTATATTCATCTGGAGTAGGTAGCTGTAGCTATAGCTATCCAATTGCAAAGTAAATTCCACCCTTTCACTTCAACTCACATGAGCAAATAAGAGGTTCTAGTATTGTTCTTGGGAACCCCGATGAGTATAGACCTTCTTCTAGCAATGCTTCTTGTGTTCTTCTCTTGTTGAATCTTGTTATCCTAATCCTAATTTTGTATAATGCAAGTAGTTAAGCTTTTACATCATCATAGTCATAGATGGCTCTATCATGTTATAGTCCCTTTTTGGAGAGTAATAATCTGATTTTGAAGAGTTAAGTCCAAATTCAGTGTGCAATCTCTGCAATGTGAAAAAAATGAACAATATGCTAATAACATTATAACAGTCCCCAAGTAATAGACAATCACAGATTTCAATTGAAAATATTGTACCACCAGAGCAGTTATAATATAGCACATTTATTATAGTGTATCCTATTTAGGACACATTTATGTGTATATATTTCACAGAAGATTAATTATGCAGGGTGCCAAAACTTATTTAAGTATTGTATTCGTATGTATATAGATTTCACAGAGACATATTCTATACTTTATTATAGGTGGGATATCCTAAGATAAATTAGAGAGAAGTAGAGGGAGTGAGAGGCAAAAACAGAAAGTATAGAGATAAATTCTGAAGCAGAAGCATTTATTTGTTGAGGAATCCTGAGTCCCCACTGTGATGCCAAGAACTGACCTCGCACTAGGTTTTGTGTTTTTATATTGGTTCCCCAAACGCATATGCCATAGACCTTTTCAATTTTTGTTTTGCAAAGGGTATATGCCAACAATAATTCAACTTCAAAAAACTCTAAATGTTCTTATGCTTGGAGAGAAACACACCCTTCATTCATACAATGAGTTTATTTTCACCTGGGAAATTTTTGTAAGAATATTCTTAATGAAATCGAAGATAGCTATAGCCAAATGATAAAAGATTGCGCATTATATTAGCTTGATTTATCAAGAGAAAGCTATATTCAACTTTTTGAAAGCATGTATAATGGAAAATATAAGAGATTCATCAACAGGTTATAGAATTCAATGCATGACAAACTATATAAAACAATAATTTTTGGGTCCAAAAGGTCTTTCTTTTTTCTTGTTTTGTTTAAAAAATATAATTCCATTAGCCTTTTTTTTTTACTTTTTTTATTTTCCATAATATTTTTGTATCCGATAGATGAGAGACTAATTTATCACTAATTTGAGCTCCATTTAAGATTTGTTTATGACAATGAATTATTATATAAGCGGACCTAACTCCAAATTAAAATAGCATGCATGATTTCTTTCTTTACCTTTCAGCAGACAACAGGTTACAGAATTCAATGCATGACAATTAAACTATAGAAAACCATATCTTTGGGTTCAAAAGGTTTTTTTTTCTTATTTAAGAAATTATTTTATTAGCTTTTTTTCATTTTTGATTTTCCAGGCCATTCTCTGGCCATTGGCCAATAGATTATTGTATACACAAGGTAAAATTCGAACTCTCAATATTTATTTAAGTGTACGAGTAAACTAATCAGTCGACCAATCTAACTCCTTCAAAATAACATGGTTTCTTTCTTTTATCTTTCAGCAGACAAACCGAAAACTTTATGCATGTTTGATCAAGGGATAGAGAAAATCCAATATAAAAACTACATAACACAAAATAATGGAACTACTTCGGTTTTCTACCTACATAAACAGATTTTTTCGCAAAAGTTATGCCTCTTAGGCGCTCTTAGTGGTGTATTAAATCGTTTCTCATTGGTGCTATCACTACCTAAACGACTAAGCAGAACTTTATTCCTTGTCATTCTTTAGTCAAATAAGGCAAATGCAACCTAATTTTAACATCATATACCTCCAAGAATAAACTAATAGATGAACTTAAATAACAAAAGAAAAACGACTAACCTCACTCCTCATTCACTAAAGATCTTCATTATAGTGAAATAGTCAACATGATTCAATAGCTAATGCTATGTGTACCAAAGTTCACATGTTTAATACAACATCATAAATAAGTACAGAAAGAAATTTGCAAAACTCAAAAACGTTTAGAGGATCTAAAATAAAACTGTCCTCACATGTAAGAGCCAAAATATGCCTGCACTTTGAAGTTATTTCACTTCTGAATATAGTCTTTCAAAAGTTGATTTTTGTGATGCAAATTTGCATTGGTTCGCCAATTGGCCACAGCCTTAGAGACAGTATCATTAGCCTTACGAATCTCCTCAGCAGAAAACTTATGCTCTATGATTCCCAAGGGTCCAGGCTGCAATACTTTAATCACAGTTTCCATCTCTTGTTCAAGCTGTCTGTAACACATTCAAACAAGTCTGCATAAGAAATAATAATAAATTACCCCCACTTACCAAAAAGATCAGGCTCCTCTAATATGCACCCTTAAATCATTTAGTGGGTTCAGAATACCATTAAAGACAGTTATACTTTAGAGACAAATTCAACATAGAGGATCCTCTTTTTCCCCTTAGCAAATTACAAAACAACTCTATATTCTACTAAAAAAATGCATTTTTTCCCCCAAAAAATTTTTGAAATATAAAATTTAATCAATAACCTTTTAATAAAAAAGAGTCAAGTAAGGATTACATTGCTATATATTCTCACAATTTGTGAAATATGAATGGTTAAAGTTAAGCATTTAAAATTCTACGAAACAACATCAAAATTTCCAATTCTGTTAAACTTTTCAGCCGGAGGAGTTTCCTACATTACAGAGTAGCGCAATCAAACAGAACAATTTTTTGTCGCAAAAACAATGCTAATGTAATTATGAAATATAAAGGCAATGTTCCCAAATCGATAATAAGCATTAACATAACCTAATTTCATAATTGAGAGGGCGGGGGCAACTACGAATTGTGATTAGGATGAAAAAGAGGTTCACCTTATTAGCCCGGAAAATGGCAGCGAACTTCGAAACCCCATGATCCCTCACTGACACTGCAACAATCGAACCCAACGGTGATCTTTCGGTGAAATACGTCGTCGTGTTTCCACTTTCCAGGGACGGAGTGAGCTGCGTTTTTTTTTTTTTTTTTTGTGGTATCAGAGTGAGCTGGGCAAGGTTCTGAAAACCGGACCGGTCATCAAACTACTTTAGTCACTGGTTCACTAGTTTACTGGTCTAACCGGTCTAACTGTGGTTCAACCGAAAAAACCATTCCATAATAAAATAATAAAATTTATAAATAAACATCATAAAATATCTTTCAAATTTAAAACCCTACACAAACTATCAGTCTATCACCAACTAAATGTAATTAATTAATCATCAAAATATGCAAAATTAACATCATTATACTTCCATTAAAAATAACTGGATTGAATTGCAGTGCATAAGTTAAAGATAGACAATATTGCCTTAAAGTAATTGAGTCAAAAAGTAAAACAAAACAGGCCCTTTTAATTCTTTTATGCTTGTAGGCTTCAATACAATACAGAAGAACTTTCTTGAAGGAATTTATGGCAACCAAAATAGGCCCTGCTTTTGTCTGAATTGTACAAGATATGATTAACAAGTTTAAATATTGTAGTTAATCAGACCAAAAAAGAACATTTCCCAGTTGTCTCACTGAGTCCAGCCAAATGGAACAAACATCACTGTGTACTAGCATAATTCTAGGTCAGACTCAGTTCCAGAAGATGTTATTATCTTCGCCAGTTCCCAATTCCCATTTGAAAGTTGAAGCCAACACTGAACCTTTTGAAATAAGGAACTTCAGAAGTAAGGGAAAGAAATAGAAAATTCTAAACTATCCATGTCTTACTAATAATGAGAACAGAAAAACTCAATCTCTTGAACTCGATAATTACATCAGTTATCCAAATAAATAATTGCATCACAGTTATCATAAACTGATTCAAAGCCTAGAAGCAGAGTGAAATTAAAAACATGAAGCATATAATAAATTGAAAGATCACCAGTTGCAATTTTTTAATAAGAACAGAAGTTAAGAACAATGAAAAATGAAGAAAGATTAACATTTTTCAACCCAATTTTAACAAAGCTCATCACAATGATTAACAACAAAAAAACACTGAAGGAACAGTGAATCAGTAAAATGGGCAGTGCAAATTTAAAATTTAAAATCTATCATCAAATACAATCAGTGAGCAAAGCCAATCAACCAAGCACTGACTGAGCATTCTGTTATGATTCTGTTACTGGGAAGCAACAAATTCAAGTTACAGCAACATTTAGATCAGCAACAAGGCAAATTTATTGATTAGCAATTCAGCAACATGCAAAAATACAGGGAGAAGGAAAATTTGGAAAAGAGAGAACAGGGAAGCGATGGTTCAGGGACTCACCAACGGTTGACGGCGAGTCGGCAACCACCCCACAGAAGGCGACGAAGCAAGAGACAACCCCACGAGTTGCTTCTGCCGCCGGCGACGAGACAGACGAACCACGAGATGCCAGTGACCGAGACGAGACTCGAGTGACACTTGGAGGCAGAATCGAGCAGAGACAACCACGGACAACGAGCAGCAACCAACGCGCACAGCTCGAGCACTCACTGGCGGAGGGAGGCGCGAGCAGCCGAGCACAGAGGAGAGAGGGGAGATGCGAGCACACGAAGCGGAGGATCCGGCGAGAGGCCCGACACCACGAAGATGGTAGTTCTTGAGTGCGACGGACGGCGGCAGCAGTCTCTCACTCCGACAGACGGCGACAACGATTGGTGGAGGCCGCTAGGGTTTGCTTTCTTTGGTGGAGGCTATGGCATTTGCTGAAGGAAAGAGTTGGAGAAGGGGGATAAGTGGATAACGCGTGCAATCTTCCTTTCAAGAAAGGAAACGACGTCGTTTTTTAAACCGGCCGGCTTCCGGTCCGATCCGACCATCCAGTTTAGCGGCCGATTCAGAGGTTCTTGAACGGTTTTAGGTTCTGCGGTTTTACACACTGGACCGAACCATTTTTTGTTGGTCCCCGGTTGAACCGGTTCGACCTGCCGGTCCGGTCCGGTTTTCAGAACATTCAGCTGGGTTTGTGTTCTCCATAGTCCATAGTTAATCACAGTGGCTCATTCAGGCCCAAAAGGAATGGCCATTGGGCGCAAACTAGAATGGCCCATCAAGCTCGTATATTAGTTTCCAATTAGCTACCGATAGAAAGGTCAAGAAGATTCGGCCCAGACCAAAAACAAACAAAAAAAGAAAGGTCAAGAAGATGCGAACTGATATTATGGAAAGGCAGACATGAGAAACCAGTTGCCATCAACCATTGCGACAGTGATGGTGGCGAATGATACCGAGTTAGAAACCATAACCAAGAGCTGCGCGGATTGGTGGTTCAGTTTCGAAGGAGTGAAATTGCTCACCAATGTTTGCAGATGTATCTCTGTTTTGGCTAGGTTATCCGGCCCAGACAATGACCAAAAACAAAAGTGGCTACCAATAGCACCAGGCATTTTTTCCCCTTTAATTCCTATATGCATTTTTTCCCTTAATAATTTTTTTGCTTCTAAAAGCATGTCTGCAAGGCAGGGTGAAATACATTTTTTTACATATATAATAATTTAATTTATGAAATAAATATGTAAAACCAATTTTTAATTAGTCAATATAGTTAATTTTTTATTATAAAATTATTTTTTAACCTTTATTTTTTTTAAAAATTTAAAATTTAAAATAAAAAATAATTCCTTTATATATTATAAAAGAGGAATGCTAGGGGCGAACAGAATTTGTGATATATAGCCATCAATTAGTTATCATCAACATTTTTAATGGTATGAAATGACATCTAACAATATAGAATTACTTATTTTTTCTTTTGATGATTAAGTACCGACCAAATTTCAATAAAAGTAGATTTTTCCATTATAAATTTGTGAGGAGTAGTTGTCATAAATTTGTGAGAACTGAGGAGTGATCTTTATAGTTTTTTACTTTTTGTCTCTTCTCTGCTCCTTCATTCTTAGATGCCTCTTAATCTGTTGTTATATTATCTTAACAAAAGTTATTTGTAAGCCATATTCATTTGTTATGAAGCTTAACTCAAGAAGACAATCTTCCATATACTTAAAATCGTATTCCAGAATTGTAAGAATTACTAACAAACCCATCACTAAAAAGCAGCAACATGAAGGAGAAGTAAGAGAGAGAAATTAGAAAATGATGATTTATGCATACTATATACATTGCAGTCATGAAACTGAGTGGCGTCTTCTTTTTGGAAAAGGAAAGCGATGAGTTTCTGAATGAGCGATACCTTTGGCATTATTATTACTGGCACCAAACGATGATTGCTTAAAAGTACTAGTGCTTAAACGAAAGAGAGAATTGAGTTTGCTTAGTTTCTTCGTGAAAGATTTGAAAAGCTTGTTAGCGGGGTATTGTGACTTCACAAGCTCCTGTTTCATGGAAACATGGTCTTTCTCCAAATCAGTCAGCCTCATCCTCATTCTCGCTACCTCCAGCTTCAGCTCTCGATTCTCCCTTCGAACCGACGCGTAGTTATCCCTCGGCGACATGGCGCCGCTTCCGGCACCGCTTCCCGTCCGCTGAGGGAAATGCCCGCCGAACAAGAAGCTGTTGCTGTGGTGGTGTCCTCCGCCGTTCATCGCGTTTCGCAGTCTCATTTGCTCGAAGTAAAGCACTTGAACCGCCATTTGCACCGGCAGCCTCTCGTTCTGTGCTGCATGGCTGCATGCTTCTTGGGACAGTTTCTGGCAATCTATGCTTTTGCATAACCGGTACCTCTCTGAATCCTTTATATTTGGATGAACCTATAACAAAAGACTAATTGATTAGTACATGAATGATTTTATTTCTAACGCGCACGCCATGTGTTTGAGCCATGGACAATAGATGTTAATTACCCATATAAAGATATCTCTTCGTGTAAAGATGATAATCAAGAACTGTTAGATAATTTGACATGTTTGACTAAGCTACGAAATGATTGAGAGTAATGGAGAAAAGGGATTCTCTGCTTCTCTTACCTTTAGGAAGATATCAACTGCTCTATAGAGTCCATCACTCACTATGCGTGCATGATCTGGGAGTAGTTCTGCAAGTGCTGTGAATTTTGATGGCAACAAGTTTGAGTCTAATGCTACTTCAGCAAGATAGTTGTCCATCAGTTTAGATACCTTGAGGATTGAGCTTTGTTTTGGCGATCCGGGGCTGTCGAAGTCGTACACCATTTGGCTTTCATCTCTGAAGCAGCCACCATCATTATCATCATCATCGTCCTCCTCATCAAGGTTAAGGAAAATTGAGAAAATCCTCAAGATTGAATCTGTGTCATATATTGTGCTGTGTGTGTTCTGAAGTGAGTTAGCCGGAATTAGTATGTCTTCTAGGATTGCCTGGTCGAGTTGTAGGCCGATTCGCCTCTCCAAATCACACCTGCAAGAAGTTGGGGCCCCAGCCGCGATAGCAGCCTTCAACAGGAATGATAAGAATGCCATTGGAACCTGGCTCTTCCTTGATTGATTAGGGAGTAATCCAACTATGGCTTCAACAACCACCCTTTGTTTTTTCTTTACTTCCAAGTCAAGTAAACTCCCTTTAACAACTTGAGGATCCCTAATAAGAGCAATCCCCTGTAGTGAACTATGTGCATAGTTTATCAAAATCTTACTGATCATATCTTGTTTTAGTCCCTTTGATTTCAACACAGAAATTACTCTTTGGAAAAAATCAAGGCCAAGAACATTGAAAGATTTCCCCCACCAATCTGAGGGAGTTTCTGGTTCCATGTTTGAGATTGTCTTAGAATTTAAGGTATGATCAAGTTTTAGCAATCCAGAGGTAAGTTGTTGTTTGCATGCATTGTTTGCAACTGAATTGATTAACCTGCTAACAAGGTTAATTTCTTCTGAAATTGGGAGAAGAGTCTCACAATGGTGAAGAACACTTATGCTGTTTTGTATGCTTGGTAGCACTGACTCTTTTAGATATGATTCAGCTCTAGTCTCCAAGTTCTTCTCAGCAAATTCTTCAGTCATTTCTAGAAAATGCGCTATGCAACGTAGCTTGGCAACATTTGAGAGAGTGAATTCAACATTTATTCCATAGCAGAATTTAGCTGCTAGCTCAAATGCATCTATACCACCAGGCACATTTTGGAGACTTATGCGTGAAACCTTTGAATCTTTTGCTTCTAGCAGCAGTTTTCTGATTCTTCCACTCCTAGAAACTAGAGGAAACTGCAAAAATTTGTTGCCAAGTACTTTAGTTTATTGTTATATATCCATTAATCTAAACATTAACCTAAATATATAGGTCCATAACAATAGATTTATTTTTCATTTTTTTTTACATGGGGAGAACTTTGAAACCATGAAAAATTCATCATATCAGGCCCAGGAAAAAGCCTGGAACTATATGCTTAAGATTTTATGATCAATTATATATTTTTTTCATAAGCATGGCAGAATAAGGATATACCTTGTGAAGTGGAAAGCTTGAGTCTCCTACTTCAATAGTAAGATCACTAGAGACTTCAGATATTGGCCTGAAAGAAAAAACAAATCTAGCTGAATCATTGCATCATATAGGGGTGGAAATTTTCAATATAAGGCAAACAGTGGAGGCATACATATTACCAAAACCAAATTACCATAGACCTTGAAAGAGCCTCTTGTGTAGCCTGTATTTTGCAATTTAATGAATGCTTATAAGAAAAAAGTGAAACAATCTAATCTTCCAATATCAAAATCTTGAAATAGAATAGGCCCCCAAGCCTAAATTTTGCAGAGGATAAGGTAAGTTCCAATATTGAATTTATATTGCATGGTTGGTTATGTCATTGCGTGGAACCCATTTATGCAAATCATTGAATCCTAAAGATAAGATGGAAAATCATTTGAGCCATTCTATAGTATGGTCAAATAAGTTGATGTCTATGGCTGTCTGTTCTATTTCCACATACAGCCAAAAGATTTTCATTTTTATTACCACATAGTCGGTGAGATCTTATTATCACATCATTATAATTATTATTATCAAATTCATTCATTTAAGGCCTAAAGATAATAAAAACACAAGAATAATAATTGATGCACAAATGTGATTATTGTCCTCAACAAAAGCAAAACATGATGAAAAGATCTGAAACCATTCACCAAAACATGCAGCGCCAAACCGCTGTCATGTTGGTAAATTACTACATCAAGGTCAATATCTGATCAGAGCTTGACCAATTACCATCGGATCAATATAATGCCTCACATGTTGTTTTCTGACATTGATTTGGATTCATTGTGACCAAGTCATATGAGAGATTTTTGGTACAATGATTGAAGGAATGCACTAAACAGTAACAAACACAATTAAAGCATGATGAGACAGGACAAGGCAAAACAAAAATTAAGGTTCCAACTACCTCTGCTCTTATACTATTGTGCCAAAATTCACCCTCTATTATAACCAATTCTGGTATTGTTCTTTGAACAAATCTAATGAACTGAAGAACTACTACTAGAAGGTCTGTGAAAAATGGTTGCACATACAAGAAAATTTAATGAACCCTCCATCATTCATTCATGTACATAAATGCCACACATGTAGTAAACACTTTAAATGCAAAAAATAATCAAAACTTGATTAAGAAGCAAAGAGAAGATTATTATTATTATTACCATTCATTGGCATGTCTTATGCTTGAACTTGGACGAAAGGTCCTTTTCCCTTGAGAAATACTAGGCTTCAATTCACCAACAGTTACAACTCCCATCTCCAACAAATTTGACTTGTGAGTATTTTGATAATAACACTGCAGTAGCACCAACCCTACTAAGGAATTGTCACTCTGCATGTGAATGGGACTATATGCTATAACCCTATAACAATCCAATTCCATACATCTATGCCAGTTAAAGTAACATAAGAAGATAATAAATTGAAGAATGAAAAATAAAAGAAACACGTGTCTGCTTCTTCTTACATTATTCTTCTTTTGTTGAGGACCACTTCACTCTGTCTGTAATAAAAAGTTGTGGTGACTAGTGATGAAGTGAAAATCACATGAAGCCATGCAAGCCTATAAAAAGGACTAGGAATGTGACAACTTTGTCAATAACAAAAATGTTATATGTTTGTGTATGCATTTTCGTTTTAGTATTTAAAGGAAAAATAATAATGCAAAAGATTTGTTTTTTATATCAGTAAAAGAAAAAGAAAGTATATACTTTTAAAGTGAACTAAAAAGTGGTACGAATATAATTTCTAGTAATTTAACCTTTATACTATCAAACGTTTTCTTGACATGAATCGTAGGAATCTGCAAGAATATTATAGTGCTTTTGAGAGTTATAATAATAATGGCTAGCTAAAGCTACCCACCATGAAAAGATTAGCATAAATAATAATATTATCATATATTCATATATGTAAAGCTCACTAAAGTAGCTCGGATTTAAATAATAGTTGGATTATTACAAGTCATAATGAGAACCACAAGTTAAGAATATCTCCAATGCTCGATTTTAGTTTTATTTTATTTTGGATTTCACATAATACTATATAAATATTTATGGAACTATATATTATAAAAATTAATTTAAAATTTAATGTAAAATTCGTCATTGAAATACTTAGTTTTATTTTAATTTAACAATGTTACATAATAAAATTATAATGTTCATTTAAAAAATTTAATGAATATACAAATAACAATATTTTATTAGTTTTTTTTTAAATGATACAATATCTCTTTATTAATATCAATATTATTTTAAAGATTGTATTCAACTAAAGTTTTAATTTTAAATCAATTTTGTTACTATAAAAGTCAATACCTAAAAAATATTTAAGTTGCTCTTTACACTAGCTAGACCAACTTAAATACATGAATAAATTACAATTATGAAAAGTATTGTTCATCTTGCAATATTTAATGACTCGAAGGTTATTCATCATGCATGTTGCATTTTTTTAATTATTAGTATATATACTATCTATTATTGGATGACGCGTAAGTCTTGGTGTATAATTTTATTTACAAAAATATTCCAATATTTAAAATGTTCACATTCTTTAAGACATAGCTTTAAGATCAACTAGCATGCTCAGGAAAACAACTACGAAGCATAGTAATACGGCTCCGTAGATAATGAAAAATCTGAATGACGTAAATAATGGGTTGAAAATTTAGTTCAATAAAATTAAAAAAATATTTTATTTAAATTCTTCGATCAAAAAATTTTATTCAATAATTTAAAAATTTTAATTATTTATTATATTCTAATTTATCAAAGCACCAGCTTCTTCTCCTAATTTTTTACCATGTCGTTTGGTCGCCAACTAGTTCCATCGTTACTATCAGAATTCTACTCACTACCGCTGGTTCGTCAACAAAGACTTTCATCGGCATCGCTCTCCTCTAAACCGGAAATGAACAGCGCCGCCAGGTTTCTTCTCGTCGTCGCTGCTTGGTTTGCCATACATCGTCACTGGTGTCGCTCACCCCTAGTAAAAATAAACATCCATTTAAGGATAAAAATAATCATCTGCATACCTAGTGATTGAACATCCAGCATGTTTTAATTGTATATAACTAAACCCAATCCAATCAAATAACCATTCACATAAAAATTAAAATAACCATCTGCGTACTTACTAAAATGACTATCTGGCCAATAAAATAGTTTTACTGAAAGGCTGTGGTGAAAACGATGCAACGACTAACACTACTGCTGCTCCTTCAACGGTTTGATAACTACCCGCGGCAGTCACCGGTGAGGATGAAAGGTCTTCTCTAGCGATTCAAGTGAAAACCACGCAACCACTAATTCAAGTGGCCATTGATGTAGAAAACCACTCAATAACTAACACTGCTGCTGCTCCTTCAACCGATGAAGATGAAGGATTAAACGAAGAAGAAGAAATGATTAAGAGAGTAAAACTGTACAACTTTTGCTGGCCTCGCAGGAGGAGAACGAAGAGTGGTATAAAAACAGCGGCAACAGTGGATAGACGGTGGGTGAGAGGCATGTTGGGCTGAGCGTCAGAAGGGGAGGCGCGTCCGGTTGACTGGCGGAGGTGGAGGAGTGTCAGACTGAGCGACGAAGGAGGACCGGGATGAACGACGATGTGAGTAGAGGAACGAAAGTGAGTTAAAATGAAAAGAATCTGATGTAACGGTATATTAAGAGGATGTTATATTGTCTAATTTTAATCATTTAAATTTAAAAAGTTGATTATTCTAATAAATTGAAAATCTAATTTTAATAATTAATTCAATTTTTCTATTTTTAAACTGTTGTTAAACGTTGTTTAACATTTACATTGTTTATGTATATTTTCTCTAATAATAATAATTACTTTGATGCATAATATAATATAGTGTATGATAATGGAGCTGATGACTCAATGGACAACCAATTAGTACATCATGTTGAGCCAAATAAAAGGTAAACAAGTAACAACTAACAAGTATGCATTAAAATAAAAGACACAAGTCATGATAGTGTAGCTATCACAATTACTAATAATGTGACAACTGCTGGATGAATCATGGTCTCACACTGCATCGATCTGGTGGTCATCATGAGGCCATCAATTTCTTTTGTTCAATGGCCGAATAGTCCGCTTGGGTAATCATATCATAATTTGATACCAAACTATAGATATATTTTTATTTGAATAATAATAGAGAATCAGATTTTAATTAGTTAATATTATCAAATTTTATTGTAATAATAATTTTTGTTTTTTGGAGAATTTAAAATTTAAAATTTAAGATTTAAAATATAAAATATATAATAAAAAATTAACTGATATTGATTGAAAAAACCAACTTATTAATTGAACTTTTTTATTTTCTATGGTTGTGAACTTGGAATTCTTAATATTTGAACACGTAAAAATAGAATATTTATGCACATCCAACTCAATTAAGTTATAGCGTTTAATAAGAATTTAGATGACTATCACATCAATAGTCAAAACCTGATAAAATACACAAATATTGGTGCGGAAAAGAAAAATTTAGGTATGTAAAAATGATTCGCCGCATATTATGTTGCGCTAGTAAAATTTTTTACTCTATGCTCTAGAGTGTCACCAATTTATTTATCAACATTTCAGGCTTTACAGCCAACAATTGCCATTCCATCCAAGAAATATGATTATATATATATGAACACCTGGCAGGTGGTCTTAACTCCTATTTATGTTACAAACTTTACAGTAACATTGTAAATCTTCAACTTATTATCTATGAACTAAGAGCAGCTTTATTTAGAGTCAAATGGTAAGACAGGATTAAATATTTACAACAGGTACTTTCTGTTTGATTCCTCATTTATTGGTACACTTCTTTTTTAAAAGAACAATAAACTAATTACTAATTACTAATAGAAAAAAGAGGGAGGGGGTTGGAATTCCGTTGGAACTTAAAGGACAAGTGAAAATTAACATATCTAATTAGAAAGTGTCATTTGATCTAATCATGAGCTACAAAATATTGATTTCGCTTTAAAATATTAGTTTCGATTACGATTGTCCGTGGACCGAGTTGAATGGATTGAAGATTTTCCAACGAAACCCATTCATTTAATTAGTGGGTTGGGTTGTGTGGGTATTACAATCTCTTAACCCTAACTAACCCAACCCAAAAAAATATCTAATTTATATAGTTAATAAAAGTATCTATTAACTAAAAAAATTCAATATAATTAAATATTTATCAGCTAAATTAATATGATAATGATATAAGTCTAAATATATATAAATTTTTAAAAATTTCATAAGGGGAAAAAGGGAGAAAGAACTAAAATCAACACCTTCAAATTAATTAACAAATTAGAATTACAACACATTTACTGGTCTAAGAATAAATATTAAATACCCTTCACTAATTTTAAAGGCCCCCATAGCCATAGGGTTACCCTGTGTTCCCAGAAAAATACTAAAAGCAACAGTCGCTCTCCCTTCTCGAGCGAGGAAGGTAACTGGAACCGCCATTTTGCAGCAGTGTAGGGTAGTATCTGGAATGCCTCAGTAAAATGTACACATACCAAAACCATTATCCCATGAGACCATTAAAGAAAACACATATCAAGTTTTCTATTGAAGCTTATTCCACATAATAATATTATAATTAGATAATATATGAACATAATTCGAATGGCCTACGCTGGTGAATTATAAACACTGGAAGGAACTTGGAGTAGTTTGAACTAGATATTCAATGAGGCTATAGACAGAAGCAATAGAGGCTAATGAAACAACATTCAATGCTAATGAGGAAAAACCTTTTTCTTCCATTGGTATAATTAATTAGCCTGCTAAACGTATTTCATTGTTTTCCTATCTGGTGCTTCGGCTAGTGCTTAGAGGGGCAGAACTCTGAGTTGAGAGTTGCACATCAGATAGTGAGACAGTTCCACCTTGTGAAAAGATTAAACTGACAGAAGTAGTGGGACTATTTCCAGAAGAAGGCATTCTGGTTGAAAAGGAGGATTCCATTTTGGACCCCGACATCAATTCAGGCCGAAGCTCTGAGGATGTTAAGGAAGGAGCCAGGGTAGACAGCAAAGACCCAACAGGGTATGGAGTTACTGGTGCATCGGTCAGGGAAGATGTCGATGGACTATATCTCACAGGCCCGAAAGGATGGTCAAATTTGCATGTTGAGCCAAACTTGCAATGCCCGTTTTGCAAATAAAATGCACAAGGTTGAACCCCCTGTTTTCTAGAAAAGGAATTGATTAAGAAAAACTTCCAATGAAAGTGCATCAATTATAATGCTGCACTGCATTATCATGCAGAAACAAGTAACTCAAATTATTAAAACATCTGCAACAGGATTAAAAGGAACAGGCAGAATTAGATATGCTTTTTACTAGTAATCTCAAACTATGTAAGACTACCTAAGTGAGAACAAATCCAATGCACTTAAGAGGTATCAATAAGAACTATTAAGTAACCTTCTTGAGAGAGAGAGAGAGAGAGAGAGAGAGAGTATTATTGATTTGAATGGTTTATGGTTATAATGAGAAAGGAAACAAGTATGAAACAAAAACAGCATGTCCTCTAACGAACTTGTCATACTAATACTGTCTAATACAGTAATCAACAAAGGATTCACTTATGTCAACAATCAAAAATTAAAACAAGGAATAAATGAACAAAAAGAAGTCCTGCATCAAAAGATGATACCTACCTATATAGTTATCAGAAAACCAAAGATAGCAGAATTATATTAACTCATTCAATCAGATTCCTATCCCTGAACACCGGTAATACTACAGCTAAAAAGATATCTTGAGAAGCCAATATAAGCAGGGAATTACAAAAATGATAGCATCTTCTTTATTCATCATTTATAGCACTATGACCGTTACTTTTGATTCCTATCACTATCAAGTTTGACCTTGTGCAACTGAGGTCAGGGTTATGACTTAAATGCCACACATGGGTACTTGATACCCTCAGAGACTTCTTATTCCTAATCCTATTAATATAAGTTTCTTCTCAGAATAATCAATAAGTCCCGGTGTCATACCCTAAGTTGGAATATTTATCAGCTCAACATACAAGTACATAAAGATGTTTCAAAAAGTCATTTGCAAACATGGGTTCATTGTGCAGATATGCATAACACAACAAAAAACTGTGGCCTGACACAAGTAAATGGTCAAAACAGGAATTCAGCATACGTCAATGCTGTCCAGAGTCAGAGAAGTGGTTTTTTAACATGACAATATCAGCTGATATAGCGAGAGAAGGAAAACACACATCTTTAATTAACATCTTCGCTTTATCAAATAGCCAAAAATATAGGGGGTCATGCGTTTTGCATACAGACACTAGATGTCAATGTAGCTTTGCCCCAGGCATGTATTTTATTTGTCTCAAACAAACTGCCAAGATACATGCCCCAAGTAAAAAAGTAAATACTTTATAAAGTTCTCCAAGCCATATGCATGTTTCACCCTCTTATATGGGAAACTATAGTTCAAAAGGAGAAGAAATAAATCCCTTAAATTTCATGATCAGCGTACAATACATAGATTCAATTATGTCGCGAAATATCCTGAAGAAAAATCAACAAATGTTGAAGGAAGCAAAACATCAGAGAACCACAATAAGTACAAATCTGCATGTTTAATGCAATATAATTGAGCCAAGATCTACAGAATTTATATCTAATCAGATGACTCAGAAAACACTTGGCTCCAAGTCTTCAGTTCATTCCAGGCAAAAGAGTAGATTAAGCAAATAAGTCATTGAGGCCTACAACTGTGAAATTGCCACAGGTGCCAAAAAAAAAAAGGTAGCTAAGATATGAACAACTAATTTTAAATTTAAATAAAAAAAAACAAATAGAACATCATAAGCTATAACTTGAAAATACATTATTACCATATAACATGAGATGGACAAATTTGAGGCGATAAATTAAACAAAATAGTCAAATCAAATGAGTAACTGTACTTACCGGACGAAGAGGAAGACCAATGGGGCTGAGAAGTGGTCGTGTCACACCCCTATCCCGTGGATGATCATATCGACAAGCCGATCCAAATTTACAGTCCCCTGTTTTAAGATAGTATTGGCATTCAGGTTGGCCAGGACGTTCAGGAAAAACTTCCTCCTTCTGACCACTGCCTGAGGGGCCAATAGAAGAGGGCAGTGGAGTATATGGCCTAGCAAAAGCTGATGTTGATGAAGACAATTGGGTCACTCCATATAGAGAAGTAGCCCCAACAGCAGGTTGAGCACCAGGAGATAACACAGGACTAACAGGTGCCTGCTCCAATTTAATGGCACCACCATTAAGTAACTACTCAAGAAAAGTCAAAATAAATAACTTTCTAACACAAAGTATTTTTATCTCACCGAATAAGGACTCCATCCAGGAAATGGAACAACTCCTGGAGAAAGAAGTACAGGACCATAAGCCCCTTGAACGTATGAACCAGCTAACATAGGAGGCCTAGCCACTCTCAAGCTTGTGGATGCTCCCCCGTATTGGTCAGGCAGAGGAACCGTAGGAGATTGCACCTGTTGATAAAATTGAGGTGCAGAAGCCGGCAATGATGTGCCAGCAGCAGGATGATGGAATTTACAAGTCACACCAAATTTGCACTGCCCCGTTTTCAAATAATAGGAGCATTCTTTCTCACCCTATTGTGGAAATAAAAGTGACAGGTATGGTTTAGCCATTGCATAATTTGCTATCAGTTAAATGAAAGAAAAGAAAAGGGATAAGACTCAAACCGGCCGTAATGGGTATCCATAAATATTTAGCGGTGCTTGGCTCAAAGATCCACCTCCATGTTTTGGATGGTGAAATTTACAGGATGCACCAAATTTACATGTTCCAGTTTTTAGATAATACTGCTCACCAGAAGAGACACACAATCAACATAACAAGCGGATAATTATTACAAAGATAATAATGTAAGGATCCCATCAGAGGCTGGGACAACAGAAATGTAAAAACAAGAAAGTTCAGGTCTTCATGATTCACATTGCAAGTAAAATGAAAAAAAATATATATATACCTGACATGGAGGTTCCCCCGCTCTTTCCGGGTACTCCCCTGTTGCTCTTACAGCCGCAGCAACCTGAGCAGTAACTGATTTAATACATATTTATACACTTGTGCAACCATATGATTCTTACTAAGATTAGACGAAATTAAATATTAGTTATCTAGATTGATCTTGTGGTACTTATGCAACAGGAAACAAATTTGCTCCACCTGAACTGCATTCAGTCCGCATTGAATAATTCCAAATCCAAACCTCATTCCTACTCTAAAAATCACAACTTACATTTAAAATTACAAAAAGGAGAAAAATAGTTCATTTAAAAAAAAGGAACCTACCACAAAAGAAAATAGAATCACAATGTTAAGTTAATAACAGCACATTAACCCTTTAGCACACAATCCTAAGTCCCAAACTCGGCTATAGTTAAAAAGAAAAAGAAAGCACTATGTGAGAACCACAGAACTAATGCAGATAGGAGTGCGACACTTCAATCCAACCTAATGCAGACATCATTTAGATTCACAATGAAAATGTTACCGCAGCACGGTCACGAGGGTGATTGTAACGGCACCTTGCACCATATCCACAGTACCCGGTTCGCATGTAATACACGCAATTCGGAGCACTGGGTCGCTCCGGGTACGATTCGCTGCTAGCCAGCGTCAACTGCCACATTGATTCTGCATCCAAACCACAAAATCAGCCATATCCCCCAAACCCTAACTCCCACATTAACAAAACCCTAACAAAACCGACAAAAAGGAGTAAAAATTTGACCCGAAGCGAAACCAAGAGTTGAAAAGGGGAAAACCTTCGAGGCCAGTATCGGGGCCCGGCGAGCGCCATTCGGGCTGATTCCCCGGGTTCGACCCGTTCCTCCCCGGGTTGCGACCGTAAAGCTCCATGGAAGCAAGGTTTTGTTTCTTTCTGCTTTTTGTTTTTTAGGGAGAAGCTTATGTACAAGTTTAGAGTGTAACAAGTGAGAGTCTGAGAGAGAAAGGGACGTGTGTTATTGCTGTGTGCTTTACAGAGAACGGGGATCGTGGAGGGTTCTAGAATGTTCTGGAAGGAAGAGGGAAGGAAGAAGATCGGATACGTCCGCTCTCTTAGCCGCTGGGGTTTGCGTCGCGAATCCGAAAAAGAAAGAGAGAGAGAGACTGAGATGGACAGAGATGGGTTTTGTTTCTCTCTAAGACTGTAACGGAGCGTGTGTTTCGTGTGCTTTCTCTTTCTCTCTCTCTAGGACTGTACGGTCTGGTGTAGGCTTTTTTCCAGCTCCATTTTTTTTCTTTTTTCTTTTTTTCTTTCTTTTTTTTTTTTTTTTGGGTGCGTAGTGCGTACCCGCCAAATGGCGCACCTGGAAAATGATAATATTCGGGGGAATAGTTTAGTTTAAACTTAAGGGGCTGAGGAGGTGTAACCGACACTACTAGTCTGCGGTGAAATGACGCGAATATCCCTGCGGGGTAATAATGATGGGCGATGGCAACGGAATGGGGTTTTGATTTGGTTGGTGTGGTGTGAGCTGTGACAAAAGTGGGCTTTGATATTTCGGTTCGAAAATGGGGGACGAATTTGTCATTTCAACTTTACCCTAGCCTCCTACTTTTTGCTGGTCCGTTTAAATTGTACCACCTCATTCCGAGCTGTCCTTTTATTTTCTCCTTTTTTCTTTAATTTATATTATATTTATACAGGAGAAGATTCTTATTATACTTCATGGATATTTAGAGCCTAACATAGGTAAATTATGTGACTATAAAGACTTATTAATAAAACAGTATGGGTTAAGGATTTTTTTAGAAGTTTACAAAAAAAAAAAGGTAGGTATAGAGGAAAATTTTTTACAGATCGTTAGTTATAAAATATAGAATATTATGAATTTCTTTTGTTGTCGATGATAATGTCAGAAATATTATTATTGATAGAATTTATTTTATTTTAGTTGTTATTTTTGTGTTTTTAATTTTTTTTATCATTTTATTTTATTGTGTTGAGTTCGTTTGTTCAAAATAAAAAATATTTAAAATATAAATAAGTGAAAGAATTATGTGGCTAGAAAGACTTTATAACAAAGAGTATGGGATTAAAGACTTCTTGAAAAGTTTATAAATTGTAACTTTATGTTAGTATCAAGTAATTTGAATATGTAAATAAACAAATGTGGCTATAAAGACTTCATAATAAAACAGTATGGGCTAAAGACTTTTTGAAAAGTTCATAAATTGTAACTTCAAGTTGGTATCAAGTAATTTGAATATGTAAATAAACAAATGTGACTATAAAGACTTCATAATAAAACAGTATGGGTTAAAAGACTTCTTGAAAATTTCATAAATTGTAACTTCAAGTTGGTATCAAGTAATTTGAATATGTAAATGAACAAATCTGGTTATAAAGACTTCATGATAAAATAATATGGGCTAAAGACTTTTTGAAAAGTTCATCAATGGTAACTTTAAGTTGGTATCAAGTAATTTGGATATGTAAATAAACAAAAAGGATTTGCAAATAGGATTTCAGTTTCAACCGTTTTAAATTTCAGTTTGTTAAAAGATTAAAACATACATTATAATTCTACTTTCAATTCTTATTATTCATGCTTTGTAATTTTAGTTATCAGCCCATAGATCAAAAAAGGGAAAGAAAAGAAAGTTACATTGCTATATAATTATATCGCTTGCAATCATGTAAAGCCAAATCTTGTCGCCTGAGAACATACTTGACAAATGACAGCTGAAATTCTCACATGCAACTTATGCAGTTCTTCCGCTAACTAAACTAGCGAAGAATGTTCAATTGTTCATAGAAATATCAAATATGATATTTTATATCGGCAGTTCAATTTAAGAACACATGGATTCAACTTTATAATCACATTTTAAAACTAAGCGATTCGCATATTCATAATGACCAAAAAAAAAAGCATTCCATAATTCTACTAATGTTATTGAGCAAGTCTTTGATTCAAAGACCAAGTTAACATAAAACATTAAACAAACTTCCATAATCATGCACCAACCCCCTACACGAAGCCATTTTCTTAATAAATCCATCAAAGTATTTTTCATCATTCTAGTAAGGAGAGGAAATAAAAATTGTTAAGTGTAATTCTTATATTTATTAATGAAAAATAGTTATCTTTCCACTTTAATTTATTTGGTGTATTTGACTGGTTAGAAACTAAAAAAATAAAAAAACAAGTGGTTAAACACTTATAAATTAAAGTAAACTTTTTATATACGATAAAAATTATAAATTTAATAGTGATTTTTATTTTATTATTTTATTATTTTATCTTTTTAGAACATTTTTTTCTAATTTTTTTATTGTATCTTTTAGTTTGGTATGTCAATCCCTAATTTGTTATAACTTATAAATTAAACTTTATTTAAAATTTGTTATTACTATATATACAAGATATAATATGGACGAAACGGTCCAACTTGAGAGAAGGAGCAAAACCCAAACCAAACAAGCAAAAGAAAGAGCGAACCCATAGAATATTTGGCCCAATATATGTGTATGAAAGCCCAGCTTGAGCCCATTAATCACCAAAGTGAGCATTACCACAAAATCCAAAGTTCCAAACAGCAGAGCTCTTTCCATTTCTCTCTCTCATTTATCCGATACACCACCGCTCTTGTTGGCGCGCTTTGCAGTTACACAATGAGCAGCTTAATGGCGAGCTTCACAGCTCGCATCTCTGCTTACACCAACCACTTTTTCCCCATACGACGTCGTCCCCTTCATAACAGACGCCTCACTCTTTTTCCCAACACCACCACACTCAGGCCTCACACACTAAGAATCACCTGCATGGCGGTCAGTAACTTCACTAATTAATTAATTAATTAATTATATTTTTCATCTAATTTTAGCATTAGTTCAGCTCAATCCAATGGTGCGTTTCTGTAATTTTATATATTTGCGTTGAATTATAGGAACCTTATCTAATAACGAAGCTGGAATCTGCTGAGAAGACCTGGCAAGAATTATCGGTATCAAATTTTTTTCCTTTTTTTTTTCTATGAAATTTTGTTGCAAGCAGTTATCAAAATCGATGATTATTATTATAATATTATTGTTATTAAAAGTTTGGTTGGTGTTTTAGGTTAAGCTTGCTGACCCTGACGTTGTGTCCAATCCGAGTGAGTACCAAAAATTGGCACAATCAGTGGCAGAGCTTGATGAGGTACTTTCCTTTGTAATGTGCACTTCACCTGATACTTCTCTTTGCACTGTATTAAGGTGAAAATGTAATTTTAATATTTCTAAATTTCAATGCAGGTTGTATCCACGTATAGGAGGTTTAAAGAGTGTGAAAAGGCTCTAGAAGAAACGAAAGGTTTGATTAGGTTTCACTGCTTGAGTGCTTGTTCATCCTTCTTAGTGACTTTTAGACAATTGAAGTGTGTTTGATTTTGGTTTATTATTAATTTTTTTTTTCAATCTGTTATGGATGGTTAGCTTTGGCAAAGGACGATGAAAATGACGAGGATATGGTTGAAATGATATCTTCAGAAATAGACTCTTTGTCAAGGCAAATCGCAGAGCTTGAGGATAAGCTCAAGGTTTCTCATTTACTCTGTATCAAGTATCGCTAGTTCAATTTATGTCATGTCATGCCATTGCTTATCTTTTAATCTCCAACATTCTTGAAGTCTATTCATATGCTAGTTGGGAAAATTAACTTCTTTTTAATATATCAAATTCACTAATTCAAAATGTACAATCTGCTGAAATTCCAAAACTGTGAGGAGGAATTGTAATTATTTTTTATGTACTCTCTATCATCACTGACCATCGTGAGGTTTTATTCCTCTTATTTCAAAACCATGCCATGGAATTACTTTCTTTTCTCTTTTTCGTCCGGAATGCCTATTATGTTGTTGGTTATTGTGGGTTTTCAAAGTACTTCCCTCCGTTTCCTCATTTCTCCTGGTTTTTAGAAACTTACTAGTATCTTTGACGATGGTAGGTTTTACTGCTTCCCAGTGATCCTCTTGATGCAAGAAACATAATGCTTGAAGGTACACCATCTTTTTCTTTATGATATGAGATAGGGGCAAATGATCTTATATTTTTGTTTATGGCTTAGTTGAATGTTTCATCATTAAGATTTTGGTAGAGACTAGAGAGCATGCTGACTTCTAAAATTTAAATATCAGTGATGATTTGATAAAGCTTATATTGCAATGTAATCTACGGGTAAGTGTATTGAATGATTGCACTTGGCTTGTGCAACTTCTTTCTTTTCTGTTCCTTCTAGTTGTCATTCTCAACTCTGAAGATTATTGTCATTATCATTACTTTTGCAGTACGAGCAGGTACTGGTGGTGACGAGGCTGGAATATGGGCTGGTGATCTTGTAGGTACATGCTTTTATTTGTCCTTTCTAGTCCATGGACTCAAAATAGGGCATGCCCTTCATCAATGCCCCACATCGTAAAGAAAGCCTAAAAGTGACATTATGTCATATTGAATGAAACATGCTTAAAGAGCGTGCACGCGCATACACACAAAGATAATCCTATTATTGGATCATTTTCTGAATTGTTTATCTTTGACAAAAATTTATTTCTTTAATTTCTCCACAATTGACCTTTTGATTGGTTAGTTTAAATGTTTATTAAATGAACTGTTATTATGAAGTTGAATCCAATGTAATCTGATGCTGTTTTGATGTTAAATCAGGTTCGGATGTATGAAAAATACAGTGAGCTGAATTCTTGGAAACATTCTGTTATCTCAAGCTCTCCGGTATACCTCATCAAAACTCTGTATAAACTAGTTTCTAATTGATTCTTATTTGTATAATTGTTAATTTTGCCATCTTTTTAGGCAGAGAAAGGAGGGTACAAAACTTATGTGATGGAGATAAAAGGAAAACGTGTCTACAGTAAATTAAAATATGAATCTGGTGTCCATCGAGTTCAACGTGTTCCTCTAACAGAGACACAGGGTCGCGTACATACTTCTACTGCAACAGTGGCAATCATGCCAGAGGTAGAGTACATATTTCAGGCCTTTAGCTAAAAGTTTATTCACAACTCTTTGACTTCTAGGTCTGAAAGCTTTATTTTGTGTCTTTGCATCTGGACAGTTGTTAGTTTCATATCACTGCTTTTGTAGCATGTCCATATTCTGAATAATTGAAGTAGGTAGCTAGCTTAAGCCTATAGGGATTCAAAGTAGACCTAGATTTAATATTTTCTCAAATTTTTGTTGCCTAACCATGTGGTGGTTAGGTTCAAAGCATGCTTTATTAGATTATATATTTTTCTAAATTCGTTTAATTTAATGCATGGAGGTTGTATTCTACTGAATATTTATCCAACTAGAATATTCCTTCCTTTTAAGGACAGAATCTAAATATATAAATCTGAAATCTTTGTCTAGGCTGATGAAGTTGAAGTAGTAATCGACCCAAAAGATATTGAACTTACTACAGCACGTTCTGGGGGTGCTGGAGGTATAGAAATTTAATTTAAATAATCAATATTTACATTTCCCGGATCAAGAGGTTTCATACCCTCTATCATTTCTCTTGCATGCAGGCCAGAATGTTAACAAGGTTGAAACAGCCATTGATCTTTTTCACAAACCAACGGGAATCCGTATCTTTTGTACTGAAGAAAGGACTCAACTTCAGAACAAGAATCGCGCTTTTCAATTGCTCCGTGCAAAACTGTAAGCATTAGAATTGTCTTGTCAACCTTTTCTTCTCATGCTGTCATCAATCTTAACAAGAGAGATATCTCAAATCCTTTCTTGAGTTTAGTGGTAGATGAGGAACTAAAGGATATTAATGATGTGAAACTAAAACTGACCAAATGCTAGCAGCACATTATAGTTGTTTCTGAGTGTTCTCTTTAACTTGCATTCAAAATGACACGACAATCTTTTTACAGATACGAGATGAAGGTAAGGGAGCAGCAAGAGTCAATTCGAAATCAAAGGAAATCACAGGTATGCTTGGCATTTGATCCATCATGATTTGCTTCAGACATAATTTATTTTGTGTACTTGCTATCTCGTTGAGCTGAGAGCCAACTGAATTGAATTATTTTTTTTCTGTAATATCTCGATCTCCAGGTTGGTACAGGTGCACGTGCAGAAAAAATTCGGACATATAATTACAAGGTACATTACAGAAATCTGAATATTTTTCTGTTGTCACTCATTCATACTTCTATGTTTTTATTTTCCCCAAACTCCAAATTTGAGGTGTTTTTGTAAATTATATGCATTATAAATTTCCCTCTATAAGATGTTAGGTGAGAAAAACTGATGTTTAATTAGAAAGAAAAAGTAGAAGAAATATGGCATTATAATTTATCTTTTAAGATCTCTCATAATAACAATTGTTCATGGAAATGGATTTGATTAAGTGATCTAGAAGTATGTTGTTCAAGTCAATAATTGTACAATGGTTTGAGGTAAAAACACTGCAACATTTTTAGTGTCTCATTTTGTATTGTCGAAATGATGGTACTTACAAGCAGTTTATGACTTTAATTTTTTTTTCCTTCTAATCAGGACAACAGGGTCACTGACCACAGATTGAAGATGAACTTTGAGCTCACCTCCTTTCTTAATGGTAACATAGAAGATGCTGTTCAGGTATGCTATCTAGCACACCTCTCCTGCCATGAACTCTGTTTTTTTGGTGTATTTACCAGTGTGCTTAAGATTTCAAAAGGAATATAGTTGGGTGTTGATTGCTGATGAAAGGCTAGGCTTCTCTAACTGAAAAATTATCATTAACCGAAAAGAAAGAAAACAAATTTCCTTTATACCATAAAGCTGGGACCTAAACCTGCAGAGTTGCACTCTGCTTGAGCCTTTGAAAGAAAGAAAACACAATTAACCCACCGCAAAATGGCACGCACTAGATGACACTGATCAAAAGTTGCATTAATTGTACTTGAAGAAGAATGCACTATATATACTGACTTCGCCTTTAGCATGAGTAAATGAACGAAAATGTTTGATCATAACTTGGCTCCGCATCATCGAGAATCTTTCTTCTTGCAGTCTTGTGTTACAACGGAACAGAAGGAGCTCCTGGAAGAACTTGCTGAATCTGTAGGTGCTCCTGCTGGCTGATGTAAAAGCACATTTCCCCATGTAATTTTGAATTTTTTACTGAACTATGCATTTCGCAAATGGAAGAAGTGTCATATTTGTTCTCGTTAATGTCCCCATTATCTTCCAAGTTTGAGACATGGTTTGATTACAAATCTGTACATGGGCACTTCTTCTACATGTAACATTCCGCTATACAGTAGTTGAATGGTATTTTATGTATGTAAAGTGATGCAATTAACAGTTTTGCTGCAATGCCAATGTATGTGCTATTGAAGTGAGTTCAGTTACCACTTACCAGTTATGGATTTACATTATAACTAAATTTATATTTCTTTATCTTTTAAATAAATTTTTGTTTAAATTAAAATACTTTGGTGGGTTAAAAATGTTAAGTTACCAATAATCTTTTATATTTATCTTATTTTTAAGTTATACTAGTTAATTTTCCATTTATTTACTAAGTATTTGTGCTCAAACACTTCCTTTTTCTGATTAACTTATAGTGGTTTTTTTTTTAAATGAAAAGTATTAAGTTTTGATACTCTAACCATGAACTTTTAGATTTTAGAAAAAAAATTGTAAATTAAAAATTTTCCCCAATTTTTTATCCGCATATATATAAATGATTTATAAATTGATCTGTTCTGACCAGAAAAGTTTGGGATTTCAATTTTCCAAAGTTAATAATATTAAAAATGGTTTTTACTCCATACATTAATATTAATAATAAAATGAAAGATACCATAAGACCATCAATAATATCTAATGCTCTCATGCTAATAAGTTAATTTGAATGGTATAATCTTTTTATTCTTATTTAAAAATTTTGAATTCAATTTTCACTTCTAATCTTAGGAAAAAAAAATCTAAAGCTGTCATTTAATTTTGTGATATTGACATTAAGAGTTAGTATTATCATTTTTATTTTGACAATATCATATATATGACAATTTTTATGTTTATATGAATATGTTAAAAGGAAATTTCATTATTTCAAAGATGATATGAATAAGTCACCAAAAAAAAAGATGATATGAATAAGAGAAATGATAAATGAATAAATTATTTTATAATTAAATTTAGTTAAAAATTTTTTAGTTTAATTTTAATGTATCGACAGTATAAAATATTTTACATAATTGTGTAACTAATCACGTTCATTCTTTTGGATGATTATTCAAGTAGTCAATGTTATTGATAATCTTTATTTTTATTGATGTAATATTACATAGTTAAATGTAGTGTAAAATTAGTGCATCAAACAACAACAACAACAACAACAATAAAGTCTTGTCCCACTAGATGGGGTCGGCTACATGAATCAAACGTCATTGAGTTCTGTCATGTATCATGTCTATAGAGAGACTGTTTACATGTAGATTTCATTTGACCACCTCATGGATGGTTTTTTAAGGTCTTTTTCCGCCTTTCATCCCTTGTCCATCTTCCATCTCATCCACCCTTCTGACTGAGTGTTCTTTTAGTCTTCTTCTCACATGTCCAAACCACTTGAGACACGATTCTACCATCTTTTTCGCAATGGGTGCTACTCCAACTCTCTCATTTATATCTTCGTTCCTCATTTTATCCAATCGACTACTCATCCATCTAAACATCTTCATCTCCGCGCACATTCAGCTTATGTTCGTGCTCCGCTTTGGTCGCCCAACACTCGTACCATAAAGCATAGCCAGTCTTATAACAGTGCGATACAATTTACCTTTATGTTTTAAACGCACTTTTTTGTCGCATATAAAACCAGATGCACTCTGCCATTTTGACCAACCTGCTTGGATCCTATGATTTACATCCTGTTAAATCTCTTCATTATCTTATATGCATCCAAGATACTTAAAACTTTTAATTTTTCGTAAGATGTTTTCTCCAATATTCACTTCTATATTAGAGTTTTTCCTTCTCAGATCGAATTTATATTTCATATATTCTATCTTGCTATAATTTATACGCAAATCATACATCTCAAGAACTTCTCTCTATAAATCCAACTTCTTATATAACTTAAAGCAGAGTTAAAATTAGTGCATCAAAATTAAAAAAAAATTTATGTAACTTTTTAATTGATATATATTATATTAACAAAAATTTAGATAACATTAAGGATGAGGCTAATTTTTTTTTATATTGTTTAAATATATGTGTAATACATTATTATTGGAAGATTGGGTGTTTTTTTTATATGGTATTTTATTTAATATTAATTTTTTTTTTCGAATTCACAAATCGGACCGTCCGATTTGTGATTGTTTGTTTAAAAAAAAAAAAATAAAACAAATAAATCGGTGCATCCAATTTGTACATCCCATACCAATGTGAAGCACACTTCTATTCACGGCTTCTTGTTATACACTTCTCTCTCTCCCACATAAAAAATAACAAGCGTAAGGAGGATCCATGAGTCCATATTTTGTTTATTTATCCGTTTGTGAGAGGAAAATGGAAATAGGAGCCACCTGTCACAGGATGAAGAAGCATGTAGCAGTTGTACAGTGTCCCGAAGATGTACGCATGCCAACGTACTCATTCTCTCTTACTCACACAGCCGATTCACTCTCTTCCTTCTTTTTCGTTTCTTCTTCTCCGTTTTTCTTCTATGCTCCCTAGACTCACCCACAAGCTCAAGCTTCTACACTTACACTCTTTACCTCCTCCTTCTTCCTTCCTCCTTCGCCGCCGCCACTATCCTCCTCAATTTTCCAAATTCCCATACTACCCTTCGTCTTCAGCACCCTTTCTCCCTCTCAAACTCCCAATGGCATCTTCTTCTTCTTCCTTATCGCATTCGCATCACAAGCACTCCAATCGCCTAGCTTCCGAGCAAAGCCCCTATCTTCTCCAACATGCTCATAACCCCGTAACTACCTCATCTACTTTCTCTCTTTTACTACTATTCCATTCAATTTTGCTTCTTTCTTCCTTCTTCTTTTCATTTCATTGCTTTCGTTATTCAATTGAAGGTTGATTGGTACCCTTGGGGCGACGAAGCTTTTGCTGAAGCGCGCAGAAGAGATGTACCTATCTTCTTATCAAGTACTCAATTATCTTCTCTTTTAACTTCTCCTTGTTTCCTTCCCTCTTTCTTTGCGTAATTACTTAACTGCTGGCTCTTTTGTTTGTGCTATTAATGGTGATTCCTTTCGAAGTTGGTTACAGCACTTGTCACTGGTATGTATTATATATCACAGATCTTGTCACTGCTTTGATGCGCTTTCCATGGAAGTTATTTACATTTTGGGAATCTAAACTGTTTTTGTTCTGCTAGGTGTCATGTTATGGAAGTCGAGTCTTTTGAGGATGAAGGAGTAGCCAAGTTGTTGAACGATGGCTTTGTTAGCATTAAGGTAATAATAATTCTAAAATTGGTTCCTTTTTTGGTAATGTGTTATTTCTGGTCTGGCATTCAAATGTGGATATTGCTTAATTCCATATTAATAATTATCCATGCCACAGGTGGATCGAGAGGAGCGACCAGATGTTGATAAGGTGATTTAATTTAAACAAACGGTGCATTTAAAGATACGTTTTTTGCATATATTTCAAAATCAGCAAATATGTTACTTATATCCTAAGTTGTGGAGTATTTTGGGGGGGACAAAAGAATTGCCTTTTATTTTTGTGGATCTAGAGCTCTGGAAGTCACCCTTTTTTTGCTTAAATGGTTTGCTTGGTTTCATTGGTAGCATGTGGTTCCCTCTCCCTTTGAATCATCAAGGTGCTTAAAGTGTTCACTCCACCGGTGACAAGGTGCACTAAAAGATTTTCTCTTTTATCAGGTGTACATGACATATGTGCAGGCTTTGTATGGTGGAGGAGGTTGGCCACTAAGTGTGTTTCTTTCGCCTGACTTAAAACCTTTAATGGGTGGAACCTACTTTCCCCCTGAGGATAAGTATGGACGACCTGGCTTTAAAACTATTCTGAGGTAAGAATTATTCCACCGGAAGCTTTTGTCATCAATGTGCTTGGACAAACTAATTTTTTATTAAGGCTTCAGTGAACGTCAATAATTTAAAAATTCAAATCATTATTGTGGCCTTGGAAGTTCCTATTCATGTGTATTCTGCCTGTACTCTCCAGAAAAGTAAAAGAGGCTTGGGATAGCAAGAAGGATTTGCTAGTTAAGAGTGGAGCAGCTGCAATTGAACAGCTTTCTGAGGCATTGTCTGCTAGTTCAGTTTCTGATAAATTGTCCGATGGAGTTCCAGATGATGCATTACGTCTGTGCGCTGAGCAGGTATGGCTTTGACCAAGTAGATAAGAGCAGTTGCACAATCCTGTTTCTTACATTTGCATGCATCTGGATCTTCTTTTTTTTTTTTTTTTACTAAGTCCTTAATTTATATTGATGACCTTGATTCTTGAGTATCATTCAATCTACTATTTTCTTTATAGCTCTCTGAGACCTATGATTCAAAATTTGGCGGGTTTGGGTCTGCACCTAAATTTCCCAGACCAGTTGAGCCAAACTTGATGTTGTACCACTCCAAGAAATTGGATGATACTGGGAAGTTAGATGGAGCTAATGCAAATCGGGAAATGGTTTTCTTTACCTTGAAATCTATGGCAAAAGGGGGCATTCATGATCATATTGGAGGTGGCTTTCACAGATATAGTGTGGACGAGTGCTGGCATGGTAAGTTTATCTTGGACTGAATCTTTGGTATGTATCTGGTTTGTCTACAGCTGTAGTTCTACTTCTCAATTTCTCTGGCTTAACAGATGCATTCCAATTTTGATTTTTCCACCTTAATTATGATGTTCTTCTGTGCATATTTAATGCTTTTGTTCTGAAATATTCTGGACATTTTAAATTGTTGGGCTGTGATATTTTTGCAGTTCCACATTTCGAGAAGATGCTATATGATCAAGGCCAGATTGCTAATGTTTATTTAGATGCTTTTTCTATCACAAAAGATACCTTCTATTCATGTGTAGCACGGGATATTCTTGATTATTTAAGGAGAGACATGATTGGTCCAGAAGGGGAAATCTTTTCAGCAGAGGATGCTGACAGTGCAGAGACTGAAGGAGCTACAAGAAAAAAGGAGGGAGCATTTTACATATGGTCCCGCAAAGAGGTATTTAGGATAAACAAACTGTAGGTCTGAAAAATGCACAAATTTTTCATTCTTCTCCCTAAAATTAAGTCGATTTGGTTATTGGGACCTAAATCATACGGATTCCTGAATCATCTGTTGCTGAAATGGCACAATAAATCTGCAGATGCGGTCAGTCAATTGAATATTTTCGAGGAATCAATTAAATCTATTTATTTTATTCAGACAAGATATTTTTTATTGCGCAACGTGTTGTTTATCCAATTCCTAGTTAACTTGCAGTTTTCTAAAATGACAAGCTACCTTCTAGAGTTTGTTACTGCACAAGCATGATTTAGGATAATAAACTTGCTTATTTGTTTGGTTAAAATAGGCCTCTTTTGTGTTCATCTAAATAGAATATTGTTGTTGATCTTGAGTATATGACAGTTTTGCTTAAATTCTTTCGGAAGATGTCTAGCTCTCAGCATCATGGCATTCTGTCCTGCTTTCCTTTTGTGATTTTGTAATTATATCTACAGCATCTCAACATGTAATAGATGTGTTGTAATTTATGATTTGTTGTTTTGCTATATTTGCGGTTGGCTTTCAACTTTTTTCCCCCCTTTGAATATTTGGTTTCAACCATTTTGTTAATTTTAATTTTCGGTTTAGGTTGAAGACATACTTGGAGAGCATGCTGATATTTTTATTGAGCACTATTACATAAAGCAGTCTGGTAACTGTGACCTATCTAGCATGAGCGATCCTCATGATGAATTCAAGGGAAAGAATATCCTGATTGAGAGAAAAGAATCAAAAGATCCTTCAGAGATCGCATCAAAGTACAGCATGTCAATCGAAACATATAAAGATATTCTTGGAGAATGTAGGCGTAAGCTGTTTGAAGTAAGGTCAAGGCGGGCAAGGCCACATTTGGATGATAAAGTATCCCCTTAAACACGGTTACTAATTTATTTAAGAATCTTCTATGATGAAACTGGTTTCAACTTTTTATGTATGAGTCTCAAGAGATCCTATGCTTCTAGGTTATTGTATCTTGGAATGGACTGGCCATCTCATCTTTTGCCAGGGCCTCCAAGATTCTCCTGGGTGAAGCTGAGGGCACTAAGTTCTACTTTCCTGTTGTTGGCACTGAAGTAAGTTTCCCCTTATACAGATGTGTCCATATATGTAGTTAGAGAGCCTTTGATATTTTAGTTTTGCCCTTTTGCTGAATGACTGTTGGTATTTAAAAAGACAGAAGACACTCTGCTTTTATATCATGGATGTCTGTAAATTATCCTATTATGGATAAATTTTATACTGTTGTGTTGATCAAAATGGGAATTGGCAGTTTATGAGTTAGTTGGCATTGGCAGTTATAAGGGAATTGTGGATGAAGCTTGTTAAAGGAACATCTGGAGACAATTAGATCCTCTTCTTTTTTTTCAGTTTTGAGTAGTTGCTACTATATTTAACTTTCTCCTTTTTGTTTTGAAAATTCCAGCCAAAGGAATACATGCAAATTGCGGAAAAAGCCGCATTATTTATTAAGAAGCAACTTCACAATGCTGAAAGCCAAAGGCTGAACCATAGTTTCAGAAATTCTCCATCGAAAGCACCTGGTTTCTTGGATGATTATGCTTTTCTGATCTCTGGATTACTGGATCTCTATGAGTTTGGTGGTGGAATCAACTGGCTTCAATGGGCAATTGAATTGCAGGGCACTCAGGTAAAGATTGATCTCTGAATCTGAAAGAAATTTCACGGTGTTTTGCCAGACATCGAGTTCCTCTTGAGATGTGTTACTTGCAGGATGCTTTGTTTCTTGATGGGGATGGAGGTGGATATTTCAATAATACTGGGGAAGATACATCAGTTCTTCTCCGTGTGAAAGAAGACCATGATGGGGCAGAACCCTCTGGGAACTCAGTGTCAGCTATAAATCTTATTAGGTTGGCTTCCATGCTTGCTGAAAGTAAGGCTGAGCACTATAAGCGAAATGCAGAGCACCTTCTGGTCCGTAAACTGCCACCGCTTTCCTCCTAGAAAACTTGTTTTCTTCTTTGTACAATTTCCCAAGGGTGGAAAGTGATTATCACTTGGTAGTTGTCTAAAATTCCCTTTACATGGTAGTGCAGGCTGTTTTTGAGAAAAGATTGAAAGCTTTGCCTATGGCAGTGCCCCTCATGTGTTGTGCAGCAGATATGCTGCGTGTACCTTCCAGAAAGCAAGTGGTTGTGGTTGGAGAAAGGAATTCTGAGGAATTTGAAAGAATGCTTGCAGCAGCACACGCATCATATGATCCAAACAGAACAGTGAGTAATATTTAACTCCTTTGTTGAGTTGATACTACATATTTCTTTTTGGTTGTCACCAATAACAACTGTGCGGGTGTTGGTTGTAGGTTCTTCATATAGACCCCAACAACAAAGAAGAGATGGAATTTTGGGAACAGAATAACAGCAACGTTGCTCTGATGGCGAAAAATAACCATGCAGCAAACAAGGTTGTAGCTCTTGTATGCCAAAACTTCACTTGTAGCCCGCCTGTGACTGATCAATCCTCACTTGATGCTTTACTATCCAAAAAATCGTTCTCTTCATCAACATGAGATATCGGTTCTCACAAGTGGATGTTAGCTAAAGCTTAGAAGCCATATTATACACAACTTCTTGGTTCTGACTTCTGTGTCAAATTATTTTCTTCAGTGATATAGAGATTACGGTTGTCTTTTTACTCTCTATGCCAGCATTGTCTTTCAAATTTGATACAGAATGATGGAACTCTGTATATTTTTATAGTTAAAGGTTGAATAAAATAGTTATATATTAAGTTTGGTTTAGTTAAATAAGTTTGTACTTCATTTTCCTGGGTGAACTAGCACAATAAACTGAATAAAGTCACCATGGCGGGACTAAAAATTGTCTCCAATTCATCTTAGATGTTTGAAAAATGCGAGATCACATTTTACCAAATAAATGAGATGTCACACTTTTTTTTGTCTAAGATGTAAGATCACATAATTTTTCAGTAGTCAATGCATATTAAATTTGAAAATTAAAGAAGAGCATAATTTCCTAAGATATTAAACGAATGGATTATGCTGATTCCGGTCATATTCAGGAGTCCATAAATCTATCTCCAAAGAAAAAAAAGGGTCCTTTCTCTGCTAGCTTCTAATTTGCTATCACTTCACACTTCCCACTTCCATTCTGAGACTCTTATCCACTGAGTAGTGAATACCATGAAAGCAATCCAATTCCGTACGCCTAGGTTGTACTATGACACATTTCATCCCACAATCCACTTCCAGATACCATCATCATCATTATCACTCCCTAAACCAATGATCTCCCGCTGCAGCATAGTCCAGTCTCACCACCCCAATTTCACAATCTCATACCTAATTGACTCATGTGGTCTCTCTCCAGACACAGCTGCTCTTACTTCCCAAAAGCTTCACCTTCCTTCTGCTGAAAGACCAGACTCTGTTCTCACCCTTCTCAGGGAGCATGGTTTCACAGATACCCAGATTTCAAACCTCATCAGAAAACGCCCATTGCTCCTCTTAGCAAACCCAGATATCCTCTTGCCAAAGTTTCAATTTTTCCTCTCCATTGGGATTTCCAATACCAACCTCGCAAGAACCCTAACCGCTGACCCAACCCTTTTGACTCGGAGCTTGGAGAAACAGATCATACCCTCTTACAATTTCCTTAAGAGTGTGTTGATTTCTGATGAAAAGGTTGCAGCTTCATTGAAGCGCACATCTTGGGTCTTCCTTGAGGATCACAAGAAGAATCTCGTACCAAACCTCAATCTCCTAAAAGAGATGGATGTTCCTGAATCATGTGTTACGCTGTTGCTGACTCATTTCCCGGAGGCATTGATGCAGAAAAAGGAAAACTTTGCAAAGCTTTCTAAGGAGATTAAAGAAATGGGGTTTAATCCAAAAAAGACAACTTTTGTGTTGGCCATTCATGTGCTCTCAGGTGAGGGTAACAAATCCATATATAACCGCTGTTACGAGGTTTATAAGAGGTGGAGTTGGTCAGATGATGACATCCTTACGGCATTCAAGAAGCACCCACATTGTATGATACTTTCAGAGGATAAGATAATGAAGACAATGGATTACTTGGTGAATAAGATGGGTTGGCCTTCAGGGATGATTGTTAGGTGCCCAGTGGTGTTGTTTTTCAGCTTGGAGAAGAGGATTAAACCTAGGTGCTCTGTTGCTAAGGTTTTGTTGATGAAGGGATTGATTAAGAGGAAGTTGAGCTTGTCCACTTTGCTGTTGCCTGATGAGGACAGTTTCTTGGAGAAGTATGTGATCAAGTATGAGCTGCAGGTGCCTCAGTTGTGGAGTGTGTATCAGAAAAAGTTGGATTTTATGAGTGTGATTTGATTTGAGTTTGCAGATAGCTATTGCCCGTATTCTAATCTTGTCTTAAATTTTTACATGATTAATAGAAGTTTACATAATGTGGCCTTGCCTATTTTTTTTTTTGGCATCCTGGTTTCTCTGAATGTCTTGTTTGCTATATATGAATGGTGAATGGTATGTGTCAAGTCAAGAGAGTTCAAAAAATGGAAGAATAACAGTTGTCAACTTATACCTGAATTCAATATCACATATGTAGTTAGTGATGTAAAAATGTAATGACAGCACATCCAATGAGAATCCTGATCATAAAATGCCCTAGTTCTTCTGTACACACTGCATTTGTTTAACAGCGAAATACAAAATAATGTTTAGCAGACGAAATAAGAGGCTGTGTTTTTAGATTTGAATTAGGGTATTTTGTATTATTTTTGACAAAGATATTAATAATAGACACAAATTATTTTTTATTTTTTTTTATTATTTTCATTAGGTTTTTATAATTATATTTTTTATTATTATTTTGTTTTTCAAATTTTTTGTATAAAAAAATAGAATAAATTAAATTTTTATAATTTATTTTAATTTATTATTTAATAAAATAAAAATACTAATTTTTTTTATTTTGTTCTCAATATCTTATCCTATTCTATTATCAAAACTAAATATATTCTAAGAAACATACATTCGAATTAAGAGTCAAAATAATTCCAAAAAAATTATTCGAGAATTAATTTACTCCTCAAAAAATAAGATATCTCCAATTAGTCTATAAAAAATACAATCTAAATCAAATTAGTTTTTTTTATTAATTAAATAATAATGTATTATGTTAAGTATTATGTGTCATCTAAATATAAAAAACAGAAAATAACTTTAAAAAATACATTATAATATAGAACTTTAAAATAATTCATTAAATAAAATGAACCTTTTTTTCATGAGTAATTTAAAATGTTCTTATCCTAGCATCATTTTTTGATAAAAGAACTGCATGAGTAAGCTCCTTGTTCTTTGTGCTCCTAACATCATCCACATAGAGATAAACAACTGAAGCTGAAATTGGTAACAATTTCCGAATTTTCTCTGAAAAAGGATCAAGAAAATGGTGGAACAGAGGAAGCCTCTCGTTCTCTCTTCCACCAAACACCTCATCAATTCCTTGTTGAGCTCTTCCCCAAGCAATGACCCTGCAACCGCCACCGCCACAGCCACTACCACTACCACTCCCCTCTTCCAATTACCTGTGGGGATTCTCCGATTCTCCGACCACCCGAATCACCATGCCCAATTACCTTCTCTTGACGATTCTGCCCTTGTTGGCCTCTCCACTTTACTTCTTAAGAGGCTCTCTGTCACTTCTGGTTCACTGGTAATCCACACTCACTAGCTCCTCTAAACTTTAACTTCAATTCTGATACCCCTTTATCGAATTAAAGCTCTTCGATGTTAAAAGTATTGTTTTTTGGGATAAATTTTGTGTTTTTTATTCATTTATTTCTTTTTAGGTTCTGGTGAAGAATGCTGAGATGGGTGTGCAGAGGGTTGCTGTGGTCATTGCTCTTGATCCTCCAGGAACTACTACTACACTTGAGCCTGATTCTGATTTGAATTTATCATCATCTTCTTCTCATCCTGCCAGAGTAATGCTTGTGTTTCCTTCTTGTGATTTCCCTGCTAGTGGGGCCTTGTTGTTTGATCATGAAGTTGCTTATTTGTCTCCACTTTTAGCATTTAATCTAAATTTGCACATGTCATGCTTAAAATCCATTCTACAACATGGGGAGGACACTTTAGCTTCTTATTTCAAGCCCCAATTTTGTAATGAGGATGCTGCAAAAAGCAATGAGGATTATGTTATCAATGTTGAGTTGGCACCTTTTGCTCAAGCTCTTAGGTTTGCATCACATTTGAGGGTTTCTTTTGTGAAGATGCCAGAATGTGGCATCCTTGAATCTATTAGAGAAAGTTCACCTATTGAATCTAAAGAACGGCAAGACATGATTGACTTAGCATTACAAAAGTACTTCGAAGTCGATAGATATTTGTCAAGAGGAGATGTTTTTGGGATTAACATAAACTGGAAATGCAATTCAACTATTTGCATTCCGTGCAACCAAAAATCAGATAGGAAAAATGACAGTAACCTTATCTACTTCAAGGTATATTTAGTTCATTTTTTTCCCCATAAATCTCAAGAAATATGTCAGGTTCTTGTTAGAGTGTAACTTATATCCTCAGGTCATTGCTATGGAACCATCAGATGAACTGTTCCTTCGAGTCAATAAAACCTCAACTGCTCTGGTCCTAGGAGGGAGTTCACCATCCGCCCTTCCTCCAGATTTGTTAATTGCTGGACCAGAAGGACCTGTGCCGTTGCAAGGAGACACAGTAAAGATATTGGGTTCAATACTTACACCAACTTTCTGTCCATCGGCCCTTTCTTCGAAGTTTAGAATTTCAGTTCTATTGTATGGCTTGGCAGGTGTGTTCTCCGTTGCCTTATACCCTACTTTCCATGTGAATCACCATTTGTATTCACAGTTATTTTTCTTATTTGAAATAAATATACCTGGTTTGAGAAGTCACGTGGTGTTGTTTGAATTCATTGATGGCCTATATTGTATTTCTGATCAACAGAATTATGCAGGTTGTGGGAAGAGAACTGTAGTTAGATATGTTGCTCGTCGACTGGGCTTGCATGTGGTGGAATATAACTGTCATGATCTGATGGCGTCTGAAAGAAAATCTATTGCTTTGGCTCAAGCTTTCAAGACAGCTCAAAGGTATATTTTGAAACTACAAGTACATATATGTAGCTAACTATGTATATATATTAAGCTGATTGCCTGTCTAAGGCTAAGAGGAATTTACTTCTTTGAATATGTTTTCTGATTTTTATGCACTTCTGGGATGTGATTGTTACAGATACTCACCAGCAATACTTCTTCTACGGCATTTTGATGTTTTTCGAGATTCACCTTCTCCCGATGGTTCACTAAATGATCAAAGAGGCAATACATCTGAAGTAGCATCTGTTATCAGGAGATTCACTGAACCAATTAGTGAACATGATAGCAACTCCAGGGGAAAATCAAATGGTGAATTTGTAAGATTTAACTTATATGAATGTTATTGTTATTCTTTGATGATTACCCTTTAGTAAACCTTAAATCTTTATCATATTACAAATCAGAGAAAGAAGTAAAACAAGATAACATCAAAAGAAGCAACAGGCCAGATAAATAGTACATAGTTTTTGTAGTTTCCATAACAGGAAAAAGAATCTAATGAAAGTGAAACAGCTTGTGGGAACTCTATTAAGTTGTGGCAACCTTTGCCATTTCTTTTTTTTTTTTGTATTTCTAATATATAGGATTACAAAGATATTTACTTTTGCAACATGCTGGTGAAGGTTGAGAAGAATGTTGAGAAAACAAGCGTGCATCAAATCCTCTTGATTGCTGCTGCCGACAGCTCAGAAGGTCTACCTCCAACTATCAGACGCTGCTTTAGCCATGAAATAAGTATGGGACCTTTGACTGAAGAGCAAAGGACTGAAATGTTATCCCACTCACTTCAAAGTGTTTCTGGACTCCTCTCTGATGTAAGTTTGGAATGAAGCTTCATCTTGTGTAAACCTTCTTTTGCTTCTTTTTACTTGTGGCATCGCCAATGCCAGTTCTCTCTAAATTTCAAAACTTAAATAAACTGATTTAAAAACTAAGTTATGAATAAATGATATTGAAAGCAAGGAGTGGGTAGAAGAGTTGGGCCATGTGATTAATTTAAAAATTTAAACTTTCTCCTATCTTCTTTGTTAAAAATTAAAAATATAATAGTGGGCTCTTATGCAAAAGAAAAAAATGGGATACTAAATTTAGGATCACCATTTGTATGGTAGTATAGAAATTTTTATCCAAAAAAATATGTATAATATCCCTCAAATTATTAGGACTGGCATTTAATTGCACATTGGACTTCTTTGATTATTACTGCTGAATTTGATCAATCACATTGTTGCTTCTTGCAGCCTGATTTGGAGGGTTTTGTAAAAGAAATAGTTGGTCAAACATCTGGTTTTATGCCCAGGGATATGTGTGCTCTAATTGCTGATGCTGGTGCCAACTTATTTCCCAGGAACGATACTGAAGTGGACAAACATAGTTTTGAGGATATAGACGCTTCTTCTAGTTCCAAAGTGACACAGGAGAAGGAGAAAGTTTCACCTCAAATTCCTAGGAAGGAAGATTTGATGAATGCTTTAGAACGATCAAAGAAAAGAAATGCATCAGCATTGGGCACTCCAAAAGTAAATTAAACTGCTATTGTTTTATCAATGAAGAGTGCACACATTAGCTCATTATTTGTGTTCGAGATGAAAACTTTTCCTAACTTCATGGAGATATTAAGCATGGAACTGATTTGCAGGTTCCCAATGTGAAATGGGAAGATGTCGGTGGGCTTGAAGAAGTCAAAAAATCAATCCTGGATACCGTTCAGGTGAGCTTCTTGTGTGGCATAACTATTAATTTTTACATCTTTCTTCTTATATAAAAGCACAACTCCACCCTTTTATGTCGGAGACAAAGCAACTTGAACATACATTCAGTGAAACTTGTGTTTAAATGTTCAACATTGTATATTAATCATTAGGTTGTCATATTTGTAAGTTGGTTGAGTTGAAGTCCATTCAAGTTTCTATTCAGGTATAAAAATAAAAGTTAAGAGAGAGAAATGAGGAGCTTTTGAAGAGTATAGCCTACCTCCTAAGGTTTGACATGGAAGCTATGAAAGTGCAAATTCTGTTAAAATGGATATGGAAGAGACTTTCTCTGCTATCTCAGTTTATTTAGCATATCTTAGCTTTTTCTATTTGATGGAAAAGAATATGCTTCTCCTTCAAGTCAATTTTTTGTTTGTAAAAGAACATTTTCAGGCTTGTTTCTTATATATTGTTGTATTTATCTTGTTAAATAATAAGCAAGCTCGGATATACTGTTTATATTTGTAGTTTCAGAATATCTAATTGTTCTGAATTTCATATTTTTAGTTGCCCCTCCTGCATAAAGATCTTTTTGCATCTGGATTACGCAAGAGATCCGGCGTTCTTCTGTACGGTCCTCCTGGAACTGGCAAAGTAAGTTGCAGAGTACCCGTTAATGACAATATTCAACCTGCCTTTTACATTTTTTTCCCCTTACTGAAGTTTTCTGACTCCATTCTCTTTTCAATTATTTTTATTGCATTTCAGACATTATTAGCAAAAGCTGTTGCTACTGAATGTTCCTTAAATTTTCTTAGTGTAAAAGGTCCTGAACTGATAAACATGTACATCGGAGAGTCTGAGAAGAATGTTAGAGACATTTTCCAGAAGGTATAGCACTAGTTTTGCCAATTTTATCTCTGAAATGAACCGTTTTCATAGCATATTTGAATGTTTTAAACTTTCAATGTAATTCACAGGCCAGATCAGCACGTCCATGTGTTATCTTCTTCGATGAGCTTGATTCTCTCGCTCCAGCTCGGGGTGCTTCTGGAGATTCTGGGGGCGTTATGGACAGGGTGGTTTCTCAGGTATTTATTTACCTTTTCTAAATAATGCCATGTTTGTAGAAAACCTTCCCCGAGTTTCCTAATGCAATATGTTTCCCTTGTTAATAGATGCTAGCCGAGATCGATGGCTTAAGTGATTCGACACAGGTTTTATTCTCTTTCTGGAAAATTTATTTTAGCATTCATGTGATATTTTATTTTCCTTCTAATAAATGGTATCTCTCTGTGTGGCCCACTAGGATCTGTTTATTATTGGTGCAAGTAATAGACCGGATTTGATAGATCCGGCACTTCTACGGCCCGGTAGATTCGATAAGCTTCTATATGTTGGAGTTAACTCCGATGCATCTTATAGGGAGCGGTAAGCACTCTACTTTTCCGGTTCTCTGTTTGGTGAAGAATCTATTATTTGATATCTTTGTGATAGATTGTTATGCACTTCTAATATCGAACTTTCCCAGGGTCTTGAAAGCACTAACTCGAAAGTTCAAGTTGCATGAAGATGTTTCACTGTACTCTATAGCGAAAAAATGTCCGCCGAATTTCACCGGAGCTGACATGTATGCATTGTGTGCAGACTCCTGGTTCCATGCCGCGAAGCGCAAGGTTAGTACCCCAAGATCATTGGATCTGCACCCATGATTCTGTGATTTAGACTGTACTGATCCTTGGTGATTTTTGTCTAGGTTTCGAGCACAAATCCGGAGTCTTCCAGCCAAGATAGTGAAGCAGATTCTGTAGTTGTTGAATACAGTGATTTTGTCCAGGTATCTTGAATCCCCCACCCCAAAAACCAAAAAAATTGGTCACCCATGGTTCAAAGTTCAAACTTTGAAGCATTTTTCCTACTGATATTGTGACTGCCATTTCCTGAAAATTTCAGGTCTTAGTAGAGCTGTCTCCTTCCCTCTCCATGGCTGAGCTTCAGAAGTATGAGAAACTTAGAGATCAATTTGAGGGCACCTCTAAATAATTTCTCTTCTTACATTCTTGTTTTTTCATGCAAATTATAAGCTGTTTTTGGCGACAGTTGAAAAGTGTTGTTAAATTAAAGTAATAAATTTCAATATTTGAAAACACTTTAATTTAAAAAATAAAAGTAAAAAGTGTTGTAAAAATGTATAAAAGATATAATTTTAATTTTAATAATATTTTTGAAGAGTCGACAAAGTTGTATTAGTGCTCTAGTCACAATAGACTAGACTGCAACTATATCTATAAGAAATGTATATATTACATACCTGATAGGCACAGGTCTTATATTTGGCTACCAACTACATAAGCTCAGTGCCACGTTCAGATGATGAACAACTCATTGTAAACATGTTTCCGTGAATTATCTTCATTATTTTATTCCTTTTCTTTATTATGAAGACGCTTTGATATCCTTGATATGTCATGCTCATGGTTGATTCTTATTTATTGAAGATAAGTAGTTTATAAATATTTGTATGAGTATAAAAATTATAAAGTTCATTTTAGTACGATTATGTTACGATGTTATGATATTTATGTTATGATATTTTAAAAATATTGTTAAAATTAAATTAATATTTTTTTTTATTGTTAACCAATATTTTTTTAAAAAGTGTTACTTAAAAAAGGTATTATCAAAATATATAAAAAAATATGTGATTTTAATTTTAACAATATTTATATAGTCATCGCAACATATTCATACTAGAATATATCAAATTATAAATTATATATTTAATATCACTTCATATAATCAGATTATTAGCACTTGTTTACTTTTAATGGACAATCTTCTTAATTACTAAATAAGAAAATAGTTATGCTATAGAGTATTTTCACTAAGTTGGCTCAAGTCCAATAAAAATCAATTTTAGATTAAATAGCGTATAAACACGTGCTCCTGTAATTGTTCGGTAGTGCGAACATTAATATGAAAAATGTTTTCTCTCTTGATCAAAACTGAAACTATCAAACTTCAAACGATGTTTAAGATTTTTCAAAAATCTCTTAAAATCTTCGCGAAAACTCAAGGAAATTTCAAAATTATGTTCCAAATCTTTACCAAAAAACACAGAAACAAAAGACGAAATATTATTGAAGGTACTGTCCACTAATTGTCTAGTTTTTCACTTTTCTCTTTTGCATTTTCAATTGCGAAACACTAGATAGTCATATTTTTATTTATTTAGTAGATTCATTTTGTGTTCTTACGTTAAAGTACATATTGTTCTCATTATACTGTTTATTTGGTGATAACATTGTTAGGTCGGTAAAAAAATGTTACGTAGTATTTCTCATATAGTTTAACCTATATCTGCATAAGTTTGAGGAATTTGAATGTATTTTTTGTACATGTTTGAGTGTTTGCATGTTTTGAACTGAGTTCGTGTGTAGTAATCAATAACAACTTTTGGTGTATTTTGTCTGAATTGAGATGCAGTTGGTGTTATTATCCTCTTTTTGTCAACAAAATATTGTTGTAGTGTTTCTAATGTTATTTTGTGCATGTTTGAGTGATTTGTATGTGTTTGAGAGATTTTGTTCATGGATTTGTTATAACTACCCTTAGAAATTTGTTGCAGCGCTTTTGGTGTCATTCTGTACATGTTTAATTGAGTTGCATGTTTTTTTTAACTGACATTTCTGTGATGTAATCAAGAAATAATAGCGATGTATTTGGTTTGTTTTTCGATGTATTTCATGTGAATTGAGGTGCACTTGGTGTTGTTGTCCTCTTTTTGTTATAACTAGGCAACACAATATTGTTGTAGTATTTTTGATATTTTTTTGCATGTTTGAGTGACTTGTATGTGTTTTTGTCCATTTTTGAGGAATTTTGTTCATGGACTTGTTGTAATTAGCCCATATAATTTGTTGTAGTGATTCTGGTATCATTTTGTGCATGTTTGATTAATTTACATGCCTTTTTGAATTGACATTACATGATGCAATCAAGAAATAATAGTGGTGTATTTGGTTTGTATTTCGGTGTATTCTATATGAATTGAGGTGCACATGGTGTTGTTTTTACCTATTAACCTAATTTTTTATTCCTTATAAAAAAATGACAATCAAGAAAGTTGTTGAGAGGAGTACCATAAAAAAGGAAGGATCAAAATATAATGTAAGCATATATATGTTAGAACAACTCAATTTTTTTTGTATAAATATAATTATGTAACATAATTTTCATTTATTTACAAAAAATTCGTGATTTGAGATGTTCCACAAATATCTATTTATGATATATTCTACAACATGAACAATGATAAGAAAGCTATTGTCGAAGAATTGGGATTTGCTGCTATAACGCATATCCCAATCTTGAATGTGCCACATAAACTCCTTAAAGAATCGGCATATTCATTTAATTAAGAATTTTTATACTAGTTGTCTACTGAATTGTCTGTGCAATGTATAGGTAAAACAAACACAGTTTGTATCTTTGAAAATATTCAATCCAAGCTTTTCATATAATTTCTTTGCAAAATTAAACTTCTATGAAACTGTCTGTACTGTATTGAAATCCTGTTAATCTGAATGAATCCAGATTCACAAAAATGCAGAAAAAGAAGAATTATTTTTATAATACACCGAATTGCTACACCGAATACACCAAAAACTATTCAAATAAACATTGAGAATGCTTACAGTTTTTTCTATAAATTTTCATTAGAAGATATAAAAATTTTATAGGTTGAATTTCTACACTTCTTAACTATTGAATTGTCTGTGTACTATATATTTAACATAAACAAATCTCTTGAAAAATTAAAATAACTAATCTTAAAACAAACAGTAATATGGTAAAATGGAACAAAACAAGAAAATATAAAAGTAAACTTCATTTTCATATTAAAAAAATCACACAGAAACTGAAAATACACCAAAAGCATTTCCAAAATAAACCAATTTATAATTTCAAATGTACAGAAACTGGAAACGAAACAGATTCATCAAAATAATAATTCAGATTCAGAACTCCTACATTACATTCAAATTCAAACTATCAACCATGAACAGCAATTTTCACAAACAAAAACAAAATTATTTAACCACAAAATCATAAACTACTAACGAACTACATTAATTAGATTCGAACCACACCTTAGCCACTTGATTCAATTCAAAACAATAATCCAATTCGCACTGGTTCAATTGACAGTCTAAACTTGAAAATACACCAAAAGCATTTCCAAAATAAACCAAATTATACTTCCAAATGCACTGAAACTGGAAACGAAACAGGTTCATCAAAATAATAATTCAGATTTAGAACTCCTACATTACATTCAAATTCAAATCATTAACCATGAACATCAATTTTCACAAACAAAAATAAAATTATTTAATTACAGAATCATAAATTACTAACGAACTACATTAACTAGATTCGAACCACACTTCAACCACTTGATTCGATTCAAAACAATAATCTAATTCGTTTTGGTTCAATTGACAGTCTGAATTCGAATCATTTGTTGTCTTCGAAAATGAAATATATGTTCTTCCACTGCTTGATTTTAAAAAAATTTATCCAAATATTCAAATAAGACAAAAGAGCATTGATCTTGAACGAAGAGAATGTAGAAAACAAAGAGAACACAGAAAGAAAAAGAATGCAGAAAACGCAGAGAAAAAACAGAATGTAAAAAATGCTAAAAATTTTCGAAAAAGAAAATGAAATCCGCATGAAAAAAGCAATTATATATATATATATATATATATATATATATTAGTGCATTAAGTTTGTTAGAAGTAATAATGGTGTGTAGAAATAAATTAAGTTAAAACTACTTAGTTAGACTTGGTTGGTTAAATGATTTAGATATAGAAATTAATCGATAAGAAAAATGGTCATTTCAATTTTTCTGCAAAAATATAATATAAAGAAATGTATTCAATGGTTTTAGTTTAATAAGATTCACATAATGAAACTCACGGCAACGGAGCATTCCTCTTTCATTTTCTTTGGGACATAGAGGATGTCTTTTTCCTTCCTTTCTTTTTCTATTTTTTTTTTTCGGTTGCAACCATAGTTTCGTGCCCTACTTTTATCAATTATTTTTTGTCAAGAAATATCACATTTTATATTCTTACTAGGATATGTATATCAGTATATGTGTTATGTATGAGATGATATATAAAATATTTTTTTTAAATTAAAACACGCAAAATGACTTTTGTTATAAAAATATTTACAAAATTAATTAAACTTAAAATTAACTATTTTTAATATTAAAAACATTAAAATCAATGAGTAATAATTTTTTTTTTCAAAGTATAACAATTACTTATTAATAATAACATATAGTTTGAGATTAAATTAAAATATTAACTCTTGTATTAAAATCGATTTGAGCAAGTACAATTTAACATGAGATAAAATTTATCTTTGAATTACTTTTTTTATTATCATAACAAAAAAATATTATGAAAATATATTTTTGATAAAAATTTGTCTAGAATTATTTAATATTTTAGTATCATATTTGTTAGAAATAAGAGAGTAATCTAAAGAAAGTATTGATTATTATTTAGTGTATTCTCCAATGAATATTGATACAATGTACAAGGATTTATATAGATACTAGAAGAATTAAAGCAATAAAAGCGTAATAACCGACAATAAATATACAGATATACTAAATAAATATAATTGATGCTAATTGATCTAATTGACCCTAATTATACTCTAACGTCTCCCCTCAAACTCAAGTGGAAGCCAAGGATACCATCTTGAGTTTGGACACGAAAGTCCAAAAACGAGTAGGATGATGAGCCTTCGTAAGGATATTAGCAGTCTGATCTAGAGTCCCAACATCTATAAGACAAACAAAATTTATAAGGAGACATTGCTGAACAAAGTGACAATTAATCTCAATGTGTTTGGTACGTTCATGAAAAATATCATTATAGGCAATCTAATTAACACTGTGGTTGTCACAATAAACATCAGTTGGGAACGACTGAGTGGCATCCATGTCTTCAAGAAGCCAACGAATCAATACAACCTCGGCAATGGTGTCAGCGAGAGCACGATATTCAGCTTTGGTGCTTGATCAAGCAGCGAACGTTTACTTTGTGGCTTGCCAAGAAATAAGAGAGTCTCCAAGAAACAAACAATAACCAGTAGTAGAATGACGATCAGTGGGATCACCAGCCCAATCAACATCTAAGTATGCTTGAAGGGTTAAAGATGAATGAGCAAAAAAAATGAAGCCTATGAAACAAAGTGCCTTTGATGTAGCGAAGAATGCGAAGAACTTCAGCATAATGAGTAGTACGAGGAGCTAACAAGAACTGGCTAAGAACATGAAAAGGATAGGTGAAGTCTGGTCATGTGACAGTCAAGTAGACAAGACCTCCATCTAACTAACGATAAAGAGTAGGATTATCCAAAACAGTGCCATCCATAGGAGTAAACCGAACATTAGGCTCAAGAGAAGTAGACTCAGTGTGACTATTTGTAATTCCAACTCGAGCAAGAAGATCAAAAGCATACTTAGCTTGAGAGAGATAGATACCATCATCAGAGGATATGACTTCAAGATCAAGAAAATAACTTAGAGAACCAAGATCTTTCATCTCAAAATGTGGTGAAAGGATGCTTTAAGATTAATGATACCATCAACATCATCTCCAGTAATGAGCATGTCATCAACATACAAAAGTAGAAGAATAACCCCACATTTACTTTTACGAATGAAGAGAGCATTCTCATAAGGGCTGCAAGTGAAACTGAAATTACATATAGTGGTGTTAAACTTTTCAAACCATTTACGAAGAGCTTGATTCAGACTATAAAGTGCCTTACGAAGAAGGCAGACTTTGCTAGAAGAACAAGGATATCCTGCTAGTGGTTTTATATAAACCTTCTTTTTCAAATTCCCATTAAAAAATGCATTCTTCATATTCATCTGACTGAGAGACCATTTTCTGACCGCAACAATGGCAAGGAGAGCACGATCAGAAGTGAGACGAGCAACAAGAGCAAAAAAATTTTTATAATCAATACCATACTTTTGCATACATCCTTGAGCAGTAGAACCATCAAAGTGAGTCTTTATCTTTTATACCCATCTACTATCCACAATTTTTTTTATCAGAAAGAGGATTAACCAAGTCCCAAGTGTGTACTTTTTTTAGTGCTTAGATTTCTTCCTGCATCGCTTGCTTGCCAATTTGGATTGGTGGAGGCTTCTCGGAATGACTTAAGTTCATGGTGATGAAGAATAGTAGAAAAACAATGATAATCAAGAAGATGAGGATCTGGATTTCTTACTCTAGAAGAATGAGGGGAGGGAGGAGGCAAAACAGCAGGAGCAAGATCATCGTCTAGTCTGAAATCATTGGGAGGTGGAGATGGCAAAAAAGTGAGAGGCTCGAGAGGTTCACTTGATCAGAACCTGTATTATCATCACTAGAAAAAAGATCAACATTGGGGTTAGTGAAAAATGGTAACTGAGTAGAGGGAATAGACTCAAATGAGGAGAAACTAGAGAACATGTGATGCTCCCACAATACAACATTCTGAGATATATGAATACATTGAGAGATAGGATCCCAATAACGATTATCTTTGTGTTTAGTGTCATAACCAAGGAAACAACACATGGGAGCCCGTGGTTCAAGTTTATTATGTTCATGAAGCTAAAAAAAATAGACACAACCAAAAGCTGGAAAAGAGCTGTAATCTGAAGAAGTATGATGAAGACGCTCAAAAGGAGTAATGTTACCAAGAACAAAAGAAGGAAGTCTATTGATAATATATATGGACAACAGTGAGAACAATTTTACCCCAAGTATGCTCAGGATACGAAGAAGAAATAAGCATTGCACGAACAGAGTCAAGAATGTGACAGTATTTGTGTTCAATCCTTCCATTTTTGTTGAGATGTACTAGGGCAAGAAAACTCATATAAGTACTCTATTCAGCAAAAAAATTTAAAAGTTTAGAGTCATGGTATTCCATAACATTATCGCATCGAAAAACTTTAATGACCTAGAAAAACTGAATTTTAATCATAGTGGCAAAGTTAATATAAATCTGAGGCAGCTCATGGCAATTAGTCATCAAATAAACCTAAGTAAAACATGAATAATCATCTATAAATACTATAAAGTATCGAACCCCTCCCGTAGAAATGATAGGAGCGGGGCCCCAAACATTAGAGTAGAAATATCAAAAGGAGAGCAAGTAAAAGATGAATTATTATAAAAAGATAAGGCTGGTTGTTTTACAATTTGATAATAAATGCAATCAAAAGACTCATTAACTTGACCTAAAACACCTTTAGACACAAGAGGACGCAATTTTTCTAAGGAGTTGTGGACAAGACGGTTATGCCACAAGTGAAGGGTAGATAGAGAAAAAATAACATAGAGATTTGACGTAAAAGGAACATGAAGATTCTCGAGTTCAAACAATCTTCCGACATTACATCCAGTCATGATGATCTGTCCCGTCCGATCCTACACATGACAACCAGAAATAGAAAAATTGACATCAAAACTGATATTAAAGTTTAATTTTGGAATAAAATAAGTATCAATGAGATGAAGATTTGACAATGAAATAAAACCCTTATGTGTCGCATGCAAGAGGGAATCATCAATAGTGTTGACAGAAAGTGCATTTGTAGTGATAGATAAAGACAAAAAAGGATGACATAAAGGAGACATGTGATTAAAGCAACCAGAATCAAAATATCATTTATAGTTACTTGGAGGAGTGGAAAGAGCAGCAGAGGTATTACCAGAAAAGGAGAGAAGTTGCTTAAGAAAAGACTCGATGTCGGATGGAGAGACAGAAGGTGGATTGAGCGAAGCATAGTTGTTGGATTCATTAGCAGCAGCAGTAACAGTAGAAGCAGGCACCGTCTTAGAGTAGTTGGAACGAGAATGGTACTTGTTCTGATCTGAATGTTGTGGGTGAGTAGGGCAGGTAGTAATCAAGTGTCCCAAGAGCTTGCAATAATGGCAGAACAATTTTGGACATTTGGAGCCAATGTGACTTTTATGTTTGCATTTTTTACATTTAATAGAAGGACATCCTTTGAAGAGGTGTCCAGAACGGTTATAGTTTTGATAAAATTTGCCTTTTCTGTCAACCTAATGAACATAGTTAGAGCCATTAAGAATAACATGAATAGGTTGAAAAACATCCGATTTTTTCATAATAACAGATGCAAATATGAAAGAGAGGAAAGAAAACTGCAAAATCAGAACAAAAGTCAAGAAAACGGAGGACAAAATTGAAAAGAGCTCACCAAAACCCTTAGGATAGACCCACTATCTGCCACATCAGCAGATGAATGACATGTGGCGATGTCTGTACGGATGGAGAAGACATGTCAGCGATGACTTAGCGTGCGGGTCGAACGAGCGGGTCGAGCCGGGCGACACGTAGGTCGGTGGGAGTGATAAACGAAATTTAGCATGCCGATTTAGAATTCAATGATGAATATGATCGTGAGTATAGTCTAATCGACACTTAAACTTCGCACCAAACAATCCTACAATCTATAACCGAGAGTACTAGTCTCCCGAGTCGTCCTCCCTTGGAATTGCTAAAGTATGCATCTTATCGATTAGAAAGCCTTGTTATAATTTCTTGAAGGTTTAGCAAAATAATAGGAAACAAACAATCAATCCTTGAAAGACTTGGCTTAGGGTTGGTATTAGAAACTCTATCCTTATAGTTCCTTCAATGATGACAACAATTAGGCCTTGCTTCATTTAGTTAACCCCTAGGCATAGAGAAAAGTCAAATGAGAGTAATCAACTTGAGTCACAAGTCCTAGCTTCACCTTATGGAAATCTAGCTTTAGTGCACTCTAAGTCAATTAGCAATCCCTAATTCCAAATCAACAATTGCCACAACTATTCAACTTCTTCTAATGACCCAAACCCTATGCCAAGTAAGAAATTTCTACTCCATAACTAGTGTTGACATTTTATCAAACATTTGATGAGCAAGAATGAAAGCCATAGTAAAAATGAGAAGAAAATAGAATTAAAAGTATTGCAACACAAGGAACTAACAACAATTATCAAAGAACAACAATGAAAATCAAATTCTCAAGGAATTGATAAAATCCAAAACTACAAAGTTGAATCCTAGATCTATGAGAATTGAGCAATTACAAGTACTACTTGAGATTGGAGAAGAAGATCTATGACATGAACAAGTGAATTGAGAATTGCAATGGATCTCACCAAAGAGTGATTGAAAATTCAAAAATTGGATGAAGATGAACCCTAGTGAGAGCTTTGAAATCTCTCTCTTCTTCTCCAAGAGTGTAACTAACTATCTTCCAAAAATATCTAAAATCTAGAAAATGAGCTAAAAGTCCCTTAACCCTTGTTCCTTTGGTCTTCTTAAGCTTTTCCCGCCAAGGCACTTCCCCAAAATGGGATTCCCAACTGCCTCCACGCCCAAGTCACGTGGCTCTTAAAAAATCACATTCGAACATCGGCGCGCACGCGCAATGTACGCGTGCGCGCCACCGAAGCATCTTGTAATGTGCGCGGAGGCGTGATGTACGCGTGCGCGCCACTGAAGATCATGGCCTAGCCGCTATGCAAGCCGGCTCGTGGCTTCGACTTCTAGCTGCTCAATCCACGCGGACGCGTCAAGTGCGTGCACGCGCCCATGCTGAAATTTCCAAAGCTCAATTCTCATGCTCCCTTCCTTTGCACCCGTCCTCCTTCTCTCTTCCGGTCCATCCCTGCCCTATATTATGAAACCACTTAACACACCGGTCATGGCATCGAATGGCACCAAGAGAAGATTAGAAATGTATCTAGTTTAGTGCAAAATAAGCATGTTTTCATCCATGAGGCAAAATTAGGAAAGGAACACAAAGTCTTGTATTTTCATATAGAAAGCGTGTGAAATCATTGATAAAACCCCTGAAATTGACACAAGATAAACCCTCAAAATGGGGTTTATCAGGGAGTCGCCGATGCTTCGACACATGTAGAGATCTGAACTGTTGATCGTTGTCGTAGATCTAACGATGCTGGTAGCGTCTGGAGAGAGGAAAAACAAGGAAGTGGATAACGACCTTGAGGCAGCGTGTCTAGTGGTTTTCGACGACAAGTCTAGACTCGTTGAACTCGTAATGACGAGACGAAAACGTTGGTAAGGGCGGTGACGAACCAAAACATCGGGAAATGATCGAAAAACAAGGGTAAAGAACACTGTCAGAAGAAAAACAAAAGGGACTATAAACTAATTTCCATGGAGAAAAAAAAACCTATGGTCTTGATACTATGTCAGAAACAAGAGAGTAATATGAAGAAAGTATTGGCTATTATTCAATGTATATTCTCCAATGATACAATATACAAAGGTTTATATAGATGCTGGAAACAAAGCAATAAAAGCGTAATAACCAATAATAAATATATAGATATACTAAATAAAAATAATTGATGTTAATTGTTTTAATTGATCCTAATTATACTCTAACAATATTCATTATTGAATCAAAGTAATATGACCAACGTTGTTACCTGTTGAAACTTACAAACATATTTTGACTATTCTTGAGTTAAAGTATCTGTATATATACCTAGAAACTGTTTCATGTCTTTTTGTTAGTTTGAACACCTACCAAAATTGTTAAAGATAAAATGAATATATAATTGAATGCACAATATCTTGTCACAATGATGACATACTTATTGGTCCAAAATAATTCATAATATTTTTTCCTATTTCAATATAGATAATAAAAATTTTACTAAGAGAAAATATGATATAATTTATACTTACTCTTGATGCATAAACAACATTATATATAATTACTCATAATTCCTATAAAAAGAGAGGTAAGCAAAAAAAAAAAAAGACACACATCAACCTTCATCGATGTTATTTCATCACTTAATTTTTCAAATTAGAAATGAAATTAAATAAGTAAGAAATATAATCTAAACATTAAGAAAACTCAATATGGGAAGAGTTATGATAAATTAACTTATATGTAATAAAAATGATAAAATTTATAATAAAAATGATAAAAATTTAAATAAATAGGAGCAAAATAAAAGAAATAGAAGAAATAAAGTACAATAACGAATGATAATGTTTTATAGTTTATAAAAAAACAAAGAGTAAAAATAATACATTATAGAAAGAAAAAAAGTATTACCAAATAGAAGAGCAATTGGTAAAAAAATGAAATTTTCTTCTAGTGTATATATATATATATATATATATATATATATATATATATATATATATATATATATATATATATATATATATATATATATATATATATTTTATAATAAATAAGTTATGAAATACAGAAATAGGTAAAATAAAAAAGAAAAGAATGAAATTGTGTTTTTTTTAATAAATTGAAGAAATATTCATAATTATATAATTGATGGTGTACATATAACTATTAGACAATAAATTATAAAAAAATATTAATAGAAATATTAGATTTGATATTAAAATAAAAAAAGAAGTATAAATAATGAATAAAAATCTGAAATCTAAAATCAAAATATTTAATATCAAGGAAAGAATTAAAGAGAAATTTTTGCTAAACAACAACTCAAATATTAGTGTGATAATAAATTGAATCACATAACATATATTTAAATTAGTTAAATTAAATAATTGATATAATAAATTAACTATAATTGTTTGGATCAATAAAGTAAGTTGAATAAATATAAAATATCTTATAATTGTTTGGATCAATAAAGTAAGTTGAATAAATATAAAATATCTTATAAATATACCATATAAAAATTATAGCACTTTAAAAACTATTAATAAAAATACATAAGACAAGAACATAAAAATTAAAATAAAATAAAATTATTTATTTCGGTTAAATAAAATAATTATAATTTATTAGTTATACTTGTTGTGATCAAATAAAATATTAAATAATTTAATATTTATCTCAATAGAATTAAATAAATAATTAATTATAATACTTTTAAAAATAATTAATTAAAATACATAAGACAAAAAATTAATAAAAAATAAAATAAAATTAACTTATTTATTTCGGTCAAAGTAAATAAATAATATAATTAATTAGTTATAATTAATGTGATCAAATAAAATATTAAATACTTTGATATTTATCTCAATCAAATTAAATAAATAATTAATTAATTAACGTATTTAAATGAATCAAATAATATCAAAAAACACATTAAAAAATATACCACGTCAGCTATGCTATTAATTGAAAAAATTTAATTTTAATAATATATAATAAATAAATAAATTTTATATAAAATTTAAGAGAATTTATTTTTCTTAAATTGATGTCCATTCTTAGTTTTATTGTCATCTATATTTTGATTTTTGAGTTTCAACTATTATCATTATTATGAAAAAAATTACTCATAACTATCACTAACAAGGTTTAGGCTCAGTTTGGATAAACAATTTAATTAAGTTATTTTTAAAAAAATAGTTTAAACAATAAATGACTATATTAAAAGTAACTTATAAATAAATTATTTTGTATTTGAGTTTTTAGTTTTAAAAGTACTTATTTTATGGAAATGTGATAAAAAATAGTAGTATTATGAGAGAAGTCATTTTTTTTACTTCTCTGTAAATTCCTAAATAGTTGCTTAAAAAATTACAATTTGATTTTAAAAATTGCACTAGATATTAATGCTACTACTTTTCATAAGTTAAAAATTCAAAAAAGTTACTTTTAAAAGTTCTCAAACGACCCTTAATTACTAAAAAGATCATTTATATAAATTATTAAAAAAGATCTATTTAATAAAGATCGAAGGATAAGGACTAAATTGGTCCTCTATATTTGGGCGTAATTCTGTTTTAATCCTTAAGATTTAAAGTGTCCTATTTGAATCCAAAAAAGTTTCATTTAACATCAATTTAGTCTCACAGTGAGGTCAAAGTTAAATAATTAATGGAATGTCCTACATAATAACAGTACAAGAACAAAATCAATAATCTGGAGAACAAGTACAAGCTCTATAGGCACAAAATCAACGGTTGATACATCAATACATTTATTTATCATTCTCTTTAGTTCTATAGAAAATATTTTATTTATATTATAAGAAAAATAATAAATAAATGTATTGATGCATCCACGGTTGATTTTGTGCCTCTGGAGCTTGTACTTGTCTCTCGATTATCAATTTTGTTCTTGTATAGTTGTTATGTAGGATATTCCGTTAATTATTTAACTTGGACCTCACTATAGGACTAAATTAATGTTAAATAAATTTTTTTTGGATTCAAATTAGACACTAAAAATCTTAAAGACTAAAACAGAATTACGTCCAAATATAGAGGACTAATTTAATACTTTACCCAAATTTTTATTATAGATAAACAATAATGGTGTTTGCTACAGTACGATGATAAATTAATACGTACCGATACGTTTAAAACGTGGACAAATAACAATAAACCATGTGGAATTTATTTTCCACGTCAGTATTTAGTTTTTTCTTTTTTAAATATATAATATATCACTACTTTTACTAAAACACCCTTTTAATTAAATAAAAATAAAAAATATTTATTTATTTAATTTTATAAAAAGACTTAAACATTCTTTCTTTATTTGAGTAGACAAAAATATCCTTTTAAATTAATCAAATTTTAAAATTCAATTAATTCTAATTTTATAGTTTCAAATGATTGAAACAACAAAACAAAAAATCAAAATTGTTCTTCATCTTTATTAAACATATTAAAAAAATAAAAAACTAAAATTGTTCTTCATGTCCATTCAGAAATCTTCTCGTTGAGGCCTCTGTCTGAAGGTTTCGTCTTCTTCATCTTCTTCTCTCCTCTTCCTATCTGCTGAGATGCCCTAGCCAATTACCCAACCCAGCAACCTTAGCTCCACACAACGCTAAACGCGAACCCATCCCTCCCATCACCCTCGAGCTCCTCCTTCCTCTCTCCGTCATCGATCTCACTACCTCACCTCCGTCCATCTCCCGACGCCGTCGCCGAAACGAGCTTCGAAGCCACCGTCGTTATCGTGCAGCTCTGTTCCACCATCGTGCAGCTACTGTTTCAGCTTTGAAAGCATCGTCGTGCAGCTCGGTTCCATCGTCGCCGGGGTCGCCTCCTTTTTCCGTCGAGCAGCTCTGTTCCATCGTCGCCGGCGCTATCTCTGTTCCTTTTTCCTTCACGTGGAACACACTCATAAGAGCATATGCTAGAACCGCAGATCAAAAACACAAGTCCATGGAACTTTACCAGCAATGTTAATGATGGAACGAGAACAACAAAGTGCAGCGGTTATTCCTGATAATTACACATACCGTTTTGTATTAAAGGCATGTGCTTACTTGTTCTCTCTTTCTGAAGGGAAACAGGTGAATGCTCATGTATTGAAACTTGGGTTTGAATCGGATACTCATATTTGTAACAGTTTGATTCATTTTTATGCAACTTGTGGGTTTCTAGACTTGGCACACAAGGTGTTCGAGAAAATGTCCGAGAGAAGTGAGGTTTCATGGAACATCATGATTGACTCTTATGCAAGTGCTGGTGAGTATGACACTGCATTGAGAATGTTCTGTGAGATGCAGAGGATTCATGATCCTGACGGTTACACCATGCAAAGTGTGATTAGTTCCTGTACTGGATTGGGTGCTTTGTCTTTGGGTTTGTGGGCTCATGCCTATATCTTGAAAAGCAGTGACAAGAACATGATTGATGATGTTTTGGTTAACACTAGCTTGTGTGATTCCTTTAAGTAAACAAATTATATGACTCCTAAACGATTCTTAGGTTAACATACTTGTGGATGCTTCAGTATGCCAGATTTGTTACTAGGTCTATGCAATTCTCAAAACATTTTTTTCTTAACCTTTTGGCCTGTTCTTGGTTTGATTGATGTCTTAAACTTCTAATGACATTGTTGCAGAATGATCCTAAAGTCCTTAATTATTAACCAAGCTCTGAATGCTATCTAAAATACACCAACCAAAATATCTATAAATTGTTTTAAATTGATATAACTGATGTGAGTATGTGACGAATAAGCATTGCAAGTAAGACAAGTGTAACTAATATGTTCTAAATTCATGAACTCTTGGCTTCACTTGGGCCATTGTCATATTTAATTGAACACATAAAGCTTCTCTCTCTGGCTCTCTGATTTTGTCTCTTCTGTTTCTGTGGCAGGATATTATATGACAAGCGATATAATCTCTTCCATTATCCAGTCTCAGACGAAGATGCTCCTAACTATCACTCAATTATCCAGAACCCGATGGACACGGTAACCATGTTACAGCGTGTTGATAATGGCTGGCATATTACACGTTCTGCATTCCTGCAGGACATTGATCTTATTGTTTCCATTGCAAAGGTATGCATCCTGTGGCCTTTAACTTGGCTGGGTCCTATCCAATGTCCATTCTTGTGATGTGACATAGTTAAAAATGATTGAGAGTGCTTTATTATATGATATTTTGGTTAACAAAGTTAAATTTCTTGCCACTTTCTCATATAACTCAAGCTGTTTCATGAGTTGTAAAGGTTCTTTAAATGATTAAGGCTCAAATATTTATTTATCATCACATCACTTGTACTGGTTTAGGCTTATAAACAATGCTTGCCTGTTTCCTTGCATATTAAGAATCTCAAACTTATTTTTTAGCCAAAATATACATATATTAAGGCACTAATTTTTTGTACTAGAATCTCATTGACAACATCAAATATGAGTTTTCTTTGCATTTCTTCAAGATTATTTATCCTAAGAATCTTCCCAGCATTGTGCTTCATATTGAACTGCAGCTTGTTTGTCTTCAATAGTTCAAGTGCAAAGAACAACTTTGGGTTTATCAGGTGACCTGGTGAATGAACTGCCTGGATTAAGCTGGGGCTACTGAGCAGCCCTGATGCGAGCAATATTTCTGCTATGTATTTACGGTCAGAATCTTTTCTCTCTCTGCAATTGGTGAATTTCTCGCCATTATCGTCATTTTGCCAAAGAACTTTATCCAAATTCTGAGTTTGAAGGTCATCATCACTGGTTCCATTGCTGAAGTTGGCCTTTGTGTTATTGAATGAAAGAGGAAGGTCCAATGCATGCCCTATGTTATCAGGAGTGGCTAAAGCTTCATCTGTAGAAATATAAATATGAAAGAGTTAAAATGTAATCCAAACTCCTTTCCTATAGATGATTTTATGTGAATATCACAAAAACTTAAGTGTAGAATATACCTAAATCTTTTGAGATTTCTGTCTTCTTTTTGATTGGAGAAGGTGGGTCTTCACTGTAAAATTGCAGATCAAGAACAGAAACTGGACTTTGTTGTTCTGAAGTAACTGTTATCATGGCCATAGCACTTTCCTTGCTTAGCTCCTTTGTAGCAGTCTGATCAATGAAAGAATATTAAACCTAGTACTTTATGCTTATGGGCAACCATTGTATAATGGGAGGAAGAAATACTTACATTTTGATTCATGTGAGTCACCTGTTGAATGGAAATGTTGTTGTTGCTTTCAGAATGATCAGCTTGGGTGCCCTCTATGTCACGGTGAGAATCCATGCTTCTGTTGCTGTCAACATTGGAGGAAATAACATCAACTTGATGCTTAAAGTTCCTCTTTTGACACCGGATCTTGCTGAAGCCTTCATTTCTTTGCTGCAAGGTACAAACTTTTTGCTTTAGGGGTGGAACTTAGGGACAATGACTCTGATGATTGCTTGTGTTGTCTTCTTTTACTTTTGGACTCTGATGATTGGTTTGTAGGTGAATGCTTCTCAAAACCAAACTTATTTTGTACTCTTGGGCTTCTAGTCTCTGCTGTATGGCTGGAGTTATTGGTGTCCTCTCCATTGATGACCTGAGGGACTTTTGAGGCTTGCATTAATTTTGAAGTTTTCTTCGTGTTACTCTTATCTGCAGAATGGAAGCGTTGACTAAAAGGATTTGTTGAACTGGTTCCTTTTGCTGTTTGACTTTCAATATTGTCAAGCAATCTTCCATCTTTGGGATCATTGGTAGAAAACTTGATGTGGCCTGATTTGCCATTAGTCATTTCTTTGGTGACAATGCCTCTGCTATTGACAGATTTAGGCAACTTCAAAGGGGTTATCCTTGGTCTTGTGCAACAAGGTACCAAGTATGTTAGCAAAGTGTCAATTTTGCAGTTATCAACATCGATTACAAGGATGTAAGCCATGTTCTCTATAAATGTGGCCATGTTACTCTGCCATCTCCATAAATCACATAGATAGTGTTCTCTAGAGGAGACAGGTAGAGATACAAAGATCTGCCAGAGTTATAGGTAAGTTCATATTTTTGTTAAATGATTCTAGGATTAGACCCATTGAAGCATTATAGTTGGTATTTCTTTTTGGGAAAAAGGCCTAATAGTAATATGTCTCTTCCCAATAACAGTTACTATTGTAGGATTTTAAGAAAATAGAGAAAACAGTGAAAATAATAAAAAACCGATTTTTGTTTTCACAGCCTGTTTTTCCTTTTAATTTCTGAAATTTTGAAAACAGAAAACACTTGAAATGAAAAGCAAACTAAATGCACCCTAAGATTTTATTTTTGTCGTTTAGTTTTTTCTTCGCAAATCTTGAGAATATAATATATGGAAAATAGAAAATAAAAGATGGAAACTATGTTGTTTCACATTGTTATTGCATTTTCTTGTTGCAAACTACACTTCCCTATTAAAAAAATGGTGAATGTGTGTTCTTGTATCGGGGTTATGCTTATCTACCAGCTGGAATATGCATGTCAACAATGGGGAGGCATGTTTCATATGAACAAGCCATAGCATGGAAAGTGCTTGCTGCAGAAGACAACACTGTTCATTGCTTAGCTTTCTCTTTTATAAATTGGTCATTTGTATGATAATGGATCCAATTTGGTGTTTCCCACTTTGAACATTAAAAAAGAATTGAAAGGGGGCAAATATGGAAGTTCCAAATTTTTGTTCATATACAGTAACTCACAGGATCAAGTTTGCATTTAATTCGATTTCATTTATTTCTTATTGTAGTGCAGAGACCAAATTATGTTGTAAATTTTCTTTAGTGCTTTTCTGATAGTTTAAGGAATTTCACGTTTTTCTGACAACTTAGTATTATAATTCATGGCTGATGACTACTAATGTTAGTATCATATGTTTTTGTGACCAACCACTTACCCCCTTTTTTTTTAATTTTCAAATAGATTATTTTTTGGGGTGGGGGAATAAACTTTTTCAAGGTAAAAGAGGTTACAGAATATAAAATTTAGAAACAGAATATTATTGAATACAGAATGTGAATTCAACAAAAATGATATTACATTAGCTTTCTAAACGTGTGTAATTCAAAACTACTCTAGCATAGTAAATTCAACAAAAAAAAGGATGAATTCATTATTCACTTGTCCTATTCAAAAGTGAGAAGACAATTATTTTAGCTCAATATACAGCAACAAACCATCATATTTACAAGTTTTGACCTACCCCATGTACATTCACAAGAAGGCAAAGTGTGTCTCTGTTTATTTTACCACTAACAGCCCTGAATGAAGAAATGAACCAAAAGTTAGTTTCTCCTTTTAGAATAAATATTAAAAGATAACAACAAACATAAAACCATGTGAAACAAAATATCAGAATCAGAAAATTTACACCCTTATGTGATTCACTAATAAAAGAAAGAGGAGAGAAAATTTATAACAGAAAAACTTGCAACACAACCTTAGAAAAGACATATAGTATGGAGCCAAGTCTCCCCCATCAAGTTCATACGGATGCAAAATAATGCTATTAATATAACCATTGCTGAAACAATAGTCTGCAAGATACAAAGTCAGCACAGCATATTGGATTAAGTACCAGTATGAAGCCTAAGACATACCAGTAGATAATATAAAAGTACCAACAGACCATCTGGATTCTGTGTACCATATTTGACAACATTTCCGCATAGCATAAGATCTCGTGCATCACACTATTGATGGGTCTAAAGATCTTCAATTAAAAAAATTAAAGTTTTCAACTCAAATAACTATTTCATGCCTAACAATGTATGAAAAATAGGTAAAACTCTAAAGTCTAATGACCTTAGCCTGAAACATCAAGAAATACTAACAGTCTTACAAATTGCATGTTCATTATCCATGTTTTGAATCATTATGCTGAGATACTGAAGTAATGGTGCCTCAATTCTTGAATTTTCACTGATATCAAGCATTCGAACGAATTCCGCAACCACTTGGCGATCCATGAAACATCTGAACCATTTAATCAAATACAAAATTCAAAATTTTCAAGATAATACTAACAAGATCATAAGCAACGAGATTTTCCCAACAAGATCTTACTCAAGAATGGATGGATCATGTTTATCACCATAAGTAATTATCTCCACAACAGACTGCAATAAATCCAGCACTAATTCCTGCATAAAACAGCATGCATAATCACAAGATGCTTTTTGTTCAACGAAAACAAAATACCACAATGCGAATAAAATTGACTTGTGTTACCCTGTTACGCATGTTCACAACTTTGATCTGCTTCAGTTCATCAATTACGGATCTGTAACCGGAAAATCATCAACAGCAATATTTATAATAAACAAGTTAAAGTTCCGTAAACAACAAAAGCCTCATAAGGCACTACAGAAACTTAATTTTCACAGCAAACTTCACGAAAAGATCAGGTCGCTACCAAAGAGAAAGATCATCAAAAATCTCAAAATAGACTCTTTAATCCTGTATAATAGCATTAATAAAAACAAGTTCTAATTCCGGTAACAAGAGTCCCATAAAGCACCAATGAAACTCAATTTATACAATCAAATTCATGAATAATCAAGTCACTACCTAAGAAGACCATCAGAATCTCATATCAAACCTTATCAAAGCAAATCCAGGACAATGTAATATATAAGAAACAAGTTCAAGCTCTGGAAAGTGGAAACAACTAAAGCCCTGTAATGCACAACAGAAACTCAATTTTCACTCTAAAACGCACAAGTGAACAACCAAGTCACAACTACACTACTAAAGGATCAGCAAAATATCGAAACGAACCTTAGCAAATCCATAACAATATCATTGATAAGAAATAAGTTCGAGGGATATGATGCATGGCTTCGGGTACATACTGACCGTCGAAGTCTAAGGTTTTTTTCTTGGTTGAGCTTCTGCTCTCTGAACTCGAAGGAAGGAAACTGGAATGGAGATGGATTTTTCTACTGAGTAGTCTGAGAAGAGGGGGGCAGAATCGTGACGGAGACAGAGGCCAGGCGACGAACACAACTCAGAAGACGGTGGTGGGTTGGAAGAATCTGCGACGACCATTTAGCCACTGGAATGAAAACTTTTGCTTTGGATACTTGTAATAAGTAGCCCTTGTCAGATGGTATAACTGAAAAAGGAATAGTAACTTGAGCAATAGGTTCTTGGTAGGAACTCGCGTCAACAACTTCTGTAAATCCAAAAGCTTTTGCTGTGGCAACAACAAACACAATAACAAATAATGAACCAAGGATTGTGCTAGGTGAAAAAACAATATTCAGATCGATTTCAGGACTGATTTTGGCACCTTTTTCACACTTATGTGGATTCTTATCCACGCCAATTATTCGAGATGCTCCCCTTAGTTTTGCACCTTGTGCAACCTAATTAAAGGAGAATTCATAAATTATCTTGTAGTTTGGAAATGATAATTAGTAATCAATTGAGAACTGAAAAGTTAAGATAGACAGAGTTGTTCGCTGCACTTACAGAAAGGCCAACAGTTCCGAGACCAAATATCACCCCAGTTGATCCTTTTGTCACATTAGCAACATTCCATGCTGCGCCTAGACCTTCCATGAGTGACATAATCAATCAGAAACCAAGAATTTATCAATGGAATTAAGAGTTATGAATTCATCGAAGCAAGGCAGCAACTAGAGTTTAGTGGGCACTCTAATATTACTTTTAGATCAAGACTATACTCTAAGAAAATGCATGAAATGCCACATATAAGAACCATTCCCAACCCAAGAAAAATGTGAACTTCTAAGTGTAAGTTAAGCAATCATTATTTCAGGCATTCAATAAGCCCAACAACACATGAAGTCAGTATTTTGTATTAACAACTTCTGAAGAGGCAGCAGCTATGTATGAGCGTGAGAATCCATCAACCCAGTTAAATAGTTTCCAGTAAGTATCAGAACAAGAAAATTACAAATACAAGAAATAGAAAGCCTAAGATCATTATGAAACTATACTTACTTTTAAATCATGTGAAAGTTTTAAATTTTCTTCAAGATCGTTTTTTTCTTTTGGCCAACTCATTAGATGCAGCTGTGATGGCTTCATTTTGCTTGTCATTGACTGCCTAATAAACAAAAAATATGTGAATTTGGGAATTGTAGTTCAACAAACTGCTGAAAGATAACCATAAATAACAAAGACATCAATAGTGATTTACTGAGTGAAACATAATAGATTAGTGAAAGACACACATATGAGCTGAGTAACTTTACCTTTTTTCCCTGATCAGGCAGCATATTCAAAACTGAGCATAAATGAACTTTTAATTATTTAAACAAAAGCTGCATCAACCAGCCCCTTCTCTCGGGTATAATCCAAATCACTCGAACTCCCACTTCCACTTCAAAATCCCAGAAAAAAGGGAAAACCCCACTTGCACTAGAACTCCCACATCAAGAGGGAATGATCAAAATGCAAAGAAATATCCCTCAGAGCTAATAAATAAATAAGATAAAATATAAGCACATGAATCCAAAAATTGCAATTAACATGAGAAAAGCATGGATTGCATGTACAGAGGCAGCATCAAACTTAATTTCACAAGTACAGTTCAGCAGGGCAGCAGGTAGAATCAGGTCACATGAAACAGAAACAGCACAGTAATGATCACACCAACATCATTCAGCAAACAAGCAGTATTAAGCCATGTTGGATAATCAAGAAAGGAGCAATTATCAGGCCTAGAATCCTCTAACCACAACCTAGCTACCTAACAGCATATATATCTATCTATCCTAACAAACAGAATTAATCAGCAATCTAACTAAAAATAACAACAGAATTAATAAAAGAAAGTAAAGAAATAGAGCAGGAAGCAGGGATGAGGCAGGGACCTGGAATGTAGTAGAGACAGACTGGGAAATGGAAAGGGGAAGAAGAGCAGAAGTAGTGCCGCCCAGAGTTGGTGGTGGCCGGCTGAGCTCGCGGCGGCGCATAGAGCGGCGCGAACGGCGGAACGATGCAGAGCAGAGAGATTCAGCTTCTCTCTGTGGCAGTGACGAGAGCTGGGGGGGCAGAAGCGTTCGAAGGGAAGAGGAGAGGCGAGAAGAGAAGAGGGAAGGTAAGAATGGTGGTCAGCTTGCCGGACGGTGGGTCGCCGGACGGTGGGTCGCCGAAAGAGAGGAGCGGTGAGAAGAGGGATGAAAAATAGGTAGAGAGGGAGGTGACTAATTTAGGGTTCAGCAGCTTCGTTTAGTTTAGTTTAGCCTTTCCTTCTTTTTTCTTCTTTTCTTTTTTTTTTTTAAAGAGAAACGCAGTTTAGGAGTATTACTTTCAAACCAAAAATCCGCTAAAAAATCGGACGGTTCTGTCAGTTTATCGGTTAACCGTCGTTCGATCGGTTTTTATTGGTTTTTTGTCAAGCGGTTTCTAATTTTATTCGAACCGGTTAGATAATCGGATTTCGGTTATTTTGGTTGAACCGATCGGTCCGGTTCGGTTTTTAGAACCATGGTTACGTTCCTCTAACCAACGACACCATTTTGAGAAAATTTTAGAAAATCGGTCGGGTCTTGATTCGGTTCGACTGACCGATTCTCGACTGATTCGAGGTCCAACGACGGTTTCTGAATCTTTCGGTTTTGATATATGACCGATTCGTTTTTTATACTGGTTCACAGTTCGAACTGGTTTTCAAAATCTTGGTCCGAACCGCTTTTTCCCTCGGTTCACGATTTGACCGGTTCGACTAGTCGATTCGAACCATTTTCAGAACTGCGTTTTTTCCTTATTCCAAAAATCTGGCCAGGTGACGGTTCGATTCGACCGACCAGTTCTTTGCCGGTTCGACGGTTCAATTGCGGTTTTTGAAATTGGGGTTTTAACATTTGTTCGAGTTGTTTTTTGTAGCGGTTCAAGGTTCAACTAGTTCAACCGGCCGGTCCGAACCGATTTTCAGAAGATAGATTATAACCATTCTCTCCTGTTGTTTTTATTTTAAAATGCTTAATATATTTTAGTATCAAATTTTCAATTCAACTTACAATACAGAAGTGGTTCAATGAATCTAAATGATAGAGTGAAAATTAAGCTTCATCTAAATTCAACTAAAATCGAACGAAAGACAGAAACATTAATTTTCAACAAGAGTCCATAAAAAATATAGTGCATAATAATTTTTTAAGTAAAAGAGATGAAACTAACAAGTCTTAGTAGTTAATATAAACTAAACATGACTACATGACAATTACAATTATTTAATTTTTGTTTGACTCATTTTGTTTATACTTATTGTAATTCCTAGTAGCAGATTCAATGACATTACGCAGCATCAAGTTGTGGGGCCTTAGAATCAAATCCAACGCAAGTCACATCCTTGTACCATACTCGATCTCTTTTGCTCTTTATCTGTAGCAATCGGTAGGGAGTCTAGCAGAATTGTTTGATGATTGCACAAATAAAAAACAAGCAGATACCAATGTGTGTTGTTTTTGTTGACAGGTAAAAAAATCTAGCACCAACTTTCACGTATTAGAATAGTACTAGATACAATTTTTTTTTAAATAAAAGGTATAGATCAGTTCATAAAGATAAATGCCAAAGTGTATAGGTAGTTGGTGATATGTTATGCTTTCTTATTCAATGACTACTTGTTATGTTGATACCTCAACTTGGAAACAACACTAGATCCCATTTATGGCTTGCTCAGCAAGAAGAATCTGTTGCTAAGAGAGCTCTTTTACAATAGATGAACGCAACGCTGCCTAAGATTAAACCGAAAAGGTCATCTTGTAAGGTTCAGGTTCATGTTCAGTTAGCATAATACCATAGAATGATCAACATTTTCTATCTCAACATTCTTTTGAAATTGATAATCCTTTATCTCCTGACATTTTTAAATTAGAATCTGAAGTGTTAACTGTTAAGTGATCCTGTTAACCCTCAAAGTCAAAATTTAATATTTAGATATTTCTTTTTACTATTTAACTTTTGAGTTTGTATTTTGATAAGATCATATGAATTTGGTTGATGATTTTTTGTGTAGTGTTTTAAATTTGGAAGATATTTTAAGATGTTTATTTATAATTTATTTATTATTTTATTCTATAGCGATTTTTTCGGTTGAATTATCGGTTGGACCGGTTGGATCAATAAACCAATAAACCAGTAACTAGAGCAATTTGATAATCGGTCCGGTTTTTAGAACCTTATTTACAAGTATAAAATAACAATTGTTAGACCAGCCCTATGCCAGTAATTAACAGTTGTTAGACCAGCCCGGCTTTTGGAGTGTTACCGGTTCAAAACGAAAGGCCTCCAAACGCCGTCGTTTTTATTTCTTCATTAAAAAAAAAAAAACAGATTCAGAAATCAAAAACCCCTCTTCGATAGATACGCTTTGGCCCTTTCTCCCTCTGAAAACTTGGAAAGAAGTATAGAACTCAAAAACCCAACCCTAAACCCTGAGCGTTCGGTTAGAGAAAATTCGGCATTCATGTCAATCCTTGATGCCCGCCCGGTAAATTGTTGTACTATTTGTTATGATTCATTTGGCTCTTGGTGTGGCTAGGACATGTTGCTCAGTCATTGAACTTCCTATGCACTTTACCAGATTGAATCCGCACTTCCAACCTTGGCAAGGCCGATTATGTCTTTAGATCAAAATGAAGATGCTATTGTGGGATCTCTCAAGCAGAGCCTGGTTAGTTGCTGTTTTTGGTCCTGTTATGGTTATTTTATGATTGTGTATTATGATTTTCAAAGAATAAGATTCACTACCAGTTCTTGAATCAATAATTTATATGACTGTTATTTTTCTCTTAGAATTTTCTGGTATATGTGACAAATTTTTTTCTATATTGGCAATTTCAGTAATATTTTTGTTTTACAGTCCTTCAGTTCATCCTATCTGTGTCATATTGTGGGACAATGGAGTATTGATTAGAGTTAGCAGTAGGAAAAGGGATTTCAGTTTACAAAAGGAATATTAGTAATACATGTTCTAATTGTTTCATAGGGTTATAATTTTAAAAAATGACTACAACATTGGCATTAGATGTGTTTATAATTCTTATCAAATTTTGTGCTCGCTATTTCAGAGGCAAGTAGAAACTCTTGGAGCCCAAAGGGCTGGTCTTGAAGACATGCTTAAAGAGATGAAAAGAAAGGTACACCTGATTAGGATGCTTCTTGTGGAATTTTTTCCATCCTATGTAATCCGTGATTCATGAATCTATAACATGTACTATTTATCTTTGCTTGTATTTCTAAAAATATCTTCAGGATGATATATTACCAAAGTTGATGACATCCACTGGCTCTCATGAGGATCTCTTTAAGAAGGAAATAGCAAAATATGACCATATTGTGAAGAAATAGCTCAAATATTGAGGCACAGGAGCAACTGTTGATGCAGATCCAGGTATTGCATTATGTGCGCTCGCTTAAAAAGAATTGATGCATATTAGAACTTTCTAAGAGAAATATTTCCCAAACTGTCTTGGTGGTTTTTTTTTTAATACAAAATTTTCTGGGGTTCCTTTTTTACTTACTACATTGATTATTGTGAGCAAGCAACAATCTTCAATCATGTGATTCTAACAACCGTTTGCTTCTGTTTACAGGCTCAGAATGATGAATTCTCGGCTCTCTTCAATCTTGAAGACTATAAAGGTATATCTATTTGGTTGTTCTCCTCAATATTGAATCTGATTTTAATGTACACAAAACTGAATATTAACCAGCAACAGAAAATTGTTTAAACTGATGCATTAATTAATGGACCTTCTTTTCTATTTCAGTGGTAATAGTTGAAATGGCTCTTATTATTTCATACAGAATGCTACCCTTTCTTTTTTTTTTTGGTGTAGTCACCCTACTTGTCTGATGGTTGATCTTTTCATGGTTTCCTTATAATATCTCAGCTTCACGTGAATAAGCAGATTGAAGCTGCCATAGCCAAGTTTCGAGAGATAAAAGACAACATTAATGAAGGGTTAAAATTCTATGTTACTCTGCAGGTTAGAACTTATCAACTATGTGTTGATTGAATTCTATTATGCAAGAAATTATTTGAGTATGATTAAATATATGGTTGAAAACAAGTACTTGCTATTTATGCAAATTTCTGTTCGATAGGATGCGATCACAAATGTAAAGCAGTAGAGCAATGACTTCGTAATGACAAGGAACATCCAGTGCAGAGAAATGATTGAAGATGTTCAAAGACAAGTGGCTGGTCTGAGTTTCCAAGATAAAAACTCAGGTGCTTTTAGTAGTAGCTACCCACCAGTTGGAAGCCAAAACCAAAGACCCAGTACACAACAAACAGATCCTCGTCCCCAAACACCTTATTATCAACCACCTGAGCAGCCTCCGGTTTCTTCCTACGGACATCCCCCTCCCTCATATGGTTCAGTAGCGCATCAGCCTCCACCTCCATACCACATTCCACCAACATCTGCCGCTCCATACCAACCCCATCAGGTTCATCAGCAGGCACCAGCAGAGTATGGCCAACCTGCATATCCTGGATGGCGTGGTCCATACTATAATGCGCCGGCTCAGCAACCTGGTTCTGTTCCCAGGCCTCCATATACCGTTCCATCTCCATACCCTCCACCTCATCAAGGTGGATACTATAAGCAGCAATAGTGTTATCCAACCGTCTTCTATAATAAGAGAGATTATTCTTTCCGTCAGCTATCTCCTCAACAAATTGGATTTAGGTATAACTGTTATCTTGAAGCTTTAGACCAGCGTGGAGAATTGGTATGTACTTTTTGGGTCGTTTCTGGATTTGTATTTTGTTAGTTTGCATTGTCATTGGTTTGTGAATAGTTTATACAAAAAATGTTGTAAGTACAGTTGGTTTATTTCCAATTTTCTACTTTATGCAGAGTGGGGTTCCCCCATTTATACATGCCAACTCGTCAGAAAACATATACTTGTATCACTACATATTCAAAGATTTCTTACCCTCTTTTATGGTGATGAGTAGTATCATGTTCGGGATTGTTTGTCTCTAAAAGAATGTACTATGTGGATTGTCCCTTGTGAACTTTTATGTTGTATATTTCCGTAAACTCAACAAAGGAAATTGTTGGATCGTAAGACTATGTTGTTAAGGCCTAAGGGGAACATCTTATTTGAACCCTGTTTAATAAAAAATTCATCTGGTTCTTGAGGTTAAAGAAAACTTGTGCGCGTCAAGCCATGAATATTTTGGTACTTGTGGATAGTCAAATATTTGTTTCTATCCTATTTGTTTCTGAGTGCCAAATTCTTGGCGAAAACGGAGATGAAATTTATGCATGTGTCAAATTTTAAATGGAGACACAATGCAGACATAAGACTTTAATCAAAAGTCCATAGCCAATGGATTGAGATTCTTTGTCCCTATTTTCTATCCCTTTCCATTTTTTCCACTCATAATTTGACACCCCAAGAACACAGTTTAGAAATCTCAAAATTGATGAGAACTATTAGGTGTAACATTTCTTCCAAGAGTAAAAGGAAATATACTATGATGCTAACAGAACCGTGAATCAGTGATGATAATAACATTATATTCCTTGGGCATAGATAAAATTGAGAAGAAAAAGGATGGGAGATATAAGGTTTTAGAAAGTTATGCCAATCTATGCCCGTAGCATTAAAACCACTTGTAAAATGTATACAGATACCCGCTAAAAAGCACAACAACAGAGATTATAGTTATCATTCACTTCTCAAGCACCATAACTTCTTCCCTAGACGCAGATCCCATGACTTTGAATAACCATTAATTAATATTATTACACTACAATCGAGCATTCTCTTGGCAAATCGATGCGAAGCCTTGTATAGGAGCCAGTGAAATAAGCAAGCAGATAACATGAAATAACAAAGAAGACTTAAAGACCCGTATCAATGAGATAATCACCCAGCCTTTCAACAATCATGTTGCACTGCCCTGGAGTCATCAGCTCATCGTAGATTCCGATGATCAACGCCTGATTCGTCTTCTTAATGGTAACACCACCAAGACCCTGCATGACAAGGACAAGCTGAGATTTTAACAACCAATGGCCAAAACCAGCATCAAGGTAACAACGGTATGGACATGGTGCAGCAATGAGTTTTACGCTGATGCTGATTCATTGTGAGCTATGGCCTAAAGCAGTCACATACCACAATTTGAATCCATGATTACATCATAAATTTACTCAATCAGATTAGCAGATTCACATTATCATAGATTGTTGTATTTTCTTTGATGAACTTGTGCAATCAAAATTCAAGCTATAATTAGAAACAGTCAGTACCTTCTTCCCTCGAATGATAGCGCCGGGTTCACCTTGTATAACCATATATTTGGTGCCACCGAGGTACAACCCGGTGGGGGCAAGCGATCAAGGCTCAGCAAAGTCGTTCATGATAGCAGTAATTTCCTCAGGCTTGAACTGCACAACACAAAAGACCAATCAAGAACAGATCAACTAAAACTATTTCAGATTGCAAGGATCACTTGACTTGTGCTATGAACCAAACACACTTGAAATCCCCAGCCACATGTTACTTGCACAAGTGATGTGAATATCCGATTTCATATATAACAATAACGAGTGTATGATTGATCTTATGTTGTTACATACTAATAAAAAGGAATGCATCTCATATCAGATAATCACATAGTCCAAACTCCAAGTCATTCCTAATGACTCTCTCCAAGCTTTAATTTATAGCATAAATTGCACTTAACAAGTGAAACATTAAGAAACTGAAAAATTAATCAATTAGCTCCAGTTGATACAACTAAACAGCTATGGTTAAAGCGCGAATGTATCAAATTAACACCAAAACCATAGGATATGTCAGTATGTCACATGCAAATCAAATCTGATAAATCGGAGGAAAATTAACGAAAAAAAAAGAACAGATGAATCTGGAAAACAAAGCACTAAGAAAGAAGGAGAGTTTTGGAGAGAGAAATTGAGAAGTATTAAAGATAACCTGAGGGAAATTAGAGCTCTGAGCCCAAACACTGCCGTCTTGGCCGACGATTGCGGCGGAGGAGAGGTGGTTGCCTTCAATTTCGCAGAGAAGGTGGTCATCGACGTAGGTTTGCCACGACGGCAACCGGCGAGACGACGGCAAGCGGTGATCCGACGGCGAACTGCTCCAAGCCACGAACAGAGAAGCCAGCGAGAATGGGTACGACGTGCCGAGCTACCTGGTTTCGGACAGGGGAAGAGGAAGAAGCGGAAGCGCTGAGAACCCGGAGACAGCGGCCGGGCTAGGGTTTTGTCGCTTTGGTTTGGGTCTTTAACTGCTTTTCTTTAGGGGGGCACCAATAATCAAGAGTTAAAGAGAATTGGAGAAGATGAAGAACAATTTTGATTTTTTGTTTTTTTAATATGTTTTTGTTTTGTTGTTTTAATTATTTAAAATTATAAAATTAGGATTAATTATTAATTGAATTTTAAAATTTGATTAATTTAAAAGGATATTTTTGTCTAATCAAATAAAGTAAGTAAGGATGTTTAAGTCTTTTTATAAAATTAAATAAATAAATAATTTTTATTTTTATTTAATTAAAAGGGTATTTTAGTAAAAATGGTGATATACTATATATTTAGAAAAGAAAAAATTAAATATTGACGTGGAAAATAAATTCCACATGTTTTATTGTTATTTGTCTATATTTTAAATGTATCGGTACATATGAATTTATTATCGTACCGTAGCAATCACCAACAATAATACCCTTAAATTATGTTCTGAATTTTTCTCGTTCCTTAAATATAAATGATCTCTTTAAAAATGGATTTATTCTTCTAATCAAAATTTTTAATTATTAAAAAAATAGAGAGAATAAAATGAATTAATTTCAAAACTTCCAAGACATTGATTAATCAATATTCAATACCACATGATTAATTACTTTTCAAAGTATCAGCCGTTGCAATTTCTTTGACCACACGGTACAGAATTTCAATAGTCAATTTTATTAGCCCAAAAATGGTGAAATATATGCACACGTGTCACACAGTAAAGCTAAGTCTTGGATTATTAATGGTGTTACTCTATCTTTTTGTGCCAATATCAATATTATTAGTTTTCTTAATCCGTAGGTTGGATGGAATAATTGGAAATGGGATGATGGCATATTCTTTTGTCTGGCCATTTGCTTCGAAAGAGTAATAACATGTATATTCCAACCAACGTTTTATTGGGTTCACTTGTAAATGTGGCAAAATGAAAATCGTTGGAATTCGCATCGCTTTCAACTTCAAATTAAAGGCTCCCAATATTGGCATCAATGGCTACCCCACTCATCATGTGAATAATATTCCTTCATTGTCTTGCTCCTTTTTATCATATGGTCAACGTGGGTAGCATGAACTTTTAACTTTTAAGTTTTAACCACCCTTAGCTCTCTTCTTTTCCATTTTCAATCGGTAATCTTTTTATTTTGATGTACTGTTCAATGTATAACCATTTTATACGTACATTTAATCACGTTTTATTAATAAAAATTATTTATTTTTATATTAATTGTGTAAATAATTATCTAAAAAAATAGTTGTAATTGCACGACTGTCAATACATTAAAATTAAACTTAAGAATAATATGTCATAAAGTATTATGATATAAACAAAATAAAATTACATAAATTTAGAACAAAACAAGAAAACAAAAACATTAATAACGCCAACTTCTGTTGCAATATCATCACCTATATGGCTTTATTCCCATTTTTTTTTCTCTTTGATAGTCCAACTTCTGTTGATATACGACTAGTCACGTGTAACAAATAAGTAGTGTTTAAAATTTTAGCATCCCTCCTAAAAAACTCATATTATTCCTATTCTCAATGATACCCAGTATACTTAATCGATTTTTAGTGTTAATTTAAAAAAAAATGACAAACAAAGAACCAAGCCATTTCAAATGCTTTTAAAAAATTAACTTTTAATTAATTATTAATTATTAATTAATTATTTATTTATATTTTAAGTTTAAGATAAAAATAAGTTTTATAATTAATCAGTATTAGCAAAAAAAAAATAGTTCACTAGTTAATTTTTATTTTGTATGTATTCAAGTCGGTACCTGAAAGTTCAAAAAGTGCTTCTTTATGTAAAGACGGAAGAGAGATCAAATAACCATTGGTCCGACAAGATGACAAAATAGAATTCTCAAAGCGGGGTGGTACCTGTAAAGATATTCTGACGCTAAAGTCAGAGAACTAAAAAGATAGGGAATAAGTGTTACGGTAGAATAATCATACATATGAGAGAGATGGGACTCCCTTTCTATAGATGGTGGAGGCTATCTTATCTTTGAGATAAGAAGTCCCATTTCTTATAATTCGAAAAATGGTTAGGACGTAGAGACGATTCCAGACTATTAAAATGGTAGGGATATTTTTGGGCTGGTTGTATTGGACTCGTTAAGAATCCGAACGCTAGGTTAGGAACAGTTGCCCCCAAAGTGTGAGGGTAAGCTTGCTTAGTCTTTACATTGATTGAGTTCGGCTCTCCTTGGATCAGGAGATCGTGAATCTCGCGTGGAAAAGCAAAACGTTACTTTGTGTTTTAAAAATTTTTGGGCTTCTTAGTGGGCCGTTTTGATATTTTAGTTTTATTAACTTTGGATATCCGTTTCGTTGGTCTCGGAGGTGATCAATCTCCGGGGTAGCCGTTTTGTCAAATTCCGTTTAACGTTTTGAATTTACTCATAAAAAAAGGAAAACTTTACTTAAATGGAGAATGTTTACAAGGTGAGGACCTCGTTAAAATTTTCGCTGCTTTGGGTAGGAAAGAGTGCCTTTAAAAGCGAAAATGAAAAAAAATATATAAAAAATGTTAAAAGATAAGTTACCAATTCTTGTTGATGTAAGTGACTTTCTTTCTGGATTGTCCTATTTGTAACTTCTCTAAGTCTCATTCTGGTTCTGGATCTCAAGATCAACTGCAATTCCTACGCCTCTCGTGACATCGATCTGGGATTCTTGTTCTGTGCTCCCTTATAGAGACGGTTCGAGAGATCGCTTTGCCAATGTGCTCTGGTTGGTAGCGTTTGTTTGTGGCAATCCTACCTTCCAGAGTTTGAACTCAATGGCCAAACTCATGGATTATGCGGTTTATATCTTCTACTCGGCCGCTGAATGGTCTGCTTCTGTTAGACCGGTAATTTTCTTCTCAAGACTACTATCTCGGTTGACTGCGCAGTGCGTGGTTATGGACCACGCTAGCCAGCCTAGGGGGTCGCTGTGGTTCTGAGGAGGTTGATCAGGCAGTCGATGAGGGTTAGGTTCTGAGTTTTGGTTGGGTTGTTCCTCACGAACGTCTGTCATGCTACTAAGATTTTTATGGTCCCCACAGATGGTGCCAATGTTCACGTCGGTATGTGAAGGTTCAAAAAGTGCTTCTTTAGGTGAAGAGGAATTGGGTACCCGTTGGTCTGACAAGATGGCAAGACAGAATTCTCAGAGTAGGGGTGGTATCTGTAAAGGCATTCTGACACCTAAGTCAGAGAGCTAGAGAGGTAGGAAATAAGTGTTAAGGTAGAATGATCATACCTGGGAGAGTGATGTAACTCCCCTTTTATAGATGGTGTAGGTTATCTTATCTTTGAGATAAAGAGTTTTACCTCTTATAATTCGAAAAGTGGTTAGGAGGTAGAGATGATCCCGAGCCATTGGGATAGCAGGAATATTTTTAGACCAGTTGTATTGGGCTCGTTAAGAATCCATACGCTAGGTTCGAAACAGTATGTAACTATAAAACTAGAAAATTATTTTAGATTGAGCAGAATTTTTACCAACACGCACAATTGTTAAAAAATCGTTATTAAGTAAATTGTCGGATCGATGTCATAAACTTTATATTCAACCCTGTTACACAAAAGATGAAACATCAAATCAACTGCTGATATAGAATGTACATTAAAATACAAAATATATAATTAGTCAAATAATATATGTATATGTACATAATAGTCAATTTAATAGCTCATTTGTAATCTACATACAATATTTTTTTTCTACTTTTATAGTAATCAATAATGTATTGAATGCTTGAAAAGTCCGAAATATGTAAGCAGATTTTTAAGGTGGTTCGGGACCTTTGTTGCCATGTCTAGCCAAAGTTCCAAACACCTTTCCTCTGCCCTGAAGTGGGATTTGGTACTTAAATATTTTAGATGTTCAACATCAAAGATTTTATTAATTTGCCACCAATAAAAACTTATGTGTCAATATATCTTTTTCAAATTCCAATCCATTAATGAAGTGAGTTGGTCACAAGTAACTTTCAATGGTTCCTTAACCAATAATTATATATATACAAGAAGTCACCAACAGAAACAGTATATAGAAGAAAATAATAAAAAATAGAAATGAAGGGAGAGCTATAGTAATAAGTAATTTACCAAGGTTTGTACTTTAAACATCAAATAAACAAATTTAAGCAATTAGAGCATTCTATTATTATTTCTATATGCTTTTCAATATTATTTGATTCTTTCTTATTCGTTGATCTGACCATATTTATAGTTGGCATTGACGACATGTCTTGATTCTTTTTCTCTGTTAGCCCTAAATATAGTTTATTCTCAAACCTATCCGGTTCACAAAATTAGCAAAAATCATAACCTTGTGAGAGAAAACATGACTAAAACTTTCACCTTCGTGTGTTCATTCATATTTAATTTGTTTAGTGAAACCAAATGCAGGATCATTAAATTTAGGTACATATTAATGTAAAAAAAGCATAACTAACAAAGTTAATAATTACAACACCTAGTCATATTTTATAAATTCAAGCATGCATTTTATTTTATAATTAAATCAAGTTTTTAACTAAATTCTCCCAATCATAAGGGCACTACTTCTACTACTTCTACTACTTCCTATTGTCGTTGTCGCCCGCCATCCTCGCTGTCGTCCGTCATCGTCGCTATCATCACTGTTGTCTTATTATTGTTGTTAATGATGTTGATGATGTTGTTGTTTAATTTCTTCTTTTTCTTTTTCACTTCATCCTCTTTTATTATCATCATCATCGTCTTCGTTATTTTCATCTTCTTCTCTTAAAAATATTCAGAAAACTATAACACAAAAATTTGTATACTATACTAATAAAATATGCACAACACATAAATTTTTAGAAGATTATATATCCAAAACATTGATTCACCCAACTAACAAAATACATTCGTAGCAAAAATTTGTGTCATATATGAAAAAATTTGTATTCTATATGCAAAAAATTGTATATTATATTAATGAAATACGCACAACACATACAGTTTAGTGTACATCACAAAAATCTTGGTGCATAATATAGAAATTTTGATATGCACCATAAAAAATTTTGGAAGACTATATACTCACTCACCCAACAAAGAAAATACATTCGCAGTAAAAATTTGTATGCTATATGCAAAAAATTTGTATACTATATTGATAAATTTGTGTTATGTGTAAAATTTGTTGTGCTATATTTCAAAAATTTGTATGCTATAAAAAAAATACAGAAAAGGAAGAGTATACAAATTTATTGCATATAGTATAATCTTTTCCATCCTTGTTTCACTCGTCTATATCTGTCGTTCTGTTCAACTGTTGTCCAAATCTGATTTCACTGTGGTCTAGATCTATGGACTCAGTTGTCAAGCACAAAGAGGATGGCGGGACTGACTCAACCTTCATTGTCGCATTCCTAACTCTGCGCTGTCTCCACTTTGTTCTTCCACCTCGTCCGCTCAAACTCCATCCCTCGCTCTCACCTTTGTTTTTTTTTCTTTCTCAATTTATGTTTCAATTATTTTTCTTTGTTAAAAAAATAAAAGGCATGAAAGAGATCAGATTTCGATGATCTTAAAGGTGACGTGACACAGATAATTATGATATGGGAGATAACAAGAAAAGAAAGGTATTAAATTTTTGCATTTTTATTATTTTTGTGGTGAATGATTGTTCCTTTTGAGAGTGCTCGACATAAATTAGGTGGTTAAAATCACTTTATAACAGGAAATGAAGTACTTTTATTATTATTATCATCAGTTTTTTCATTTTATTTATTTTGGTTAAGAATATGGTCTGTTACACCTTGCGATGACTTGGATTGATTATGAAAATATCAATGGTAGTAATGGCGAAAAGTACCGGTAATGATAGTGATAATAGTGATGAAGTATAGGTTATTTTGAAGAGGATAAAATTAATATTTAATTTATATTATTGTATATTATATATTATCACTAAACACATTTTATGTATCTTTATATTTATATTTCTTTGTGTATTTATATTTGTACTGTATTTCATATATTATCACTAAACATATTTTATTTATCTTTATATTTATGTGTTTTTTGTGTGTACTTATGTCTGTGTCTATCTATCTAGTATCACAGACCCTATCCAAACACTGTTGTGTAACAATGTTAGTATAATTTAGCTGAAAAAAAATAGGGAAGCATGCGAAGGGATGCGCCTTAATAGAGCATGTGGGTTGTGAGTAAATATGGTTTCACATGCTTGTAGTAATTATGGCTGCGATTATTTATAGGGACGAGATACTGAGACAGGAATACATAAACACAAAATTGTATTTGACAGATGAGATATAGATAGAAATGTTGTGTCTAGAGACATTGAATTAGTGTATTTTGTATCCATCCGGACAAGAAGGACACAAAGACACTAATAAGAGATATAACTTATTTTTTCTTTCATTATTTTTATTAATTTTTCATAATTTTATTTTTATTCTTATATGTTTCTTCTCAAATTTTTTGAATGAAAAAAAATAAGAATAAATTAGATTTTTCTAATATGTTCTAGTTTATCACAAAATAGAATAGAAGAACACAAAATTTTGTGTCTCTATCTTTTGTGTCTTGTTTTTAGTGTCTTGTCTTGTCTTATTCTCAGAAACAAATGCAGCCTATAAGTACTTAAGAAGGAATGAAGGCAACATTTAATTAAAGAGACATAGACACTTAGATACGAACACGATAATATATATTTATTGAAACACAAATTTTGATAGATACGGTAATATACAAATACATACAAAATATATACTTTTAGTATCCTTTTTTAAAGTTGAAACACTGACAGTTTAAGACATAAAATTTGACTTTTGTATTTCTAATTATTTTTGGAATTATCTATTTTGTCCTTATCTTCACTTTTATCACTTTATGCCCTCCCTCTCTACCTTCTCTCTTGCTTCCTCTACTGCCGCCATTGCTTCCTCTTCTCTTCTCCATCCCTGTTTCACTCGTCTAGATCTATCGTTATGCTCAACTGTTGTCTGAATCTGATTTCACTCGTGGTTTAGATCTATGAACCCAATCGTCGATCACAAGGAGGATGGCGGGACTGGCTCGACCTTCGTTGTCGCGTTCCTAACTCTGTGTTGTCTCCACTTTACCCTTTCACCTCGTCGGCTCAAACTCCATCCCTCCCTCTCACCTTTGTTTTTTTTTTCTTTCTCAATTTCTGTTTCAATTGTTTTTCTTTGTTTAAACAAGAAAAGGCATGAAAGAGATAAGATTTCGATGATCTCAAAGGTGAGGTAACAAATAATTATGATATAGGAGATAACAAGAAAAGAAATGTATTAAACTTTTGCATTTTATTATTTTGGTGGTAAATGATTGTTCTTTTTGAGAGTGCTCGACATCAATTAGGTGGTTAAGATCACTTTATAACAAAAAATGAAGTACTTCTATTAATATCATCAGTTTTTCTTGTTTTATTTGTTCTGGTTAAAAATATGGTCTGTTACCCTTGCAATGACTTGGATTGATTATGAAAATATCAATGGTAGTAATGGCGAAAAGTAACGCTAATGATAGTGGTAGTAGTGATGAAGTATAGGTTATTTTGAAGAGGACAAAATTCATATTTAATTTATAACATTATATATTATATATTATCACTAAACACATTTTATGTATCTTTATATTTATATTTCTTTGTGTAATTGTATTTGTATTGTATTTCATATATTATCGCTAAACATATTTTATGTATCTTTATATTTATGTTTTTTTTTGTGTACTTATGTCTATGTCTATCTATCTAGTACCAGAGACCCTATCCAAATGCTGTTGTAACAATGTTAGTGTAGTTTAACTGGAAAAAAAAATCAGGGAAGCACGCGGAGGGATGCGCTTTAACAGAGCATGTGGATTGTGAGTAAATATGGTTTTATATGCTTGTAGTAATTATGGCTGCGTTTATTTATAGGAATGGGTAGGGACGGATCCAGAAATTTTAATATGGAGGCGCCGAATTTTAGATATTTTTTTCATTCTATAAAAATAATTAACATATAGTTATTAGAGTTAATTTTTTAAAAGATTTATCAATATATATATATATAATTATAATTTTTTCATAATTTAAATTTAATATTACATAAAAGAAATATAACAATATCAATAGTACATTATAAAATACCAATAAGTTATAGCGTGTTTAATTAGTTAAAAATGATCACATATCTTATTAATTAAAATTAATTCTTTCAAAAATTTTAAAAAATTTGAAAATAAATTATAAATTATAAATTGTTTGAAAGATATAATACCCTTATAGAATACAAGATATAAGATATCTTTATAAATTTTTTTTAACATCGTAAATTTAGAAGAAAAATAAAAATTTTTTACAAGAAAAAAATATCTAAAGTATATAATGTGATTATTAAAATATAACTATGTAAGTCATTATTAGTATAATAATATAAATGTTAAATATGTTAATATAAAAAAATAAATGATTTTTTAAAAATAAATATAGAGATTATTATATTAAAACTAATTTAAAAAGTACAAAGACTTGAGGGTATGATATTAAATTAGTTAAGTAAAAAATATTAGTGAATTAAATAATTAAGACATAAATCTACTGTATAATAAAAAATAATACATATAAAATTATTAAATTACATAATATTTTTATTTTTTAAACACATATCTCATGTATAATTATAGCTTTTTAAAATTTTGTGAGGCCGCGGCCACTACTCGCCCCCCTCTAGGTCCGTTCCTGGGGATAGAACACTGAGACAGGGATGCAAAAACACAAAATCATATTTGACAGATAAAATATAGATAGAAATGTTGTGTCTAGAGACATTGAATTAGTGTATTTTGTATCTATCCTGACAGGAAAGATACAGAGACAGTAACAAGAGATATAACTTATTTTTTCTTTCATGATTCTTATTAATTTTTCATAATTTTATTTTTTATTATTATATGTTTCTTCTCAATTTTTTTAATGAAAAAAAGAATAAATTAGATTTTTCTAATTTGTTTTAGTTTATCACCAAGTAGAATATACAAGAACATAAAATTTTGTGTCTCTATCTTTTGTGTCTTGTTCATAGTGTCTTGTCTTGTCTTATTCTCAAAAACAAATACAGCCTATAAGTACTTAAGAGGAAATGAAGGCAACATTTAATTAAAGAGACATAGACACTTAGATATGAACACTATAATATATATTTATTGAAACACATATTTTGATAGATACGTTAATATACAGATACACACAAAATATATATTTTTAGTATCCTTTCTTAAAGTTGAGACACTGAGAGTTTAAGACACAAAATTTGACTTTTGTATTTCTAATTATTTTTGAAATTATCTATTTTGTCCCTATCTTCACTTTTATCACTTTATTCTCTTCCTCTCTACCTTCTCTTCTGCTTCCTTTACTGCCGCCACTGCTTCCTCTTCTCTTCTCCATCCCTGTTTCACTCATCTAGATCTGTTGTTCTGCTCAACTGTTGTCTGGATCTGAATTCATCGTGGTCTAGATCTATGAACTCAGTCGTCAAGCACAAGGAGAATGGCGGGATAGGCTCGACCTTTGTTGTTGCGTTCCCAACTCTGCGCTGTCTCTATTTTGCCCTTCCACCTCGTCATCTCAAACTCCATGATCCCTCCCTCTCACCTTTTTTTTTCTTTCTCAATTTCTGTTTCAATTGTTTTCCTTTGTTTAAAAAGAAAAGGCATGAAGAAAATCATATTTCGATGATCTCAAATGGGAGATGACACGGATAATTATGATATGGGAGATAACAAAAAAAAAAAGAAAGGTATTAAATTTTTGCATTTTATTATTTTTGTGGTGAATGAAAGTTCTTTTGAAGAGTGCTCGACATCAATTAGGTGGTTAAAATCACCTTATAACAGGAAATGAAGTACTTTTATTAATATCATTATTTTTTTCTTGTTTTATTTGTTTTGGTTAAGAATAGGATCTGTTACACCTTACGATAATTTGGATTGATTATGAAAATATCAATGGTAGTAATGGCAAAAAGTAACGATAATGATAGTGGTAGTAGTGTTGAAGTATATGTTATTTTGAAGAGGATAAAATTAATATTTAATTTATATCATTATATCTTATATATTATCACTAAACACATTTTATGTATCTTTATATTTATATTTCTCTGTGTGTTTGTATCTGTATTGTATTTCATATATTATCGCTAGACATATTTTATGTATCTTTATATTTATTTTTTCTTATGTGTGTACTTGACTACTTGTGTCTCTGTCTATGTATCTAGTATCAGAGACACTATCCAAATGCTGTTGTAACAATGTTAGTGTAATTTAGCTAAAAAATAAAATAGGAAAGCACGCGGAAGGACGCGCCTTAACAGAGCGTGTGGGTTATGAGTAAATATGGTTTCACATGCTTGTAGTAATTATGGCTGCATTTGTTTATAGAGATTGGACATTGATACAGGGATAAAAACACAAAATCATATTTGACAGATGAGATATGGATAGAAATATTGTGTCTAGAGACATTAAATTAGTGTATTTTATGTCCATTCTGATAGAAATGACACAAAGACACTAACAAGAAGTATACCTTATTTTTTAGTTTTTCTTTCATTATTCTTATTAATGGTTTCATAATTATATTTTTTATTATTATGTGTTTCTTCTCAATTTTTGTTTTAATTGTTTTCCTTTGTTTAAAAAAAGGCATAAAGAAGATCCGGTTTCGATGATCTTAAAGGTGAGGTGACACGGATAATTATAATATGGGAGATAACAAAAAAAAGAAAGGTATTAAATTTTTGCATTTTATTATTTTTGTGGTGAATGATTGTTCTTTTTGAGAGTGTTTGACATCAATTAGGTGGTTAAGATTACTTTATAACATGAAATGAAGTACTTTCTTATTATTATCCTCAAATTTTTCTTGTTTTATCTGTTTTGGTTAAGAATAGGATCTATTACACCTTGTGATGATTTAGGTTGATTATGAAAATATCAATGGTAGCGATGGTGAAAAGTAACAGTAGTAGTAATAATAATGATAGTAATAATGAGGTATAGGTTATTTTAAAGAGAGTAAAATTAATATCTAATTTATATCATTGTATCTTATATATTATCACTAAACACATTTTATGTATCTTTATATTTATATTTCTTTGTATATTTATATCTGTATTGTATTTCATATATTATCACTAAACATACTTTATGTTTCTTTATATTTATTTTTGTGTGTACTTGACTAATTGTGTCTTTGTTTATGTATCTAGTATTAGAGACTCTATCCAAATGCTACTATAACAATGTTAGTGTAGTTTAGCTGAAAAAAAAAAAGCAGGGAAGCACGCAGAGGGACGCACCTTAACACTAACAGGGCGTGTGGGTTGTGAGTAAATATGGTTTCACACGCTTGTAGTAATTATGATTGCATTTGTTTATAAAGACGGGACATTGATACAAGTAGCGGTGTCAAAAATTCCTAAGAGGCGGGGATCTCCGCCGGAACCGTCCCGAATGGGCCCCGATGGCAGGAAATTTTCCCTGCGGTAACGGAGATGGGGGACAAAATTTCCCGGAAGCAGATGCGGGGACCCGAACGGGGATCCCCGTCCCCGTATTTCCCACAATCCCCGAATATATTAAATTACTTAAACACCCTTAATAATTTATTTTTTAATTTGGTATTTTAGTCATTTCACCACTATATATATATATATATATATATATATATATATATATATATATATATATATAAACTAGAAACCCTAACTACTCTTCCCACACACAAGCGCCGCTTTCGAATCAATAGCTCACCCTCACCCTCATCGCGAAACCCCACCCCTTCTGCGTTCTCTCCCTCGTCTTTGCACCTAGCGTCCCAGCCAACCACCTCCGACCACCTCCATTGCGGCCTCGCTACTGTCCGTTTCAGCCGGCCCACTCACTGCGTTATCACCGCACTGCGCCCTTCGCCCTCTTCCTTCGCCAACATCATTGCTCCGGTGACTCTGTTCAACTCCTGCCCTGCCGCCATCAGGTCGTCTTGCTTTGCTACTCCGCGTGGTCGTTTTGCTCAACTGTTGTCCAGATCTAATTTCACCATGGTCTAGATCTATGAACTCAGTCGCCAAGCACAAGAAGGATGGCGGAACTGGCTCAACCTTCGTTGTCGCGTTCCCAACTCCGCGATGTTCCCACTTTGTCCTTCCACCTCGTCGGCTCAAACTCCATCCCTCTCTCTCACCTTTTTTTCTTTCTCAATTTTTGTTTTAATTGTTTTTCTTTGTTTAAAAAAGAAAAGGCATAAAGGAGATCAGATTTCGATGATCTTAAAAGTGAAGTGACACAGATAATTATGATACGGGAGATAACAAAAAAGAAAGGTATTAAATTTCTGTATTTCAATATTTTTGTGGTGAATGATTGTTCTTTTTTAGAGTGCTCGACATCAATTAGGTGGTTAAGATCACTTTATAACATGAAAGAAAGTACTTTTATTATTATTATCATCAGTTTTTTCTTGTTTTATTTGTTTTGGTTAAGAATAGGATCTGTTACACCTTGCGATAATTTGGGTTGATTATCAAAATTTCAATGGTAGTGATGACAAAAAATAACGGTAGTGATGATAATAATGGTAATAGTAGTAATAATGAGGTATAGGTTATTTTAAAAAGAATAAAATTAATATTTAATTTATATTATTATGTCTTATATATTATCACTAAATGCAGTTTATATATCTTTATATTTATATTTCTGTGTGTATTTGTATCGTACTGTATTTTATATATTATCACTAAACATATGTTATGTATCTTTATATTTATGTTTTTTTGTGTGTGTATTTGTAGCTGTATCTATTTATCTGGTATCAGAGACTTTATCCAAACACTTCTGTAACAAACTAACAATGTTAGTGTAGTTTAGCTGAAAAAACAGGGAAGCACGCAGAGGGACGCGCCTTAACACTAACAGGGCGTGTGGGTTGTGATGACATGTCATCATGTCATGTTTTTCTATGCTTTTTCACATAAGAAATTAATGATTATTGCTTAATTGTTGAGTGTTTTTGTGCTTAAATAGTATATTGCTTTGATCTTTTGATTTTATAAATTTTGTAGGAAATAAGTAGAAAAAGAAGTAAAAAAGCACAAATTAAACTCAAAAAGAGAAAAGAAAAATTTTGGAGTACGCTTTGAAGATTGAGCACGATTTGAAATTTTAGGCCACGCTTTTAAAAACGTGGCCCATGACCATAAAACCTTGGCATTAGTAACATGATACATATGCATTAATGTCTTATGCATGTATTATCATGAATTAATAATTAAAGCATGCATGAAACTTTTATTAGTAATGCCAATTGGCAATGGATGAATCATACGTCAATTTAATGCATTGGCATTACTAATTAATCAAATAAAGCTTATGGAGCATGCATGCATGCATGAAACTTTCATTATTAATGCCAAATGGGCAATGAATGAACGCTACGTTAATTAAGTAATGCCAATTAATGTAATAAAGCCAATGAAAGCATGCATGCAATATTATTAATGCCATCAATTCATGAACCATGCGTTACTATAATATGCAACCTAAGGCGTTAATAATATGCGTGCAATGAGCCATTTAATTTGCTAAGCCATTTAATCAAAAGGAAGCTTAGCGTGAAAAAGCAAGGAGCGCCGCGTTTCTTCAAAGAACGCTCCGATAATGAGCGCTCGTTTTTAAAGAGAACACTACGGTTGCAAGAGTGAGCATTTTCGAGCAAAATAAAAATTAGAATGGAAGTATAGTCATCGATGTATAAGCGTGCATGATGCGTATGCGTGGATGTAGCTTACCTGAAGAAGGACGCACAAGCGTAAGGAATGCGTACGCGTGGGTGTCCAAACACTCCGTTCTCTAAATGAACGCTACGCTCTCCTGGAAATTACAATTCTGACTCAATTAATTCCAATTCAAATCTATTGAAGCCCCAAAGCAAGCAGAACCCAATTAACATCACTCAAAGGCACAAGGATTGTGTAGAATAGGAATTTTGCATTTAATTATAATTTGTTTTCAATTTGAATTTCATTTAGCAGTTAAGGAAGCCTATATAAAGGCATCAGTTTCATTTTAGAAAGGGGGAGTGCTGGAGTAGGCTGCAGTAGTAGTAGGCAGCAGTAGGAGTTGGAGTAGGAGTAGAATAGAAGGCTCTCTTGAAACACTTTTATTTTTCTGCACTTTTACATTTCAGTGTTGAATTCAATTTGGCTTACGCAATTTCAGTTTTTGATAATTCTCTTCTGCAAATTTCTCTTTCTGCAGTTTTACAATTCAGTTTACATTGAGCTTGATTTTAATCTTCTGTTTTCATTGCTTTCTGTTCCTATTGCTTTCAATTTATTTTCATGCAATTTAAATCTTCTGCAATTGTTCTGAGTTTTGATTTACTGCTTCATTTAATTTTCCAGCACCCAATTCCCTTTACATTTGCTGTAATTTACGTTTCTTTCTCTTTAAGTTTTGCTAATTTACCTTTTGCACTTTATACCCTCTGCAATTTACATTTCGCCAATACAATTTCACCAAATTCACCACTGTTAGTTTAACTAAACTGATCACCTCACTAAAGTTGCTTGATCCATCAATCCCTGTGGGATCGACCTCACTCTTGTGAGTTATTACTAGTTGATGCGATCCAATACACTTACCGGTGAATTTGTGTGGAATCATTTTTTCCTCATCAAGTTGTGAGTAAATATGGTTTCACACGCTTGTAGTAATTATGGTTGCATTTGTTTATAGAGACGGGACATTGATACAAGTAGGGGTGTCAATAAAATTCCTAGGAGGCTGGGATCCCTGTCGGAACCGTCCTGAATGGGGCCCCGATGGCAGGAAATTTTTCCTGCGGTAATAGAGATGGGGAACAAAATTCTCCTGAAGCAGATGCAAGGACCCAAACAGGGATCTCCATCCCCGTATTTCCCACAATCCCTAAATATATTAAATTACTTAAACACCCTTAATAATTTATATTTTAATTTGGTTTTTTAGTCATTTTACCACCCATATATATATATATATATATATATATATATATATATATATATATATATATAGAAAAACTAGAAACCCTAACTCCTCTTCCCACACACTAGCGCCGCTTTCGAATCAATAGCTCACCCTCACCCTCCTCGCGAAACCCCACCCCTTCTACGTTCTCTCCCTCGTCTTTGCACCCAGCATCCCAGCCAACCACCTCCGTCGCGGCTTTGCTACTATCCGTTTCAGCCGGCCCACTCACTGTGTTATCACCGCACTGCGCCCTTCGCCCTCTTCCTTTGCTAACATCGTTGCTCCGGTGTGTCTGTTCAACTCTTGCGCTGCCGTCGTCAGGTCGTCTTGCTTTGCTACTCCGCGTGATCGTTTTGCTCAACTGTTGTCCAGATTTGATTTTACCATGGTCTAGATCTATGAACTCAGTCGCCAAGCACAAGTAGGATGGCGGAACTGGCTCAACTTTCGTTGTCGCGTTCCCAACTCTGCGCTGTTTCCACTTTGTCCTTCCACCTCGTCGGCTCAAACTCCATCCCTCTCTCTTTCACCTTTTTTTTCTTTCTCAATTTTTGTTTTAATTGTTTTCCTTTGTTTAAAAAAGAAAAGGTATAAAGGAGATTAGATTTCGATGATCTTAAAAGTGAAGGGACACGGATAATTATGATACGGGAGATAACAAAAAAAAGATATTAAATTTCTGTATTTTTTTATTTTTGTGGTGAATGATTATTCTTTTTGAAAGTGCTCGATATCAATTAAGTGGTTAAGATTACTTTAAAACATGAAATAAAATACTTTTATTATTATTATCATCAATTTTTTCTCGTTTTATTTGTTTTGGTTAAGAATAGAATCTGTTACACCATGCGATAATTTGGATTGATTATCAAAATATCAATAGTAATGATAACAAAAAATAATAGTAGTTGTAATAATAATGGTAATAGTAGTAATAATGAGATATAGGTTATTTTAAAGAAAGTAAAATTAATATTTAATTTATATCATTATATCTTATATATTATCACTAAACGTAATTTATGTATCTTTATATTTATATTTCTGTGTATATTTGTATCGTATTGTATTTTATATATTATCGCTAAACATATGTTATGTATCTTTATATTTATATTTATATTTTTTTTGGTATGTATTTGTAGTTGTATCTATCTATCTAGTATCAGAAACTCTATCTAGTATCAGAGAGACAGAAACTCTATCCAAACACTACTGTAACAAACTAACAATGTTAGTGTAGTTTAGCTGAAAAAAACAGGGAAGCACGCGGAGGGACGCGCCTTATCAGAGCGTGCGGGTTGTGAGTAAATATGGTATTGGTAGAGATGGGGAACATATAAAACGAGGAGCCAACAAAGACCTAACCAAAGTGGGTAGAATGGTTTTCTTTCTCTTTCTCTTTTATCAACTTGTTTTCTTCTCTCTCTCTTACCGTAGTATTTAATTTAAATTATACAAATCTAATCCCATTTGATTAACTAGATTATTCATTTCACGTAAATAAATAAAAAATTAAAATTAAGACAGAGAGAGAAAAACAAACGCGGCTGCTGTATTCACCAAAAACAGAGACACGGTGAGAGAGAGAGAGAGGGACAAACTCTGTGTTGATCGATCTCAACTCCACAATAACGAGATTCAATTCAAAGTTTCTCAGAATTCAAACACAAAACTTATTTTTTAATTATTATTATTTTTAATTTTCGTTTTTGTGCTTCCCTGTTCTAATTCTCGGAGGTTGTCGCTTTAATTCTCGTTCCGAGCTGTTTTTGAGCTTGTGATTCTACGCGAGCTTGCGAGATCGTGTAGAATTTTCATTCTTAAGCTTCTGGCTGACTGTTTTGGTGGAAGTTTTTGAGGTGGAAGAGAAGGTTGGGATTTTAATGGAAGGTTCTCAATGCAGAGGTTTAAGTTTGGGGGTTTGATTTTGGTGTATTCTGGTTTACTTGGATGATTTCTGCTGGAGGTAGGGATGCGAGAAAGGGGTTAGGTTTAGGGTTAGAGCTTGGATTAGGAGCTGGGAGGAGAGAGATGGTGGAGTCTGAGCTTGAAGAAGGTGAAGCATGCTCATATCAGAACCATGAAGATTATGACGCCACCGTTGATCCCGATGTTGCTCTCTCTTACATTGTAAGGCTTATGAAGATTGCTCTACTTCGTTATCTTTCTGATTCGGAAGCTTTGAATTGTTGATGTTTACTTGTTTTAGCCTGCTAGATCCAAAACCTGAAATTTGGTTGGTATGGTTTATGTACTTTTTGTGATTTGCTGTGCTGAATTGTGTTTTTGTTAGTGTGAGTTGAATGGATTTGGTGTTTTTTACATTAAGGATGTTAGAGAAGGTTTTGGATTGTTGAAGAAATATCTGGTCAACCCGTTTGATCAGATGTTGATGGGAATGCAGTTTGAACTAGCTTGGTTGTTTAAAAGATTTCTCAATCTCTCCTTCCTTCCCTTTCTGTTTCTCTGGTTTTTCATGGTTTACCTTTTTTGAAGTAGAAAGTTTTCCATTATTGATGTGCTCTTTGCTTCAGTTAAAATGCTAAAAATTCACAGTTTTGGAATTTCCTTTCCCTTTACATAAACTTAAATACAATTTCCACTGTGCACATACAAATATTGGAGTCATTATGTGTGTAGTCCGCTTATTAATTATGAGATAGCATGAAATGCATACATATCAGGTCCATAAAGTGATATAACTTATGGAAATTCTGTTCCTTAATTTGTAAACTAGCCGACTGTAAGATGGCTAGCTGACACATCCAAATGTATTGGCATATGTTTCTATATTATTAACATGCCTACATTACATGTATTCAACTTCATTAATATAATTTGAGGCCTTCTTCAATTTTTAATCATCTATTCTTGTTATTTTCCTTGATGATTTACTTTTGGATTTCATTTGATAAGGATGAAAAAATCCAAGATGTTCTGGGACACTTTCAGAAAGATTTTGAAGGCGGGGTGTCTGCAGAAAATTTGGGTCAGTTTTAACTTGTTATATATATATAGTGTATAGGCCTACATAATGAAGGGTTTTTCTCCCACTTATAATATTTAGTAACATACGATCATTCCAGGAGCAAAATTTGGTGGTTATGGATCATTTTTGCCAACCCATCACCGTTCACCAGTTTGGTCTCATCCAAGGACTCCACAAAAAGTTCACAGTCAAAATACACCCAGATCTCCTAATATTGTGCAACTTGAGGTACATTCATTATACTAATATGGGACAAGCATGTCCGTTTTTTTTTTTTTAAAGTATAACTTTGTAAGTAAATCGATGATTATATGCGAGGTTTATGGCTTGCGTTTTGATATTTTTTCATTCTTGATTTACTTCACATTAATACTTTACTATACAGAGTGGGCAAGGGGATTCTGTACAATTTTCAACTGGAGCTCAGTCCTCAAGATTTGGCCCAGGTTCTGCTACCTCCTCAAGGCTGCCTGCAGTTAAGGCACCCTCTGTAGACGATGTAACCAATCAAGAAAAGTGCATATCAGTCATTGGTGCTGAGGCACTCACTTCTAAGTGTGACTCCCTAAACATGAATGCAACTAGCATAGCAGACCAGAAGGTACTGAAGGTTCGAATAAAAATGGGGCCTGGAAATTTGACAACACGTAAAAATGCTGCGATATACAGTGGACTCGGTCTTGATATGTCACCAACATCGTCATTGGATGACAGTCCCTCAGAAAGCGAAGGAATTTCGCGTGGTCCTCAAGATGCTCCCTTTGAATCTCCTACAAGTATCCTTCAGGTGAATTGTCTTCTTACAATTTGATTCTCCCTTGTATTCTTTACATTGGGCTTGATGAGGTTTAGAAGGTTTATTTAATTCAACTTTTATAATTTTCTATTGGAATAGGTTATGACAGTTCTCCCTATGTTTTTGTCACCTCTTCCTAATGATCTCATTGAATTAACCGAAAATGAAGTACATACTCGAGATGGTATTCGTCGTACTTTTCTTATGGATGGACCAGAAGGTTCTGGCATGCTGCTACATGAGTCTTACATGGCAAAAGGTGACAGAAAATTGTCAGGTGGGAAAAAGGTGAAGTCTTTGGAGGGTCATGAGTCCTCAGTGGAAGTCAAGGGTAGCAATAAGAAGAATACTCGGAATGATCTTGGAGCTCTTTCAACAAAGGAACAAGGTAGAAATGCATTGAACATGGAGGAGTTAGTTTCACAAACCTTGAAGCTACCACTTTTATCCCGTGATGATTTGGTAAAGGATGTTGATGGACCATGTAATTCATTGACCGAAACCAAAAAAGGTATAATGAGGGAGAAAACCGCTTCCGATCTGGCAGAAAAGGAATGGGTGGAGCCAACATTGGATGGAGTGAATGGTTTTGCTGAGAGGGCAAAGGGAGGTGCAGGGAGAAAATTTGTGGGAGGGAAGGTTTCTGAGGACAACTCATCATTTTATGCACCAAAGGACATTCCTCTTGGCGATAAAATTTGTGACTCAGGAATAACTGAATCTAATGTCTCCAAAGTTACGACAGCATCAAGCACTGAATTTACAGAACCTCCTAAGAAGGCTTATCAAAGAAACAGTCTGCGTGAACAAGACAGTATAACATTACCTGTTGTGAAAGAACATCCATTCCCTGTGGGAAAGAAGAAGTCAAAGGGAAGTAATAGCACTGTGGCTATAGAGAAGGAGAAAGAAAACTTGAAGACTGGATCCCCATTGGTTACTAAACTGAAAAAGAGTTCTGAAGATAGTTCAGCATCAAAAAGTGAAACTGAAGATGTCAGAGTACAGAAGGGTCTTTTAAAGCCTAGAGATACTTATAAAGATTTCTTTGGGGAATTGGAAGAAGAGGACAGAATGGATTCAACGGAAACCCCTAAGGAGGCTAAACTGAAGGACTCTGAGGTGGCTCAGAGGAGCATGTCTACAATCAATTGTGGAGCAAAGGAGAGATCAGCTGATAAGAAAGTTGATAAACCATTAACAGCTGAAGTATACCCCAAAATGGCCACAAATATCTGGTACACCGGAAATGGACATGGTACTGATGCTGAGAATGAGAATGTGAAAGGAGTTTCTGTCATTATGGCTCCTGTTGATACAGAAGATCATTGGGTACTATGTGACAGGTGTCACAAATGGCGTCTTCTTCCTGTTGGCACAAATCCTGATAGCCTACCTGAAAAGTGGCTCTGTAGTATGCTTGATTGGCTGTAAGTTCTAATGAGTGGTAAACTGTTTTAAATATATCTGTGCAGACTTGAAATGTCTAGTGCCAATAAGCTTGTAGATATTGTTTTTATTGACCATAAAAACAATATCTATTTTACTTGGTAACACATGATGTGAACTACTTATATTGATTTCATTGAATAACACATTAAAGTCAGTACATAAATCATAAATGTTTCCACTTCGAATTAATTATGTGCATAATTGTGCAGGCCTGACATGAATCGCTGTAGTTTTACTGAGGATGAAACCACAAAAGCTGTGATTGCATTATACCAAGTGCCTCCTCCTGATGGTAAAAGCAACCTGCAAAATGTCTCTGGGAGTGTTATGGTCGGAGGTACTGTGGCAACTGTTCAGCATCCTGATCAACACCAGCCAAATAATGATCTTAATGGCATGCCTGTGGGGAAGAAAAAAGTTGTGAAGGATTCATCAAATTATGAAAATAAAGATGGCTTTTCTCAATTGTCATCTTCTATAAAGAAAAATTTGCCATCATCAGTGAGAAGTAGGAGCTTAAATGAAGTGCACAAATCTCCTGTTGTCAGTGAGGCTGATGTTCCAGGGGAGAAACACAAAAATAAGCAGAAGTTGGAGAACAATTCTGATGGAGGTAATTTGAACCACTCTGTCATTGTGCTTTTTAACTTGGTATTAAAATAAATACTGATGCTCAAAGACCTGTTGAATTTCTAGAACGTTATCATCATTTGTCAAAATGTGTTGACAGGTGATACAAAGAATATGAAAGTGAAAAGCCGGAGGGATCCTGATCAAGATTGTTCTAGGCCAACCAAGAAAGTTAAGACTGACAAGATACGTTCTACTGATGAAGAATGGATTGCTGGACAGAGTGGGACTACTAGGAAGGTGAGCCATGGCTCTAATAGCAGCTTTCCAACTACTTCAGTTGGTAAAGATCGATCTAAACAGAAAGACCGCTCTTCTTCGAGGGACTCCAAATCCGAAAAAGACAGGCTGCAAATTTCTGCTGAGAACACAAAAGATAGGGGACATGGATTCTTGGACGAAGCATCCCTGGATTTAGGGAACTGTGATGCTGTTGACAGTGTTAAAAAGAGGAAACTGAAGGAGTATCAGGATGCTCAAACATGTAGTACAGGGAATCCCCACCTTCAGGGGAGCAGATTTTCTGCACAGGAGTTCAGTGATTCAAGGAAGGAAAAGAAGACAAGAAATTCAAAATCTGAAGGAAGAGAATCAAGTAGCAGTAAAGGCAGTGTTCGAACTGACAAAAGAGTTGGTCATATGAAAAACCATAAATTCAGGCAAAATCCTGGGAGTTCACATGTGAGCTTGGATGTAATGGACAGTTTAAAAAGGGACGTGGGATCAGTGCAGGCTTCTGTAGCCACCACTTCCAGTTCTTCTAAGGTTTCTGGCTCACATAAAACCAAAGCCAGCTTGCAGGAAGTGAAAGGCTCACCTGTGGAATCAGTTTCTTCATCGCCTATGAGAGTTTTATATACAGATAAATTTCCAACCAGGGAAGTTGCGGGGAAAGATGAGTCTCATGATACTGCCGTTGTGGATAGTCCAAGAAGATTCTCAGATGCTGAAGAGGGTGGAAGTGATCGATCTGGAGCAGCTAGGAAGGACAAATCTTTCACAATGGTCCATAAGTCTGATTTTCAGAATAAGGGTGTTAATCATACATCAGTTGCTAAACCTAAAGCTCAAATAACTGGCCATCATACCAATAGTGGTGTGGGCACTGTTTCTCAAGATGGTACTTATCCTATTAAAGAGCAGATCAAGAATCAATGTGAAGACAGGACTGATACATATTGTGCTAATGTGTCTAGAATCCTGAAGAACAATGCTGAATCAGATGTGAAGGGCAACAAGGAGAGCTGTAAGTCAGAAAATCCTGCAGAAACTGTCAAGAATACTAGTACTCCTATTCAGCCACTAGACAAGTCTCCTTTATCCGAGGCAAAACAAAATGATGGCAAAGTTAAGTCGCAAGAGAGGTCTGGGTTCAAGCCTGATCAAAGTGAGAATATACATGCTGGCAAGAAAGATCTTTCAGGGAAAAGTGAGAGTAGCAAAAAAGAGAGTCATTTCAATAAGGGGCTCGACTTTCAAGAAGTTGGTACAGATGCCGTAAACAAAAAGGAGGCACTAAATACTCCAAGTCAGTTGCCAGACTGTCATGCTGAAACATCTTCAAAGAGGCCTCTTTCAGAAAGAACAGATAAAGAAGTAATTGGAAAAGGGAAGTCTTTGTCATTGTTGCCCTCTGGAGGAGCTCAAGTTGAGCCATCAAGTAATTGCCCACGACCAGTTGTTGGTTTCCTTAAAGGAAATGGAGATGTGAAAGTTGAGCCTTCCAAAGTTGATGATGCATCTAAGTTGCCGAAAAAGCAAATAAAAAAATCTGATAATCAAAATGGAACTCAGCAAATTGGTTCAAGAAATCCTGTACCTAATGGACACAGATCTAAGGAGCTTGATGCCCCTAGTCCAATTAGAAGGGATACTCATGCTGCTACCAATGCTTTGAAAGAAGCTAAAGATCTTAAGCATTTGGCTGATCGTCTTAAGGTGTTTTATATATTCCCTTCTATGGTTTTATTTCTTTTGGTCTTCTTGCTGCTTATCTTCAAATTTTTGGGTTTATCATACAGAATGCTGGATCCACACTGGAGGGCACTAGTCTCTACTTCCAGGCAGCCCTCAAGTTTCTTCTTGGAGCCTCTCTGTTAGAATCTGGCAACAATGACCATGCTAAACACAGTGATGTAATCCAATCACTTCAAATATATAGCAGCACAGCAAAATTATGCGAGTAAGAAAATATCTTCATCATCATGCTTTAGTTTGTTTTGAAGATTATTTTATCTCTTATTTTAATTACTGGTATTACCATTCTCTTTATTATTTATACTTAAATTGGTTGAGGTGGAAAACATGTCTCAAAATGTCACTAATGTATTTTGCATTAAATATTTTAAGTTGATTATATGTTGTATACAACTCTGGTAAACCTTTTATGATTGGATCCTGTTTTTAATCATGGTCATGATATTTTCCACTTAATAGGTTTTGTGCCCATGAATATGAGAAATCAAAAGATATGGCTTCAGCTGCTTTGGCCTACAAGTGCATGGAGGTGGCATACATGAGGGTTATATATTCTTCACACAGTAGTGCAAGCAGAGATCGACATGAGCTCCAGACAGCTCTACAAATGGTTCCTTTAGGTAATGAATTATGCAACTCACTTGCAGGTGCAATAATGCTTCCATGTTGAAGTTGTCACATTCCATTGTAATTTTATTTGACATCCTGCAAATCACATCTCTATACAAAGTTAAGATTCAGCATATATATGTTGAATATTCCCCCTTTCATATATCTATATATAAGAAGACCATGTCGGAAGAATTCCATAGGGCATAGTCATGAATATAGATGTCTTTGCCTGTAGTGTGTTATTGAATGTATCAGCATAGAGAAGGAAAGTAAATGACATTTTGAGGAAGTTCCAAAAGAGAAAATAACGGAAAGTACATGGCTAATTTGATGTCAAGTAGCCTAAAACGTATTTTCCCGCTGATCATGTGGATAGACTGATGTCTCTCCTTTGTTTTGAACTTTGTTTCATTTGTCAGGTGAGTCTCCTTCATCATCTGCCTCTGATGTTGACAATGTTAACAACACTACAGCAGCTGATAAGGTTGCCTTATCCAAGAGTGTAAATTCGCCCCAAGTTGCTGGGAACCATGTTATTGCTGCACGAAATCGTCCAAATTTTGTGCGGCTGCTCAACTTTGTAAGTCTATATTATTCTTAAAGGAATGTTTGTAAAGAAAGCTGTTGAAAGCATACATTGGCACAGCTACAGTGCTAGCTTACATACATTGTTGTTTCTTTTATTCCCTGGGTTGGGTTATATGTCCGGATTGATATTGAAATAAACGACATGTATCAATTGCAGGCTCAGGATGTTAATTTTGCCATGGAAGCCTCTAGGAAATCATGGAATGCTTTTGCAGCTGCTAATTCTAGTCCAGGCATGGACAAGAAAGCAGGAGGTATCTGCTCTATTAAGAAGGCTCTTGATTTTAGCTTTCAAGATGTGGAGGGTTTGCTACGTTTGGTACGGATTGCCGTGGAAGCCAACAATCGTTGAGGGTCAAGTTAATTATGAAATTGTGGGCCATGACAAGTGCGTTTCTTGATCATGTTTAGAACCTTCACTGTGCAGAGATCATCTAAAACCCAATTATGATGGGGAAAGGCTATGTTGAATCTCAAAGCATTCTTGCCAACTCGTGAAGCTAGTGTTGTATATAGATCTGTTGCCATACACAGTGAAAGGGAAGTGTCAATTTACGGTCAGGGGAATTCAGCTGCTTTTTGTCGTGTTCAAGAATGGAAGCTTTGGTAAACCCTGAGATACTGTGGTGGCTTTGGGATTCAGAAGTCAGGTGCTGTAAAGCCGATCTTTAGATGCTTTGATGTGTCAAATGATGCTACATATAGGCAGACGTGGCAATTTGAAATTAGTTGCCTTCGTTTGTTCTGTTCTCATTCCGGAGGAATTCTTATTTCTTCAATATGTACATATGTAAAGTTATAAGTGCTGGAGAGAGATTTATGGGTTCGTCGATTAACTGTGATTATCCTTCTACTGTTGGGAACTGCACTTTATCCTCTTTGTCCAGTCTCTCTACAGGAATTAAAGTCAAACAGAGTCTGACTAAAGTGAGCCCTTCTCTTTTATTAATACATGAACATGTTCGTGTATGTGGCCATAATTTTTCTCATTAGATTTTAACTTATTTGCAGGTTATCTTGTACAAATTTGGGATTAGTCATAGAACTATATTGTTTACTCTTCTTGTTGGTATAGAACAAGCAGAAAATAGAAAAGGTGCGATGTACAGCAAGAATTTTCAGCAGGTGATGTGTTCTCAATGGTTTCCATGAGAGAACCAGAACCAGGAGGGTCTAGTAATGTGCAAGAGCCCAAGAGAGTAAGGAAGCTGTTAGGGTAGACTCGAGACTACCATCATGTACTCATAACAATCACCTACAACACACCTTATCCCATATGGTAGTCTCGAGTCCGCCCTGGCAGCTTCCTTACTCTCTTGGGCTCCTACACAGTACTGGACCCTCCTGTTTCTGGTTCTCTCATGGGCTCTTTTGGCTGTGTTCGCATCAGTTTGTCAACTTATACAAGTGCTTCTGATCATGTGAAATTATTTTGTTGTAAGTAAGTGGATGTCAAGGCTCTCTGACTCTTGATTATATTTCATCTCTCCTTGAATAAATATTAGAGGATCAAGTTAGGCATTGTGCAAGCTGGTTGCTGCCTTTTGCAGAATCTGACAGGTATGTTGTCATCTTGATCAGTGGCATTGCATCATACTACTGTTAAGCTTGCACTATTATTTGTGTTGTGCTTGGGGAACTATTATATAGGTAGCAATGCTATTTTTTTTTTATTATAAAGTTCAATTTCAGTCATTTCTATAGCCCAATATAGAAGATTATAAATGGATTTTACCATAGGAAATTATCAATGTGCATTATAATCCTAATTACTAGATTTATTCGGATAACAATATTATCTGTTACTTTACTTATTTTTTTAGAGATAAAATGTTAACCTGTAAGAGAACAAGAGTAGGAATACAACCCTTAGCATCTTTTTGTGTTCGCCGTCTCTGCCCATGCATGTTTTAGCTTCCTGTTCTAAAAATGCTTGGGTATGATTTATACCGTTGCAACAATTCTACAAGTTTTACCTTTGAGGATCATCTTATTCTCCATACTTATATTCATTATTCATTTATTTATTTTGTTTTCCTGTCTTAGTGGATGGTTATGTTAGTATGTTATGTGAGTATTGTAATTTGAGAGCATCATCTATGGTTGCAGGTTAAGCAACTGATGCAAACTTCAGATGAAGCTACAATTTAGTTGGCCAACTCTGTAACTGTCCGAAAGCTACCTTAGTGCAGAATTTTCCTCCCTTGTAATCTACACAGAATAAATGAGAGTAGCAACCAGCAAGTGTAGGGCACTTGCACTCCCTTCCCTCCCTCCTCTGTTGGAAGGGCCTGGGACAGTTTCGGGCATTCAATATTGAATTTTGACACTACCAGATTGCCTGCTCTGATTTTTAATGTACAGAGCTAGCTATAATAATATTCTTTGCCCGTTTGGTTCGCCTTGTCTGATCAAAATGAGAAGAGAGTCAAATATTGGGGAGTGTAAGATATCTACAACTTCCCCATAATTATTGTATATTCTAGTGAGCAGATAGTGTGACAAAATATTATCTTAATTTGTATCAAGTTTATTTGGAAATAAAGTTTAATTTTCCTTTCAACGCGTTATATGCTTTAAAATTGTTCTAAGGGCTGTACTCAATACATATTCATACCGTACATAGAATACAGAGATCTTATTGTAACATATGTTAAAATGAGAAGAGAAAAAAAAAAGAAAAAAGAAAAAAGAAAAAAAGAGGAGCCCCACAAACAGGGTTTTTACTCAGCATAAGAGTATCTTTGTTGTTCAGCTGTTCTAAACTCGAAATCATGTAGTCAGTGTTTGTGTTTGATGATTAGATTATGTTTTAGGATTTTGTTAACAAACATCCTTGTTAAAAGATATTTCTATAAAAATTTTAAAGTTTTTTTTCCGTTAAACGTGCAACACATATATTGAAAATTTTAAATGTTTAATTTTTCAATACAAACTTATTATATTAATATTCTTAAACAAATCTTTAAATACACTTGTTAGCTAATCCTTATGTTGTAATATTATCCCTTATTGAATTATTTTAATATTATTAATAAGAGAGAATTAATACAACAACCGGCTTTTATTTTTATTATGGAGAAGGGATTGGGGTATGATCTGTATATGAAGAGCGTGTGAGCTTTACAACGGTGTGGGATTAGGTAAAGACAAATCGGACAGTCCGAAATTTTCATTACAAATCGGACGGTCCGCATTGCATTTCCATTACAAATCGAACGGTCTGATTTGCTACATCTAAAATTCGAATTTTCCTCCACACAAATTAGATCATCCGATTTGTCCCTATTATTTTCCTTCTCATGCAATTCGCATAGTCCATTTTGTGAGTTTAGCATGTCAGAAAATTCTGTCCCACATTGATGTTAAGCACCACAATAATAACATAATTCAGCACAACACATTCATCACTCCAATATAAAAAAAAAATGAGCCTTAATACAACACATCAAAATAGAATTAAAGATAGAACTAATGTAAAGTATAGAATTAAAGTGTATTTCAATAATTAAAGATAAAATTATACGAATTAAATAAGAAGAATATTTTAAAATTACGTACAAATATTAAAAAAAAACTCTATTCTTATTCTTGTATATAAAGACATCTTAATTTGTTAGAATTACTCATATATATATATATATATATATATATATAAGTAAAAAATTATAATATCTTTACTAATATTTTATGAATTTAATTTTAATATACTATCAATGTAAAGTAATTTTACATGTACATCCAATTATATAACGGCACATCAACAAAAATAACTACTTTTCACATTAATTGTGTAAATAATCATAAAAAAATGAATGTGATTGTAAAACTTACCGCATCAAAATTAAACTCATCTTTACTGATAATTTATTATAAGCGAGTAATCTTTAATTTTATACAATAAACTTAAAAAATAATAATGTTACTTTTATTTTTTTTATAGTGTCATTCTACACATAATATTTTTACATTATATATCTATATAAATTTAAAAAACAAAAATGATGTTTTTAAAATAAAAATTACAATATTCATTCTCAAATTAAACTGCAATCTCATATTACTTTTCAATTAATACATAGAGGCATAAAATTAACTTTGTAATACAAAAGGCTTAAAAGTATAGTTTGTTTTGTAGATAATTCTCAATTTAGTACTTAAATTTATATAGTCTTAATTTAGTCTCAAAAATTTTAATAGTCTTTATTTAGTCCTTAAAATTAAAATTACATAATTGTACAGGTTTTAGTATGTTAGACTAACATAACAAAATTAAGTTATAACTAATATTATTCTAAATTGGATAAAATATATTTTTTGTCCTATAGTTTAACAAAAGTTTCAAAAATATCTCTAAGTTTTATTTTGTTTTAATTTTATCTCAAAAGTTTTCGATTTGTATCAAATATACCATTGACAGCTAATTTTTCAAAAAATTTAAGACCGATTCAACAGCCCTCAACACAAGCAAATCAAGCATAATTTTCATGCATTATTATTAGATTGGTCTTAGATTTTTTAAAAATTTAGCCGTCAAGGGTATATTTGATGCAAATCGAAAATTTTGGGACAAAATTGAAACAAAATAAAATTTAGAGATATTTTTAAAACTTTTACCAAACTTAAGGGACAAAAAATAAACTTTATTCATCTAAATTTTATTATTTAACTCAATTTGATTTGGTTTATAAAAAAATTTAAATATGTAGTATTATTTGATAATTTTTAACACACAAACATTATAGATAAGAGTAATGTTATCCATCTAAATCTTTTTATAAACTAAATTCAATTAAATTAAATAATAAAATTTAGAATAATATTAGTCATAACTAAATTTTATTATATTAAGCTAACTTAATTAGATTTAATTAAAAAATAACTTAAATATATAATATTTTTAAAATAATCCCAAAAACTAATAAAAATTATGTTTATAAACTTTAAAAATTAAATAGAGATAATTAAAACTTTCGAAATTAAATGGAGAGTGCAACTGTGCAAGTTCAGATACGAGTATTAATTCGTTTTAACTTTTAATTAATCGACGTCAAAATTAGCTACATGAAATTCAGCAGTATCCGAACATGGCCTAATTCTCTCTCATCGGACCCAGTCCTCTATGCTCTATCTCACTTTCTCTCTCTAGGATTCGGTTGAAACCCAAACCCTAACTTCGGTTCCCCAGCGGCAACCACAGGGGAGAAGCTCTGGGATTCAATCTTGTTGAATGTGTGTAGCTACACATTCACGGCGAAGGAAGCTCAATCTTCGACGATGGACTTCCCGAACGGCGATTTCCTTGAGCTTCCGATTGGGAACTCCGCCGAGTCGTTGCAGAGGTTCTTGGCTTCGCAGAGAGACCTCTTCCACAGCCAGATCGATCAGTTTCAGGAAATCGTCGTCACGCAATGCAAACTCACCGGCGTCAATCCTCTCTCTCAAGAAATGGTGTGCTTTCTATGCTTCTGTTAACTATGTATCTGTTCCTTTATCGCTTTTCATTAATAATTTTATTTTAATTATTTGTGGATAAATTACGGCAGTGCAATGATATTAGCTGTTGATCAGCTAAGAGCTAAAACCTCTTAGTGCATTGTGATCGTGTTTCAATATTTCTGCCGCTGAAATTCAATGCTCTTTAGTTAGATATATACTGCAGCTATAAATTTGATCTTGTGCTTTCCTGATATGATATTTTGACCTTTTTTTCTTCGTCGTGTTTTGTGCAGGCAGCTGGTGCTCTTTCAATAAAGATCGGTAAGTTTCTTGCATTCTCATAGTTGGATTTTAAGTTATATCTTTCACATGTAGCTTGGTTATTGTTTCTTTCTGATACATGTTTGAGTTAATTCGAGTTAACCTTCAGCTAATCTTTAGTGATTGTTTCAAACCTTTCCCCTGCCTGCTTGTTTCATGTCTAATGTTTCAAGCTAAATCCATTTTCAGGTAAAAGACCAAGGGATTTATTAAATCCGAAGGCCGTTAATTACATGCAATCTGTTTTTTCTATTAAGGATGCAATTAGCAAGAAAGAATCTCGAGAGATTAGTGCTTTATTTGGTGTCACAGTAACACAGGTGTTCATAGCACCTCCTGTTTCATATAATTGCTCTTTGTTTCTTTCTAATTTATTTATATTTTTTATTACATATTCCACCATTCCTGCTGTGTATTAATTTTTACAAGTTTTTGCACTTTGGTTTTAGGTGCGTGACTTTTTCAATGGTCAACGCTCTAGAGTGAGGAGATTTGTTCTGTCGTCAAGGGAGAAAGCATTAAAATCTAATTCTTGTGAAGAACCTCAGGATGAGCTAATAAACTCTGATCCTATGAGACCAATAAATCCAGCTCCCTTAAATTCTATCATGCCCAGCAATGCTGAAGGCGCATCTTGTTCAACGCAGGATGCAGCTTTGTCTGACCTAGATGACTTAGATAAGAAATTTGTTGATAATATTTTTAGTCTAATGGAGAAGGAGGAGTCATTTTCTGGGCAGGAGAAACTGATGGAGTGGATATTGACAATACAGAACTTTTCAGTGTTGTTGTGGTACATTATTAACTTTTCTAAAATGGTTTAGTAATGTTGGATTTTAATTATTTACATTTTCTTATATAGTGTCTGACTTTCTGTGCTGTATGCTTTTAGGTTTCTGACCAGAGGAGGTGTGATGATTTTAGCAACTTGGTTGAGTGTAGCAGCTGTTGAAGAGCAAACAAGTGTCCTCCTTCTTATCTTGAAGGTAAATTTGGATCCTGCGGTTAAGTGTTTGCTTTGTTTCAATTCACACATAACTAAATAATATCACTCTTTGGTTAACTGGTTTTCAGGTTCTTTGTCATTTGCCTTTACACAAAGCCCTTCCTACACACATATCAGCTATATTGCCGTGTGTTAATAGATTGCGGTTCTACAGGACATCAGGTGTACTTTTTGCTCTTCCTGTCCGAGTGCCCATCCGGCATTATGATTTTCCCTCAATGCTCTCACCTTTCTGAATGCCTTAGTTTGGCTTTATATTATCTGTAGATTGCATCTGAATGTGGTGGTTTGATAGCTTATTATGTAGTAGAAAGATTTGGTACTGATAAGTGATAACTGCCTTACATATCTTGTTCTAGACCTGCTAAATATTTTGCTCTAGTACAGATGGTTGTTAATGGTATTATTGATATTGAAGGTGGGGGATGAGTTGACAATTAAATCTAATTTTTCCTTTAAGGTAGCTCCCATCTCTTTCTTGACAACCAGTTACTTAAGAGATAAGATATGTTAGGTTTAGTATTTGAGCTACAGAATTCATTTTAAGGTTGATTAATATGAAAGTTAATAACATACATGATCTCACACTTAGTGCCCGTAAATAACTTTAAATATAAATTTTGGAGAACTGCAGCTTTTTGTTTTCTTAGCCAATAGTTGTGCTCACTTGATAAAGTTTGTGAATTATAATCTCACTGATTTGAGGATCAGATATATCAAACAGGGCAAGGGTTTTGTTATCGAAGTGGAGCAAATTATTAGCAAGGGACCAAGCAATGAAGAAACCCAATGGCGTTAAACTTTCTAATGATGGTCAAAAAGATAAAATGTTCTCTCAAAGGCAAGATTGTGTATTTTTTTCTTTTTCCATGCAGAATTTGTTGAACCTCCTTTCTCAACTGTATATTCTCATCCGTGCAGTATTGGTCAAATTATGGGCTCTGAATCATGGGATTCAAATATGAATGTCCATGTAAGTGTTTTCTCAGAGACACATTTTGTCTGACTTTGGCTTTTCATTTTTTCTTAATAATTCATTCTTGTTTTCAGGAAGACATTCTTGCTCTCTCTAATGATCATTCAGATAATTTCAGGTGTGTATAGGTTGTGGCTGCTTGCTTTATTGCATTCAGTTATTTTTATTCCCATGAGTATTTGTGCCAATAATCCTGAGTCGAGTGTATGATTGTTTGGCCATATCTGTTTAATTAACATCACTTAGTACTCACCTTTGTTTCCCTATTTGTTCAGGAAACTGGAATCTTCCCACGCTGTGAAATTGTTGCCATCCAGCTCAGATGATTCTAATAAGAAGCTTGCTCTTGGTGTTTCTTCATCTCGTATCCATGGATCTTTATGTTTTCTTTTGGGTTGACTTATTCTTGTGAACTTCTTCTGTTTTTCCCTTTTGGGTTGGGCAGAATGCTGACAGATTTCCATCCATAACCACAAGTGTTTTAGATCACACAAGAAATATAAGAATGAGGGGGGGGAGGGGCGGAGGGCTTGAATGATGCCGTGAGTGATGATGGGTGGCTCATAAATTAAATTTGGTTAAACCTTCAGTTCGTGCCTTTTGATTTTCTTGAGTATGAATTTGTAACCCTAAAAGATTAATAACATTAACTATGTCCTCAAATGATAATTTTTGGTCATCAAATGTCATTTTGAACTTGCAAAATATAAGTTTTTGACTATTTTTTATGACATAACATTATTATTAGAGGACAAACTGCCATACTTTTCAAAGATAAAATTAATGATTTAAAATCTTCATATTCCAATGGAAGTTTAACAAAACTGCCAGTTGGTAATGCTTGTTGTTGGGTCATTCAAAATAGAGACTTCTTCACTTTTCATATCCTTAACCCCTAACAGAATCAAATGGCCCTAGAGAGCGCAGAAAAGTGCAACTGGTGGAACAGCCAGGCCAAAAATCAGTGACCAGAAGCCCACAGGCGACAAGAGTAGCCCCTATAAATCAAGGTCGTCCTATGTCTGCTGATGATATACAGAAAGCAAAAATGCGTGCTTTATTCATGCAGAGTAAGTATGCAAAAAATGGGTCTTCCAAGGAAAATAAAAATGTGAAGATCGATGGTTTGCATAAGCATCAGACAAATCAGGCCAGTATTGCAGCTTGCTCTGCTAAAGTTCCTGTTCCACCCAGAATTGAAGATGACAAAAGGACCTCATTGCTTCCCTCTAGTAAGGCCACTAATAGGCTGGAAACATCTTATTCTAAACCTAGAACGGATGCAAATGAACCAGTGTGGGAGAAGTGCAAGAGGGTGCAAATCCCATGGAAGACACCAGCAGGTACATTTGCAACTTTTTTATTGGTTCCCTCAATTATATGCCTATAATATTTGGATAGAAAAATTGCTTAAACACTTGGACAGCTTGGGGGAAAAGAAAATATGGAACACAATGGGAACAGACCACATTCCGGGGTTTCCTAATACTGAGTTTAAAAGAGGTTTGTCTTAGCTGAATCTCAGCTCATGTTCTTGGAGGGAGATTCAGATGTTTTTTCTAGGCTAACTCTTTACTGAACCTTCCCCTTTTCCTCCGCTTCCAGCCTTATATAAGTACACCAAGAATTATGGTCTAACCTCATTCTCTGTAACTAATATTGGTGTTTTGGGCAGTTGTATAAAGTATATACTCAAACAATTCTACTATGTTTTCAAGAGATTAACAAAGATTGCTTGTACAGATCTGTCTCTTGGATTTGAGGTTCGATTACTAACTCAGATTCTTATGAGGATTTCAGGATCCTTAATGATTGCCCAAACATCGGCCACTGGTTCAAATTAAACATTTTACCACACCTCTTCTGCACACTTGTGCTAAAGTGGTGACTGTCCTAAATCTGTAACGAAGATTGAGCATGATTTCTCGTTTGCTGATAATTGAATATTAAGAGTTATACTAAATTATAAATGCCAAAAAGGCCATCGCAGTGACGAAGGACCAGTTTAACAAATTTGCAATAGCCTTATGATCATTCTTCCAATACTCTTAACGCAATAACATTAATATCAAAAGTTGAAGTAAAAGAATATCATATGCATAAGAATTATATGTGCTCTATTCCTTTGCAGCTTTGCCATGGCCACGCGGAAATCAAATTTATATGAATTTGGTTTGGACTGCGATACGGTATTAATGCTATTATAACTTTTTCGCAGTATTGGGAAAATCAATGGGGAATTGCCATGCTTCACTTGAATCGATACCTGATTCTGATCTCTGTTGTATAGTAGTGACAGAAATAGTTGGATGTTCCTCAGCTGAACAAAAGATTTCTACAATTCTGAATTTCACAAAATATAACTGCGGTTTTAACTGTCCAACATCCCTCCCCCTCTCAAAAAATTCACCATAGACCATAGTTATGCTTGAGAACACCACTTTAAAAAGTTAATTTTATTATTATATCCGCTCTCTAGAATTCTATTTATCGATTTGATATTGACGAGTTAAATCAATCTGAAGCATTGGTTGTAGAATCCTTGAAAACCTTACATTTTGGAAGTGGCAATTTTATTCTGTAATTTGTAATCATAATCACATATTTGGGTAGAGGTCAAGGAGTTTGTGATTTTAGTCATTGCATCTTCTTTACATATTATTCTACAGAGCAGCCTAGGTTATGGAGTATGAATTGTGCAAGTTGTTACTGATATTTTTACAAGGTTTTGAACTCTGGGTATGTTGTAAAATAAATATTCCCTGCCATAATTAAATGAAACGCAGTGCTAATGTAGTTTGAGACGTGATTGGCATGTATGAGCTTATTTTTGTTGGCTGTAATATTTAAGGACTGTAAAATTTAAATACCAACTGCTTGTCAATCGGATGATGTCTATGCTGCACTCTGGTGTATGGCTACACCTTTCGAAATGGCAACTTAGATAATAGTAGTGTATTTATAACCTAATATCCAATTCTGGATAACACATGAAGGACTGCGGTGGTTTCATTTGAGTTTGTACTACTAAGTTAATTGTGGAAGTTCTGAATCTTGCATTTCATGAATGTAATCGTCAAATAAGATGGAAATCAGTTATTGACAATTGAATCTTTACCACCATTTTCTTTACAAGAATGTAGCCTTTGGTGTTGGAATTTTCCTGTCTCTCATTTTTCATTATTGTATGTAGATGCGGTGCTTATCATTCAATTGCAGCCCCAAAAGTTTAATTGGATGCTTCTTTAGAATCTACTCTACCATTAAATTTTGTGAAATAATCCTGGAGAAGTGGAATTGTCATAATCATTTTGTTTTTGCTGCCTATTGTGTGGTTCATGTTTAACTTGTTTAACTCATTTAACCAATTGCTTTCTTCAACTATTCAGTCACATTTTCCTTGGTTTTCAAATCTTTCCTTTTTTTTTGGTCCGTTTCCCTTTTTGCAGAAGTGAAACTCAGAGATACATGGAGTGTTGGTGCTGGTGAAAATAGCAAAGAGGTTGATGTCCAGAAAAACAGAAACCGCAGGGAGAAGGAAACTATTTATCAGACTGTCCAAGAGATACCATCTAATCCCAAAGAGCCATGGGACCTCGAGATGGACTATGATGACACTTTGACACTGGAAATTCCCATTGAACAGCTGCCGGATGTTGATGGTGCAGAACTAGCATTTGCCCCTGATGAGGTTGCAACTCATGCTGTTCAAGGCGTACCCACACCGTCTTCAACCAGTAATGTAGCTGATACTGCTCAACCTGACTTGGAACTGCTAGCAGTGTTACTTAAAAATCCAGACTTAGTATTTGCCTTAACTTCGGGACAAGGTGGTAGCATCCCAAGTGAGGAAACCGTGAAGGTACTTGACATGATCAAGAGAGGTGATATGAACTTGGGTACACATGATACAAATCATGGAAATGGCATTAGTGCAAAGCCCACAGAGAAGGTGGAAGTTTCACTCCCCTCACCAACTCCTTCAAGTGATCCAAGAACGGTGCGTGACTTTGAGTTCATACTACAACTATTTGTCAAAGATGTTATCATGTTTGATATCTTCCATTGCAGTTCCATGCACACTCCACTTAGCCATCTCAGCTCGAAATGGGTTTTTCAATCGTGGCCCAAATTGAAGTTCATAATTGAGTTATTTCTATTTCCTAGTTCTTCCCCATTTCCCCGAGGGAGTTTTGGTCAAGTTGTTATGTTCCACGGTGTGCTTCGATGCCATGTAAAAAGTGCCATACTAGCAAATAATAAATAATAACCAATAGGTTTAGTCTCAGAATTTCGTATTGATAGGGTTCCCGTGGAATAGTTCTGCTTATATTTTTGGTCTTCGGGCTTTGATGTTCATAGGGAGGTGCTGAAAAAAAATAAAACCTTTAACTGACCAAGAATGCATGAACGGCCGTTCACTATTTTATTGCAATTTCAACATGCAAACAATAGTTAAATCATTAATATAGTCATAAATGTCTAGTAAAATGAAAATTGGTTTTTCTGTATTACTGACGGCTTCCAATTTTAACAACTTTTCAGAGTGGATGGAGCACAATGCCACCAAAGAATCCCTTTTCACGGCAAAGCTTAGCACCAGCTAGAAGCTATCCTGCAGTGGCAACTACCAACTTAATATCTCAGGTTCCAGCAATCGGCACTACAGTAATAAGGCAGCAGCCAACAATGGCGCTTCCATCTTCAAATCCATTCACTAGCACAGTAGTTTCTTCATATTCACTGCCTCAGGCAACAATTGTACCTGAGACAGAGATGCAACCACCCCTCGCTCTTTCCTCTCTGCATGTACAACAAACACCACTCTCAGATATAGGTTTAACCATGAAGAACAAAACTAGTACAAATCCGTCTTCAGTTAACTTACCGGGCGCACATTCACCTTTAGCGATGCGGGTCAACGGCACCAGTAATGTAAAACCAGTACCTAATATGAGTGTTGAAGACGGTTTGTCTAATTCATTTCCCCAATCCTTCAGGTTGGCCTCAACAACCCCTTCACTTTCAGCCACACAACAACAACAAAGACATGCACACTTGGCCTCTCAGCAAGCCCATTTCCCTGAGGCTTCATACCGCAACAGTGTACATTCCTATCCACCACCACAAATTGAAAAACCAGGTCAAGTTTCAGATTCTTGGAGAGTTAGGCAAGATGTGCCATCATCCAGTTACCATTCCAATAGAAATCAAAACTACTATGACAATGCATATGTTGGGGGTTCCATGCAGGCTGGTCCTTCTTGGGATAGAAACAATCATGCAACAAGGGAACAATATGAAACATGGAGCCCAGATAATAGTCCAACTAGAAATCCTAGGTATGTTCCTGGTAGGAGTTACCCAGAGTCCAGAGTGAATCAGCATGGAAGAAACCATAGGCCTGATTGGTCAAGGCAGCGTGGTTCTTCTGGACATTGGGACCCTGCTAGGCAGGGAAACAGAAAGTGGCATGACGAGAGACGATGATTACTCTGTTCACAAATGATATAGTTCGAAGGATTTTTACTTATTTTTTACGTCACTCGTTAATATTCCCGATGTACAGTAGAATTTGATTGTGTCATCCTGATGACAAGGATTGTCCCTTTGAGAGAGAGAGAGAGAGAGAGGCTCCCTAAAAGCCTAAAACTGGCTTCGGTTGGAAGTGGATGTAGTGTAGGATAAGCGTAATGTTCAAGTACTCGCGGATGTCAAGATTTTTTTTCTACTTGTATGTCAATTTTATAAAGATCTCAATCAGAATTCTGAATTTTCAAAAAAGGAAAAAAGAAAAGAGAGAAAGAATAGTTGTGTTTTTGGTTTTTCGCTTCCTCTCCCATGCCTTTTAAGGGCATTTCAGAATTTAGATTACATGTCAAAATAAAATTCCATTAAGAATTTTCTAGTTTTACATAATATGAAGTACGAGAAATATATCGAGCGGAACAAGGTAATAAAGCTCATTTACTGAAACCTTGATTGGGTAAAAGAAAATTAAAAAGAAAAAAAATCATTGTGATGTCACTCTTGGGAGCTCCTGCCTTGGTTTACGAATTACGAAGCGCTTCATTTAAGAAGATCAATTATATTGTGTACTCGTGGCAAGGAGATTGAAGACAAAGTACATCTATCAAGTAATAGTTAACACTGATCGAAGAGTTATATTTATGGTCAGTAACAGCTCAGTAATAGTCTTGTGGCTTCTCTCCATACTCCATACATGTTTTTTCTATAATCAAGTGTTTTTATATATAAGGTTTAGCTAACATGGTTCTTAGAACATAAGTTAAAATTATTATTAATAAAAAATTTTAAATATTTTGTTTTAATAGATGCACAATAATTTTATTGGAATCAAGCTTTGCACAATTTTTTATAATAAATTGATTGATAATTTTAAGGGTAAAAAACCATAATAAGCCAACTGGCTCAAAAAATTACGTAAATACGCCAAAGCAAAAATCGTTTCAGCAATAAGCCAGATCGTATTTTTATATAATTCGAACCAGGTTGGTTCGAACTCTATTTGTTAGTAAATCGAACCAGGTGAGTTCGAATTAGGGTTTTCTGTTGGTACTAAATCGAACCAGCCTGGTTCGAATTAGGAATGAAGGTAATTCGAACCAAGGTGGTTCGAATTATAGAGAGAGAAGGTTTGCATGTAATTCGAACCGGGCTGGTTCGAATTACACCAATCATAGTTCGAACCAGGCCGGTTCGAACTATGTGTGAGACTGACTGTATATATATGGTTCCAAACGTGAGTTAGTCTCATTAGAGGGAGTAGGATGGCTAGTGAGGAGAGTTTTGTGGTTTTGGTGCACCACAGAGGATCTGTTAATAGAAAAACTCGTTCCGGAGTAAAGTTCACAGATAAGAATCCTCTATGTATTGTCATAACATCTACGACGAGTTACGATGACCTTGTTAGCGCTGTACTAATGAAGCTCGGTCTGAAGGGTGCGAAGCGGGTAAAGAAGTTTTTCTATCGCATTCCAGTCACGGTGCTACAGAATACGGTGAAGTATGATTGCTTCACGATTAATAATGATGCGGACTTGCAAGTAATGTTTCTCTGTCGGCGGCAGTTTCCGGAGGTGAGGACACCGGAGTTGTTGGCCCGGCTGGTTGATGTTGTATCCAGCTCCGGCGGTTCGAACAGGAATACGAACACTATAGCGAATGCAGCAGGTTCTAGTTCCCGGCCTGCCGTTGCTTCCTCGTCCGTCCCTGTGTACGAACCAGTGGTCCAAAATGTCGCCTCCCCATCTTTCGCTGTTGACCTCAATGCCACCGAAGGCGACGAGGTAGTGGAAAGGGAAAATTTGCCGAACGCTTTAGTGGGAGTTGCACCTGTTGGCGTAGGAGACGGTTTTTTGGACGATGAAGACGAGGATGACGTCGAGCCGGATATGATTGACGATGATAGCGCTGATGATATTGGAGCGACTGGGCCTGCATTGGAGGTAGGTGGTTCTAGCTCTGGCACACAGCAGTATCCACCACATTTTTCCTCGTTGGACTTGGACGCCATGAGACATGAGGGGGTTTTAGGGCACGCTGTTGGATTCGGAGCTAGAGATGCGGAAGGGACTACTGGTCTGACAGAGTTTCAGGTTGGTCAGCAATTCCAGGATAAAGATGAGGCCCTTTTAAGTGTGAAGACTTACAGCATCCGGCGAGGGGTACAGTACAAGGTGGTGGAGTCCGATCACCGTCGGTATGTGGGCAAGTGTTCGGAGTTTGGGAATGGGTGCACATGGTTGATTCGACTGAGTCTCCGGAAGCGCAAGGGCATTTGGGAGGTCAAACGGTACAATGGACCTCACACTTGCCTGGCCACATCCATCTCGAGTGACCACAGGAGTTTGGATTATCATGTGATTTCCGCGTTCATTATGCCAATGGTTAGGGCCGATGCATCCGTGAGCATCAAGGTGCTCCTGAACGCCACGGCAGCGCACTTTGGTTTTAGGCCGACTTACCGGAGGGTTTGGATGGCGAAGCAGAAATCTATTGCCCTCATATACGGTGACTAGGATGAGTCCTACAACGACCTGCCTAGGTGGGTCTTGGGTGTCCAGCTGACGATGCCTGGGAGTGTTGCGGTCCTAAAGACGAGCCCGGTTCGAGTTGGAGGACAGGTGGACGAATCTCAAGCGTACTTCCACAGACTTTTCTGGACTTTCCCGCCCTGCATCGAGGCATTCCGTCATTGCAAGCCGCTAATCAGCATTGACGGCACACATTTGTATGGGAAGTATGGGGGAACGTTGCTCATCGCGATTGCACAGGATGGGAACTCCAACATTCTACCTGTGGCATTCGCACTAGTAGAGGGTGAGAATGCGGAATCCTGGACATTCTTTCTCTCGCACCTTCGACAGCACGTGACCCCGCAGCCCGGTCTGCTGGTTATATCGGACAGGCACAACGGCATCAAGGCTGCGCTTGAGGCTCCTGACGGCGGTTGGCTACCGCCATCTGCGTACCGTGCATTCTGCATACGACACGTAGCGGCTAATTTTGCCCTAACCTTCAAGGGCAAAGACGCTAGGAGGCTACTAGTGAACGCGGCGTATGCGAAGACCAAGGTTGAATTTGATTACTGGTTTGATATCCTGCGATCTGAAGATCCGGCGATGTGTGAGTGGGCGAACCGGATTGATTACTCGTTGTGGACTCAGCATCGTGATGAGGGGCGGAGATTCGGTCACATGACGACGAACATCTCCGAGTGTGTGAACTCTATCCTGAAGGGGGTCAGAAATCTCCCTGTAGCATCCCTGGTGAAGGCAACATATTGTAGGCTTGCGGAACTGTTTGTTTGCAAGGGGAGAGAGGCTGAGGCCCAGATGGGAACAGGACAACAATTCAGTCAGCATTTGGTGAAGTGTATTGAGGCCAACATGAAGACGGCCAGGTGCTTCACGGTGACGCTGTATGACCGGGATAACTCCGAGTTCACTGTAGCAGAGACAACTCCGACTGGTTCTTTCTCCTTGGGTACTTACAGAGTATCACTTGCCTCTTGGACATGTGACTGCGGGTACTTCCAGGCTCTTCATTTCCCGTGTCAGCACGCACTTGCGTGCTGTGCATACTCACGGGTCACCTGGACCTCTTACGTTCACAGCGTCTATCAGATTAGCTCGGTCTTCAATGTGTATCGGATGGGATTCACACCTCCCATCCCGGAGGGCTTCTGGCCACCTTACGACGGGCCCACGGTGATTCCAGACCCTGCCATGAGGCGTGCCAGAGAGGGTCGTCCTAGATCCACTAGGATACGGACGAATATGGACGCGGCGGATCCGAATCGGCCAAAGAGGTGCGGCCTATGTCGCCAACCCGGACACACGCGACGTAGTTGCCCACAGGTTGGAGGCTCGTCTCAGACAAGACACCATTAGTATGCATGTTGTTAGTGTTAGCATTATCTACATTAGTGCGCATCTTGCTAGTCTTAGAGTTATTTAGATTATTTCCCATGTTGTTAGTGTCAGTATTATTTACATTAGTGCACATGACTTTTAGTTTGATTGTTGCGAGCTGTAATGAATATGACTTCTTTAATTATGTATTTTTTTCTTTAAAGTTCAATCATGTATGATAGTGGTTTGTACTTTTTTTGTTATGTTATAGTCTGTTTACCTATGTTTTTTTTTATTTCTGTTCTGGGACATTCATTTTGGATGATCAATGAATCTTGAAACAGTTTAGCGTTTATTTTTTCTTATTAAACTGTGTCCGGGTTGGCGACATAGGCCGCATCTCTTTGGCCGATTCGGATCTGCCTCGTCCATAGATACACAGCTCAGTCAGTCTCACACATAGTTCGAACCGGCCTGGTTCGAACTATGATTGGTGTAATTCGAACCAGCCCGATTCGAATTACATGCAAACCTTCTCTCTCTATAATTCGAACCACCTTGGTTCGAATTACCTTCATTCCTAATTCGAACCAGGCTGGTTCGATTTAGTACCAACAGAAAACCCTAATTCGAACTCACCTGGTTCGATTTACTAACAAATAGAGTTCGAACCATCCTGGTTCGAATTATATAAAAATACGATCTGGCTTATTGCTGAAACGATTTTTGCTTTGGCGTATTTACGTAATTTTTTGAGCCAGTTGGCTTATTATGGTTTTTTACCCTAATTTTAATATATACCCAAGAACCCATGATACCTAAACCTGGTCCTTCTTATTAACCCACTTTTTTATCTGGAGATGGAACCGGATTAATCAAGTGTTTTTAAGCAATAGGATCCGGTAATCCAATGAGTTTTCCCCCAATAAACCATGACAATGATAAATTAAATTTTTTCTTTTTGTCTGAACATCAAGTGATGTAAGCGTCTTATATTCATAGTTCTTTTTTTCTCTGTGCACCAAAAGTTGGTTTTGATAAATTCAAATGGCTTCCTACCATTCGATTTTGGTATCATTCTAAACATTTCATTCTCATCCAATCATTTCCTTCAGATGTTTGGAAGCCATATTGTTTGTTCTTATATATCATGGGAGAGAATAGATTCCTGTGAATGACTGAGTTCTCAACATTGATTCTTTTTATGACATAAATGTCTTGTTTAAATTCCCCACTTTGTTTAAATTAAAAAAAAAAACAAAAAGTTAGCGTAAGAAAATCAATTTCCAGTATAAATGACAATGTAAATTCTTCACAAAAGTAAAAAATAAAAAAAAATGCCAAGAAATTTTGAAGAAAAAGAAATGGTTTTCTTGAAGTAGGCATAGCCATTGATCAGATAATTGTAGTCTGATTGTTTATAGTCCACATTCGTAAATTCGGAAACAAGATATCATCACATCAATGGCATCTCAATTTCAAAATCTGCACAAGTTAAAAATGAAAAGAAAACCAAAAACTGCTGCAACAATTCAAGAAACAAAAAGCAGATATAACAACCATAAATCTGAAGTGGTAAAAAGGCTCAGAAGGATCCATTGGTAATTTCTAATCACAAGGGACGATTTTCCATTCCCTCATAAAATAGGTAGTTCTCAACATCATCGCCTTCACGAAAACTTTAAAAAAAGATTTTAAAAAAAAACGAACGGCACAGAAAAATAGATTGAACAAGAAGAAGCCATTTAAAAGTTTGAAGCCACAAACTCATTGACGAACACAAGAGAAGTTGCGAGAACTAGCTTGCACAGTCGAATGAATGGAATTGGATTTTCAATTCTGTGTATAAATAGAAGCCATGTAACATTTTAATTAGGGTTAGGGTTTTGTATATAAAGACGGAACTACCCTTCCGCTCTCGTGCAGATGGCCCTTTAAGATATAGATCTGGGCTTTACTTTCAGAGTTCTGAACATGATTTGGGCCTAGCTTCAGCAACCTCGTATGCTTTATAAAAAAAATGAAAAGAAATTACTTGACATCTTTATTTGGCGTTCGTATACAAAACTATAATTTTCACTGTTATTGTTGTTCAATTTTATATATACTAGTGTTAAATTAGTGTGATGCACAAGCTTATATTTTAATTTAACATGGTAAATTAAAAATAATATTTTATAATTATAAAATTTTTAAATTTTATATAACATTATCATCGTCATTATATAATAAACGTACTAAATATATTGTTTTATCTTTATTCAAAGTAAAATGTAAATGAAACAGTTTGAATTCTATAATATTTTTGAACTATAAAAAAAGACTTAAAAAAATAAAAACATATATAAGTGTAATAGTAGTATGTTAATTTTATACTAAACTTTATATCATAAAGCTAATGCAAATTTATCGATAATCTAATATTTTACTAACCTCATTAAAAAAGTAATTGGCATATAATATTATGTTCCATGTTACACATTTTATTTCAAGTCTAAAAGTATAGTTAATAAATCAGTTATATCTATGACAGATATTTGTATAAAAGTGTAAATCATAACATGTTATTAAATGAAAATACTACTTTCTTTACCTAAATATTATTAATTTCTTTAAACACGACATTTGTTGTTGATGACTTTGGATTGTTGTTTTCATCTAAAATTAAAACGTTTAAGCCATTGCGACTCTTAATTCTTGACAAAGCAATGTAAAGTTGTCCATAAATGAACACTGATTTTGGCAAGTAAAGTCCTACATGTGATAATGATTTACCACATAGTAAAATATCTTAGTTTTTCAATATTTTTCTCTTCGTATATAGTATCCCGTCAGCCAATAATGTCCAAATTGTATTATAAAGATAATTTGGTTTGCTAACACTATTATATATCAATGACATCACAAACAATTTTTTCAATTGATGACCAGGCATCATTAATAGCTGCAACAAATTTTTTATTATCACATATTAGTCCTATAAAATAAAAAGTATCTTGAAAGTTAGAATATATAATCACATTAACTGTCCTAATAGACTTATATATTGTGCAACCTCTTTGAACAGTTAATAAAATTATCATATAATAGATATCACATGTACCCGATGAAACATAGTTTACCCTCCCGTAGAATACTCTCTCTTGCTAGGATGGCATTCTCTTTCTTCTCTATTATAAACAAATTGATTTGGAAACTCAACATAAGTTAAAGTTTGACCTGCATGCTTTAAATTTTTCGTTGGCCTCCATCTATGCTAAGAATATCGTATCTTTCCCTTTCTCTTAATCCATAAATTTTTTTCAAGATTGTCATCGTCTTTAAATATGATATTTTACTTTCCAGACAAATAAAAAGTTAATCTCATCACTGAAAGTCATCTCCAATAAATATCATAATCCATAAGTGACACATAAAAATCAAAGAACAAATAAAAATGGTAAATAAACACATATCAATAAGACAAATTCAACACTAATTAAAAAATGGCAAAAAAAAATTCACATCTTCATCGAGACAAACTATCTCAATTGAATATGACAATAGAGAATTCTTGTAACTCGATAATGTCCAACTATCCATAACCTTATTACTTGTTAATGTACACACAAATTTTTCACCCTATAATTGATTTCAATAATTTTGTAAATATTAACTGTCATTAAAAAAAAGTAGAGAAATTTTAAATAAGATAAATATGTAAAGACACAAGATGACAATGAAGAATTTTTGTAATTCGGTAGCATCTATAACCTTATCACTCGTATATGTACACACAAATTATCAACTATAGAATTGATCTCAACAAATTTGTGAATACAAACTATCATTTAAAAAAAAAGATAAAAAAATATTTAAAAAGAGTAATTAATTGTACTGAGCAAAAAAAGTATGATGCTATATATCTCTAATTCATATTTTTATAGTTATCTCATAGCTAAAATTTTCTAAAATTTAATTAACTTTGATTTAAATTTAAAATATAAATCCTAACAACTAATTAAAAAATAATATAATGTAAATAAAATTATTATTGTTATACAAAAACTAATTAAATAATTATTAATTATTATTGTTATTACTTAAAAATTAATTCGGACTTGTATTACTATTACTATTACTATTTGTATTTGTATTACTATACAAATAAAGGTAAGCAGATATTTAAAAGAGTAATCGTGAGTTTTTTATTTTTAGTTTTTTAAATCTATGTCACGTGAGAACATTAATTCACGGAAAAAGGCTACTACTTTTCTAAAAATTAGTTATTGGCATGCATTATTATTCTTTTGAACTAAATAAAGATGGTTTATAATAAATGTGGCATTATTAGTTTATTACTCTTATTGTGTAAATTTTTTTTATTTTATTTTTAATTAATTAATATTAATAAATTTTTCATTATAAAATTATTTTTTTTTTTTTTTGAAAACTTAGGTTCAAAGTTAATAATTTCAAAAAATTATTTGATATTGAAAAAAAAAATAGTTCTTAATTGAACTCACATAGAAAGCTATATACATGTTAGTTAGGCATACATAATAATTAACAGAATTCAAAGTTTCATATTTCACTAAATCAAAAGGAAAAGGAACTAAACATAGGGTTTTCTTATTTTATATATATATCTATATTTTTTTGAAACAAAAGTTAAGAAAGGAAGAAGCTTTTTGTGTGGAAGCTAACATAATCAGTCTCAAACATCCCACATAGTTTTGTCAATAGCTGAATCTGCAGCATGATGAGGAATATGGTGATGAAAGTGGTTCATAATCTGCAACCTCTGCTGATTCAATGTCTCTGCTACTAATCTTTGCTGTTTCTCTGATTCATGCAAACTCACTGTTGCTGTTGAAGCAATTGATGAAGCTCCACCAATTCCCAAGAAATCATGAACAGTTGCAATATCATCATCCCTTCCACTCCCTCCTCCAAACCTTGATGCCTCCACCATTATCGTATTGTTATTATTATTATTATCATCATCACTAATCTCTTGTTCCACATCACTACTAATCTTCATCAACCCATTATTATTATTATTATTACTAGTAATTGTTCCCATGAAGATTTGACCATACATTCCCATATCATTATTACTACTACTATTAGTAGTAGTGTTTGCATCAAACAGTTGTGATGAGACGATTTCTTTCTGAAACAATTGGTTTGTAAATGCAGCATCATGGCCACCACTAACTACTCCAGCCATGGTAGTTGTTCCCATGGAGAAGCTTTTCTGCATCATGGGTGAATAATTCATGCTGTTGTTACTTGCAGTTGCACCCATTTGAGCTGCTTTCTGCAACAGAGCAGTTGCAGACATGTGAGGCGATGATGAAGAAGATGGATTAGAAAGAATAACATTGTTGAAGCCACTAGAACTCAGCTGAAGCGTTGAAGAAGAACAAGAAGAAGAAGTAGTTGTCGATGAGAAGATGGAGTTATTGAAAGGAGTTGTTGATGGAATGATAAGTGGTGGATCAGTGATGAATAATTGATCTGATGAAGAAGAAGAAGTGGTTAATGGAATCTGACTTGGGGGCATGCCAGTTGTTAACAAACCCTGATGGGTGGAAGAAAGTTTGTTATTTTCTTCGGTCAAAGCATCACAGAAAGCACGATGAGTAATGAAACTGTCTCTTCTGGAAAAGATGGTGCCGCAATCACACTTATACTCGCGAGTGCCGCAAGTTTTGAGGTGAGCCTTCCAATCAGATTGAACAGCGTAGCGTTTGGAACACTTGTCACACTTCCATTTCTTTTCGCCATGTTTGCGGCTGAAGTGTTTCTTGATGCCGGTGAGGTCGCCAAGAGCACGTGATGGGTTGTGGTGAACGCACGTGGGCTCAGGGCAGACGTAGACACGCTTCTTGACCTCTGTGGTTGTTCTTTGCCTTAGCTTCCATGGTAGATTGTGTCCTCTCCTGTGTAGCTGAAGGTTTTGGTCCCTCTGGAATCCTTTGTTGCATATTTCACACACGAATCTGTTTGTTGCCATTAATGTTGTTGGTGATAGAGCTACTACTTCTGCACTTGGATCTGTCATCATTCAAACATCAATCAAAATAAGAAAAATTCTAGTAAACAACATCAAGAACGGACTTTAAAATTGGCCAAATTCAAGTAAAATATACTACACTTCAAATTACTCAACTAAATCTTAATATTAGAATAATCATCCGCACAGCTAGTGAATTGAACATCCGATATATTTATTATTCACATTATTTAATATTTTCGTTATCTACTTATATTTTTTCCTTTTATTATTATTGATCAGCATAAATATTAGATTGCTTTTAGTAAATAAATTTTAATATTTATATGTACAAATTCTAAAAATACGAGTGTGAACTATATTAATTCATATATTGCAGATTTTGCTAAATATAAGTGCAAATTATATATTTTTAGTGTATAAAATTCTAAATATAGATATAAATGAAGTGAAAATTTAAGTGTAATTAACTTTATACTAATTTGATAATTGAAAATCGTTAGATAATAATTTAGTCAAACATATTAAATTTTTTAATGGTTCTTAACTATCAATTTCACATCAAATTTTACTTACAAATTATTACCGATCAAGTGCCGACTAAAATTGATAATATTTGCTAGCTAGGTAAGATTGATCTAAAAATAATGAAGGATCAAGGGAATAGAAGGTTGAATAAATAAATAAATTAAATTTGCCTGGGGTTCCTGGTAGGTTTCTTTTCTTTTTATTGGTTTGCTGTTGCTGCTGCTTGTTTTCTTGATGAACTTCTTCTTCTCCAGTGTTTCCAGAGGAGAAGCTTCCATCTTCATTACCTGACATATTGTTTGACATTTTTGGATACAATACAAGCTTCTTTTTGTGTTGAAGAATTAGAAAGCAGATTGTTGTGGTTATGTTACAAATAAATGTTGTAAGCAGGTTTTTCTTTATTTGGCCTTATATAAATATATAATCTTCATTACAAGACAACAAATAGGTAAATGCCCCTAACTACCTTGCTAACTTCTTGCTTTATTATTATATTATTATTGTAATATCCTAATTAAATAACCAATCAATTTCTCATTAGCTCATGCATCCACAGATTGTTGGACCCTTGTATATATATTAAAATAAAACAATTGACCTATATAAGATGGATTTTTAATTTAAAGCTCCCGGCCCTTTGATCTACCTTTTTCATTAGAAATTAGCATAAGATTTTATTTCCATGATCCATAATATGATTATGTTAAGTATTGATTTATGGATTTAATATCTATACATTGTCAGTGTAAAAAAAATTACTGATATTATTTAAAAAAAATATTTGTAAGTATATAAAGCATACATTGACATTAATCCATATATAGTTCAACAATATTGGATCAAATAAAATTTAATTAATATTATGTTAAAATTAAATGAACCTAGTTGAATGTCATAAATTAACTCAAAAATTGAAGGTTTGTGTTACTAGCTACTAAACTCGGATTTGTTTTTAAACAAGAGAAAATAACTATCATCATAAAATAACGAAGACGAAATCTATCTACGTCTCATTTGATCCATATATAAGATCGATGGAAACTAGCAAAGTAATAAGAATCTTCAAATAAAAATTAGAATGAAGCAAATATCTACTAATAATGACATAAAAGAGGTTGCTACCGAGTTAACCTAAGCTACATTATTCAAGCTTTAATTTGCCATAATGGCAACGACATTCACTAAGGGTATCCTATGGCCTCCTTCATATAAATTAAAGGAAAAATAAATGTAATGATCTTTTCAAGATTTACTTTGATTATAATACCTTTATACGTATATCGAAAAGAGAAATGCTATTTGTATACTAAAATCAGTTATCAATGTATTTGTGTATAAATATATGTATGGTTTAATTTATTTTCATAATGTATTTGTATTACAGCATGTATTTTATACTAGTAGTTGATTTTGGTGTACACGTAACATAATTCTATGAAAATTATTCAAATATAGTGTTATATATATATATATATATATATATATATATATATATATATATATATATATATATATACTATTTATACACTAAAATCAGCTACTAATGTATTTGTGTATAAATATATGTGTAGTTTAATTTATTTTTAATATGTGTTTATATTTCAACATATATTTTATACTGATGACTAACTTTAGTGGCTGATTTTAGTGTACATATAGCATTTGTTAGGGGCCAGCAACTTTTGTGTTTTATAGCCATTAAGTAGCCATCAGTAATATTTTTAATGGTGTGAGATTTTATCCAATAGTATGAAATTACTCACTTTTTTTTACTGGTTACATACTGACCATAATGTAATAAAAATGCTACCCCTAAACTTTTCCTGTGCCATATGCCAAAATTATAGAAAATGTTTTGTAAGTAAAAAGAATTAGCTAAAAGCAGCAATACTTGTCTTATTTAGTATTATATTTAATAACAGTCATGTTAAAAAGATAAAAAAAAGTAAAATTTATCTTATTTAATATTTATTAATTATTATAATAATTAATAAATACTAAATAAAGTAAATTCTGATTAATTTTGACTAAATTTTTTTTGCTATCAAATATTTTTATTATAATAATTAATGAATATTAAACAAAATAAGTTTTAACTGTTTTTTTATCTCTCCCTTATTATCGTAAAATTATGTAGTTGATAATTAAAAATATTTGGTAACAAAAATATTAGTAAAGATTAGTCAAAATTTATCTTATTTAATATTTGAATAATAATATATATCTAAATCTTTTTGTTAATTAAATTTAACTAAATTAGTCTAATATAATAAAAATCAATTATAATTAACATTATTTAAAATTTTATTATTTAATTTGATTAAATTTAATTTATAAAAAATTTAAATATATAACATTATTCTTAATATTTATTAATTTTAATAATAATTAATAAATATTAAATAAAAAAAGATTTGATAATTTTTTTTATCTCTTTAGTATTGTGGATTGAAAACATATTAAGACTTAAGAGCGTGTGGAATAAAGTCTCATGAGTCATGACCATGCCAAAGGTAGTATGATAGAATTAAATGCTATGGATAATATGTGTAATAATTTTAAGCATGGTTGAAGTTTATTCATCGAATTTTTTTCTATTTTGTATTGTTCTGCCAAACATAAATGATAATAAAAACGTTTTTATGGCTTGAAGGAGTCATACATGATCACCATAAAAATATTATACTTTTGTTATTTTCTTCATGTTGGATTTTACAGCTCCACGCGCTTCTTGCTTTAAGAAAACAAGGGGACAAAAACTAGAATATCAAACATGAGATGAAGTTCAAATTTCAAGTAACAAAAATAAAAACTGAGTAGCTTTTCATTTGATATATAAATTTAATTTTTATATATACAGTTAATACTAAAAATTTATGTATAAATATTTAATTGTATATTATCATATTAACAAAAATAATTAATTTTAAATTTTATTAATTAAAAAATTATTTAAATATATTAATATAATTAAATACTCATATAAAATTTTTCATTTTATTAATATATTAAAATTAAACTATATATATCCTCTTTTATTGTCAAACAAATATTAATAAAACGACGAAAAAGACCTGGTAGAAATCATCGACATAAAGATCGATATATTTGATGAACCTAGCTTACTTACAACAAATAAGTAATGACAAAAGCTTGCAAACATTCTTTATATATCTTATAAATATCTCGCATTTATTCATTACATTACGGTGAGCAGGGCTGAACTTATGAATTAGTTTGAGTTCAATTCATTAATAATTCGATAAGTTGAATTTGTGAGTTGGTGAATTGAATTTGAATTTAAAATTAAACTCATAAATTAAATTAGACAAATTTAAATTTAGATAAACTCAACTCATTAACTAGTAAGTTGACTCGATTATATATATATATATATATATACCTCATGAAAACCTTATATTTCCTGAGGAGATTCTACCACGTGGAAACGTTTTTTAATGAAACTTTAGTTTTAACAGGTCGTGACCAAGAAACTACCGGTTTCGCTTGGTGGGCCGAAAATGCCCGACTTATCAATTTATCCGGTAAACTACTGGGAGCTCATGTAGCCCATGCCGGATTAATAGTATTTTGAACCGGAGCAATGAACCTATTTAAAGTGGCTCAATTATTTAAAATTGTATATTTATTTTTTATATATAACTTATTGATAGATAGATAATATATAAAATTGACTTTTTTAAATATTTTTTAAAATATACAAGTTATAATTTATTGATATAAAATTATAAATTATATTCCTGTTATTTGAGTTAATTCTTGAGTTTGAGTTGGCTCGTGAATTTTCGATGAATCAAGCTTGAACTTAAGAAATAGACTTAAATGTTAATAAGTCGAACCGTGAGTCAAGCTCAATTTTTGTGAAGCGAACTTGACTTTGGTTTAACTTAACTCAGTTCGACTCATTTCCAACACTAATAGTGAGCCCGATTTTTACATGATTACATGCCATGGAATTATTGTTTCGAATTCTTCATAATTAATTATTAATTTTGGTGTAATGGTCGCTAACTGACATAGATAAAGAATCCTTATAGATAAATCCAACAAAGGGAACAACCTAGATTAGACGGTTTGTTTATGTTATTTAACAACTAACAAGGATAGGTTATGCATAAAACTATTGTTATTGATATGGACATGCTTTGATTGGGTTATTAATTATTAAAAAAAAATTTTAAAAAGCTATAATTTTGTTAGTATTTAGTAAATGGAGTTTTTTAGAGTTGGGAAACTGCCTTTATCTAATATCGTTAGATAATTCAATTTATTTTAATTATTTTATCAAAAGGGTAGGTATCAAAAATCTCGAGCCAGGGCTACACAGTTGTATATAGTGTTGAAGATCGATGCAAAAATATAGGGTGATGGAAAATTCTTAATTTTCACTCACTATTTATAAATGAATCGTGACTTGGGAATTAGACTACATCTATCAATTAAAATTCCTTAAGTATAATTTATATTATAGTTTCCATTTTTATATGTTAGAATTGTTGGGTTTTTTTGGCTCCCTTTTTATATAGAGAAAAAGTTCAAATATTAGTATCTAAATCCATGAATAGTTGAAGTGACTGAGGTGAGTTAGGCTTAAGTGAGAGAGGTCATTTTGAAAGGAGAACACCAAACACTAAAGAGAAAAGAAGAGAGAAAGTTATTTTCGCACATACACAAAACTGTCTCTATAAATTGATCACTGCAGATTCGTTAACCGTTGGATCGTGCTCAAATTTGGACAGTGTGTTTTACACATCTGATTCTTTGATTTTACTGTTCGGATCTTTGATTCAATGTCTGTAACTGGAGATATTGGCCACGCACAGTAGCTCTATTTTTGTGGTATTTTCATCTTCTTGTTCTTGTTTTGAAAGCTTTGAAGCTTGGGTTGTTTAGCTTGTTGTATGCACGTTTTGTGCAGTAATTTGTGACTCTCTTAAACTCTATTTTTCATCATAATGAAACTATATCCTGATCTTGGTGACCCGTGATTTTTACTTCTCTCATTGAGAAGATTTTCTACGTTAAAAATCTTGGTGTGTTAACTTATTTCTAATTTCTGATTTATGTAATTTTTCTGCTGCTATTAAGTATTATTATGCTGGTGTTAATACTTGTTGTGAGTGAATATTGTTGTTTCTCTAATTTTTACAAGTAGAAAATTGCGTTTTATTCTTATCAAAAATACAAAAATGTTTGAGAGTGACATAACTTGTCTTTTTCTTTTCTTTTGTTTGTATTAATTAATTATTGTTGAAATAAATGCATAATATTAAATATAATAAGTATATAAATCATAATATTACATATATAAAATTATAAATATTAAAAAAATAAAATAATTTTATATTATTATTTTCTTGTATTACTCTTAGAATAATATTTGTTCAGTGATGAAGTAGAGTATAAATAACCCAAACAAATTGTGTAAATCTAGGGTACGTTATTAGTATAACATATTTGGGAAAGTATCATGAGGTTTATGAAATATTAGAGATATAACCATTAGTTTTACCTTTTTCTATCAGTTGAAGCTTTTGGAATGAGTGGTATCATGATATGGTATTAAAGCGTTAGATAACCCATTATATACATATTGTACAAATAGTTCATTGTCTATCTGGCACGATGCTACATATTTTTATACACCTAGTGGTGCTTTATTAATTACCACCTACATATAGTGAATTAAGCTCATTAATATTTAAGGAATTAAAGTTCTATAACCTATCCATCTAAAACTCTCTTATATTATGTGTTTAACTAGATGCAACTGCACTACTAGACAGATAGATAACAGATACACACGTTATCTAGAAATAAATATACCCGACAATACTTAATTAAAAATCAAATAAAATAGATTTTAAATATCAAATAAAATAGATTTTGTTAACGATATATAAATATTAAATTCATATTCAAAGATATATATATATATATATATATATATATACAAATGGAGGATTATAATATAAAATTTGAAAAAATTTTATATTATCAATATATTAAAATTAAATTTATACAATTTTTTCACAATTCACAAGAGGTATATATTAAAAATATAAAAATATTATTTATATTTTTAATACAACAACTCATTACTCGTACTTATATTAATACTAAAAAAACAAAAAATGTCAAAATTTATTTTATTTAATATTTATTAATTTTAAAAATAATTAATAAATATTAAATAAAATTAATTTTAACTATTTATTATTATTATTATTATTATTATTATTATTATTATGATTATTATTATTATTATTATTGTCCACTCGTTCTCATATTATTTACCTAAGCCATGAAGGGACCATGTCAACTAAAAGGCGCGTCGTCAATAATGTCCAGCCAGCATCCAGTTTGGGCTTATACCCTTATATAAATAATAAATCTATTCCATTAATTTATAAAGCATATTTAATTAGGTAAGTCACTTTTATTTTTTATAATACTATTATTGTATATTTACATAAATTTATATATAAAAAAAATGATATCATCAAAGTATAAATAACAATATTTATTTTTATTTAATTATATATAAAACGAGTTTATAGACAGCTTCTTATTCATCGAAAAGAGAATTAAAAAAAATTCATAAATTAGTCATTAGTTTGAGATAAACAATATCTGCGGGTTTACGCATAATAAGCTATAAATTTGGTTAAAATGATAGATATTGTAACTTTTTAAGAAAAAAAAAATTCAAATTCAAGTCCTTGGGGAAAAAATTGCAGAAAAGCCACTCTTTTGTGAGATTTTCACTAAATTGGACTAAATCAATGGAGTCATAATAATAAGACCTTGGTATACAACAGTTGTGTTGGAATAAAAGAAATTTGGCATAGTGGGGACTAAGACCAAGAAAAATGAAAAGACAGAATGGGGAACACTAATAAAGAATATTGCTCCATAACCTGTCAAATGGAATGTTGCTTGGTTTGCAAGTCAAATAGTTATTCATTATTCATTATTTCTTTTCAAATAAGAGATTACTTCTTCCAATCAAAGCAATTTATCCTTAGGCATATGTACAAAGCTAACCGTTTCTTTCTAATTTCCTCTAAAAGGTTCTTTCTCACTTGCTACAATTATATGAATGTATCATTTATTTGAAGTAGCTAACACCTATTAATTGTTCTCTTCTTACTCATAAGTTGCTATAATAAGAGCAACAACATTTGATAGTATGGAGTTTCTTGTTAGATAAAAATGACAATTAAATCTTTTTGAAGATGTTAATTTTGGATTAATTTGTTTTTGAAAAAAAAGTACTAATTAGTCCTCCAAGATAACAAACGTAGATATATATGTCTTTCTGTTAATAAATAGTGCCAAACAAAATTGAATTGTCTATATATTTCGTTATTAACAGTGGTGCATGTCTCGTAGAAAAACGATATAGTTTTGGATATTGAAACATTTATTATTTTTTGAGTTTTCATATATCATTTATCAACTGATCTCTGTTTATCACAAATCCTATCAAAATAAGTGAAGTTTCGTTCCAAAAATTATTATTTACATTATTATCTTTTATAGATAGACATGTCAAAGTAATTAACAGTATATATAAGCATCACCGTTAAGTTTTAGTTGATGAATTGATAAAAGATCATCATGTGTCCACCGTTTGCTATTTTGAAAGATCAAATTGGTACTTTTTTTTCGTTAGGGAGTAATTTGTCCGAAGTCAAAATCTTCAAAGACTTAATTGTTACTTTACTCTTTTTTTTTATTTATTTATTTATTTTTATTTTTATAAGCCACCAATATTTTCAAATACTTTTGTCCAAACTTTTTCTTTTAATTTTCCAAATCGGGTTAATTTGTTGTAAATCTGAACTCTATTTTTAAGAGTTTGTTATTGGTTAATGGATTGTTGTATGTATAAGGCAAGATTTAAATTTTTGACACCTACTTAAGCGGATGAATGAGTTAACTACTCGATCAACCTAAGCTGGTTACTTTCGTTCTAACTTATTCTGAGATGAATAAGATCATTATGAAGTAAAACTCGGAGCAGGATTTAAGAAAGAAAAAACATTTGAACCAACCAAATATTGGTAATTGATAATAAAAGAGATTGTTTCTACAAAGCTACAATTGTGTTCTAATAAAATAATTAACATTCCTATCAATCTGACATGAAATAGAAACTACCACTTAACAGTTTTTTTTACACTTTACAGTGCCTCAACAGTATTATGATTCCCATTAGAGAGATTGATTTTCTCTTCTCACTAAACTTGGGTAACTCATTATTAAAACCTTTATCCATATGCTATCTTATTCTATTATCAGGTCAAATTCTGAAGAAAAAAAGAAAGGTAAGTGATCTGTGAACATATACTGATAGCATTGATGTTCTTGTGAATTATGGATACACTTGAAACAATGAAACTGTAGTGATTCTCCCTGCTTCAGATTAATGCCATAACATTCTCTTCCTCTGCTCTTGTATCAGCCATGGAATTCACAATGCCATTGTCACAATTACCACTAACTATTGTTCCATTACTTGCACCTATATATCTTGACTTTGAAGAATTACTCTCTGAAGATTCTGTGCTCTTTCTCTTCCTCTTTGAGTTGAGAAATCTGTACTCAAGAGCTTCCAATGCTTTTGTGGTCAATGGCCGGTTTCTAGTGCTCGTCCGACGGCTGACAATGCCGGATTGCTGCACCTTATCATGATGATCAGGAGATTCCTGTATGGCATTGAGCTGCGCCGTGTCGGATGGAGAGGACGACGATGTATTTTCACATGGATTGTGATTTTGCTGCATGACATTAGAGGATGGAACATCCCTTTCCATGTCCATGTCCATGTCCATGTCCATGTCAATTCCAAACTCTGGTGAAACTTGAGGAAAGTTCAAGTCAATCAACATCATGGTTTTAGATTTTTCTTTAGAAACTTGTACAACCGGCTCCTGCTGAGTGGCACTGCCTTCACAAGGGTGAGAAAAGATGTCTGAATCCATAGACAAAACCACGCCCTCAGATGCTTCGTGCAAAGTTGATGGCGAAACAGGTTCATTCAAATCAAACTTCTGTATTTTGGTGACATTAGGAAAGCAATTTGAGCAATCAGATGCTGCATTTTGAATGAATTCATGCTCATTGATCTCCCTTGAATGGTTTCCATCATGCTGCTCTGAATGAAATCTATGATTTTCTACTTCTAAGGTGGTGGTGGTGTTGCGCTCATCGAGTGTAAGAGATAAATCTAATGCATCTATGCTCATATCTGTAGCAGAGAATTCTCCAACAGGCTTTGAAGAATTAGCCTGTTCAACCTGATCATCGACATGGTTTGAAGAATCAGCTTGTTCAACATGATTTGGAGGACTACCTTGTTCAACTTCTTCTTCAGAAGTATCTTGCTCAGATTCAATGGAACTGCTTGAGATGTCAGATATGCTCATAGTTTGAAAAGGTAAGCTTCTTAGCTGCCTCACTTTACATTGATGTGAATCGACAACAATGCTTGTATCAACAACTGTAAATTTCCCATGATCTTGATTGCACTTTGAACTTAGCGGTTGAAGGTAACGAAACTGTTTGTTTCCCTCATCCAAGTTTCCCTCAGTTGCTTGAATTTCATTCTCAATAAGCCCCGGCTCCAGTGCTACTTTATTCAAAACATCACTTATCGAATCGAAGTAGTGATTGCCTTTTACCAGTTTCCTTCTTGAAAATTTCTTAACACCCGGTATAAGAAAAACCAAGGAAGGTTTTGAACTGGTGACAAATTGATCCTTAGGCTGCTCAGAATGCCACCCTTTCGCCAAAAGGCGCGGCCAAACAGCTTCCCAGAAGAGATCATTGGACCGAGCTTTGCTCAACCTGAAATTTCCTGTGAGAAACTTGATTATGTCAGCTGATGTAAGAGAGGAGCAAGCTTTGCCAACTGGTATTTCGGCACGAATCGAGAACACGTTTGTAGTCTTTGTCGGCTCGTTGGCAGTGCCAGTGAGATCTTGCTTCCCTTTACCAATGCCTACTGCAGCTATGAACAATTCAATGCCAACAGCATCCTTTAAATCAAATACATATTCTTCAAATGGCATCTTTCCCTCCAGAAATTTCCTTGAAATCTGCAGTAAGCAAATATTTGTCAAGAGTTTGTTAAGGTACAAAATACAATTGCAGTTCATTATAGTGAAATATTTTCCTTATTGAGAAGCTAATACACCTATATCTACAAAAGATGTGAAAGGAAAAGGTTCATGATTGAAACCACAAATATTTCTTTTAAGAACTTAATCAAAGTATTTGTTATCATATAGAAGGCTAATTAAACTATATTTGTTATCAATAATCACTTCCATTTATAATTACAGCCTTGATAATTAAACTAGCTATGAAAATTTCTGCTGTATAACACTGCTAATTGAAAAATAAGATTTTTCATGGAAAATCAGTGCTTATTTCTAATCTATGCCATTAATTGCAACTACTTTAAGTCAAGTTGGAGTATCTTTTTCCCAATTATTTCCTACCATGAACACAATAACCTCTAATGGAAACAGTATACGGCATCAGCAACACAAACAAAGAGGGATTTCATTCAACAATATTCATTACTGTTAAAATGAGATCAAAACTTTCAAGATCAATGTCAATAATCTATGTAATCTATACAATGATTTAATCTCACAAGAACATTACTTACTTAACAAGGTGGATAGAATTATAAGAACTTGCATACATTAAAGTATGTCAAAGACTAGACATACCTCAATCAACAAAGTTTGGCATCCTCCTGCAACATGGGAAAACATTCTTGACAGCAATTCTTGTTGCCTCCATCCAGTGAATATTTTCTGGCCATATATACATCGCCTATTTCTCAACTTCCGGCACTCTGACCATCGGCGATACCCTTTAGACCTATAAAACTTGCCATAATAGAAAGACAATACGTCTCCCATGTTTTTGGTCCCAACAAATCTCTTTACAAGACTGAGATTCTTTCCAAATATATAGAGGCCAAGAAGAAAACTGTCATATTCCGTGTTCGTCCAAGATTGAGCAGCCAACAAACCAGGGAGAAGATACTTTCCTCTTGACTCAACAGATTCTGCAGAGGATTGAATTTGAAAATTAGAAAACATAGTCTGAAATTCCACTTTAAGCTTAGGACATTCATTCTCCGAAATCATTTGTCCCTCTTTGCTTGTGATAGATTCTAAAGCCTCCCAATTACTGTTTTCTAACTTGCAATGTGACCACATCAGAGGAATAGGTAATCCTAGTGAGAAAGACTCTGGCCTATTGACTCTGGTTTCTGAATCTATTGTCTTCTTTATGAGCTGAGAGCGATACGGCACGGCGATGAATGCAGGAATTGCAGCTTGGTGCTCCTCTCCAACATGAGGATGATCTTCTGGATCTCCAAATATATCATCAGAAGCATCAGAAGATTTCATCTCAGTGCCTTCTTTGTTGTCATCACAGCATAGATAATCCATCTGCAAATAAAGTGAAGCAAGAATTTTGAATGTTCAAAAATCATTCCCTTAACACAACAACATGATAGCAATTTCATCATAAATCAAGTGATTAAAGCACCAAACTTTAAAAGTTTATGAGAAATTCAAGTATATTTAACTATGCATATATATATATTACAGCAGAAAAACTGGTAGAATAAGGAATAAAAGGGAAATAGAAAAGAGAAAAGTAATGTGAATCAGTTCACAGAAAACAACTCAAGTGAAAAGGACATTCACAAAATCAAACCACGCAAAAACGGACACTTCATATCCACATCCAATTACAACAAACCCAGATCATCCCTCCACGTTATAAAAATAATTAGTGATTAAAAAGACTTAAACATATTTAAAAAATTACAAAATCAAAGCAACTACAACAAAACTATTAAGCTTGAATTAAATAGACAATTAATGATACAAGGCAAGTGGGAATGATAGAGAAGCAATCACAATGAGGTTGTTATCATAATTAAGAGGCAAACCCATCAAAATAATAAATAACCGGTTTAGTAATAAGATTATATGCATGTTAATAATGTTAATGTAAAGTAATAATGATTGGAAATGTAACCTTGAAGGGGATAGGGCCCACGTGTGAAAAATCGACCTGGGAAAATGGGTCTTCTTAGAAACCTCGATTGTCAACTTGTGTTGTGTTGTGTTCTGGTGGGAACTGAAAACAATAACACAAAACACATTAAAAATAAAAAAACAGCAGAGACAGATATAAATATGAGAGATGGAAGGACGTGGTTTAAGGTTGTTGATAGATTACCTCGTATGGTATGTGTTACTGATTACTATGTCACAAACACAGTTCAACTTTCATGACAGCAAACTTGTGTTCCGTAACTAGAGAGAGAGAAAAGAGAGAGAGAACGAAAGAAAGAAAGAAAGAAAGAAAGAGAGAGAGAGAGTGAGAGGACCAAGAAAACAAGTAATCAAAAGAATAAATGAAGGAAATTCTCTACGAGGTTAAAACTAGAGACAAAGCAAAAGGTTTTATAGTGGGTACTTTAGCAAATATATATATATATAAATTACTTGTATATTTTAAAAAAATATATATCAAATTTTGAAAAAAAAAAACAAATGAACCGTTTATTATTTTAGATATAGCTATAATGTATGGACATGCGAATTTTAAAATCTTATAAGATACGGAGACATGCATATATATAAAATAAAAAATATTTTTTAGATAAATCGTAATGATACTTTGATATTTTATTTATATTAAAATATAAATTAATTTTTAAATTATTTTTAATGTTTTATTTTAATTATACCAAGTATTTAAAATATTATTTGTTTTAATAAATAATAATATATACTATATCTAAATTTATTTCAAAAATATATGTTAAATAATAAAATTGGACACGATGACACGTGATGGTATTTAGGTGTGTCCAAGTGTATTCGAAAAAGAATTTTTTACTATTTATTAAAACACGGTTGGACACAGTAGACACGCGTGTCAATGAGTGTGGTGTGCAAAATATGTCCAACACGCAAATACGGCAACTTAGCGAAGTGTCAATGCTTTCTAGAGTATCAGTATGAAACTTTGGTGTAACACTCAATTTTTAAATTTTGTGGTATTTTTAAAAATTTTAAGACGAAATAATATATTTTTCGCATATTAGACGTATTATTCCGCTCCAAAATTTAAAAAAAAAATTACAAAATTTAATAATTGAGTATTACACCAAAATTTTTTTATAACAAAAAAAATTAATCTAAATCAACTTGGATTAATATTAAAGAAAAAGATTGAGAATTAACCATTTGAAATTTACAGTTTTTTTTTTATTGACTGATTATTGGTTAAAAATTGAATTTTAGCAAATACTAGAAATTTTATTTTGATCCAAAATGTGTAGTTTGTTATTAGGCTATAATATATGTTTCTTTAATTAAATTTCATATCACTTCATGCATATTTAAATTAAAAAAGATTTAGTCATTTACTGTAGTATTCAATTTCAAATTTTAATTTTAAAAATTTATAGTCAAACTGTTTGCAATATTAATATTTAAACGTTTTTTTATCATATCGAAAAACTTGGGACAAATTAACTTGAAAAGGTTCCTTAAGGAATTTTTTTAAGAAAAAGAACGGAAGAAATCGTGTGTAAAAATAGTATTTTTTTAGGAATTAATTTGTATAAATAAAAATTACGAAGAGCTTTTAATTACGTATAGTTTTACCATAGGTGTGTGTTCACTAAAATAAGATATATTGTCAAATGTCATATCTACCAAAATGTTTGACTTCATTATTACACATTTTATCCTCGTTGAAACAAACAACTATGTATTAATAATATTTACTAAAATAAATGCTTTATACACTCAAAAGATATATATATATATATATATATATATATATATATATATATAAACTTTCAATAAACGAATAAAATAATTAAATTCATTTATAGTAATATAATAAAAAATTGTATCAAATATCAAATACATATGTTTATGAAAAAAATTTAGGGAGTTAACTACAATATAAACTAACTCAAGTTAATTTTTTTGTATTTTTAATTTTAAAATTTGAAAAATTAAGTAGTAAAAAATTGTTTATGTGTAATAATAATTTAGGGTAAACCATAAAAATACACTCAAATAATTTTGTTGCGGATAAAAATACATTTGAATTTGTTAAATTTTGAGGTGTTTTTTGCAAATATAATTAGAAAAATTAGATATTTTTATTCTTAGAATTTGATGATTTTTCGCTCAGTATATTTTATTTTTTTTGTCAACAACCAATAATATTTTTAAAAAATCACAAAAAATATATACTTAGCGAAAAATTACTAAATTTTAAGAATAATAATATCGCATTTTTCTAATCATATTTGTAAAAATTGCATCAAATTCAATTTCTAAAGTATTTTTGAGGAATATATATTTAATGTTGGATATTTTTTATTTTTTGTCGCATTTTTAAATTTTATAACAACATTTTTGTCGATAGCGAAATTTGAGTACATTTTTGTCAACAACAAAATTATTTGAGAATATTTGTAGTAATTTATTCTAATGTTTTAATTGTTGATTTTTTATATATATGTAATATAATTGTATTTGCAAAAGGACACTAATTTTTAATTAGATAATATAATATAAGTTATTTGTAAATTAATTAAAAAATATATATCTATTCATTCATTCACTTTTTTTATTTATATTATTGCCCATATATAAAATATCAATTAATGTAAAATTAATTAAGCCAATTTTTCTTCTTTTATCCATCTCATGTGTTGTCAATAGCCTCTTGAGTCCAAACCGATCCAAGTACTCCAATCTTTCATTTCTCTCTAGATACAGAAATAGAGAACACAAAACAATTTAAACTTTTTTGTATAAAACAGAAAAAGACTATTATACTATTTAAAAATAGGAGATATTTTCATCAAATAGCATAAAAAAATTTTAATTTAAGTTTTAAGGTTTTTTTTTGTTCAAAAACTCAAGTTATCAACTTGAATGAATTATTACAAGTTTTTTTTTTTACAATTTATTGGGCATGGGTCATCCAAATTTTTTGTTTAAATGGCAATTTTGTACTTATTATATTAAAAATTTGATAAATATGTACATCAGCACATGGGTCACAAGTAGAAGGTATCGGTTGAGGAAGTCCCGAGATTCATAAATAAATCACTTCTTATTTTTTTATGGTTGAGTTTTCTCTATGATATTAAATGTTCAGCTCATGTTATCAATAAAAATGTAGGAAAAAAAATGAATATTAAAATAAATTTAATAGAATTAATTTTAAATATTATTTTGTTATTGTAGTTATAACAAAAATCTACTTAAAATATATTTAAATAAATTACATATATTCAATTATATTCCTGCATTTTATTACTTTATTTTTTATTATTTTTTATCAATTTAGTAAAAAAAATAAATCTAAATCAATTTAACATGAGTTTTTTTTAGTTATTTATAAAAATTTTTATTTTTCTTTCAATTTAAATACAAAATCCTCAAATTTTATATCTACAAAATTATTAATTTTGTAATTTTATATTTTTAATTTAGTTAAATTTTTACAATTTAATAATTAAAATTATTTAAAAATAATTTAAATATAAATTAAAAAGAGAATAAATATTAGAGGAAAAAATTTTACCTTGAATTTTAAATTAAATTTTATAATATATAATCTCATAAATATTTATGGGACACTTTATAAAATATAAAATAAAATTAAAATTATACATTCAAAATACTCTTATATGAAATATCTACTTAGATTATATTCATATCATTAGTGAGTATCATAAACCTAAACCTAGATACTTTTGCGTATTTAATAGCTCTTACTACATTTTGTTAAATAATTTGGCTGACGACTAGCTAAGGAATTAGGGAAGGTGTAGAAAACTCTAATCCTCTCAGATGATGATTTTTATGTTTTCCTTCAAATGATGGTCAAATTCGCGATATTTGATGAGAAATTAAAATTCAACGTGCTATGTTACATTTTTTACGTCTCTTGGTTTGTTCATGTGGATCCATGAAACCCAATATGTGCAAACCTTCTATGCTCTGAGCACACACCACTTGGCAATTGAACGGTTTTCCAAAATCTTTTTTTCTTTTAAAAAAATTGCTAAAATGGATAACCATTCAAAAATTATTTTGGGAATATTCACTTTAGTATGATATTAGTTTTTTTAGTAGATACTTAAATTGGTAATTCACAAATTTTAAATCGGATAATATTGGCCTTTTTATTACTTTTAATTAAATTTTTGATATACTTATTGAACAAATAAATTTATAATAGTCACCAAAAAAAATAAATTTATAATAAATTTTATTGTAAGTTAATTGAATAAAAAATTATCATTACACAATAACTTAATCTTCTTTAAAAATGACAAAAGACCAATTTATCTAAAATAATTTTTAAAAAGATTTAAAAAATAAAAAATGACTATAATACTATGTATACAAATATTTTTGATAACTAAGTCTAATTAAATTAATACAAGTCTAACAAAAAAATATGTACGTTTATCTGATTTTTTGTCTCTATATTTCAGCACATAAATTTTTAGACAACTCAAAAAGTTTTTATAATAGTACATAAATTTATAGATATATATAATCCATAATTTTTTATACATAATACAAAAATTTATTTGATACAACAAAAAAATTTTTACATCAATTTTTTTTATTGTATACCAAAATTTATGCATTGTATATTAAAATTTTTTGTTTAATATCATTGTTGAACATATCTAAGAAAAAGATGACGATAATTATAATGACAATAAAAAAAGAGATCACTTTAATAAAAATACTAAGAATGTCTTTTTTTAAAGACGTTTACATGTATCATGTTAATATTGGACATCTTTATTAAACCGATTAATATTTTTTTTAAATAAATCAGAACAAAATCGATATATTATAGCAACAATAATAAACTCAATTGTCTGTATTATAATTATTAAATACGATTTGATCCGATCGAATTAGATAATCTAACGAATATCATTAAATTTTTTGATAAAAAGATAAATATATCCCTAACTTTTTGTTTTACGAACATTTAAATTCCTAAAAATTTAAAAATACAATTAAATTTCTAAAAAATAGGTTTGTTGTTATTGTTATAAAAAAACCGATTTTATTCTAATTTCTTAAGAAATTTAAAAATAACCAATTCATTAATACGTCCAATAATAATACGATATGTACGCGTCTTTACAAAAAGACGTTTTACGCGTCTTTATACAAGCATCCTCCTAAAAAAATGAATAGGAAGAAGAAAAAAGACGACCACAACAATAATAAATAAAAAGAAAGAAGAAAAAATAAGACAGGCCTAATTTTAAAAAGTTTAAATACTTAGTTTTATTTAAAAAATTATTAAAAAATAAAATATCTAATCTAAAATTATTTGAGAATTAATTTCGGAGTTTGTTCTAATTTTTTAGTCAATCTATAATATCAAGATTAGAACACATTATTTATTAAAAAATAAGCATATACCAATTCGAAGTAACTTATATTAGTGATATATATTTAATTTAAAAGTTAAACATATTTATTTTTTATTATATGATGAAGAAATAATAAATATTATCATTTATATTTTGATCATTTCATTATTTTTATAAATTTATCAATACAAAACAATTAGACGTGATTATGTGTAGAATAATATTATAAAAAATAGGGGGATAACAATATCATTTTCCTAATAAATATACAATGTATGTGTTTAATAAAAAGTTTGTAAATGTATGGTTATGGAAAAAGAACGGTGGAACTATGGCATGTGGAGTTGGATATTTGTATTGCCTTGGTTCGGTAATATTCTATTCTACTTAGACCCATTGCATTCAATTTTTCTTTTTAAGTTCGGTCAACTGCCAATTGCATTTTTCCTTCTCTTGCATTGTCCCCTTCTCTTGTCCTTATTTTCTTCTTTCTTTTTCCTGAAAAATGTTTTATTTAATTGATTTTTTCACAAAAGACGTTCGTCTTAGCCTATGATATTATTCAATGACGATTGACGACTATATAAAATTAGAGTATACATATCTTAAAACAGTAACGCTGTTGTATCATGTTAGAGATACCCATGAATGACAATCATAATTGAATGCAAAGGAGATTAGGACAAATCTTAAATCAACCTTTTAATTTTTCCTGAAGATATAATTTCTGGGGGGAAAATTCATAAAGGCTCAACTATAGGTCTATAGCATAGGACGGGCTATAAAATACTAAAATATATTCCAAAGAAAAAAAAATATTTATTGCTTTTTCACTTTTAAGAGGGACATTAAAATGACTTAAACCCAACGAGTTAGCTCATTTATCTATTTAAATAGGTAGATTTTGTCTTTAAAAGTAAGTCCGTTTAAATTTCGGATTAAACAGGTTGAACCCGATTAACTTGAAAAAAATGGCGAGGGTAAAGGGGTTAGTCTGTGGGTTAAACGGGTGGCCCGTTTATTTTTTTTACATTTTTTCAGAAAAGTATCACTTTTAGCCGATATTTCTCCCAATCCGACTCAAAAATTTGACCTATCAACTAAAAAAATATTATTTTTTAAAGATTTTTGACCTAAAAGTGATATCTTTTGTCAAAATATTTTTAAAAAAATAAAATAAAAGAATAAACAGGCTGACATGTTTAACCCATCAGTCTGATCATAAATGACCCAGACTAAAAAATTATAGCTCTCGAATAAAACTAACTCAAACGAGCTAACCCATTTAACCCGCAGGCTTAACAGGCCGGACTCAAATAGGCCGGGCTGGCCTGTTTAACAGCCCTACTCCCAAGACAAATACTATCTATTGATATGCAACGGATTATGAATATTCGTGGTACTTTGAAACTTTGGGCCCATCTTTGCACCTAATGCAATATGGAATTAGGGATATTCAGCTCATTTAGACCAGAAATTTTTTTTTTTTAAAAGAAAAACTAGAAACAGAAAGAAAGCCCAAAACTTCTCTTTTATTCGTTTTTTCATAGAAGATATAAGGATCTTATGAGAAAGGAAAGATGGAATTTACAAATCAAAAACTCTAGTGACCAGCCGTTTTTAGTAATTTTATCTATTATTTAGTTAGTATAAATACTAAATTATTTTTAATAAATAAATTTTATTAATTCATTTATATAAATTTTAAAAAAATATAAATTATATTGATTTATATGTATAAACTCTTGATAAATATATATATATGCAAAGTATATGTTTCTTGCAAACTATTACTGACCAAATACTGATCTAAAATAATAATATTTACTGGTCATATAAGATTACTGGTTACTAATTTAGAAGTGCCTTATGGGCTATGTTAACATAACTATGTTCTCTGACCAAAAAAAAGGAAAAGCATAACCATGTTGTTAATGCCTTCAAAGTTCATAAGTCATGCCCACTTTAACCATGCGTTTGTGTGGAATATCAAATAATTTTTCACTCTGCCTCAAGTTTTTCTTCAAGAAGTTGTAGGCATAATCAATCAAAATCCTCTTTCCAATGTTGGCTCCTTTGCAAGCAACAATTTCATTCTCACCAATCAAGTGAACAACACCATCTTGTGATGCCTTTTCAACTCTCTCTATTTCTTTCTCTATTTCCTCTTGTACTTTCTCTTCTTCTTCTTCTTGATCATCACCATTTTGGGACTTCCAGAACTCATCAACTATGAACTGCTTCAATCTTTCAACCAAAAGCTTCTCAAAAGGCTCTTCCTCGTTGCGCACATCCGTGTATCCATACCTCACAACACACCTGAACACATTGAGTTCCTTGGGGTGCACGCGACGAAAGAGGAAGCGCTCTTCGGTTGGAACTTTGCTAATTGGCAAGGACTTGATGGAAACAAAGATAAGAAGTGAGTGCAAGGCAGGTACATTGGCCACATAGTGCTTGAAAATTGGAGGAACACCTTGAACTAGCTCTGAATAGAACATAGCTAAGCCGGGTAATCTACACAAACTTGTGTTGCAAGCAATCTCTTTAACCTTCTCTGCAGAAATCTTGTGATCCAATTCATAGTAGTACTTCCTTCGGTACACATTGTTCCAAACATACATGATGAACATTAGAACCGCCGCGAATGCAAGGGGAAGATACCCCCCTTGGTCAAATTTGTATAAGACTGAGCTTAGATAAACAACTTCCACAGAACCAATGATTAGCACATAGCTAATGATCAAAAGTATATGAGTCTTCCATATCATGATCATGATTAGTACTAGAAAAGCAGATGTAAGTGTCATTACAAACACCACTGCTATCCCTGCATTTGCACAAAACAAACATATACATGTACATTAGAACAATACCAATTCATTCTTATTTTTGAACTGAAAGAGAGTGTGAGTTATTGTTTACCATAGGCATTGCCAATTTTTGTAGTGGTTTTAAATCCAACAGTGATGGCAATACATGCAATCATAAGGATGTAATTGATTTCTGGAATATAAACTTGTCCTTCGTGCTTGCTCGATGTATGTACAATTCTCACACGAGGGAAACATCCCAATGACAAGGATTGTTGGATTATGGAGAAAGTTCCTGAGATCATGGCTTGTGAAGCTATAATTGCTGCCATAACAGCAATAACAAACATTGGCCAATATAGTTTGCCTGCAAAACATAGTAATATTAACAAACTATCCTCAATTAATTACTTCATAACAACATAATCATACATATATTTATTATTAATTACCTGGTATGGACTTGTAGAATGTGTCACTAACAAGATCATTATGCTTGCGAAGGAAAGAGGCTTGTCCAACATAAGCCAAAATTAGAGCAGGGTAAGTCACAGAACACATGCTAATTTGTACGGATCGAACTGTGAAATGTCCAACATCAGCAAATAATGCTTCAGTTCCTGCAATAGAATAAAATCTAAACATTACTTAACTAAGTTAAGATTTTGTTAGAAATATAATCATTCATGTTGCTTTCTCCTATCAGCTTACCAGTTATGGCTAGCACAACACCACCAAGAGAAATCCAAGCATCTTTCTTGTTCCTAATGAAGTAGTCAACTATGTACTTTGGATTTACTGCTTTAATAACAGAGGGATCATACTTGATGAAATTGTAGAGACCAATGGCTGCGATGAAGGCAAACCATATACAGATAATAGGAGCAAAGGTGTATCCAACTTTATCAGTTCCAAATCTCTGAGCCATGAAAAGGCAAACCAAGATTGCCACGGATATCAGAACAACCACATCTGTGTACAATCAACACAAGTTGCATTAGTTATATATTAATTTTAAGTACCATAATAATAAAAATTTTCAACAGCAAAAAGCCAGAAGGTATTAAAACATTCACACTTTCCATTTTTAAATGCTTAATATGATCCTGAGAACCATATCAAACCGGTCGCTAAACCGGTTTAGTTTGAATAAAAATTAGTTGATAACATGAAATTTAACTACAGTCAACTTAACGTGTCCTTAAATGAAAATTTATTCAAATAAGTCAAATCATTTGACTGCTCAGCTATCAATTTCACGTAAAATTGACTGTATCTGAGTTTTCATCTTTATATATACAGATAGATAAAAACTTGCCGTTGTTGATGTTAGTAGCTGCTTGCTTGATCCCTCCAACAGCAGATAAAACAGAGATGCAAGGGGTGAGAACACCATCACCAATGACCATGGAAGTGCCAAGCATGGTAGCAAATAAGAGGAAGAGCTTCATGAAGTGACTTTTCTCAAGCGCACACTTAAGCTTGCTTGCTCTCTTCTGACGGTTATTTGGCAACTGAAGCTGGTAGTTGGACACGTCAGCATCCTCCGCTTGTTGATTCGGAATAAGTCCCACTTTTGCATAACGACATATTAGAGAGTATAGAGCAAAAGTCCCTCCTGAAATTTTACACATTTTAATAGATTGTTTGGTTATATAGTCTTTATTTATTATAATAAAGAATGAGAGTGTATGTATATATACCGTCGCCATTATCGTTGGCCTTTAAGACCACAAAGACATACTTAATGAGAGGGATGAGAGTAATGGTATACAAGATCAAGGAAAGAACTCCCAAGATGTCATCGTTGTTCTTGATACCATCAGTGAATGTGCTTGAATACACATATAATGGTGATGTTCCGATATCACCGTACACTATCCCAATACTTTGAAACGCAAGTTGAAGTATCAAAGACATGGATGGCCCCTACATAAATAATTAATTAATATCAGCTATCAAAAACCATGGTATAAGATAAGGTGGAAATTCAGGTGCAGTCGATTTTACGGGAAGTTGATATTTGAGAGTCATTAGATAATTTGACTGATTTGACTAAATTTTTATCTCACGGCTCTTAGATATCAACTTCACCTGAAGTCGACTTTACCTGAGTTTTCACCATAACATAAATATAACAAAAAGTGTTAGTCTTTAATTTAATGTTTGTGTTACTAGTTAGATCAATTAGATTAATTATAAGTAGAGTTATGTTACGTATACACTAAAATTAGTCACTAAAGTTAGCCATTAGTATAAAATATATGTTAGAATATAAATATATTATAAAAATAAATTAAATCACACATGTATTTATACACAAATATATTGGTAGCTGATTTTGGTGTACAAATAGCATTTCTTTTATAAGTAATATCCTAAATTAGTTAAACATTTTAATTTTAAAATTCATATTTTACGTCAAATTTTAGAAAAAAAAGGTTGATAAATTAATTACTATTATTGTTTAATAAAGATATAATAGTTACAAAAAAAATTTAAAATTTTTAAATTAATCACTATATTTTGTGAAAAATTTGATGCCGAAATTAATTTAGTGATTAAAATTTATTGATAAAGACTAAAATGTCCACTAAAATTTTCTTAGAATTATTTGTGGCTTTTTGAATAATTAGAAAAAAAAATTAATTGAATACACGAGACACCATTTCTTGATCGTGGAACATGCATGAAGCTATATGAAATTAAATTAAATATCAAACATATGTACTTACTTTTGCAGCATGCGTGGCGGAGAATGTTTGAGATGCCATTTCCAGAGAGTCATTTCTTCGCAAGATTTTGGAAGAAAGCTGCTTCTTTTCCATCACATCAGAAGCTTCTTGTTGTTGTTCCGTCTCTTCATTACTGTTTTCAATTTTCTCCACATCCACAACTACAACATCCTGATCTTCTTCTACCGGCATTTTGATTAAATGAAGCTTAGGTTATTAATTAGAACATAGAGAAAGAGAAAAAGAGAGGAATAAGAGGTAGCATGCAATGCTAGTTTGGTTGTGGAAACTAACAAGTACGAAGGGTTTGTTTAAATAGATGTAGAAAAGTGAGAAAAAGAAAAATAAATAAATAAATAAAGCTGCTTGGTTAAATGTGGTGCGAAGGTGCAAACGTCGCTGTCAACATGCAATTTAACTTTGACTTTGCAAGAGTGATTATTTATCTCTTAACAACACGCACAAATGAATTTTCCACAACAGTTTATTTTGCTCAGTATGAAAGGTACTGAGAATTGAAACAGAATTACCTAAAATTAAGGGATTGTGAATGAATGAGTGAATGAATTAATGGTCCGAACTGTAAAGTGTGTGTTCAAATGCGGATTTTAAACTAAAGAATATACGGTATTGACGCGTTATTGTACTAAACATGCAAAAGATTCACGTGATGGGCACGGGACACTTGTGATTATCCTTTGAACGCCGTCGTTTCGTGCGTTAAGCTCATCAGAGAGTCAAAAGTCATTAGTCACGTGATTAATTTATGTAGTTTGGTGTGTATTCATTATTAGACATATCAGTGTCTCAGCCAGCCACTTATTCAGACTTGTAACTGCCATAGCTTTTGCACTTTTTTGGGTCCCGTACGTAAATGTTGTTTTCTTCGGAATTGTCAAATGTCATACTAGACACTTTGTTATATATAAATATATTTTTTTAATATATAATATATAATTTATACAAATAATTAATATGTTGACAGAATATTAGTACATACGTTTATAATTCATGAAAAGATCTCTATTCATGTGTGAACTTCCAACAAAAGTGGGAACCACCAAACTCCTCATATCAAATAGTAGGTCCTAGTTAGCAAGATATTACACCTATTGCTAATACATTGAATTTGGAACACTATCTACTATAATAGATAGTGATTCAAGCGGGGATTAATTTGATCAAGGATTTTTATGCGTAAAATTATCGTCTTTCTTGAATTTTATAACCCCCCATTAGCGGAATATATCAAAGTGATGATGATTAAATATAAAGAAAAGAATATTCCTTTTGGGCGAGAAAGCATGTCAAGTCAAACTAAGTTTTAGAAACAACAATATTATTAGTTTGTAAATATTATTATTTTAGATCAATATTTAGTTAATAATAATTTATATTCATATTTATTAAAATTTGTACTAACATTGATCAGAATTTATATATAAATTTATAAAATGTACTTATTAAAAATAATGCAGTATTTATAATAAATAAATACTAACTAAATTTATTAAAAGCTCTTCGCCCCAAGAATTTATGGTTAGAAAATATCTTGCGACATTGTTTGTGCAATAGTAGCAAGTTGGCATATATGTGTAATTTTCCTCATAAAGTATGAATAGAATGAGCTACATTTCAAGGATATGATGACGACTTTGCAAGAAAGGAGAAACTGTAAGGACTAAGGAGAGAGGGACCAATAGCATAACAAGTTGCCTATTTATGTTTCTATTATTGAGAATGCAATTTTGACCAACTCTCCCACTTTCTGTATACAACCAACCCACACACCAGGGATAAGAGTGGATCCTAGATAGGTATTTTCTTTTCATTATTATAATCCCTGCCATTATTTCCTTAGTATTATTTTCATGCGCATAAGGTCGGTATTACGTGCATGATTATTCAAAGAAATATTAAATGAAACGTATATTAAGTTCTATACTTCTATATCCATGCACTTTATTTAGTGTGAAGGCAAAAGTGTCACGCATGCAAATAGTATGAAAATATAGATCCATCGTGATTAAATTTGTCAACTAAAAACTATTATGTATACACAATAATATTTAGAATATAATAAAAAAATAAATTTAAATAGTTTCAAACAAAAACGGATTTCCGAATACTATGGAAAAGAAAATTTCGGTCTTATGTGTACGCAAAAGAACGTGTCTCGTGTCCAAGCAGGAAGCTTGTGGTGATTGGATTTCTATGAGGAAAAAAAAAATAGAAGTATCTACAAATATTAAGTAAAAATAACCTTTAATATGGGAGCTTCTTTTTTAATAAGAGCCACTCTACTGTATAAATTGGAATGATATAGAAAAAGAATATAATTTTTTTATAGTTATTTTTTATTATTTTATTATTATTTAAAATGTAAGTTCTACCTTTAGTAATCTCTCTTTCATTCTATTAAAGAAAAAATCTATAAATTTACATCTTTACCATATAATTCACCAATAATAAAAGGTTAACATAAATCGGACATCTAAGTTTTAATACCTTAATTTACTAGTTACAAGGAAATCTAAGACGAAAAGACAGCAGGGTGCGTTATTATTGTGATATCATCATTTACTAGAACTTAAAGCTGATTAGAATGTTTTATGATTTTAATCTTATATAAATAAAATAAAATCATCATTTTATAGAGTCATTTTCTCTAAAGAAAAATCGTAATTAACTACTATTTATTTACTTATTTCTACCTTATACACAGTCAAAAACCGTAGCCATTACTCTTCAAACATAATACAATCAGCTATCAAGAGCTTATCTTATACCTTATGGGGCAACGTATCTTCCGTTTTGGACCTTAACGAAAGCTTGGGATTCAAGAGGGCTTCTTTGACAATTGCCATTTGAATATTCTTTAGTTCATTACAAAATATACAACAATTCCCTTTCGGACCTTGCATTTACAATACACCACAATGGAGGAAAATGTGGTGCTTTTTTGTCATGAATATAATGATGACCGGCATTGCATGTACGATAATCCAGCCCCAAAACAAAATATCAAAAAGCACGTACCCTGAGTTATCAAATTTTGGCTGTTCTAATGACCTTGTCGAAAATTGGATTCTCTATCAACTCCCGAGCAGAAGGACGCTTAACTGGATCAGGGTCCATCATGGCCTAAAATACATTAATCACCGAGTAAAAGAAAAACAATGTTAATATACCAAAGCAGGCAAAATATACATCAATACTACTTAATTTAAATTGGATTACTCAACAATAAACATCAAACATTAGTACAGGCAGTACTTACCACAAAAAAATTGCTAATATTTTATAGTTAGAAAAACTTTTGAGACCTTGGTGCAATGGTGCAAGCATCGGCAGAATTATTTAGAAATGGATCAAAACTGGACAGATGAAAACTGAAAAGAAAATGTTCCTTCAGATTTAAGATGAGGGAATGTACAGAACCTTGAGCAAGTTTTGGAATTGCAATGAGTGGCCAGGCAAAAGTGGTAGCTTTCCCTCTTTAAGATTAAAAAATTGGGATCCTGATTCTGGCAAAGGCAATCGCCGAATGAACTCATACACAGAAGCTCCCAAAGAAAAGATATCAACTTTGTCAAGGTGATCATAATTATCATTGAGGATTTCCTGAGGCATATAACGTGCATCTCCCTCCTCAACCAGGAGGCTATTGTCAAGGAGAGTTGCACATCCAAAATCACCAAGTTTATATACACCATTTTTGACATAAATATTATCAGGCTTGACATCTAAATGAGCTATTCCCTTCTCGTGTATAAACCGCAGTGCATTGGCAATCTATCCAAAGATGCATAGGAATTAAGAGAAATATGGACTTGATATAAACATATGGAGCAACGAATAAAAACAAAGTGAACTTTAAGGTCACCAAAAGAAAATTCACCTGATATAGAGCCTCTAACACCTGTCCTTCTGTAAATGATGAAGAGCATTTGTTTATGGATAAGCTGTGATCACAAAGCTCCATCTGAATATACAGCTGTTCATTTTCAAACCATGAAGAGTAGTATCCCACTATGTTTGCATGAGAACCTGCAGACGAACGATGGAAAATAAGATTCATAAAAACATAGAATAAAAGCCTATATAAAACAAAACAAGAGTTAAAAATGTAATATATACAGACCTAATGCAGCCAATGCTTGAACTTCCATCAAAGCTTTTCTCCTGCATTGTGAAAAAATCAGTGTGCAAGTGGCTAAAATCCTATCAAAGAACCACCCAGAAGCGTAAAGATTCTACCTTTCTGTTTCCAATCGTAACTGTCTGGCACTGCGTTTCACAGCATAAAGGCACCCATCTATTCGTTTTAATACTTTGAAAACACTACTAAAGTGCCCTCTACCAATTTGCTGAAAAAGGAAAAGTTAAACATATAATCACTATGTTGAAGGACAACAGCATTGGAACATAATACCAATCCAAAACAACCTATGATAGTTATAAATTAATTTCAACATGATGGTATACCTCAATCTCATGAAAATCAGTGCGATAGCGTGAAAGACCATCATCACCAGTTATTCCAGGGAAGAGACCTGCAATTATAACATTATGCAGTTAAAAATTACAATGGGTGTGATTAAAAGCCTCAACAGTACAATAATGTGTGTTTTGCAACAACTTTACAGAAATAAAGTAAAATTACCAGTGAATGAACTGACCCAAACTATACCTGCACATTTTATCCTTTGGTTTCCAAAGGGGTCTGTCTCCTTTTGTGAAACATCTTTCAAATATGGATTCTGGATGCAGGGAGGAGGCATAACCCTGCAGCGCAATGCAACTGCAGAATGTGACACATAATTTTGGGCCTTTGGTTTATCAGCTGCTACTGTTTTCTCAGCAGCTACTTCCTCCCCAACAGAGTCCTTTCCAAGTTCAACAACTTGTTGATGGTCACCAGAAAAGTTTGGGCTGAGAGGATTAACTGAGATAGCATCTATGACGAAGAGACACATCAACCAAAATAGTTACTAAACTTGGGTGATCGACAAACATGAAGCAAATAGAATAATCATTTCAATGGTAAGTAACTATGCTTATGTTATGTGTATCAAAATGACACTTAAAACTTTAATCTCAATGAAATGTCCACTTTCCATCCTAATTCCATAAATTTGAAAGAAAAATAACGACTATTACAGAGTTCCCAATACTGAAACTACTTGGATCACATTTATATCCGTTCCAACGAAAAAAGCATAGACAAATTACACACACACGTGTCGCATAACATAAGCAATTAATACGAGTAATGCGAGCTATCTATTCATATCACAGCACTACTAATTAATAATCTCCACACAATGATCATGGAACTACAAATTCAAAGTTTCAAACATGCAATGGACTCAAAAGTGATTATATTGAAGGAAAAGCATGGTAAAATAGTCTTTACCCAATCGGCACCTCTTGCTTTTTGTAGTGTTGAGCTTCTCCGGTGATTTAGGGCAAGGGGTATTCTCCTGCAGACCACAAACGACAAAAAAGGTTTCATTTTTCAGTTATATTTGAAAGCTAAATCTAAACCAATAATCAATCATCATCATTACCGTATTGAAATCCAAGCCGTTGAAATTCTGATTATCCGGCGTAATATAATCCGGAGTGCTGCCTCCACAAAACAAAATAACAAAGAAAAGAGTTGTTTGATAGCGAAAAATGGAAACCGATATAACCGAAAAGGGAGAAACGTTTCGGAGGAGCTCACCAAAAGAAGTCCTGGCTAAGAATACAGTCTCTGTCGTCGGAGGCGTTGTTGTTATCGTTGACCGCGGGAGGGTTTGGGCGGTGAGATTCAGCATCTAGAAGGCTCTGGAAGCGGGAAGAAGGAGCGGAAGCAGAAGAAGAAGATGGAGGATGAAGGAGTGGAAAGAGAGAAACTTGACCTAGCTGAAGCTGAAGATGGGAAGTGGTTGAAAGAGTACCCTTCTTCATCGTGAACTTGCTCCTCTCCTTCTTCCCAATCCTCTGGCTTTTCCTCTTCGTCATCATCCACCAAAACCCGATGAAATCGAATCGAATGTGTTGTGCTGCGATGATCTGATACTGTCAATGTATTAATAAACAATTAATTTTTTTTTAATTAGCCATTAAATAAAAAAGTGGAAATTGGAGAAAAGCCGAGTGTTTTTCAAATTCGCGCGGGTTACTTTTTTACATTGGCGGTAGGTTTAGGTTTGGGCATGTCCATTTTTGGATTACTGGGGATTCAATCATGGCCGTTCAGTTGCTTTCATTTGGGGTATTTGGATTTGTTGGACGGCAGGATCGGGGTTGTGGTGGGAGGGTTGCGTCGTTTAGAGTGCACACGTTGTGCTGCGTGCTGAGTAAGCTGCTGCATCCTCATTTTGTGGGACCGGCGAGGTGACTGACAGAACTGAGAGAAGTGGTGGTGGGTGGTGAGTGATGAGTGGTGAGTAGTGCGTGATAACAGTGCTTTTATTGGAAGGAAAATGAGTGAGCACTGCGCGTATGCCATGTGGCAGCTCCCATTTTTTGTTTGGGAACATTGTTTTTCATATTTTAAATTAAAAAATATATATCAAATAATTTTAGAATAATAAAAAATTTTCTAAACATAGTTTATAATAGGAGTCAAGTGTTATAGTATGGATGACCACCAACCCTTTATCCAATTAAAAAGTGCTTGAATAATGCAAATCTTTAAGGGAGACGGTGCCATCCTTTCCAAAACTTGAAAAAGTTAATCTTATACACCTATAAATAAAGCTTCATAGCCTTACGTACAACACACAGCAACAAGCAATAATAAAATAAATATTCTCTCTCTTTCTTATACTACTAAGTTCTTCTTTACTTTCTCTCTTCATATACTACTAATATAATATTAATATATTATTATCTTTATAGTAGTATAATAGTATTAGTAAATACTGATATTAATGTTTTTTTTATTTATACTTTATTTTATTACCTCTTCTTTATTTATTTTATAACACGTTATCAATATGAGACTCTAATCAAATTTTTAAGAAGATTCAAGTAACAAATTTTTATTATGCCGATTCTCTCTCATCTTGAATTCAATGCTCTTGATATATCTGGAAACAATTATTTATCATGGATATTAGATGCTGAAATCCATCTGGATTCAATAGATCTTGGAGATACCATTAAGGCTGAAAATAATGTATATCAGAAAGATAAAGCCAAGGCTATGATTTTCCTTCGTCGTCATATTGACGAAGGATTGAAAAATGAATATCTCACATTAAAAGATCCTGCAGATCTGTGAAAAGACCTTGAAGAAGTGTATAATCATCAAAAGACGGTGATACTTCCTCAAGCCCTATATGAATGGACGCACTTGTGTCTACATGATTTTAAATCCATAAAGAATATAATTCTGCAATGTTTCGAATCACCTCACGAATGAAATTATGTGGGGAAAAGATATCTGGTATATGTTGGAGAAAACTTTCTCAATCTTCCATGCCTCGAATGTGCTCCTGCAGCAGCAGTATCGAGAAAAAGAATTTAAAAAATATTCTGAGTTAATTTATTGCCTTCTTGTTGCTGAACGCAACAATGAGTTGCTCTTAAAGAATCGCGAAGCGCGTCCAGCTGGCGCCGCCCCATTTCCTGAAGTAAATGTGGCAAATCATTACCCCAGAAGAAGTAAATGGAAAAGTTTTAGTAGCAAAAAAAATTATGGAAGGAAGAAGAATTATGTTCACAAAGGATCTCACCAGAACTGGAATAAAGAAAGAAACAATGGGCAAAGCAAATCAATTGAGGATAAATGATTCCGTTGTGGTGGAAAGGGCCATTGATCACGTACCTGTCGTACCCCAAAGCACATAGTTGATCTTTATCAAGCATCCTTGAAAAAGGATGACAAAGGAAAGGAAACGAATTTTGTTTCAAATGATGTTGAAAATTCCACCACTCATTATGATGTATCTGATTTCTTTAAGGATCCTGAAGGAAATATTGGTCATTTGATCAATGATGGAATAGTTTAATATGTGAGATTGTTAAGTATTCATATAAATAAATCATATATGAAACTTATTGTTAAGTTTTATTTTTTATGTAAGTTTTAAATATGATGTATATAAATAATGAAATATTAATGTTCATGAATTTTGAAATCATTAAATGTGTCAAGTTTTAAAATAAAATTTTAGTATATGACATTATTTTTATGTACAGTGTTTCTTAGAAAAACAATTTCAATCAAGTTGTAAGAGTTAACTATACATACTACTCATTTTATTATTATTATTATTTGTCTTTGAAGAAAATGGCAAGGATATATAATGAAGATGTATGCCTTGCAGATAGTATAAGTTTGCACATCATTCTCAAAAGTGATATATATTTTACCCATCTTTTGCTAAAAGAAGAATGTGTTAATACTATTATTGGCTCGGACAATGTGATTGAAGGCTCCAGAAAAGCTATAATTTTGTTTCGTGGAGAAACAAAATTTATAATAAATAATGCACTATTATCTACCAAGTCTCTGAGGAACTTATTGAGTTTCAAAGATATTCGCCGAAATGGATATCATATTGAAACAATGAATGAGGAAAATCATGAGTATTTATGTATCACAACTCATGATTTAAATAAAATGGTTATATTAGAAAAATTACCATCACTTTCATCTGGGTTGTATTATACCAAGATTAGTGCAATTGAATCACATGTCATTGTAAACCAGAAGTTTACTAGCCCAAATGAATTCATAACTTGGCATGATAGATTGGGTCATCCGGGAACAACCATGATGAGGAGAATTATTGAGAACTCTCATGGACATTCACTAAAGTACCAGAAGATTCTTAAATCTAGTGAATTTGGTTGTGTTGCATGTTCTCAATGGAAGTTAATTTTAAGGCCATCACTAGTAAAGATTGGATTTAATTCTCCTGAATTCCTAGAAAAGATTCAATGTGATATATGTGGATCTATTTATCCACCATGTAGATCTTTTAGATATTTTATGGTCCTAATAGACGCATCTTCGAGATGGTCACATGTGTGCTTATTATCTTCTCGCAACCTGGTGTTTGCGAGATTACTGTCTCAAATTATTCGATTAAAAGTACAATTTATAGAAAATTCAATCAAAGTAATTCGTCTTGATAATGCTGGTGAATTTACTTCCCAAGCTTTTGATGCTTATTGTATGGCTAATGGAATAAGTGTTGAACATCCAGTAGCTTATGTTCACACACAAAATGGGTTAGCATAATTATTTATTAAACGCCTCCAATTAATTGCTAGACCCTTACTTATGAGAACAAATCTCCCAACCTTGGTTTGGAGACATGCTATTTTACATGCCGCATCACTTATTCGTTTGAGGCCAACGAGTTACCATCAGTTCTCTCCTATGCAATTAGCTTTTGGCCAGCAGCCAAATGTTTCCCATTTAAGAATATTTAGATGTGCGATATATGTTCCTATTGTACCCCCTAATCGCACCAAAATGGGACCCCAAAGAAAATTGGGGATATATGTTGGATATGATTCTCCCTCTATAGTGAGGTATCTTGAAATACAAACTGGACATGTATTTAAAGCCTGGTTTGCGGATTGCCATTTTGATGAATCAAAATTTCCAATATTAGGGGGAGAGAATAAGCTTCGTGGAAAGGAACTTAATTGGAATGCATCATCGTTGATGCATTTAGATCCTCGATCAAGGCAATGTGAACTAAAAGTTCGAAAGATTATACATTTGCAAAGAATAACAAATGAATTGCCTGATGCATTTTCCAATACAGAGAGGATAACCAAATCTTATATACCAGCAGAAAATGTTCCAATTCGAATTGATGTCCCAGTAGGACAAGTAGCCACTGAAGCAAATTCACGCCAGAAGCGTGGCAGGCCTGTCGGTTCCAAAGACAAAAATACTCGAAAAAAAGAGGTAAATACGATTCCTGTTGAAAAAGACATAGTAAAGACACCTGCAGTTGTCCAAAATTCTGATATGATTTTAACGCCAGAAGACGTTCAGGTGCCTGAAAATTGTGAAAATGACGAGATCTCGATAAATTATGTCTTTACAGGAGAGAAATGGGACCGATATAAGACAATTGTCAATTAAATATTTGCATATAATGTGGCATTAAATATCATGCATGAAAGTAAGGATATTGAGCCAAGATCAGTCGAAGAATGTCGATAAAGGAATGATTGGCCATAACAGAAAGAAGCCGTGAAGGCTGAGTTAGACTCACTTGCAAAACGTGAAGTCTTTGGACCTATAGTCCGTATACCAGAAGATGTAAAACCTGTTGGATACCGGTGGGTATTTGTGAGAAAACGAAATGAGAAAAATGAAGTTGTGTGCTATAAAGCCCGACTTGTGGCACAAGGTTTTTCACAAAGGCCTGGTATAGATTATGAAGAAATGTATTCCCCTGTAGTAGATGCGATAACATTGCGTTATTTGGTCAGTTTATCTGCATATCATAAACTGCATATGCATTTAATGGATGTGGTAATAACCTATTTATACAACTCATTAGATCGGGATATCTATATAAAAGTCCTTGAAGGACTAAAGATGTCTAAACCATCCAATGAATATTCGCAAGGGTTATACTCAGTCAAATTACAAAGATCTTTATATGGTCTGAAGCAATCTGAACGAATGTGGTATAATCGTCTTACTGAGTATCTGGCAAAAAATGGATTCAAGAATGATGATAGATGTCAATATGTTTTCATAAAGAAATCTGCATCTGGATTCATTATAATTGTTGTGTACGTTGATGATTTGAATATCATTGGGACTTCTGAAGAGATTCCAACGATTATAAAAACTATAAAAAAAGAGTTTGAGGTGAAAGATCTTGGAAGGACTAAATTTTGTCTCAGCATGCAGATCGAGCATATAAAAAATGGGATCTTTATTCATCAAATAACATACACAGAGAAGATCTTGAAGAGATTTTATATGGATAAGTCACATCCATTAAGTACCCCAATGATCGTAAGATCTTTGGATGTGGAAAATGATCAATTCTGTCCTAAAGAAGAAAATGAAGATATCCTTGGTTCTGAAGTACCATATCTTAGTGCCATTGGAGCGCTAATATATATCTTGCTAATAATACACGACCCGATATATCATTTGCTGTGAATTTACTAGCAAGATATAGTTCCTCTCCAATTAGAAGACATTGGAGTGGAATCAAACAAATCTTTCGATATCTTCATGGAACCGTTGATATGGGACTGTGTTTATCCCTATGGATCCAAGTCACAACTAGTTGGCTATGCAGATGTTGGATACTTGTCTGATTCACATAAAGGGAGATCTCAAACAGGATTCCTGTTCACATATGGTGGTACAGCTATATCATGGAGGTCCACGAAACAGACGATAGCAGCAACCTCCTCTAATCATACTAAAATACTAGTGATTCATGAAGCTAGTCACGAATGTTTTTGGCTGAGGAGCCTGATTCAATATATTCTGTCATCATGTGAATTGATTGATCATAATATAACTCCAACTGTCCTGTTTGAAGATAATACAGCATATATTGCTAAACTTAAAGTCGGATACATCAAAGGTAATAGAACAAAGTATATTTCTCCCAAATTCTTCTTCACTCATGATATTCAAAATCAATGGACAATTGATATCCAACAGATCCGCTCAAGTGATAATCTGGCAGATTTATTTACAAAGTCACTCCCAAAATCCTCCTTTGAAAGATTGGTGCATGAGATTAGGATGCGTCGATTTCGAGATATTAAATGATGTCCACAAGATGGAAAGACTGTACTCTTTTTTCCTTGGTCAGGTTTTTTTTCTATTGGGTTTTTCTTGACAAGGTTTTTAATGAGGTAGTCCCCATCACAAAGAATATTGTACTCTTTTTCCTTCACTAAAGTTTTTTTCCATTGGATTTTCTTTAGTAAGGTTTTAATGAGACATATTCATAATGGTCATCCAAGGGGGAGTGTTACAGTGGATGACCACCAACACTTTATCCAATTAAAATGTGCTTGGATAATACAAACCTTTAATGTAGAAGGTGCCATCCTTTCCAAAGCTTGAAAAAGCTAATCTTATACAGCTATAAATAAGACTTCATAGCCTTACGTACAACACACAGCAACAAGCAATAATAAAATAAATACTCTCTCTCTCTTTCTTACACTACAAAGCACTTCTTTACTTTCTCTCTGCATATACTACTAATATAATATTAATATATTATTATCTTTATAGTAGTATAACAGTATTGGTAAACACTTATATTAGTGTTTTTCTATTTATACTTTATTTTATTACCTCTTCCTTATTTATTTTATAACATCAAGTACTTTTTTCCATTACTAATGGGTTGGGTCTAAATTAAAATTGTTCTTTATCCTTTTTTCTTATTAATATTATCCTCAACGTTACAAAATGTTATAAAAATATTATTTTCTTAATTCTTATTCCAAAATACCTTTCTTCATCATCATTCTCCCTCCACTTTCTTTGTTCCATTGTTCACCTTACCTCTGCCACTTCCACTACCACCTACATTATTATAGCTTAATCCACTGTTGCCGCTAGTTCATCGGGGGGAGAGAGAGAGAGAGAGAGAGAGATGTGATGCAAACAAAGAAAGGGGCTGCTGCTGTTGGGTTGTCGCTGCCACTGAGTCACCATTGTCACTAGATCGTCGCTGGTTCATCAGAGAGAAAGAGAGAGAGAGAGAGAGAGAGAGAGAGAGAGAGAGAGAGAGAGAGAGAGAGAAAGGAGGAGGGGATGCTGCTACAGGGTCGCCGCTGCTACCATTGGGTCACCGCTGGTTCATCGAGGAGAGAGAGAGAGAGGTGATACAAAGGGAGGGAGAGGTTGTTGTTGCTGGGTCGCCGCTACGCCTTTTCTCGCCAGCGACGCCTTTTTCTTCCTCTTCTTCTTCTCGCTGGCAATGTATGTGGTAGTGGAGGTGGTGGGAGAAAGATGATGATGGTGAGTATTTTGATCCAATACTTAAGGAAGTTATGCTTTTTAATAACTTTTTGTAACATTGAGGAAGATATTAATAAAAAAAATCAGGGACGATTTTGATTTTGACTCAAAAAGTTAGGGATGAAAAAAGTACTTAACCCTTTTCGAAGAAAAAATCCCTTCATAGAAAAGATTATGCAGGCTAGAGTTCTTAGGAATTTCAAAAGTCCTGACATAGACCTCTATGATGGCACAACCAACCCAAGACATCATTTCAGAAATTTCAAAAGCCGGATGTATCTCGTCGATGCGTCCGATGCAGTTCGTTGTAAGGCTTTTCCGACAACTTTAATCAAAGCAACGAAGAAGTGGTCTTAGCTGATTTTTAAAGAACACAAGGTTGCAAAAGAGGGCGTTCAACTCTCAGCAAGTTCCCAAGACTCAAGTATCATTTGATTTTTCCAAAACAAGCTCAAGCTTATCTCAAAAGGGATAAGATTCAGGCGCGTAAGGAATAAAATTAGAAAGATACTAGAATCATTTAAGAAGAACTCTGGGATAGAATTTTAATGTAGGTTACAAAAGAAAGGCTAGATCGAGTCGTGAAGATTTGTTGGCACACACTCTTTCTCACGTAAAACTTCTTGCCATCGTCTTTCTTTTCTACTAACATAACCGGTACTCACCACAGGAAAACACTTGGCCGAACATATTTCTCTTCCAGTACCCTCCTTCAACTAAATCCTAAGTTCTGCTGATTCTAACGGTGTTAACTTATACGATGCAATCAAAACTGGTGCATCTCTTGGCACTAAGTTTATTACAAGTTTCATCTCTTTTTACGATAGAAATTCTAGTACATCTTCATGGAATACTTCAGGAAACTCTCTCATATTCGAAATTTGATCAAAACCTTGCTCGCTACCTAACCAATTAGCAATTAAAAGATAAACCCTTGTCATTACTCTACACTACATTTTACCATTACTGAATTCGAATAAAATTCCGCGTAATTATCAGCACTCATGATCCCTTATATGTAACTTAAAGTGCCCGACCTAAAGGGGAATGAGCTCTCAAGGTCGTGGCACGCATGTAATTTAAAGAGGTACTATAGTTAGAAAGCGCACCTTGCTCCCTAAGGTACTCTTTTTTCTAACTTCATGGTTTTTTTTTTGAGAAAGATTTTTTTGAATGAGATTTTAATGAGGCCTTATAGCGAGTGCTAAGGGTAATAAAAATCCTTAGTATCAAGAAAACTTATGTAAATAATTTTTTCTTAATGATAATTCATTTTTCCTATTGATTTTTTCATTAAAACGCATTAATTTAAACTCAAAAACCCACGAAAATTATTGCCCGACTTAAGTGGTCGGCAAGATAAAGCGACTGCAACAAAATAGTGTAACAAGTTATGTAAGCAGTTCGGAGTCTAACCTCAAAATAGTTGGGTCTAAAACGAAATGCAAAAGTAACTTAGTAAGCCCAATTACTTAATTAAAGTTGGAGTTAAAACAACCAAGGGAAAATAATATTTACATGAAAAAGGACCAAAATGACCAACTTACTCTGTCGACATCTTTTCCAACTTAGCAAAAATAGCATCAAAAGTTATCAAAGTGACTTAATGAAAATTTATACTTGAGTTACAAAAAAACTAACAACTATACCAACTAATAAAGGATAATTGATGAAGCAATTATTCATGCAAAAGCCACTATTAAAAATAGTGGAGAAAGGTTTTTTAAACAGCAAAATTAAAGTTGTTCATTAAAAGACCCACAGGTCGGGTCATCCAAATACTTAAAAAATAAAAACCAAAAAGGAGGGATCTGCTCATTCGAAGTCATGTTAGAAGCATTTTCGGACCGCATGGAAGAGATCAAAAGAGTTTTAGACTGCGAAAGGATGGGCTCATCTTCCAATCGGGTCGGAAAAAGTGTGGATAGGTGCCGTCAACTCGAACTTCTCATGGATTCGGGTCAGGCATGGGAGTTTCTTCATTGTCTTCAGGCGCGGGGACAATCTTTCCGTCAACCACAATATTATCGGGGCTAATAAGAGAGAGATCCACCTTGAGAGCTACAATTCAGAATTGAGCCTTCAGATTCTCACTTATGTCGTCCGTTTCTTGAGCTATAGTTTCTTCCAGATCCTCATATTTCTCCCTTGACTTAGCGACCTCATCCACCAAATCAAGTTTCTCCCCGAAGACCCTGGTATAGCGCTTTTCAACCTTCTTTTTTAGACCATCTGCCATGATACAGGCAGCCTCAGATTACTTCACCTTCTCCCGAACTTTGGAGAGGTCAAATATCATAATTTCATTCTCCTTCTCCAACTCCAACTCCATTTTAGATTCCCTCAAATATGCCACCTCAACCTTCAAGTCGGGCAAAGAACACTGGGTAGCACATAGGGGAATCTCCTCAAGTTGCTTCAACAAAGCATAACACACTCTCGCCGTCCTAATTCTACCCCGAGCTAAGATTTGAAGATGGTGTTTTACAGAAACATCATTCATATTGATAAAACTATGTGAAAAGATGTATTTTTTGCAAAACGCCACCACATCAAAATCCTATTCATTAATGCCTGCTGATTCAGTAGTCTTGCATTTTTTAGATTTTGGCTCGAGATTGAGAGGTGAAAGATAAATTATTTTATTACTAGAATTGGAAGGAGGAAGAGTAGGGCCAGTAACAATTTTTATAGAGGCTGAGGCGCCTGAGTCCGACTAGGAGGGGGAGGGAAGGTCACCAGATCCACTGACCTCTTTCAGCTGTATGTTTCGTGCAATAACATTCTTTTTGGCAGAAAAAGAGTTTTCATAGCGGCCGACTTGGGAGCCATCTTTTCTACACGACATCAAAGTCGAGTTATATTAACCACCAAAACAAATTAACAAAGCCATATCTACAAAATAAAAAAGGAGGCTGCCTAGTAGGGTGTTCATGGGGCGGGTGAAACCGGTTTGATGTGACTCAGACTCGGTCCGAAATATATACCGGGCCTATTTGTTAAACCCAAAATCGGCCTAGATCCGATGAAACCTATACACTTTCAGACTACGATTATACCGGGTAAAAACCGGACCGTTAACATGACATTACCTTGATACCTTCTTGTAAGCTAGCATGTGAAAATATCCAAGTTTCCAAGATTCCAACCATTATTTGACATAGTAAAATTCACTTAGAAAAATATAACAAGAACCAACACTTCTCTAAAATTAAAGCATAACCATAATCAATACTAATATTGTCTAATAACACCAAATATTTAAATCAATACAAATAACATAATATTATGTATTAGTCAAAAGTCTTATATATTTTAAAAATAAAACATTAACTTATAGTCTTATAATGACTAATAACACAAAATATTAAGGTTTACAGTACTTAAATTCCACATAAGAATAGCCATCATCTGCCACTAATAACACAAAATATTAATTGTGTATGATGACCGGGCCACCGGATCGAGTTCGGATGGCTCGAGCGTTGGCCCGGACCCGACCCGAAATAATGACCGGGTCTATTTTTGAGACCTTTACTCGATCCTAAATCCAATAAAATCACACCAAATCAACCCCTAAAGTGTTCAGGGTCGGGTCAGATCTTCTGGCCGAGTCGGGGCATGCACACCCCTACTACCTAGCTCATATTGAAGTTGGCCTGGATATCTTAGAAATTTCTTGGTGTTCAAATTAATAGCTCGGCCCCAACACTCTTGAAACAAGGTGATTATATTCTCATCAACTTCATCTAAGTCGTCTAAATTATATTTAACAACTACAGTATGCTCTTCCCAATACAAAAAAGGGACTTCATTGCTCTTGTTAAAAAAAAAGGTTGAGAATACTTAACAGCACAAATATTAAAGAAGTAATTTTTAAAATTATAAAAAAATAATAAAAAATGACAAAAAAAGGAGACCTAACCATATTTCTTTGAACTAAAAGTTTGATAAGTATTCTAATTAAAATTTGATCTTTATTTTTTTATTTTTAAAATTTTATTTTTTCTCTCATAATAATAATAATAATAAAAACTAAAAAGATAAATTCCTAAATTTTTTAATTTATGATAAATAAATCTTTAATTATTTAAAAATATAAAAATTGTATTTCATATTTTAAAATGTGAAATATTTAAATTCGTCCAAAATATTAATTATGTTATGTATACAATAAAATCAGTTATTAATATAAAATATATATTAGAATATAAATTTTATATAAAATATAAGTTAAATAATATTGTATTTAAACAAATATACAGGGACCAACAAATATACAGGACCAATATTAGTGACGAAATAGGTGAAGAAAATAGAAAGAGGATATTTGCCAAAATATGCTAGCAGACATGTGGTATTGCCATTGAAACCTCCATCTTCCTTAATTGACTTACTGGGTTTGAAACTGAAACAAACACCATCTTCGGAAAGCTGTTTCAGCTCTCAGCTCAAATGTGGCGCCAAAATATACTCCGTGTAATTTCCCTCTCAAACATTCCTTGCATATTTTTTTCCAATTCACTTAACTAGGTTCAGCTTAATGCTTACTTGCTTAGAACAAATTCATTCATTTTACAGCACAATCACGACTCAGATCAAAGCATTTCCGGTAACTAGTAGCTTCTGCAATCACGAATCCGTGCTTTATTATTATTATTAGAGTAAAATTGCGAATCACTTTCTTCTTCCTTGATTCGCAGATGACGACGTAGATGAGCCAGACGACGCTTGTCCAAACGACGTCGTTTCGATAAAAACCTTAAAAGCCTCTGCCGCTGCCTCCAGCAAGGTTCACTCGTTAATCCCCACACTCTCCCTTATGCACTCTCAATCTCTCATGTCTATTTCGAAATATACAAACTATTTACTTTTTATTTGTTTATTTTTATGATGATAGGAAGAACTGCCTCTTCCAGTGCGGTTGGATTTTCTAAAAGGTGCCTCGGTTATCTTAATTGTTGATATTGCATTATGTTTTATTAATAGTTAGTATTTGTGTGAGTTTTAATTATTATTAGTTGTCACAGGAATCTCGAATCAAAATTTGGCTGGGACAAGCAGCAGTTTGTCAATTAAGGCATGTCTTGTTAAATTTTTGGAGATTCCATTACTTTTTCGATTATTTGTTATGTGAAACTAATATTGTTGTGATCAGGAACCAACAGATACACCTCCTGAAGATGAGGTTGAAATGCCCGAATTCAACGAGGGTGACAGCAGTAGCATATTGGGGGAGGTAGCTGCCAATTCAAGTGACGAAGAAGTAATTCAGGATGAGGTACTTGTTGAAGTTAATACAGAAGAACATTTTGTTTGTGATCTTATAGCCATTTGTTTTGTTAATTTTTCCAGCTGTGTACTTTTGTTGTTAATTATCCTCTACTAGTAATCAATATCATCTTTTATTTTTACTATAAAGGGTAACACTGTCCTGTCGATTAGAGAGCTTCGCAAGTATGGTCCTCAATTCATCAGACACAAACAAGTTCGAGTTTCTAATGAAAGATCTGAAGCATTATTACCTTCCAAAGAAAGTTCTTCATGCTCAGCATTACACGCTTCCACCTCCAGAGCAAACCGATCTGGTACCTACTCGGAAGTAAATAGAAGTTTCTCCATTATAGTTAACGGCAATTTCCTAAGGAATCTGAAAATTGTTGTTAGAGAAGTATTTTGTTGAGCTGATGTGCTTTTTAGATTTCTTTGGAATCTTGTGTCATCCCAATGCTGATTGCAGCTGTTGCAGCCAAAATAATTCAGTATTTATTTATAGGGTTCGTGCTATACGGTTGCATATGATGATTAGTAAAATAATTTCCGCACAGAAATGGAGTAAAGTCTTTCTTATTGAAGTTGAATTTTGGGTCTATTCTCCTAGTAGTAATTGATGAGGCAATTGTGTTTCAAACATTTAGACGAAGAAATAATTGATCAAAATCTGAAGTGTTACTAATATGGGCTGTGGTTTACTGCTTTTCCCAACAATAATTTTGCTAGATATCAGTTTTTGGGTGATTTTTTTCCTCCCTTTGCTGTTGGGAAAATTCCTAATATTATTAGAAAAATTCCAAAAAGTACCCTTTTCCAGTGCATAAACATTTACTTCAAGCTTTGAAAGTTAAGTATTTTGTCAAATTGATAACCACTGCAGGTGTTTGGAGCAAAGCTAAGTCAAGAATTTCAATGTCATCGTTGTCACACAAATGTGGGAATTTGGGTCCTTCAATGTCTGATAGATTGCCTGAAAAGAAAGCTGATGGACCTTGGGCTTCTGCAACCTTGGACAGTAATCATACTGAAGATAATGATGGCGTGGAATTAAGTTCAGATACTGAGCCGGCTGAAACAGAAGCCATTGCACCAGGACCTAACCTACCCTCAATGGCTGATCTATTTGAAAATCTCCAAGACAAAACACATCTAGTGAGTGTATATTTTGAAAATCTTTCCCTTGTTATTTTGGCCTATCTAATTTCTGTAAGGCCTTTCCTGTGTCTACGTTTCAGTATTTTCCACATGGTCAAACCAGAGGAAAAATAGGGCACACTGTTCAGAAGAGGAGTAGATCCGACCTGCCGGATATGATTGCTGACAGCGAAGACTCCCCTGATCTCGTGGATAGTGGATCATCAAGTGACAATGAGGTGCGTATTTGCTAAGTTTGTTTTGTTACAGTTATTACATATTTTAGTATCTTATCATAATTAGCTATACATCTTTTACAGGAGAGCAATCAACATATGAGGATTACTTTCTATGGAAAGAAAACACAGACCATGGCAGATCGATTTCAGGAAGCTTTGGGGACTTCATCTGTTATTGCTGAAGGGACTCATGTTGGTGTACATAATTCATCGAGGTATGAAGTGGTAGTTTCTTTTTATTTCCATGCAATTAAGAAAAGTGAATTTGAACTAATTATGAATATAATGCTTTGTTATGTTGCTGAATAGCGCAGAGCTGGAATATTTGGAAAGCTGCAGCAGGTCATGCAGACAGAGAAAGAAAGAGATTTGGACTTTTGGAAAAAGCTACAATCTGGAGCTAGACCAGATAGTAAAACTTTTGCTTTTACTCCGTCTGCCTTTCTCATTCTTGTCTAAGTAACACATCATAAAAACTTCTGTCATATTGAAACCATTGTTACTTAGTCTCTCTCCCCCTTGTTGGGGAGGGCCAGTACATAGACACAGAGATAAATGCAAGGGTTATATACACTTTTAAAAAAAAAAAACATTTGCAGGTGAACTTGGCTGCTTTGATGTGAAAATCATTTCAAGATACTTGGATGGAAAGCTGACTGTTTGTCATTGTTCATTTGGCAAGTTCACAGAGGTAAAAAACGTAAGTTAAATGAGTTCACCTTTTTCCGCTTGTCATTGTTTTATTATGTTTATTTTTGCTAATGATGTCTGCCTTTTGTTGGGGGTTGGGGACCCCTTGGTTCTCATAAAATGCTAGCTCATATATGTTATTTGACTCTACATTCTACTCTGAATTTGAGAAGATTGATTTTCCTGAAGTGCGACACATGCTGTGTGTAAGGTATACTCAGTTATTGATTGAAGGTGTTTTGATGCATTTGCAGCATTTTCCATCAACAAATAACAGAGAAAGCACCATCATCTTTAGTCCAAGGGTTTGTGACAATGTTGACCTTGAAGTTGGGAACTTGATCCGTATTCATCCGCCATGGTAAGAATGTATATATTTTTTTTAAAAAGAATTACTTACGGTTGTTTAACTGAGCCAAGTATAGTTGTCAGTTGTGTAACTTGTGTTAATGGCCTAATGGGTAAATCCTGAAATCCTGAATATTTTATTATATGCACTGTTCTGGACTTCAGCTTGATACGAAGTGCAAATGTTCTTGCTTTCCTTATCTCTCTTGGTTTTCCTTCTTGGACAGGAAGGAGATTCAGGTGGGAAATGACCGTATGATATTGTGCACATATTTCTCACAAATTTAACCCATGTTTAGTTTCTTTGGCGTGATAATGGAATGCATTTGATGCAAATTGCATTATAGTTATGGTACATAAATACTGTCCAATATCTTGTATGTTGTATCTAGCTGTGTGAAATATTCATTAGCAAATTTTTCAAATGCTAATTTGGAAGGAATCTTGTTCTATTAGTGTTCCTAGACATGCTACACATTCTTCCTTTCATTTATTTATTTGAGACAAATCAATGAATATCAACTATTACATTACTAAGTGCACGATATGCTGCACACTTCATATCATATTATAATACCAGTTAGAGGATTGATTAAGCCAAGAACTCTGAATTCAGCTTCAAGAATGCAGCTATCACCCACCAAGAATCCACTACCTGGGTCTTTAAATTTAGCCAATGCTACAAGCTGTCTGGAGCCCCACGCGGCACTCGAGTGGGAGAACTTACAACAAGCTGTCATACAAATAATTAAGCTCAAGTTCAGAAGATGTTGAAAGTTAAAAATGTCTCAAATGCTCATGTATGAGCTTGTAAGGTAAACATGGCATCACCTTTTGCTTCAGCATGGTGCCCACCAATTTGGTCTTTTGCACGCACAGTGTAATCCATAAGCAATTTAGCATTGGGTGGGAGAGTTGATGTGTCTAGTGCTAAAAACATTGAAATGCTATTGCCCTTACCCTCAAGTGTTCCATTCGGGTATACACGAATCTTCCTTGAGAGTAAAAACCAGGCTAGTCATAGAACAAAATTTATAGTCTTAGAATAATGATACATATACACCAAACTAACTCACACCATCACTATTTGATTGGATATGTTGGCATGGTCCATCTTTAGGTGAACACCACATCACATTCAATCATAATGAGATGTGAGTTGGTTTAGTGTATATGAAAAATAAGTATCTAAATATTTCTCATAATCTTTTATATGCTTTAATGAAATGCTTAGGACTTGAAAGTATTTTCATGTACCATTTATAGTCTCCGGCGAGAAACGGCGGGGACTCGTACTTGTCTAGATTTGCTATGGAATAGTTGTTGAACTTCCAACTATGGGAAAGAGTAGCAGGTTCTTTTATCATTGATAAACAATCCCCTTTGTTTGTGGTCTTGACAACGAAAACCTCAGCTCCAAAAACACAGGTATCTTCAATCAAGTATCCGTTTGAAGAATCGTAAAATGTGTGAAGGTCAATAAATTTTGCAATGCCCCATTCTGTTTTCAGGACATGGAAACGCCTAGTGCTTGCATCTGTATGCAGTTAATTTCATTAAGCAATTATTAATTTATTATACACTTCATATTTTCTCATAATAATAAAAGTAACTTTGTACCTTGTGTTGTGGCATATTCGTCCTCTTGGAAATTATAGAGAGAAAAGTTGACAATGGCGTTAACCTCCCAATCAAGAGGTAACGAACTTGGATCTGTAAGCGCCAAGTAAATGGAAACATGGCCTTCCCCTGCTCTCCTTTTGTTCCCGGTGGGGTATATTGAGAGACTCCTATAACCACATCCATTAACATTAAATTGAATACATACAACTTTGTATAAAGCATGAATATTTTAGTGTTTGTGAGCTAATTCAGAAGTTTACTAAATATTAATTAAGGTGCATCAACTTGTGCATGAGCAAAATAAAAGCATGTGTACCATTTACAATCCCCAGCTTCAAATTCTTCTGAGGTTACTTTTTCTATTGAGGCCTTCGCAAGCAATGAGAAGGATTTGACCTCGAACGAATATTGACTTGGTGGAGATTTTCTTCCTAAAAAGATGTCACCAAACAGTTCAATATAGACAGAGAAATGTTTATTATTATTATTATTATTATTATTGTTATTATTATTATTATAGGAGTAAAGGACAAATCCGTCCCTGACATTTTTTTCCGCGGACATTTTTGTCCCCGAGGTTTGGAAAATACTTTAATGTCCCTGACCTTCCGAAAAAGTGGACATATTTATCCCTCCGTTAGAGTCGCTCCGTTTGCCCTGACGGAAAACGGTGACGTGGCTCCCGTGGCGCTGACCTGGCCGTTACGGGCCGCCACGTGGGATGAACTTTTGAAAAGAGGACGTATTAGTCCTTTCACACCAAAACGTGTAGCTTTTCAAAACAGCGTCCTCTCACCCCAAAACGACGCCGTTTCTTCCCCACCCCTCCAAACACACTTTAATCCCTTTCTGCATTTCCAATCAACAATACTTCACCAAATCCAGAAGCAGCAAATTCAGATTCAACAAGCAATTCAGCGACATATTCACCAACAACAGAGCACAAATTCAATTTCACAGGCTCAGTTCACAATTCAACCAGTCCAAATTGTGCAATTTATGAAGAACATGTAAGAACTCCTTATAATTCTGAAAAAATTGCTACACTCTCAAATAGAATCAGCAACTTACCAGAAATTACATATGGAGAAAACGGATCTGAGAGAATAAGAAAAATTATGCAAACAACACCTGAGAGCTTGAAGGACTGAGATCAGATAAACTCTCCGGTGCATCGATTACATGCCACCGAACACTGAAGCTCCATTTTTCGTCAGAATTTTCGTCTGGAAGCAGTCTAGAGATATGACCAACAGCAACATGAAGATTTTGGCCCACGACATCAATATGGCAATTGCAAGCATTGACAGCAAAAGGCTTACATATTTGCTCAGGCAAAGAAGGGCCATCTATGGCATCCCAGGAGTCTGTTTCCGTGTCATAGACCTTTAGCTTCATTCTTTCGAGCTCAGAGACAACAAACAAGTGGCCATAAACAACGACACTTGAACCGGTCCAGCCTTCTCTAAGTCCAACAGCCATGTTTTTCCAATTATCTGTTCTGGGATCATAGACTTGTCCCCTTGGAGAGACATAAAAGGGCCATAACCAGTTTTCGTTGACGAGAAGCTTTCCGTTGAGAACTGCTGCATCATAAGATGCCATATTAGTTCCTATGCTGGCAATAGAGCGCCAATTTCCAGTGAGAGGATCCAATACCTTTCTCATCTAAATACACACCTCACCTAAACCCTCCCTTTCACAACTAAACTTGATTTCATTCCCCCCAAAATCCAAATCCTCCTCAACAAACACAAAATTCCCTGACTTTATGAAAGCAACTTCACCACAAAGCCAATAACTTTACCATCAACTGGAAAGAATTTAACTTTGGAGCACAGAGATACCAATTTACAAAAAGGCAAAAGCTTAGAAGCAGCACATAGAAAAAATCTCAGCTTTATCTGAAATAGCAATCACTAAGGACCCCACGGCGGGACCCACAGAGACGTCATCGTCCTTGGCGGAAGCGTCGTCGTCAGTTCGTATGCACTTGCCGAGTATGAAGGGAGTGGGAGCGAGCAAGGGCTTGTGGTGGAGCGAAGACGATGCGGAGGTTGAGGAAGGAGAAGAGAGAGCCAGCACCGCCGCGTACGGAGACGGAAACGGAGGAGAAGCTGGCGGGAGTGGTCCGGTTCTGGTGGCGGCGATGATTGAGGGCTCGGCCTAGCAGAGGAGCCACTCGATGGTCTGGCCGTCGGACTTGTGGCCGAGCTCCGTCGGATGCCATGGGTCGGAATGTTCCCTTTCTTCCTTCACCCGCTCCACCTTCACATTGAACTCGAAGGATTAGGGCTCAAGGATTTCATAGATTGGGGGTGGGGGAGAAACGGCGTCGTTTTGGGGTGAGAGGACTAATATGTCCTGTTTTGAAAAGCTACACGTTTTGGTGTGAAAGGACTAATACGTCCTCTTTTCAAAAGTCCATCCCACGTGGCAGCCGTAACGGCCAGGTCAGCGCCACGGGAGCCACGTCACCGTTTTCCGTCAGGGCAAACGGAGCGACTCTAATAGAGGGGTAAATATGTCCACTTTTTCGGAGGGTCAGGGACATTAAAGTATTTTCCAAACCTCGGGGACAAAAATGTCCGCGAAAAAAAAGGTCAGGGACGAATTTATCCTTTACTCTTATTATAGTTACGTTCCGAGCCGATTCACCACTATACTTAATGACAGATTAATATAGAATATGATGATTAGCCATGGTCTAGTCATGTAGAGAACAGTAGAAGTGATGTCTATTAAACAGCTTCATATTTATGTTCCAATATATTTAAAAAATATTATTTATATACTAAAATCAGTTATTATAATGTATTTGTGTATAAATATGCATATAATTTAATTTTAGTGTGTATTTTATATTAGTAATTAATTTTAGTGTACACGTGACAAGGTTGGCATTTATTAATTTACATCCTTCTATTTCAAAGAGACCACAAACGATAAAAGAAAAAGAAATAGCACAAGCTATCATATATGAGGGGATTGAGATAAAAGAAAACAATACCTCTCATGTGTCTGATCGATAACACTGGATTATCAGGTGGCATGTCCATGAGTAACGAGGACCTTTTTTTTTATGTTAGATAGTTAAGGACTAAATAGCAAGGATATTTTTTATTTGGCTTTTAAGCTTCTTCACAAATATTCTAATCGGCTCAATACAATTTATTCACATTTCTACTAGAAGGAAAGGATTGTGTGAGAATATGTACTTGGCAATGCCAAAGATGAGGCTTTAAGCCATGGTTTCATTTGGAAAAAAAGGTTCTTCAATTTGTTCGATACTTCAAAGTTCAAATATGGAATCAATTTGACTTTATCATTCTTTTTAACCAAAAAAATAAATTTGTTTTGACTCAGCTGCCAAAAAAGTTTACACAAACATGGACGCACGTACACACGCAAGTTTATATATAAGGTGAGTCACAACACACAAGTATTTAACTATATGTAGTGTAAAATTAATACTATGTCAAGATAAAACTCACTTATGCATATTAAGTATTTATCAAGGTGGCTATTTGTTTTTATGTAAACATAATAATTAAGATGTTAATATGTATTATGTTAAACAGTTTAATGAAGAATAAGCATAGAAAATTAGATTTTAATTAGTCAACTTTTTTTTTGTTGTTGTCAATTTTCTTTTTAACTTTTATTTTTTTGGAAAATTTAATATGTATAACTGGAATTTATATTTTATAATTCAAAATATAGGATTTAAAATTAAAAAAAGTTGGCTGAAAATGTTGTAGGCTTCATGTTTCTGTTGATTATGCGTTAAATTTAATAGTATCAGAAAGAACAACATCAAGTCGTTGTAGTATAGTGGTGAGTATTTCCGCCTGTCACGCGGACGACCCGGGTTCGATCCCCGGCAACGGCGCTTCTTTTTCACTTGTATTGTACGGTTCTTTTTTGTTTGGTCGTGAGCCCATTACTGTTTTTGGTCAACAAGCCCATTACTTCAAAACAATTTAAGGTCGTCTCAATGCCCAAAAATATTAACATGTGTCAGTCTGAAACAAAATAAAATCAAGCCCAAAAAAAAGAAAATAAAAATATAATAAGACAAAAAAAAAAGAAACTTCTCTGCATTGAACAAAAGAAGGAAAACTCTTGCAGACTGTGCTAACAGCGAAGCTCCGACGGACAAAGTCATCATCGCCGGCTCAGTTGGTCGCATTCGTCGCAACGGATCGGCGAGGCTGCTCTAACATCATCTGAAACAGATGCAGATAAGGTTCTGAAAACCGGATCGGCCCGGCCGGTAGAACCGGTTTAATCGGGAACCGGCACTACAAACGGTCTGGTCCACTATCCAAAATCGTTGGAAGAAAAAACCATTCAAAAACCATCGAATCGGTCGAGAATCGGGCGGATGGACCGGATCAATAACCGCCCGGTTCAAATAAAACGACGCCGTTTTTTATTTTTTAGGAAAAAAAAAAAAAACCGAAACAGATCCGTGAAGTGTGAACCAACCCTTATTCCCCAATTCATTCGTCACTCACTCACGCCCTGGACTGGAGAACTCTGAACTCTGAAGCAAAGGGAACCCAGGTCGTCAGCGCCGCCGCCATCCCCAGGTCCTCAGCGCCGCCGCTTCTTCCTCCTCCCCGTGTCCTGAACCCAGTTGCTCGGCTTGTCCTCTTCATCTTCGCTGGCTTCTCGGCATGGAACCCAGGTTAGTGGCTTCTCGTCTTCATCTTCACTGAGGGCTCGGTCTTCTTGGTTTGAAGTTCCGAAATTGTTGTTCTTCGGTCTTCTTCTTCGGTATTCTTCAATTTTTGTTCCATTTTTCTTCGATTCTTCTTCTTCGGTCTTGGTTTGAAGTTTGGTTCTGAATGTTTTGTAAATCGTAATTTCCTGTTGTTGATGGATCTGTCTTGTACTCTTGAATTTGCTGGTTGCTGATGGTTGAAATTTACAAATTTGCAAATTTGTATCAAACTTCTGATTGTCTGTTACTCTGTTAAATCATGTGTATTAAAATAAACTTACTCTGTTATATCATTTATATCAACCAGAACACCTAATACTTACTCTTTTACTCTGTTTTAGTGTTTTCTAATTGCTCGATGGCTCCTAATTTTTTTGTTCATATTTGCTCATGGTCTGTGGCTGTGGCTGTTTTTAATTTCTGTGGCTTAGTCTGTTTTCACTGGTTCATATTTTTTTATTTTTCATTGATTTCTGTGGCTTAGGCTGTTTTTACTGGTTCATATTTTTTTTTTATTTTTCATTGTGCTGTGGCTGTTTATAATTGCTCGATGGCTCTGATAGTGTTTTACTGGTTTTGTGCTTCTGCTCATTGATTTTGTGCTGCTGCTGTTTTTTCAGTTTCTAAAATTTTTGTTGAAATTTTCTCGCTGTTGCAAAAATTAGAAATCAAATCATTATTGAAATTTTTTTATTTTTGTTTATCTTTATTGATTTCAGGTTTAGTGTGGTTACTTTATGCTTGTTTTATAATGTTTGTTGCTGGATGAAGTGTGCAGGTAGTTATGTCAGTCGTTCTTCTATCTTTTAGATGATGTACTTTATGCTCTAAAGTGCAACTTGCCAAAGGCTGCACTTAAGAGGAGACAAACCCATTCGTCTTCATACTATGTGTCCTATATATTATATGCCTTTGAAATTATCTATCCTAGCTATGAAGATCTACCCCGCCTCTTGTTATATTCTGTTTCTGCATTTGTAGTCACATTTCTTATCTTACTTTATGTGCTAAACATCTAGTTCATGAGAAACTTCATAGAATTAAGGCTAGTGAAACATTGTTATAATTTACTGGATAATGCATGTTTTTCTAAGTAATACATATACATTTGGTACTTTTTAAGTGTTTCAAGTGATAACAAAACTTGAGAGCATTATATTTATGCATGTTTTTTTTTTTTATTGTTGGAATCAGCCACTCTCTGAGGTAGTTATTAAGGGACAGGGCATTTATTCAGTTTCATTATGATTCATTTTGTGTTCATTTTTGAAATATTTGTTTGGTTGAATCAGACATTTTTGTGAATATGATAAACACATGATTTGGTATGTTTATAAAGTATAAACTTTTTTTCGATTTTTTACTGTACATACAATTAAATATGTAGATGACTTATTGCTTGAGTATTATAGTTTATTTTCTAATGATTTATTAGAATGTTGTTAGTTTATAATATAATGATAACGCGTATTTTTTTTTTAAAACGGTTTTTTTGGTTGAATTGCCGGTTGAACTGGTTAGACCAATAAATTAATAAACCAGTAATTAGAGCAGTTTAATGACTGGTCCGGTTCTCAGAACCTGCAGATTTGAAGCACAGAACCAGGTCGCGAGGATATGGACTAGCAGAAGCAAAGCAGCGACTTGAAGCCGCAAGGAGAAGAGGCGAAATTCGGGTCGGATCTTCGGGTTGGACGCGTACGGTTCGGATAAAATCAGTTCAGTTCTATTCCACTCATACATTCCAAAACACCCTGGGAGGAATTGAATTGAATATCATCAAGGGAAATGAGGATAGTTGGGTTGACCGGCGGAATCGCATCTGGGAAGAGCACCGTTTCCAATCTCTTCAAGTCCCATGGGGTTCCTGTTGTTGACGCTGATGTCGTCGCTCGTGTACGTTATTTTCTTCTTCTTCTTCTTCTTCTTCTTCTTCTTCTAGTGATGTGTGTGTTTTTGTTGGGGTTTTGCTTTTGAACTGAATATGATTCTCAAGCTCAGTGAATGTTTGGAATTCGCAGGATGCTTTGAAGAAAGGTAGCGGTGGATGGAAAAAAGTTGTTGCAGCTTTTGGGGAGGAAATCCTCCTTGAAAATGGAGAAGTCAATAGACCCATGCTTGGCCAGATTGTTTTCTCCGATCCTGATAAGCGCCAATTTCTCAATCGGTTATCAAATCTTACTCTTTTTCTCTTCATTTACATGAAATTTCTTAACAATTTTGCATATGTGGATTGCTCAAAGCTACTTCTTTTAGTATTTATTTCTACGTGCTCTTATCCTAGATTTTTGGTCAATTCTTTGTCTATGGTTAGAGTAGGCTAAAGTTGAAGACTTAATAATTCTTAACCCATAGCTAGATTCAATCATTCCTAAAGTAAAATGCATCATTTTTGGAATTAGATTGTTGATTTTTTTTTTTTTTTTAATTTTCGTTGTGATCATGTTTTAGATTACTGGCTCCCCATATATCTTCTGGAATCTTTTGGGAAGTGGTGAAGCTTTGGCTTAAGGGGTATAAGGTTATTGTTCTTGATGTCCCATTGTTGTTTGAGGCTAAGATGGACAAGTTCACAAAGCCAATTATAGTTGTGTGGGTTGATCCTGAAACACAGATAAAGAGACTCATGGGGAGAGACAAATCAAGTGAGGAGGATGCTGGGAACAGGATCAATGCTCAAATGCCACTTGATGTGAAGAGGAATAAAGCAGATATAGTGATAGATAACACTGGATCACTTGATGGCTTGAATGAACAGTTTCAGAAGGTTCTGATTGAAGTGTCAAAACCCTTGACATGGACTCAGTTTTGGCTTTCAAGGAATGGAGCCTTGATCATACTTGCTTCACTCACTTCGGGTGTTGTTTTGTGTATAAAAGCACTTTCATAGTCACTTGTGTTCTTCGGAAGGTTAAATTTGAATTTGTTATTTTTAGCATTTTAAAAGATGAATTTGTGTTTTAATTCATAATTATGATGAGGTTGACCAGTGTTTTAACATTGATATTAATGAGAAGGTAGATCTTGGATGTGAAATATGAAAAATTCGTAATTGAAGCCACTGTTACCTTTTGCTAAAGCCTGCCTGAACCACTAGCTTACAGAAAGTGGAAGATAACTACGTTTCCATTAAGATATCATCGTGTGTTGATATAGATGTTTTTGTTCTCATGTTTAATTTTATGGCTATACTAAACTATTTTGCCAAAAGACTGCATATCCCCTAATATTATATTTCAAATGATTATTAGTTTTAAGTGGAGTCCTACACATTAGTGATGATCCATTGCTCTTTTTGCTAGATACACTAGTAATAGTTTTTTGCAAATTTAACTTTCACTTTTTTATTTATTTTTGGCAACCGTGCATAAACCAGCTAGCTAGCTTCTGGCATGAATAGGTTACTTAATTTTTCCTATATGCCAATATGGCATGGGAGATATCATTTCATATTGTTCATTCTTTTTGCCCTTAAAGGAGTTGATGTAGATTGGACCCACATTCTTCACCATCAAACCTTGTGTCTTATACTGTTTGGCACAGCATAGATCTAAGGCATCTGTTCTAATCTTAAGCTTAAAACTAACTAACTTGGAGTGGAATCTTCTAGAGATGCCAGATATTCTTGTATCTAACTAACAATTGACATACTGCTCAATACATATAACTAATTACCTGACATGATATTAAGTGTTAGTGAATGGTATATCAATTGTTAACTTTTTCTACTTTCCCTAAACTTTCTCTACTTGGGATATTTTTTCTTGATAGGGGTAAAATTTTACTCATAACATCCGTTTATGGTGTGCTGAAGTGAAACCTATCTGTTGTGGTCCATTGGTTATACTTTTTTTTTGTTTGGAAATTAGAGAACTAACTTCTTTTGGCTACTTGAATATTAGAACACACTCTTTTGCTAACCTTACAATAGTGAGTAGTTTACTAGTTTGTTGCAGTTGCTGTAGTTTGTGATTATGTTTTATAAATTGTTTACTCAATATACTTGATGACCTAGTCAGAGCCAACTGTTTTGCAGAGTGGCAGAGTTGTCAAAGTCTTTCCACTTGCATATTGTTTTGTTTTGCAGAAAATGTTGAAAAGATAATTAATTAAACAAAAAATGTAGAGGAAATGAAAAATCAACATGTCTTGCCAAAATATGAGAGGTGAATATAGCTCACATCTTCTTACACTGAGAGAAAATCATTTGCCTTCTTTGTCTGACTGATATGAAGAAAGGGTTAGTTCTCATTGTACAAAATGTTGCATCACATAAATTTAAGATGTACAACGTAATATCAACTTATATTTTATTTACGGATTTAGTTAATAATTGCATTTAGAACACCCTTTTATATTGAAAAATCAAAATTTTTTAGGATATGAATTAACAAAATCCTTCTTTAGAGTTCACGCATTCTAAACTATTAATGTTTAGGATGGAAATGTACAGATAGTCAAGGCTGACTCTCTGGGAAATTGGGACCATTCTACTGGTTGAAGATTGGCTCACTTATTGTTTGTGAAAATCGTGCATTTTATTTGTTGAAATGTTGTAAAGAGATAGGATCATGATAGCATGGATTGGTTGTGTGATAAATGGCCCCTGAAAATCTGCACTGAAAGTACTACAACTTATTGGTTCATCAGAATTTATTTAAAAAATCTATAAACATTAGTTGGGGACATCATTCATGATTCATCGAAAGGCTGCCCCTTCATAAATACCTCATATTTAAAATATGCATCTATCGGTTATTAACCCCTCACTACTCATCACTCAAGTACCACTGTAAAACTGTAAACTACCAACAAGAATATGAGCATGCTATAAAGAAAGCTGTACCATTTTGTCATGGATTCCCTCCAATCTTCAATGGCTTTGATCATTATAACACATGTTGTATCAAGATATTTGCATATCCACCATCATTATATTCATTCATCCTTTTCATAAGATTATTATTAGTATATATGCTGATCAAAAGCCTATGCAAAAGTATCTAATGATAACTCCTTCAGCATTTATATATTGTTATTATATTATGCCACAGATTTGGTTCATAAAATTAAAGCCCACCTGATTAGCAAATACTTGTAACCTGAGTTATTAGGGTAGCATCATGAATTTATGGTTGATGGACCCTAATAATCATATGATATCATATGGGGGTTGTATTCAGTGGAAGCTCTGCAATCATAGTCAGAAAAAAATGAGTGGTGATGAAGGCCTTAAAACCATCTGATATGACAGATAATAAGATTTCAAAAGTTTTCATTTTATGCAAAGGAATTCTCTATGCTACTCCACAATCACATATACCTGTTTTTGACATTCTAAGAAAACTTGAAAACATGAAAACAGAATCACATATTTTAAAGTGATCATGATTAATTACCTTAATCCTATCAGAAAGATCTTTATTATTCTTTATGTAATTATATAGAAGATTATATTCAACCTCTCTGATGGTAGTATGTATATTACTTTAACCATGCACATGGCTTGGCACATGCTACCCCACCTAAAATATAAGCTCATGGTCACGTGAGTTTGCTTATGTGTCATGAGGATGCTGCTGAATGCTTAATGGAATGTGTGACGTGGCATCCACACCTAATGAGTGATATGATTTCTTATTTTCTTATATGGTGCCATCTATTATTTTTCTCTTATTTAACTCCACTCTTACTCAATATCTTCCTTGCTCTTCTTGCTTCCTTAGCTTGGTTTCCACTCCAACCACAACTCTCAAATGGAAGCAGCTAAGCCACCATCTGAAGAAAAAACTCATCATCCTGCAGCTGGAGAAATTCTCAAGTACCAGGTATATACACTAGATATATATATATATATCTCAAGTTCATGTTCACGTTTTCAATTTGCATGTGTAATACATGCAGTAATATTCAATCATTTTGGCTCTATTTGTTCAGAGATGGGTTCTGAGAGTCTTCATCCACTGTGATGGCTGCAAAAAGAAGGTTAAGAAAGTTCTCCAGGGAATTGATGGTATCCATTATTTTTTATTCTCTTTGTTCATGCAAGTCTTGGATGATGATGATATTCATTATAATAACAACAACAACAACAACAACAACAACTGACTATTCATATATATTATTAATTAGGGGTTTATACAACTGAGGTTGATTCTAGGGAGCACAAGGTTACAGTAACCGGTAACGTGGAAGCTGATACTCTGATCAAGAGGCTTCTAAAAACAGGTAAATATGCAGAACTTTTGCCAGAAAAACAGCCACCACCTGCTGAGAAGAACCATAACAAAAAGAAGTCTGGGAAATCCAAGGGGGGTGGTGGTGGTGGTGGTGGTGAAGGTGATGATGTTAATAATGATGAGAAGAAGAATAATGAACCGGCTGGCGGGGATGTTGGTTCCAAAGAGGGTAGTGCTGATGGTGATGAAGGTTCAGACAAAGATGATGAATGTGATGAGGAAGAGGGTGCTACAGCTACTGCTGGTGGTGAAGGTGGTAATAAAAAGAAGAAAAAGAAAAAGAAGAAGAACAACAACAACAATAATGGTGATGGTTCTGCTGCTCCTCCCGGAGGAGGAGAAGCAAATAGTAAAGTTGATGATGGTGGAGATGCAACATCACCAGCAGCAGCAGAAGCTGTTTCTGCAAAATCAGTTGCATCTTCTTTGCCTCATCAACAACCAGTAATTCAAAATGCATATCCATATCCATATCCTCCACCACCACAAATGTACTATTCACCACCACCAGCATATGGATTAAGCTATAACACAGCTTATCCTCTATCAAGTGCTTCATACTATGTTGGGTCTCCTATCATGCCCATGCATCATGCATATGCTACTACATACCCTCACCTCCCACCACCACCACCCTCTGATCCTATCAGCCACTATGTTGATGATGATCATCAGGATCAATATCAAGGTGGATGCTCCATCATGTGACAAGATATATTACTTAATTAGTGGGGGATGGATCTGAACATGTTGTTCTAGTTACTAGTTAGTGTAATAATTTTTATTTTTAGTGCTAAATACCCTGAGGAATGGAAGAAGTTGGGGGGTTAAATTTTGTAATATTCTCTACCAGAGTAGAAATTAACTAGATGGGTAAAAACAAAGTTTTCTAGTAATTGAGTCGACACCATTACATGACATGAAAAAAACTGTAAGTCGACTTAATGTACAACATAAAATTGAGTATAAATGAATATAAATAAGACTTTGTCAAAATAAGAGGAGGCTTTGACAAAATCAAATTGTTGTTTTTGTTTAACTTAGTAGCTAATTTTACGGCTTGAAACTGTGACTTTGAGGTCTAAAAGAAGAGGAAAGTCATGCTAAAAGCATAGCTTTTGGGTTTGATGAAGGGAAGGCCAATGCAATAGCTTTAATTTGCCATTCTCTGTAATATGTAGGACATGAAATCTTCCTTTCCCTTCTCTATCTTATGTGTAAAGTATATATATATTTTTTGGGGTGTACTAACTTGTCTTTTTCTTTTCCTCTCTTCCCATCTTGATTGCTAGTTAGTAGTTACAAGCTGGCAACTACTATAACTGATTTTTGCTTATTTTCTCATGCATGTGAGTTTACTTGCTTGCTATGTAAAGTAACTTGGGATCTTTAGTCTTTACCCTTGCAAGTTACTGAAGAGTGAACGGTGTGTATATAAATTACTTGCTATGGAAAATGCATGATCGTCTTTTGGAAAGTGATCATGCTATGTATCTCTTTTGATTAAATAATTTGCTCTTTTATGTCATAGAAAGCTTGTTTTGTTGTAGTTGTTGCTAGCTATGCCTACTACCTTTTATTTCATAGGGACCAATATCATGCTTCAATTAATTCCTAGCTTTTCTTTTAATTTTCCTTTTCTTTTTGCTACTAACTTATTAGGCAAAAACCCATGTTTTTTTGTATTTCATGTGTACGTGTGCAGACTTTAATTTCGTGGGAGAGAGTGAGAGACCACAAATTCAGAATCGGTACCATCAATTTGCAAATTAAATAATGAAAATTACCATCAATTTGCATATTAAATAAAATAAAAATTATGTTAAGGTAGGCCATTTCATTAAGTGAGGTGGAAACAACAAGTTAAGAGAAGTGGAACTTTTATGATTGCGCTTATCCTCACTTTACAAACCCAACTGGATATTCAAAGTACATGATGCTTAAAAAATGTTATTTCAATTTAAGGGTTGCAAAAATTGTCGAGATTTGATTTGAATTTTGTTTTGTATATACAGTTACTAATTGGTTAGGTTAATGATAAATTCTTAAACAGAGCTTTTATTTGTGACAAATTAGTTCTTGATGTATCGGATTAAAAGATATTGTAAAAAATAAAAAAAAGTTTATAAATATTTAATTATTTAGTATTCTCCATTGGTAGATCTCATAAGATGAGGAGGCAAAACTAAAAGGTAGTATTTGGTTAAGGAGATTGAGATTGATATTAAAATTAGTGGACTGAGATTTAATATTGTGTTTGGTGGTAAGAGATTGAAACTAAAATTTTAATTTTCATTTCCAAAATTTTAGTCTCCTTAATATTTTTAAAAAGGATGGATACACGTAACTAAAATAACTGAAATTTTAATAATATTTTTTATTAAAAATATCTTCATTTAACTTTTTAAATTTTAAATCTATTTCTTAATTTTTATATTTATTTTAGTTTAAACATAATATTAAAATATAATTTAATTCAATATATTTTATACTAAATACAATACAAAAATTTAATTCAATTTCAATCTCTCAATCTCTTACTTTGAATCTCAATTTCTCAATCTTAATCTTTTTTAAAAAGTTGTGTGCATGCAATATCATTATTAGATGTAATATCATTTCTGTTTCTAATTTTGTGTATAGTGATATTTAGTCAGCATGTCACGATATCTTCAGCATTAAGCAATAAGCATTTAAAATGAATGTCCAAAAACAGTTAATTATCCTTATAAGTTATAAAGTTTTCTAATTTTCTTTGGCAATTTGGATCCCCACAAATTTCCTTCTTATCTTCCCAAAAAGTTCTAGAAAGCCCCATGGAGTGATGGGGTTAATGAAAGACTTAAATTGGACATAATTGGATCAAATAAAGAAAGATTTAATTGGATACAATAATAATTATAATACAGAATCAATAATGAGTGGGTTAAATTTGTTTGGATTGAATATATCATAATATCATTATATCAAAAATTATTCTTTTTATATGTAGACTTACGATATGGACTGTGTATGATTTCTTGGTCCCTCTTGCCAGACAATAATGATTTATTTCGAATCTATGGAATGCCCCATTTTCATCCTCTCCAAAATCTTCATTCAGCTTTATCTTCAATCATGGAGGATTTACTTTGCAGCATTTAAAAGTTTCAAGAATTAAAATGAAAAAAAAAACATTATTGATGATTAGATTGGATGTTTTCTCGTGTAAAGAAAAATGAAAAGTCTTAATCATATATTTGCTTTTTATTTAAAAAACCCAAATTTATTTGTTACTATATATAATAATGATACCAAAGAATTATCATCTAGATGCTCCTATATGCAATGCTGAGATCATTATGACTTCTTAATTACTACTATTTAGTTTGGTTTTTTAACGGTTCTCCCGTTATGAAGAGTGAATATTTGATACTAATAATTTAAAAATGACTTGGTTATTTTTGTTATGTTTTTTATAAGGTTAATTGGTTCTAAAGATTTTTCTTTTAAATGAACCTATAATGTACGGACACTGACACGGACACAGGACACGCTGACACGCGAATTTTAAAATTTTACATTATACAAGGACACGATATATATAAAATATAGAGTATTTTTTTATAAATTATAATGATATTTTGAAATTTTATTGAAATTAAAATATAAATATAAAATTTTAATTATTTTTAATGTCTTGTTTTAATTATATCAAATATATAAAATATTTTTTTATTTTAAAAATATATGTTAAGAATAAGACGAACACGCCGACATATGATGATATTTAGATGTGTTTATGCGTGTCCAAAAATTTTTTTTATTTTTTATTAAAACAGTATCGTGTCCAAAATATATCCGACACGCGGACACGACAACCGAACAAAATGTCTTGTTGATAGAAATGAACCCTTTAACAACACATAGGAAAAAATAATAATCTCTAGAATAAAAAAGAAAAAGAAAAAAATGTAAAAGTAATTTCTTAAATGCAATAATGCCCCTAAAGGCCTAAAGAGATAACGATAGTCCACCTAAATCACCTTTCACCAACTGCAGCGACAGTACTCTTCAATAAATAAATAAAATTACATTAAAAGTAAAACAGTACAATAATGGAATATCAAAGACATGAAGATAAATTACCTTATCTAATTATGTGTGATTAAATGAAGACAAAAAGAAAATTAGTATGTTTAGTTAGAAGTTAACTAGTGCTATATATGTTTAACCGTTTATTCTTGTCAAAGGAACCTCTATGCCATTTCTAAATGGTTATAATAATTATACATTTTTCGATGTGTCTAGCTTCCAAAGATGATATTATTACAAGCTAAGGTGGTCTAATTTGATGAATTCAACGAAAATGATTATGAGGTTGAATTTGGGTGAGTTAGCTTCAACTTTGTGCGGTGGGTCTATTAGACTATTACCATTCTCATCATGACCTCCTTTTCTTTTTTTTTTTTTCCCTTCCATTCTCAAAAATCAATACAAGAGATCTGCATGAAATGTTTTGCTTTTATCTATTCACCTATTATTTATTGTTTTTTTTTTATTTAAATCCTCAACCTTTCGAATTTTATTTTAAAGAATAAAATATAATCTTTTATTATTTATTTTATTAATAGAACTAAAAAATATAAAAAAATTATTCAAAAATAAAAGATGATATTTTATCTTTTTAAATAAAATTTAAAAATTTTAAAAATTTATTTTTTTTCTCCTGTGGTATGACCCGGTCAAAGTCGTCAAACTCTCCATGAATTTAAGTATTCAGTGTGTAATACAACAAAAAATACATAGTTTGACGATAACATGTTAGAATTAAACAAAAATAGCTTCTGCAACTTCAAAAGCCACCTTTATATTATTATGTATAAAAAATAAAAATTATATTGTGCAACATTATATTACTATGAAGTATGAGTTAATAATGTTAGTGCGGGAAAATAGTCAACATATTACTGAAATATTCTTCACCTAAGATATGGGCACGGAAGTTGACAGACACAAATTTAAATTTTTTATAAAATATAGAGACATAATATATAATATAAAATATTTTTTAGATAAATTATAATAATATTTTAATATTTTATTAATATTAAAATATAAATTAATTTTTTAATTATTTTAAAAAAAATTTTAATTATATAAAATATTTAAAATATGTTTTATTTTAATAATTAATAATATATACTATTTTTAACTTATTTTAATAATACATATTAAGTATAAAATTGAACATGCCGACATATAATGATATTTAATTGTGTCTAAACATATTTAAAAAAAAAATTATTTTTTATTAAGACATAATCACACATATCAAATAAATATTGACGTATGTCGTGTCTAAAATATATTCAACACAAAAATACGACAAATAAAAAAAATATCTATGCTTCATAGTCTTCACACGATCTCAATAGTTTTTTTTTTCACGAGATTCCTCCATATTGTTTATTTTGGATTTAAGAAAAGTACATCTTTATATGTTAGGCAATGAATTACTATAACTCTATACTAAATAAATTTGTATAGAATAATGTTTGATACATCAGCTTCCATCCCTAATTTCATTCCAAAGGAAGGTCTTTTTTTTTTAAAAGATAGATTGAATAGCTTTTAATTTTAGACATTACATCGCAGCACCCCTATTTAGGTATACACACAACTATATAATTTATTAATTTCTTATATTTGACTATATGGAATAAATCCATTATTAGAATCCGAGTATAACTGCATAGATTATTATTAGGGTCCAACGGAAGTTTAGACTAAAACCCATCGATGAATTTATGGGCCTTCAATATTATCTTAAGTTATGGCCCGCTATCTCATGGGCTGGAGTAAAACACAAGCTCTTCATTGTTGTGGGGATATTGGGGTAAAAAATACTGAAAACAATAAAGTGAAGCCACTATCCCACTACCAATAAGTTTAAGCCATTGGAAAAGAAAGAGACAAAAAGGTAAAAAAAAAAAATTTATTTCATATTATAAGTTAATAATAACTCAACAACTAACTTAAATCAACTTGGGTTGGTCGAGTGGTCAGCTCATTTGTCCGCTTAAATATGTGTTAGAGGTTCAAATTTCGCCTTATGCATGCAACAACCCATTAGCCTGCAGACATCAACAACCACCACAAAAGTAAATAAATAAATAAAACATTTAAGACAATAATATAACATTTTAAATGTTAAGAATAAAATTAAAATATAATCAAAATCTTAAAAAATAAACCAATATTTTATCCAAAATTTAAAAATGAACCATCATGAGTAAAATATATTAAGAATATTTTTTTAAAAAAATTGCATACAAGACAAACAAAAAAGAATCTAATAATAAAGTAGCTCTTTTTGCTTTTTACAAAGAACAAATGGTCATAAATCAAACAAAAGAATAATTGCTAACCTGAAAAAACTCGAAATTCTTATCATCAAGAAAGAAAAATGTTTTGGAGAACTTTATTTTATAACTGGAAAATTTTACTTCACAATAGACTCTCCTAATAACTACATAATATTTACATAAGAAAAGCATACAAAAAACATTATTTTAATAGACATTATATGAATTTATTTATTGATGATTTATGAATTATGATGTATGCACTTAAACTTTAAACCACACAAAAACAAAATAATAATCCTATATTTTTTTTTCTTACATTGCATTTTACTTTTAATAGTTAGTTATCACTATCACTATTTTTTTAGGGGGTAAAAGAGGTAGGAAGAATATTATAAACTCTAGTCGTTAAATATGATTCCATCTGTCTTCCAAAAACACTAGGAATCTTAAAAAAAAAGTTCCAAGAAAACAAAATAATATTTTGATGCCATACCACTAAAATCAACTTCTATATATAGTCCCCACTAGCCTCTCTTAAACTTCTACTAAATACTAATATCTCTTGCACCCTTCACCCTCCCTCTCTTAGTCTCAGCCTAGCCACAATGAAAACAAAGGCCTCCGGGGAAGGCTCTTTGGCGACTGAGTCCTCTATATCCCTAGGAGAGAAGCTCCACCAGGATTGCGAGTCGGTGGTGGCAGCCGCCGCGGATGTGGCCAAGCAAGGGAGGCATCTCAGCTCAAGGAGGGGGAGTTGCCATGGAGAAGACCCTATTAGAACGTTAATGTTTTTGGGGTCTTGGACTCACACATGATTCATGAAAATATAATCCATCAAATTTAGTTCTTAGTCCGTCGAGTTGAAAAATACTTTGAGAAACCAAAAAAATAAAAAAATAAAACTCCAAAATTCATTTAAAATTTGTCACATACATGGAACATGGCAGCCATGCACAAGTTCTTCAGTTAAAACTTGCTAGTTGTTATCTTCATGTATACATGTAACTATGTAGTGCTATGTGATTACATTCGTATGTAATGATATTTAATAATTGTATATATAAAAATAAAACTAGATTACTTTGATCTATTCCTATTTCATAAAATTTCATAAGCTAGTAAAAAAGTATCTGACATTCTTTATTCGGAACCAAGTAACGGAAATTAAAATGACCAAAGGAGAGATTAAGGAATAATGTCCTGGTAAAATAGAACTGTTAAGGATCCTAATCTTTAATTAACTTTGCGAATTATGATTTATGAAGTCATGTATTTCACTAAGCTCATTCTCATTCTCATTGAGGAATCAAACTAATTAAAATAAATAAATGCTAATTCGCAATAAATTAAAATAAAAACAATAATAAAATTCAGAAATTTTCAATGTTCATAACGAAAAAAAACTAAAAGGAAAAAGAAAAATATCCGACAAGAGGTGGTTACTGCCAAAGAGAAGTGCGAAGCGATAAGAGAGTAAGGCTCAGATTCACTTACACGTCAGAGTCCGAATCAGCGTTGGTTCACCGATCAAATGGCCACCGTAATCGACGGCAAGGCGGTGGCGCAAACTATCAGATCTGAGATCGCGGAGGAAGTGCGCGCCCTCTCTCAAAAGTACGGCAAGGTAATCAATCCCAATCTCGATCCCAATTCCAATCCCGATCTAACCTAATGAAAATTGAGAATTAGAATGATGTAATGTGATTGTGTTGTTGCAGGTTCCGGGGTTGGCGGTGGTGATAGTAGGGAACAGGAAGGACTCGCAGAGTTACGTGGGAATGAAGAGAAAGGCGTGTGCTGAATTAGGGATTAAGTCTTTCGACATTGACCTTCCCGAACAAGTTTCCGAATCCGATTTGATTAAGCAAGTTCACCAGCTCAATGTTAACCCTGATGTTCACGGTATTAGATTTATATTACTTGTTACAATTCCAAGCTTTTATTTTTAGCTCAGTTTGTGGCAAAAAATGTATGCAATCAGGTATATTGGTTCAGCTTCCATTGCCAAAGCATATCAATGAAGAGAAAATTCTCAGTGAAATCAGCCTTGAGAAGGATGTGGATGGCTTCCATCCTCTCAACATTGGAAAGCTTGCAATGAAAGACAGAGATCCACTCTTCCTTCCTTGTACTCCCAAGGTAATGTTACTGAAATTTAGTTTCATGCTTAGTTGTAAGGTTGGTTTTATCCTATGCTGGTTTGCAGTGGTGATGAACTTAGTGTCTCGGCCTATGGGATATAAAGAGATTGAAAAAATGTTGGATAGACATTAATTCATGTTCTGCTCTAGTTTTTGTTTCCTTAACTAATCTTGATGATCAAGAATGTATGAATACAAGTTTGCCTGTGAAATGCTATGTTAAAGTCATACTTCTTATTCATTTACACTTGCTACTTGTAAAAAGGCATGTATGGAACTCTTATCGCGAAGTGGTGTAAGTATAAAGGGGAAGAAAGCGGTGGTGGTTGGTAGAAGCAACATAGTTGGATTACCAGCTTCATTGCTGCTTTTGAAAGCAGATGCAACGGTTACTATCGTCCATTCTCGCACAACTCAACCGGAAAGTATCATACGCGAAGCTGATATTGTTATCGCCGCAGCAGGGCAGCCGATGATGGTAACTAACAAAACATTCCCTTTATTCTTAGTCATTGTAGGATGACATATTGACCCCAGATATTTTTGTTGCTCAGTCAGAACCATGTTTCTCATGAATTAGTTACTGTTAATTTCAGTCTTTCTTCTTGATGTGGAGTTCACCATGATTCTTTGCATTTTCAGATCAAGGGAAGTTGGATCAAGCCTGGAGCTGCAGTGATAGATGTCGGCACAAATGCTGTCGATGACCCGACGAAGAAGTCTGGTTACAGGCTTGTTGGTGATGTAGATTTTGAGGAAGCATCTAAAGTAGCTGGTTGGATTACTCCAGTTCCTGGTGGTGTTGGTCCAATGACTGTCACAATGTTGCTGCATAATACTCTCGAGGGTGCCAAGCGTTGCTTTGAGAAGAACCACTGATATTCCTCTTGATGTATAATTGAATAAAAAAAATAAGAAACAAGGTGTTCACTTTTAGTGGAAGTTCTTTGAGAATCAGTTATAGTATCAAACTGGAAGTTTCGGTTTTTAAACGAGTTTTGTTTTTGTCCTATCTTTTTCTCCTGCACTTGGTTGTATTAGGGATATTCACATGGGGTTTCTGTTAGTGAAATTAAATTAAATTAAATTAATCGATGTAATTCAAACCACAACGAATTATATATGAGGAATGCTAGGGGGCCAGCATTTTTTGTGTTTTTTAACCATCAAGTAGCCATCAAGAATGTTTTTAATAGTGTGAGATTAAATCCAATGGTGTGGGATCATTCAATTTTCTCTTGATGGTTAAATGCTGGCCAAGTTTTCAAAAAACTGCTGGCCCCAAGACTTTCCCATTATGATATTTCGAATTAGATTAAAATTTCTTTCTTTTAAATGGGTCCAAACCGGATCACAGTAATTGGCATGACATATTTGTGAATTGTGATGATGGAGTTTTATTAGGTGCGTTACTGATGAAGCGACGTCGTAGCAGTGAGAACAAAAGAGCACTATAATTTAAGATCCTGAGCGTCGATTTCGAGACATAGTAGTAGATACGGAGGGTAGAGATTATGAGTGATTTTTTTTTTTGGTGACTTGATTATGAGTGATTTGGATAACAGAATAACAGAGAGGAAGGTAGAGATGAATTGAAAAGAAAGCAATGGCTGTAGTTGGAGTTGGTGTGCAGCAACAGTTTTTGTGTTCCTCTGAATCAAAGTGGAGAATTCCAACTACGCCATGCAATCCCCTTACGAACTCCATTCTCATACGCCCATTCAAAAAGATTCAATTTTCAGTCATTTCATGCTCTTCTTCTTCTTCTTCTTCCTCACCACCGTCACAGGCCGCAGAAGCTGAAACTCAAACTGCTGAATCTTGCGTCAATTTAGGTCTTCAGCTCTTCTCCAAAGGAAGGGTATTTTATCGTGGACTTCCTCCTTAATCCCCTTCGTTGTTGATTTATTTATTTTTTTCCTCTGGTTCTCCAAGTATTTGGTCCCCAAAGTTCACTTCTTTTTCTTGGGACTCCTTAGGTTAAGGATGCTTTAGCCCAGTTTGAAACAGCGCTTACCTTGAATCCCAATCCCGTGGAGGCCCAAGCTGCTTTCTACAACAAAGCTTGCTGCCATGCATACAGGTTAATTGCTTGTGCATTCCATTTTGTGTGTATTGTAGTAGTTCTTATAAATTCAGATTTAACTCACTGCATGAATTATTGAATTGTGAGGTAGTAAGGCATTAATCTACTATTCAATAGTTTTCACAGTTTCTGGCAACCGAACATGTTGGTATCTCTAAAGTGACTAATTTATCCGGTTCCTAGCACTTTCTGTTATATTTATTCAATGATATGGAAAAATTCAATTGATTTACATAGGGGCAGTGGTTAGGGTATAGTTCTATTCTATATTTATGATGCTGTCACTGTTGAAGTTGGGAGATTAACTTTACTTTTAATGGTTGTTGTTTGGTTACAAAGAGGGGAAGGAAAGAAAGCTGCCGATAGTCTCCGTACTGCTTTGAGGGAATACAACCTAAAATTTGGTACAATTCTCAATGATCCAGACTTGGCCTCTTTTAGAGCTTTGCCTGAGTTCAAAGAACTACAAGAAGAGGTTTCTTAATTAGTTCTCAACAACTTTACAATGCCAGGTTGCAAAATTTTGAAAGGAATTTATGACCTTCACTCTTGTTGCCATGCAACCAGGCCAGGATAGGTGGGGAAGATATTGGCAACAGTTTTCGGAGAGATCTAAAACTTATTAGTGAAGTTCAGGCACCGTTTCGTGGGGTTAGGAGGTTTTTTTATGTGGCATTCACAGCAGCTGCAGGAATATCATTGTTCTTCACTCTACCCAGGCTAATCCGTGCAATTCAAGGTGGTGATGGTGCTCCTGATCTACTGGAAACTGCAGGGAATGCTGCCATTAACATTGGAGGTGAATATAGAACTACTTAACTTTGTTAAAAATACTGAAAATAAATGTTCAATTTGGGATAGTTAAATTTTTAGTTCACGCTTTTGCAAGTCCTATTTTTTTAACTTAAAAAAATTGTGATTGCATTGTGCAAGTGAATTTTACCTTCATTTAATGACTGAGCACCAGAATCAGCAATGTGCAGGCATTGTTTCTTTTGTGGCATTATTTTTTTGGGACAATAAAAAGGAGGAGGAGCAGATTGAACAAATATCTCGAGATGAGACACTATCAAGGCTGCCTTTGCGCTTAACAACTAATCGTGTAGTTGAACTTGTTCAGCTACGGGACACAGTTAGGCCGGTGAGTATCTATGTTCAATCTCACTTCAAAACACACACACACTTTATCTGTTTGATATTTTTCCCCTTCCTTTTAACATAAAGTCTATGCTTTAACTGAAGCTTGGGTTGTAGGTTATATTAGCTGGGAAAAAAGAAACAGTATCTTTGGCTTTGCAAAGAGCAGAACGATTTCGCACTGAGCTCGTTAGACGTGGTATCCTGTTAGTTCCTGTCATATGGGGAGAAGGTAGGGAAACCAAAACAAAAACAAAAATTGAGAAGAAAGGTTTTGGTCGTCCACAAAAGGCTGCTGAAGCTCTTCCGTCCATTGGGGTAAGATTCACATCACCTTTGCCTTCACGGATCTTTCTCTTCATCTAAAAGTATTGTTTGATGGCAATAACCCATAAAGCTATGTTAGGAAGATTTTGATAAGCGAACACAGTCCATAGCTTCAAAATCAAAGTTGAAAGCAGAAATCAGGTTCAAGGCTGAAGTTGTATCGCAAGCAGAATGGGAACAGTAATATGCTCTTATCTTTACCAGCTTTTGTAATAAATTTTTCTCCATTTTTTTCTGGGAGGAAAAAGAGTAGTTGCTAATAGGTGCATGATAACTTATGTAGGTGGATAAGAGATCAGCAGAAATCTGAAGGAGTTACTGTTGGCGAAGACGTGTACATAATAATGCGCTTAGATGGGAGGATTCGAAGATCGGGGAAAGTAAGTGCCATTTCAGAGAAAACTTCATTTGCTTTCCCTTACTTGATGATGTGATATTTATTAACTTGTCAATTGTCAACAAAACTATGAGCATCGTAATATGACTTTAGTCAAAAGCAGGTTTTACACAAGCATAAGATGCATGAGAGGAATCACATTTGTAAAATACTGTAAGAATCAGTCCATTGTTTTGGATTTGTTTCATTATGTGATGGCTTGTTTGAAAAGCTTGATGATCATTAAGAAATGGTTGTAATACTGGTTTCAATTCTTTTGTCATCTTAGTTGCAGCAATCACGAAATTTATCATTTGACTAGCTAGAAGAATTGCATTAAGGGTTATTATTATTTTTTATTTTTTCCCTGATTGAATATAACATATACTCCTTTTAATGCTATGCCACTATCAGTTACATACCAACAAAATTTCTACTGAATTTGCAGGGAATGCCTGACTGGCAGCAAATTGTGAAGGAGCTACCAGAAATGGAAGCATTTTTAAGCAAGCTGGAAAGATGAGAAATTTTACATGGCATACTTTTGTTACAGAATTTCTAGAGTGCAAGTATTTATTTATGTCTCACAGAAATATTTATGTGTACATCATTCCTTCACGATCATTACTGACAGTTGCAAAGTGTTACAACTGAGACTTATTATGAATGGAAAAATAAAAACTATACCTTGGCAACAAACTTAATTTGTACTTAACCCAAGTCTATTTTTGTGCTACATAAATTCTTGGTTATAATCATCACCTAGCAGTTTGGTCTATATATAGATCCATAATCAAAGGTTAATGGGTGCATAATCATCCATTATGCAATGGATATGGCCTATGGGATGAATAATGTGTAAGCCAGTACAATATTCTATTATCATGCTTATAAATAATATAACTCTGGCCATTCTTTATCTTTTTCTTTTACTATTTTTTTCACTTTTCTTATTTGAGATAAGACTATAATGGCAACGATTTCTTAAGAAGGTTTATAATTTTCCCAGTCCAACTGTTAACTGTTAATAGTTTTAGTGTTAAGCTAATAACATTCTAGAACTGATAATGGTGGCCACTGGCCAGTTTTTGCATGTTGAAAAATTATTTAAGCAAGTAGACACATCATTAACCATTGAATCAAATATTCTTTGGTCACACTTGTGTATGATTAATCCTTTTAATTGTTTGCTTATAATTTCGTGGGTACATTGAAGCCATAAGTGCAGTATGAATGAAGGAACTTGAAAAAAGGCTTCCACTCTCCAGGATCAGTTTCTCATTGATACTTATCCAACCGAATTTTGCGGTTAAAAGATTTGTGGTCGCCTCACGTGGCAAATCTGATTTCAAAGCCAACATTCATTTTGTTTGAATTAGAATTCTGCGTGATTCACACACAGGCCGAATAGATTATTAGCGTTTAAGTAGTTAATGGTTTGAATTGAGAGCAAGAAAATGAAGTTAATGCTTTGAATGTAAACCCCGTATCATCGATTCTCCCTAACTCATTGTTTATATCGTTTTCTTGGTAGGTTTTGAAGGCTATCCATTTTATCGTCTACCCAACTTTCTTCACTGCAATTGGAACACATTTGAACTTGAACATTACAATACCTTGTAAGCTATGATACTGATAGGTTCTTGTTTTTCTTTTAGGTGGTTGTTGTCTGTTGAAATTTTGTGCATCTCCTAATCCGGCAAGTTAAGGACTAATCCGCTGTGAATCAGAACTCCATTCAAGGGTTTGCGCCGACCAATGAATTGCTGCATACACAAGGCATAATTCGAATCTCAAATACCTGTTTAAACGGACGAGAAAGAAAATAAACCAAAGAATTAGATATATATTTTTTAAATCCATTAATATATATAAAATTGTCCATGTTTATCAAATTGAAATGCTTATTAAACAAGTTAAGTTCCCACTCACACTCTCCAAGTAAGAAACTTGTATAAAATGGAAACAATGTAGAAAGTTGAGAGAAGAATAATAGCACCATATTTGTAACTCTTAAGCATAAGCAATGGCAAGTGCCTTTGTCCTCCTAACCTTGTTTATGTTCACGGTAGTGATGTCCATGTCTCTGCCTAAGGCAACCGCCGTAGGCGACCATCGCCTAAGGTTGGTGGCAATGAGAGCAAGAAGTTGCCAAGGCTCCATAGAAGAGTGCATGGAAGAGGGTGAGTTGGTGGGGATGGAGTCTTCATCATCGCACAGGCGCATTCTAGCAACGTCGCAGTACATAAGCTATCAAGCGCTGCAGCGGAACACAGTACCATGCTCTCAAAGAGGTGCTTCCTACTACAACTGCAAGCCAGGTGCAGAGGCTAATCCTTATACCCGTGGTTGCGCCACCATCACTCGTTGCCGCAATAGTTAGCACCAATTTCTTGCATCTTCTTATGGACTCACCATCAAGTTTCTTATGTTATTCCTATGTGTACTTATCATTATCAGGCTTTTTCTGTTCTAATATGTTTGTGCTTTTTCATTTGATAAAATTTCCACCGGTGATTTCCATGGAAACATGAAGCACATATCTACATATAATATTTTTGCTTTCCTGATTTAACAATTTTATATAATGAGTTTAATCGTAAAAATCTATATTGTTTTAAATGCAGAATTGCAAATCTCAAAATCTATATTTATTTATGCATGTACATGCATCTAAGCAAGCATAGGGAAGTGCAAGTCAAAAATAGTCAAATGAAATGAGTTAAATAGTAGTACTTAACACTTATTTTTGTTACCTCTGTCAATGATCTTAGTTTCCTCGCTGCTTCTTCAAAGCCCACGTGCGGATAATACTATTTTTCAATCACGTATCTAACTCAACTCTTCTATCATTGCTTGCTGTTCGGAAGAAAATAAGACAAACAGAAAAAGGTGTTGAAATTAATCACTAGTAACAGATTTATTTGGGTTAAAACCACTTTCCATGCTACTAATATTTTTCAATGATTCCGTCGGAATGCGAGTCTAAAGCCTCTGCTGATAACTTGATATACATATGGGATTATGTGCCAATTGAAAAGTGAACAAGTTCGAGGGTGTTCATGGATCATATCCGCAAATCTGTGATAGATATCCGCATCCGATCCGCAGTCTGATCGGATCGGATTGCGGATATCAGCTCTACATCCGCGGATCCGCACAATAATAATTAAAAAAGTATATATATATATATATATATATATATATATATATTTGGTATTATATTTATTTGTTTGTATATTTTAGTTAGTAGTTATTATTCATATATTATTTTATTTTATTTTTGTTATTTAAAAAAAATGATTAATAATATTTTAGGAATAAATAGGTTTAAAAGTGTGAAAGAAATATTTTTATTGAATTTCTTTTACTTAGAAATATGATTAAAAAGAGAATGTTCAATTATGCGGATATATCCGATATCCGATCCGATCCGCAAAGACACTTAAAAAATGCGGATATTATATCCGATCCGATGAGAATTGTGCGGATTGGATCGAATTTTCATCCGATCCGATCTGCGTACACCGTGAGATTAAGTAGATGTGAAATTGGATAGCGCACCAAGATTCATTCTTCTTTCCCAGGAAACATGGGAGATGCTATGGTTCCTAATATTATATTAAGGCCCAAGATTCCCCAACATGGATAATGGATTGCTCCCCAAAGTTTAGACTTTAGATAACCACAATATTACATTACAGACACAGTACAGTACAGTGAAATCGAATACAAAATCTACTCTCATTTGTATATTTAAGGATGGATTTGTCATTATTACAATGAAAAACAAATAATAGAGAATATTATAATTAAAAAAGTGAACATTCCATCTCTAATTTATTTCATCTTCCACTCCATTCCATTCCATTCATTTCTGATTCTATTGTAACCCATTTTGCCAATGAAAACAAGGTTTGATTAAATCTGAAAACTGATACGTAGAAATTATGCAGAGCAGGTGCGAAGGATAGCAAAGTAATCACAATATTCGCAATGTAAATCAATAGGTAATAATATCCTCATCAAATAACACATGATCATATCCCATGTCGAAATGGCAAACAATTAGTCATCAGTACTCTTTTTTTTTTTATAAAAGAACAGTACGATATTTTGTTTAACTACAAAGGAGAAAGTGCACTCATAGGTACATAGCAAATATATGAATTCTGAACCACTGATAAACACAGAACCAACAGTACCAAAATCCTGATGTATACGACACAAGAATATAAGGCAGTTGAAACACGAAAATGACACTTAAGCTGAACCCTCCTCTTTGGAATCTTCTGGTTTGGTACCTCCTGCAGGCGAGTTCTCCACTCCCATCTCTGCCCTTAGGTCATTGATGCTTTGCTCCAACTCATTTATACGGTTTCCCATCTCATCAAGTGCAATGAAGTCAAGGAAATCAACTATTTCAGCAACTCAATTTGAATAAATCAACAATACCCATGTAAGAATTGGCATCAGTTTCCACCTGTGCCAACATGACACTGCAGATACAGAAGTACAAAACCTTACAATGCATTGGGGAACAATTTGCAAATGCACAACCACGGTAAGGATGTATTTTCTTTGGGTTATGCTACGTGTACACCAAAAGTCAGCCACCAGTATAAAATATATGCTAGAATATAAATAAATATTGAAAATAAATTAAACCACACAGCTGGCTGATTTTAGTGGTTGATTTTGGTGTACAAATAGCATTTTCCATTTTCTTTAAAGGGAAAATGACCCCTAAGATTTAACTATGCATGGAAATAATTAATTATTCATTCAGCTATGCATGCACAGTTGCACACCAACATGTCTGTTTTTTCTAACCTATTCTATAACATGGGTGTTTGCAGACTTGATGCTGAGATGCAAATAATAACTCAAGTTTTCAAAGCACAAAAAATTCAATTATTTAAACACACAAGAACCAAATTTAAAAGGATATTCTTTGTGACGATGGAGTCAGACATTGTCTGGAATCTATTTTGCTGCAAAAAAAATTCTTATTAGTAAAAGTGAAATATATTGAAATTCAGCAAATCAGCAATGCAGCTCTTATATACATCTCACCATCTGCTGAAGAAGATTTTGCACCTGGAAAAGGATAGAAGGAATGACATTGGTCAAAACTGATTACATTCAAGAGAATGACAGCAGCAATTTAACTCATTAAACTATAATCCCATCCCAAACGTTACAATCTAGGACAATACTCTACACATTTCCACTCTCATAATGGAACATGGCACACCAACCACTACCAGCATAGGTAAATGTAAGTAGCAGAAGGCAGTAATGAAAACCAAATATTAAAAATAAGTAGCTCAAGATGTAAAATAGTAAGCTAAAATGTTCTCAAATGCTATTATAATGCAAAGCAAATTTGTATATTCCCACTCTCATCATGAACATTGGGATGCAGAGGATAACTCATAATCAACAATCAGTAAATAATTTATTAAAATGTGAGAACATGCAATAGATGAGCAAAACCATTAATTCTTCTTGATAGAGAAAAAGCTTAACAACTTACAAAAACTGTCATATCAGCAGTGCTTTGCTTTGGGTCTTCCGAATCTTGTCCGTCCTGCAATTACAAAACGTCACAAAGCCAATCGAAACAGAACGAAGGCAACAATGCAAAATCTAGGTATTGAAAACCTTAAAACATGAAATGAATCTAAAATAGGTAGCATCAACGGGAACACAATCAAAGAGGATTCTCAATCATGCGAAGTCCAATTTGGGGGGTAAATCTGTGGTTCGGTAAACGTAGGAAAAGGATTCTGAATCGAAGAGGCATAATTAAGAGGCACATTGATGAGCGCTTTAGGGAATCGAGTTTCAGAAACCCTAATAGGGTCGAAATTTGAAATTAAGATCCGGAAATGAGAAAGGATTATGAAAATGAAAGGAAAAGAAGAAGAGAGAGAGAGACTAACCATGATGATGATGAACGCAGCAGCTCCACCTACAAAACGGCGACTCTTTCTTTTCCAATATTTTGAAACCGAAAAAAAATTGCGATTGCAATCCACTCTCTCACGAACTCACTCCTCTGTATTTTTAGTCCCGTTGGGTTCGATGGGTTCCTCTGCAATTACAATATTGACCTTTCATTGGTTTGGCTTCTTTTCTTTACATGTGTAAATTAACTGAAAATACTGTTATTATAATAATAATAATAATAATAATAATAATATAGAGTTAGAGATCAAACTCTATTTATGATAAAATGATAAATAAAATAAAAACTGTGCTGCATCTGTAGGTGTATGATCTTTCAAATTTTCAAATGAAGTATCGATGGGTATTCTCGTCATTTGACATAGGCAAAATTGAAGAGCATTGAGCGGCATTCCGTTCAATTTTATTCTTTTATTTATTTTTTCATATTCAAATTTGAATAGCTCATGTCATGGCATTTTTCAATTTTTGCACTTCATTTTTTTGTGGTTACAAAAAAATACACTTCTTTTTTTAGGTTTATTATGTCACATGGTTGCATGGTCGATCAATATAATCAGGGAAAGAAACAAACACATTAGAATATTAGATAGAAGAAAATAAGATTGTCCCTTACGATGCAGTTGCACTTCTACCATACAAGTATATTTATAATTTTTTTATTATTTCTAAAACTTAAAGCTAAAATAATTTACTGAAAGCACATTACTATTAAGTATTATACTATTATCAACTAATATCAGATTTGTTATTGTATATATTTAATAAATGAAACAAACGGGTTAACAAGTGCTATTAATCCAGTAGCTAAGATACTACTCTTTATTTTTTGGGTTATGAATGGCAACACTCCTTTTAAGACATGCAAGTATGCAACACAAACCATCACTAAATAATAAATATCCGTGCAAAACTTCACAGTAAGTTACAAGGTAAAGAAAACATAAAGCAGAAAACTTGTCAAAATGTGACAGTCAAGATCTAAAGCGATTGCCATTCCTATGTTGCCTGAAGATACAACACAAAAATTTACATCAAAGGGGAAACTCATTTATCCAGTCATCCGTTGAAGAACCTTTGAACTATTTGTGTTTGCGAGAGGAAGGTTTATCTTGTGCATAAGGATACTCTGGTGGAGCAGACCACAAACCCCACAGAATAACTAAGTGAAGGCACAAAAGCAGAGCTGACGAGAGATTATTCGAAGGGAAGATATTCCAGCAGACCTCCACTCCGATGAATAAAATCAAGCTGATCGATAATACAGATATATGGATCTTTAATGGCAAAAGAAAAAGCCATGAAAATTGAAAGTAAAGCGAGGAACGTGGATTAACCTACCGCAGCAAGGTTGGGTATTGTGTTCTCCACAACAAGTAAGGTAAGCTATAGAAGTACCTGTACAATAGCCAAATTACAAGATTTAGCACCATTGCACTTGTTACTTTCTTAAAATGTAACAGAATAAGTAGCTGGCAATAGAGTTGGTTTACACAACTGCACAGAGGCTGGTTAAACCAAGAAACTTATTCATCTAAAGATAGTAATAGCAATAATTACAAATCCCAGCAGACTTACCACGAATAGAACTGATAATGCAATGACCGAGCACATACAATGCCAATGAAATTCCCAACAAACATAGTTGTCACAATATCTGATTAAAAGGCAAGATTCAGTATAACTTGTCACAAAAAGTGGAAGTACAATTATCCACTTAAATCCTGAATGAAAATGTTTACTCACGTTCTTTAGTGAGGATCTTGATGCTTGATGAACTACTCTTGCCAAACTTTGGAGAAGCAGAGGAAAAGAAAAGTGCAAACCTCAGCTTCATAGAGACAATTCTGGAATGCAGAAAGTTGAGAAGCCCTCCTTCATGTCTGTGAGCAATTAAATAAGTAAACATAAAAAATCCAGCTGCACAATATCTCAATCAAGTGTACAGCAGAATCCTACATATCACTATCATGACAAAAACGTTCATAATGCAAGTCAATGGATGGTCATTATTAAATCGTTATCATGTTCAAGCTATCTGTTGCATCAAGACTTCTGGTCAGTCGTATTAATTTGATTGTAATAATTAAGAAAACTTTTGCAACAATCCTTTCGGGATAGAATTTAAGGAAAAATAAATAAATAAACATTTTTACCTACTTGCACCATCTATAATGCGCAAACAAAGCAAGTAATATGAGGTGAGCAGCCAACAAAAAGATTGCAAATCCCTTGGACACAAATACTGGTTCAGGGATGAATTTGAAGTTGACAGACCTGATGACATATAAGTAAATAATATTAATATATCAGAAAACATAATAGAAACTATTAAAAAGATTAGAGAGAGAGAGGGGGGAGAGGGGGGAGGGATACATCAAATTCAAAATACAAACTAAGAGCACAAGTACCAGAAATGGATGAAGACACGGCCAAGATTGAAGGCTCTTGATATGTATGCAACCGAGTGTGAAACTAGGAAAGGAAGCCCCAATAATATCTGTAGGAGTATTTTACCGTAGAGTAGTTAATCAATGACAGCAAACCTGGCCAGTGCTTACTCTTGAGAACAAATTGTTCTTGAAGCCTAATATGACCAACTCACCTAACAATGTGGAAAGAATATTTAAGAAATACACCAAGAATTGATCATCACGATATTTGATCACATTGTAAACCATTTTGAATAAAGTAACAAGAATATCATGAAAAAGGGTTAACATTTAACAACTGTTTTCAAGGAAACAGGTATGGACCTGAACCAGTGCTGCACCAGCTAATGCCCAAAACACCCCGATGATATCCATAGACTGCAAATATTTGGAGTAAAGGAGATTATATGAGCGCATTTGGGACGATTTCAAGCAGATAATAAATACAACATGCTCAACTGTCAATATTATCTGTACCTTTAGCATGAGGAGTAGTAAAGGTGGAGCATAAAGAAGCACATTCATCTTTACCGAAACAGCAACACTAACAAATAATTAGAGAAGTCTTGTAAACACTTTGACCTTATAGAAAGATGATTTCAGAGAGAGAGCACAATTACCTGAACACAATCAAACCTAGATTCCACCTTCTGTGCATGAGTAAGAGTAATGCAGCATGAAGAAACATCATGGCCACACAATCATTGAAGAGACGAAGCACGAAGATAGAATGCACTCTTTTAGATAGAGAAAGTAAACAAAAGGCCCACCATGGAAGCTGTCAAAGAATTTCAAAACAGTGTGAATCAAGACCAATGACAAATCACAAGGTAAGAGTTGGAGAAAGATCAGCAATTAAGATCCTTTAGGGCTCCAAAATGTGTTTCTTGTTTCTTTGTGGTACGTATGACTTATACAATTAGTTGAATGAAGGCCGTGTGAAAAAGAGTATGAAGAAGCACATCCGAAGAGGCATAATGGAGGTTCCCTTACCACATCAGTTTTCACATAGATTAAGAGAATGATTGCCAGATTAATGATATACAAGATTCCAAACAAAATCTGCAGTAACAGAAAGAGAAACAAGCAATAAGCCACAATATCAAGTATTATTACTCCCATGAATTCACCAGTCATTGAACCATACTGAGTACTCTTCAATTGTGAATATTTTCAATAAAACATCACACCACATGACTAGCATATTAGTATTATAAATAGAATGCTGCATCAGCAAAGGCAATTCCAAATTTCAACTAAATATAAGTTACAATAATCCTTGAAACGAAATGAATGTATGAATGAGAAAGATAGTGACCTGAGCAGGGTAAACTTGTCCAGCAGTAAGATACTGAAATGCAGAATAAATGTAAAGGAAGCCAGCAGGGTAAACAAGAGGGCCAGTGTCACCTTTCAGGTTTCCGTAATCTCTCTCCCCTTCCAGAAACCCAGTCACCTGTGACATATAAGCATCCCAATCTATCTTCGTATCTGAAATAATAAAAAATTCAACAACAAAGATCAAATCGGGAACCGTTTCATCATATTGTTTTGAATTCTGGTTTTGGTTCAAACTTACACGGGACGAATGCGATTATGAGAGCGACGAGGACGGCATCGGCGAAGAGAAGAGAAGCTGCGAAGGGTATTTTGGGGTTTTGGAGAAAAGTGATGGGTTTTGATCTGTTTCTGGGCGGTGGTGCGGAGCGCGTCACCGATTGAACAGCCATGGTTTCTGTGCTCTTCAGTTTTCTTTCTCCTCCTATTTCCATTTCCCACCACTCCGTCTCCGATCATGAACAAACGGAAACGCTTTCGGACTTTCTGTCATCGTTTTTTTTCCTTCTACTTTTTGGTCAACAAAACAATCTGGGTTGAAGCTTGAAAGGCCCACCTTCACTATAACTCTCACTTTGGTCTTAACTCTTGAGTCTTAACTATTGCAGAGGCCCGGTGCAGTGGTGCACCTTAACAGAAACAAATTTTATTGCATACCAAAAAAAAACTTATTAAGATGAATATTATAACTTCATAATTTATTATTTTTTTATCCTTAGTCATTAATATTTAAAATTAAAAATATGTTATTAAATTTGTAGATTAAAAAAATTAGATTAATAACAAAAAATATGATAAAAATAATAAATTTTGATAATTTTTTAATATTTTTTATTATCTGACAAAAAAATTATTATAATCAATTTAAATTGTTCCGGTTGTTTATTTATTAATTTGTTTAAATAAATATTATGAATTTAAATTTTATTTTGTGTATATAATAATACATTGACTACCAACAAATTTTTAAATAAATTTTTTGTCTTTGATGAATTAATTATTGACTTCCAGATAGAAAAATACCATTAAAAAAATAATTTTTTATTATTTTATTTAGTAAAAATTAAATATAAAATAAAATAAATAACCATATAGATTCTAATTTTTTATAAAAAATTAACTACCATATATATATATATATCAAAAATCAATCATTATATATGTCGTTTATATAAAATAAAGAATAGACTATAAAATATAAATTAAAAATAATTTAAATAACATATATATTTATGTACATGAAACTAATTTAATAATTAGTTATATATATTATTTTATAAAATAAATAATAAAAAATTTAATTTAAAATTAAAATTAAAATTGAATGAACTTAATTTAATTACAAAAGATGACTCATAAAATAAAAAAAATTATATTTATATTTTTAAAAATCTTATCTCTAGAAAAGAGATTTGTAATACTAAACATGACTTATAGCATGATGATCCAAAAAATTAGTGTCACTACTATGTGACAACGAGCATGAAACTAGAAGAAGAATTAAATAAAATAAGTGGTTTGCTTGCATCTTCGGTCAGTGTTTATATTGAATTTAGGGGTAAAAAGGATATAGTTTAGTTAGGATAATTTTTTATTTAAATTAAAAATATATAATATTTATCGATTTAAATAAACGTGTAAGTATTTATCAAAATACATTTTTTAAATTTATAGGGCAAGATATAACTTTTAAAAATTTGATTAATTTAAAAATAAAAATTAAATTAATATTGTTTTAATAGTAATTTTTTTCATAATAATATACGTATTTTTTTATAATATTTTTTTAATAATAATATACGTAATTTTAAATTTACAAAAATATTGTAACATTTATAAATAAAAATTGTCCTGCACATTCGAACGTATCTCGAATGCAATGTGTTAAGGCAAATTAAATCCATATCCCGGATGCATCGACACTGGCACGGGCCATATCACAGCACGGGGCAGTGCATCCGAGATACATTCGTACTGTGGTTTTCTCCACTGCATCCGAGATGTAACTCAAAATGTATTTTGATAAATACTTACGCGTTTATTTAAATCGGTAAATATTATATATTTTTAATTTAAATATAAAAAAATCCAGTTTAATTAAGTTTTAAACAAATAAAAACCCTGCCAATAAGTTATAGCTCAAATGGCATAGTCTCTCCATACTCAATTAAGAGATTGCGGGTTCGAGTCTCCTATATTTGGTAAAAAAAACAAATAAAAATCCTAGTAGAGAAAGAGTACGTACTTACTCCGTACTCAGAGAGAATGACTAATTGGACCAGAACCGTGACTTTGGGCTACGTATGAGAGGAGCTGAATCAGGGGTGAAGACCGGGTCGGTTAGCGGATCTAAAGCACGCATGGCTTCTTCCAAACAGCAAGGGGTGAAGGGCAAAGCTGTCTCCATTGCGGTGCTGACTTTTACTGTCATTATCAAAAACGGACACAAGAGGTTGCACCCTTCTTCGTTGCAGAATTCGTCGTCGACTCCGGACTGCCTTGGACTTTGGCTGAGGTTGGTCCTTTTTACAATACAATTGTTTTATGGATTATTTAGATTTAAACTTTCTATTTTGGAATATTAGAGGGGCCTCTAATAAATTGGCCAGGGTTCATAGTAAGGAGTTAGCGAATAAATTTCACCCTACTTTTTTTATTATGTTTGAAACTCATATTGCTTTCGAGAGGATGAAATCTTTTTGGAATAATCTAGGTTACCAGGGTGTTGGTATTGTTGAGGCTAATGGTCATAGTGGGGGTGGGTTCTATGTTCTAATTCAAATATTTTTGTGGAAGTATTGGATGTAGTTGATCAATGCATCAGCTTTGAAATCACTATGGGCAATACATCTAGTTACTGCAGTACAGTGTATGATAATCCGCATATACATCGGCGTAAAGAACTGTGGGGTGACTTGACAAGGATTGCTAATATGATCCACGGACCTTAGATTGTGTTAGGAGACTTTAATGATGTTCTGTTGCAGAGTGAAGTTAGATGGGGGCAGTTTAGACTTGCCAGAGCAGAATAATTTGCGAAAATATTGGAGAATTGTGGGCTGTTTGATATAGGGGTTATTGGGAGAAGATTCACTTGGTACAGGAAGGTGAAAGGTGGGGTGCGGGTGGCTAAGAAACTTCATAGAGCAGTCATCAACCAGGACTGGTGACTAATGTTTCCGGAGGCTTATACTGAGGTGTTGGTGCGCCTTCACTCTGATCATTGCCCGTTGTTCACTAGGTGCAAGATGGTAGAGAGGGCTACCAAGGGCCATCGTCCATTCAGATTCCAGGCTGCATGGATGACTAATCCTCTTTTTAGGAATATTGTTGATACAGCTTGGAATAGAGGAGCTCCGGATGTAGTAAAATGTTTCTTGGAGGTTCAAAAAGATGCAACTAGCTTCAATAAAAAGGTTTTTGGCAATATTTTTGTTAAGAAAAAGGGAGTTGGAGAGTCTTTTGAATGACGTTCAGATTACTCTGGAGAGTCGGGAGGATCAACAGCTTAGGATCAAAGAGCAACTTTTGCATCAGGAACTGAATGCTGTCCTTCTTCAAGAAGAGCTGTTGTGATATCAAAAATCTAGAGAACAATGGGTGAGATGTGGAGATAGAAATACAAAAAAATTTTATCTGTAGACAGTTATCAGGAGAAAAAGGAACAAAATTCATGGGTTATTTTTGGAGGATGGGTCTTGGGCCACGGAAACTACGACCCTAGAAATGGCGGCAAATTATTTCTTTCAAAAACTCTTTTCTACAAGGGAGGATATTGACCTGGACGCCATGGGGCCTTTTCCTTGCCCGTCTCTTAGTACTGAGACTTGTCAAAAGTTAGTGGAACCGGTGACATCTGAAGAGGTTAAAAGAGCTGTGATGACCATGAGTTCGTTTAAAGCCCCAGGGCAAGATGGATTTCAAGCAATTTTCTACAAAGAGTTCTGGGACTCTCTTAGCAACGATGTGTGTGGACTGGTCAAGCGAGCCTTCGACGGTGAGCCAATGAATGCGGCTATTTTCGATACTCTCATTGTTCTAATTCCTAAAGTGAAAGTTCCCTCTTCCTTACGGGAGTTTTGGCCTATTAGCTTATGTAATGTAATTTATAAAATTGTCATAAAGGTTCTAGTTAACAGGTTCAGACCTTTCCTGTCGGAGATCATTGGTCCTTTGCAAGGAGGGTTCATTCTAGGAAGAGGAACCACAGAAAATATTATCATTGCTCAGGAGATTATGCACTTCATGAGGAACACCAAGTCTCGAAAAGGTACCATGGCGTTCAAGATTGATTTGGAAAAAGCTTATGACAAGGTAGATTGGCGTTTTTTGGAAGCTACTTTGGTCCGGTTTGGGTTTCCAAAGGCTACCATTAATCTTATATTGAATTGTGTGACTTCCTCTTCGTTGGCAGTATTGTGGAATGGGAACAGGCTCCAAAATTTCAATCCAAAGAGAGGGTTGAGGCAAGGAGATCCTATGTCTCCTTATCTATTTGTACTCTGTATGGAAATGCTTGCCTGCTTTATCTCTCATAGAGTTTCCCAAGGTTTGTGGAACCCAGTTGCGGTTTCTAGAAACGGACCACGACTCTCTCATTTGATGTTTGCATATGATCTTTTACTTTTCTGTAAGGCATCGAAAGCTCAAGTAATAGAGGTCATGCATTGCCAGGACTTGTTTTCTAGAGCGTCAGGTTTGAAGGTAAATCTTCATAAGTCAAAGGCCCAGTGTTCCAAGAGGGTGTCGGAGAGGAGAAAAGAGATTCTCTCAGGGGTTTCTAACATCCGGTTCTGCGATGATTTGGGTAAATACCTGGGAATTAACATCGATCATGCCAGAGCTTCCAGAAAGACGGCTCAGGAGGTTATTGAAAAAATTTCGAGGATGCTCTCCAGTAGGAAAGGATGCCTGCTGAATAAGTTAGGGAGGCTTTGTCTTGTTAAATCGGTTATGGCCTTTATCCCGATTTATGAAATGCAAATTTCTCTTCTCCCGAAGTATGCATGTAATAAAATTGACTCCTTGATGAGACAGTTCTTGTGGAAAGGCCAAGCGACTGGCAAAGGGCTACCTCTGGTCAGGTGGGAGGTCGCCATAACTCCTAAAAGGGTAGGAGGATTGGGTATTAGGGATACTTCCTATGCTAACATGGCGGTTTTGGGAAAGTTGGTATGGGATTGTCTAAATAATAGTGGGAAGTTATGGGTGCAGGTTCTAAAGCATAAATATCTCCAGAATCAATCTGGTATGAATGGAAACAGTAGAAATTCTTCATCAGCTACCTGGAAGAACATTGTTAGTGCCTATGAGCATCTCAAGGAAGGGCTTCATTGGAATATTGGAGATGTCCACAAATCAGTTTGGTATGATGAGTGGACTCCTTTTGGTAAGCTTTGCAACATTGTTCCTTATGTACATAATTCTGAATCAGATTTCATTGTGGCTGACTTGTGAAAAGGGGTGTCTTGGGAGGTTGATAGTCTTACCATGCCTATTCCGCATGAGATTAAGCAGTTTATTTGTGGTATGAGATATCCTAGTTCGACTGAGTTGGAGCCACAATGGGAGTGATGGCCTGCAGCAACAAAAAAGTATAGTGCAAGGGAGGGTTACAGATGGTTATTAAAGAAAACATTTAATTGAAATTCCAATAGTAATTGGAACTGGTTGTGGAAAACAAACATTTCGGAGAAGTTCAAATTTACTATGTGGCTTGGCTTACATGATGCTCTACCAATTGAGACCTTTCGATTCAAGCGGCATTTAGCTTCTTCAGATATGTGTAAAAGATATAACAAGGCGCATGAGACTATGGAGTATTGCCTTAGAGACTATGAACGATCAAAGACAATTTGGCATATGTTGGATCCTAGTATCCTGGACTCGACGGCTGGTACTGTTCTTGAAGAGTGGTTTCGGAAGGCCTTGGCTAATAATGAGGCGTTCTTTGGTGCAGGGCTTTGGTGGGTATGGAGACATAGGTGCAATGACATATTCAATACTGACAACCCTTGGACATACCACAAGGTTGTTGCCTTGGCCAGAATTACCGCCAAGGACTTACAGGTTTACAGGAATCAAAATAATACCTTTAGGTCTCTCCGAAATTGCCTGTGTTGGGAACCACCGGTAGGCAATAATTTTAAAGTTAATTGTGATGCAAGCTTGTATATGATTCAAATTTAGTGGGATTTGGGTGTATTATTAGAGATTCTAAGGGAGATTGGATCTCGAGCTACTCTGGAAGCATTCCCCATTGGTCTATCATCAGATGTGAATTATTTGCTGCTTGAAGGGGGCTAGTTTTAGCTTGGAATTGCGGTTTGAGAAATATTATATGTGAAACGGATTGCCTTGACATTCTGCCCATCATGCATGAGCTTACAAGTGGATATTCATATGAAGTAACAGATTTGGTTCACAAGATTCAGGAGCTTTTATCTCGTCCTTGGCTTGTTCACGTTGAATGGGTGTCCCGAGAAGCAAATAGAGCTGCGGATTGGATGGCTAAATATGGTGCCAAGAGTAACTCTAATCATGTTATTTGGTTTGAGCCTTGTGTTGATCTCCAGCAAATCATCCACTCAGATATAGGATAGTATTTGCTTTGTTTTTTTTCTTGTTTAGACACAAAAAAAAAAACAAATAAAAATAAATAAAATCTGATTGAGTAGTAAAAACTCAAGAGACACAATCTCCACCAGATCCTCTCTTTATCGGGTCTAATAGCAAATATCTATAAAACTCGAGTTAATACTCAAATTGGCCCTAAATTTGATCCCTGACTTAATTTAGCCTCTCAAGATTTCAATTGACTCTAATTGTACCCTAAAATTTTGATCTGTGCCTCAAATTGGCCCTTACATCATTTTTCATCACCGAAAAACTGACCTGACAATTTTGGTTAACACCTGACACCATAGCAGTTAGATGACGTGGCAAAATATTTGAAGGCATCAATTTAACCCATAAAAATTTCAAATAAAACCTAGCAGCACCAATTTTTTCAAATCACAAGACTGTCTCCAAGAGTTGAGAATAATGTTGGGGAGCAGAAGCCAAGGCTCAAGTAGCTCTAGTAGAGCTCGTTCGCATGGTGGCTGGGTGAAAAACGCACACCGTGATAGAGGTGGGAAGGTTCTGCATTGGTGCGGTTGTGGGTTGTATCCTATTCTTTGGTGGTCTGGGATGGATTCCGACCCAGAAAGACCATTCTATGGATGCCCTAACTATAATGCGAGTTAGTTAAATTGTTGCAAGTTGATTGTGTGTCTTATTTCTCAAATTCCTGTTGGTTTTGTAGTTGTTCTTCCTCTTAATTTCTTTTTTATTTTTGGTGTTGTAGACTAACGGTAAGAGATGGTGCGGTTTTTTTAAATGGGCAGATGTTAAAGAAGAAGAAGCCATAATTGGCAAAAATGAAAGTTCAATTAGTGAATACCATTAAAAAATATCTCTCGAATGGAAAATTAGTGCAGTTGAAGCTAAAATTAGAATATTAAAAATGTGAAATATTATGTTGTCTGTGTTTGTTATTATTTTTGGATTTGTGATTGTAGCTTATGGATTAGGTGGGATGAAATATATGTAACTATGATATCAGTTATGTGAATAGAGTATTGTTATGTATTTGATGACAAAATAAAAAATATAATTTTATGTTCTCTTAGTAATGATATATCTTGTAAAAATGCTTTAAAAGTGAGATTATATGAAAGAGGAGGTATAACTTATGACCAAATAAGTATCAAAAGAGTATAGTTTGATCAAATTGGTCAAGCGGTTATGAGTTTGTATATGAAGACAAGATCAAGAGCTGGTTCTAATAACTATATATGTAGTATGCACTTTCATTAGTGAATAAATTTAAGTATATAGTTTATTTGTTAAAACATTGAATACAAAATATCATAGTTATTAATCATTGTCAATATCACAGCATTAGGAATAGCAGTATCTGTATCATACTTTAAATATCCTAAATAACATAGTTTTAAAATATCCTAAACTAAAATAGATTATTCTACATAACAGAGTATCAAAATATCAAAAGAGCACAGTTTGATCAAATACTCTCTACAAAATATGTTATACACAACTTCCAGTCAACATTGCAAATCGTTTTCTATTTTGTTGTTGGTGGTTTGAAGTTCGGGGTGGGGACGAATTTCATAAACTCTACCAAGCGTGCAGATGTCCCAGAACTTGCTCCTTGAATTGGGTCTATCTTGAAAGTTATTTTCCGCTTAGATTGCAACTTGTCAGGCCTTGTCACCTATTGTGGAGGTGGAGGTGGGTTTGATGGAAGGACCTAGTGAAATTGTTAACAGAATCAGTGACCAATACAACTCAATAAATAAAATCAATCAATATATAATCAAATAGTATCAATCAATTGGATCTAACCAACATTTACTCGTGTATTATAAACCAATACAAATCAGTTAACAGTTAATAAAATATTAGAAATCAATCACTACCTGTTCTTGATTTTCTGGCTGTGAGGGTGAGTACAATCTTTGAAGCGTGTGCATTATCAACAGCTTGAAGCGGTGCTAATAGAGAATTTTCATTAATCTCATCAGCTTGTATGTCAGCAGTAGTAGCATTTGTTGGATCTGTAGTTTCTCCAGCCTTAGAATCTTTTTCTTTTGCAACAATAGCCACTGCTGCATTAGCAAGGGCACTAGCAAGGTCATCAACCTTTCTATGAGTGCAACTCCTCTTTGTATGCCCTCTCATACCACAATAAGTACATGTGAATTCTTTGTATTTTTTCTTCAACTTGGTTTCAGTCTTTGACTTCTTAACACCAGATGGCTCTTCATTAACGTCCTTCCATCTTTTTTTGGCTATTGGCCCTTCCCCTTACAGTAATAACATGCTTTCTTATTTTGTTATTACCAAGTATTAGAAAACTCATAAGCACTAAACTAAAGAGTTGCTATAGTAATACAATTGTCTAAATATATGTAGTTGTACGGTTATACTATTAGAGAAATATGAAAGAACAAGATTGTACTTTTAAATTGATGAAGGAATAATACAATTGTTCTAACAATGGTTGCTCCAATAAATAAATATATGTAATTTCAACCGAAAAATACTAGATAGATATTAAAGAGTTTCATTTATAACAGATTCTACAATGGGGCAGAGGTTTCATTCTTGTAGAAGTAAAAAGAACAGGAAGAAATCAAGAAAAATAAAGAAAACATAAACAAGGCAATTATTCATATTCGATTTCTAAATCAATGCATGCAGTATAAACACTAAATGAAAACCTTAGAATGGCTTAATATTTAATTTGTGTCTATCTACAGTAAGAAACACTTGAGTGTTCTAGCACTTGTTAGTTATTAATCTTTATTAAAATTGTTTTGAAATACTTTATTTTTACAAGAAATTAGCCAATCAATAATTAAATTAAATTAAAATGGGATATGAAGGAGTAAAATTGTCATTTTAAAATGGAATATGAAGATTCAATGATTGCTCAAACGGACAAAGAATTGAAAGATTCAGTTGTTCATAGCCATATACATGCAAAAAAAATTAAACCCTAACATACAAGAACTCTATCATCATCAACAACCATAATCAACCACATTCTCTAAAAGTTTTACTCATAAAGTAGAGTGAAAAAAATGAAAAATAACCCACAACTAACATTTTGAAAAAAACAAAATATGGTTTGTTGAGAGCAACAATTTTGTTACTAACTTATTTTTGAAGAGACTACACTCCCAGGTAATTAATCTTCACAATGGAAAGCGAAATAAGTAAGAAAAGCTTCAAACCTTTGTTACAGCGATACCCATGGTTCTTCTCTGACGGAAAGGTATACGAAGAGGGGAGGAGGAGGAAGAAGAATGGTCAATTGGGGTTTCACTTTTGAAGTGGTTAATGTTTGAGTTTTAATTTAACCCCTTACTCATGCCAAACGACGTAGTTTCTAAATATTTTTTGTGCCAAGAGTAAAACGATATCGTTTTGAAAGTGTCAGGTTTCATTTAAAATTGTCAGGTCAGTTTTTTTGTGACGAAAAACAACGTAAGGACCAAATTGAGACACAAATCAAAATTTCAAAATACAATTAAAATCAATTGAAACTTTAAAAGTTTTTTTTTTTTGAACAAAATGAGCTTAACACATTAAAGTGGAGCAAGTAGGGAATAAAAACAAAAACAAAAACAAGAACATAAACATGGTACCAAGAATCTAATCCGTTGTTATCTCCGGCATTTCCATCAACAATCAAACGGATCAACCCCGCACCATTCCCTGTAACTCAAAAACGACCTATTCTTAATAGCATCAACTCCTGTCACAGTGTTCTGAAAAACTCTGTGATTCCGTTCCAGCCAAAAATTCCAGACAACTGCAAAGAATCCTACCAACCACTTTTTTGGCTCAGAGTTACCACCAAGCACTTCAGTCCAACTCTCAAACAGCTCTTTGACCGACCCTGGAACTGTCCAAGATCTGTCAGCACTTGTCAACCACGCGCACCATACCTGCCATGTAAACTCACAGCCAAGAAACAAATGATGCAGAAATTCTATCTCCTTTTTACACAAAACACAAATGTTATCATTATGATGTATAATTCCTAGTCTACTCAGTCTCTCCTTAGTGTTGACTCTGCCTACTAAGACGAACCATGCAAACAGTTCGACTCTTGGAGGGACCAATCCTCTCCATATGGTACTAGTGAAGCTGTAGCTTGTGATGTCCTCCGAAAGAGTCTCTTTCTGCAACACCTGCATAAAGGAATTAGTAGAAAAAACACCTGTCCTGTTAAATTTTCATATAATTGTATGCTCTCTATTAGATACTAGTCTGACTACCCGTAATCTGTCACGAAGTTGATTGAGTAATGCTAGCTCCCATTGGAATAATTCTTTCCTCCACTGAAAGTTCTATATCCACTCTAACCCATCCCAGAACCTACAATCCCCTATGACAGATCTTTGTTGATTTGAAACAGAGAAGAGTCTTAGAAAACTATCTTTCAAAGAGCCACTTTGTAGCCAATCATCCTGCCAGATTCTAATACGTTTGCCATTTCCCAACTCCATAGACAAACCACTGATCATCATATCTCTTACCTTTTGTTTATTAAGTTGACAAATGTCTTTCCACGGGCCACCTCTTGATGGTAAAGGCTGTTTTGACAACATTACAGAAGGGTTCAACTGATTACAAGAATAAACAACCTTCTTCCACAATGAGCAATCTTCCTTCGAAAAGCGCCACCACCACTTGAACAGAAGCGACACATTTCTGATTAAAGCATCCCCCGCCCCTAAACCGCCCAACTTTTTCGGAGCTTGCACCAATTCCCATTTCACAAGAGGTATACCATTATTCCCATCTTCTTTACTCCATAAAAACCTTCTTTGTAGCCCAATAATCCTTTCTGCAACTGCCTTTGGCATTTTATACAAGCTTAAGTAGTACACCGGCAAGCTATTAAGAACATATTTTATGAGAACCAACTTACCAGCTTTGTTGAGAGACTTCGCTTTCCATAGGCTGAGCTTATCTTCCACCTTGTCAATGATTGGTTTCCATGTTTTTACCAACCGAGGACTTGCACCTAGAGGAATTCCCAAGTATTTGATAGGTAGAGTAGCTTCAGCACATCCCAACAAACCACACATATTCGTCACCCATTCCTTCTCACAGTTAACCGAAATCAAGTTTGACTTATCAAAGTTAATACTCATGCCAGACATCAGCTCGAAACAATACAATAGTCTCTTATAGTTCACTAGTGTCTCCGTTTCCTGTGGGCAAAATAAGATGGTGTCATCTGCAAATTGGAGATGCGACAACTCTATGTTGTCACTTCCAACCAACAATGGAGAAATGCGACCATTCCTGACTGCCTCACTCACCATCCTATGCAAGACGTCAACTACAAGAATGAATAGAAAAGGAGAAAGAAGATCTCCTTGTCTAAGACCTCTCTCCATCTTAAATGTCTTGGATAGTGACCCATTAATCAACACTGACATAGACGCTGTAGTCACACATTCCTTCACCCATGTCCTCCATGTAAGACCAAAACTCATCTTCTGTAGGACAATATCCACAAAGCTCCATCTCACCCAGTCGTACGCTTTTTGAAAGTCCAAGTTAATCATTGCCGCCTGCTTCTTGCGCAATTTCAGCCAATGGACCGTCTCACAAGCAATGAGAGCACCATCGTGTATTTTGCGACCTTTTACAAACGCAGACTAAGTCTCTCCTACTAAGCCTGGCATCACTAAACGCATCCGTCTCACCAGTACTTTGGATATCACCTTATAGACACACCTAACCATGCTAATCGGCCTTAGGTCTTTGATTTCCTTTGCTCCCACAAATTTTGGTGCTAACGCTACCCATGTTACATTAGCGTCCGTTGGTAGCGTTACACTTTGGAAGAATCCCAGCACAGTTGTAATAAATTATTGACCAATCTCATCCCAACATTTCTTAATGAAGTTTATATTGTATCCATCACTACCTGGCGCTTTGCTGGACTCACAATCCCAAACTGCCTCTCGTATCTCCTCCGATGATGGCATCACCTCTAACAATACTGCATTTTTGTCATCAATCTATTTTACTAACCCATCCCAGATCCCAATCATAGGAGCAAATTCCTGTCGATACAGATCTTTATAAAATCCTGTAATAGCAAGCTTTATTCTGGCCTGGTTTCTCACTAATTTGCCATTAATTACTAGATAATCGATTTTGTTGTTCCTCCTTCTAGCCGACGCCAGGTTATGGAAGTATCTAGTGTTCCTATCCATATCTCTAGCATGTTTAGAGCGAGACATCTGCTTCAAATGAATCTCTTTTTTGACATACCACTTCGCACAATAAGTCACAAGAGCCTTCCGTCTGGCCTCCACTGTTTCGTTATAGCTACCAGCACTAATCATCATCAATCTTCTTAATCTCCTCCTCAAACCTCTTTATCCTGTCATCCATGCCGCTAAAATTGTTCTTATGTCATATCCTCAGTGGTATCGTCAAGGCCTACAGCTTATTAGTGAACTGAGCCTCACCCAAATTCCGACACTCATCCTTCACCAACCTCAGAAACCTTCATGTGTAAACCAGAAATCCAAGCTTCGAAATGGTCTTGGACCCGCATTGAGTCTTTGATAAACCACTATTTTTTTGTTTATCTTGTTCTTAATTGAGTGGATTTTATCAATTCCTTGCCCACTTATTCATATGATTTGCATGGTTTTACATTCTCCTTCCTGATTTTGTGCTATGATTGAAAACATGCTTCTTTGGCTTTTATTTTCTTTTATTTAAATCCTCTCTTAGTATCATTCGATGCCTTGATATGTGTGTTGAGTGATTTCAGGGATTACAGGGCAAGAATAGCTTAGAGGATGAAAAAGAAGCATGCAAAAGTGAAAGGAATACAAGAAGTTGAAGAAATTGCTGAGTTGTCCAGCCTGACCTCTTTGCACTCAAACGGTCATAACATGAGCTACAGAGATCCAAATGATGCGGTTTTAGTTGCGTTGGAAAGCTAACATCCGAAGCTTCGCAACGATATATAATTTGTCATAGCTGCCGCGAAGTTAGGTGACACGCATTGCATCTGCGAATTTCCATCCACGCAAACGCGTGGACGACGCCTTAGCGTCACTTTGCCGCGACCTGTACGAATCAAATTTCACAATCAGCGATTTCTTGGTTGTTTTTGACCCAGTTTTCGGCCCAGAAAACACATATTAGAGGCTATAAAGTGAGGGAATGCATCCATTCAGGGGAGACGACTCATAATTCACTTTTCATAATTTAGATGTAGTTTTCAGAGAGAGAGGTTCTCTCCTCTCTCTTAGGATTTAGGATTAGGATTCCTCTTAAAGGATTTAGGATTTTTTATTATTTCAACTTACAATTTCTTCTAAGTTCCAGATTCAATGTTCCATTTTATTTATTTTCCCAATTTAATTTATGAACTTTTCCATGTTAGAATTGATATCTTCATTTAATATAATTTGAGGTATTTTAGAATTATAATTGCTTTCTTTTATTTATATAAATTATTTAGATTTTTTCTTTTTGGCTTTGGTTGAGTCATTGGAGACACTTGAGTTATCAAACTCATTGTTGATTAAAAATTGAAATTCTTCAAGAATTAATTCGAGTTCCAATAACTCTAGCCTTTCCCAAGGAAAGACTAGGACCTGAGGAATCAAAATTAATTTATTCACTTGACTTACCTTCATAGTTAAAGGTTGACTTAGTGGGAGAAAAATCCAATTCCCATCACAATTGATAAGGATAACTGGGATAGGACTTCCAGTTCTCATACCTTGCCAAGAGTTTTACTATTATTTTAACGACTTGTTATTTTACATTACTTGTTTAACCCTTTTGAAAACCTCAAAATATACCTTTGCATAACCAATAATAAGAACACCTCCCTGTAATTCCTTGAGAAGATGACCCGAGGTTTAAATACTTCGGTTATCAATTTCAAAGGGGTTTGTTACTTGTGACAACAAAAACTTTTGTAAGAAAAATTCTTGTCAGTCTAGAAGCTGTACTTACAACGGGAATTTAATTGTGAAATTCTAGATCGCGCGAGAGTTTCGTTCTTCAGTCTTGTATCTTCTAGAATCAACGGGTAGTGATCTGATAGACCTCTTGGTCCCCCTTTCAAACGAGTATCTAGAAACTCCTCAAGCCACTCTATACTGACAAGAATCCTATCAATACAGCTACAAGAACAACCTCGAAACCATGTGAATTGTTGATCAGTTAACGGTAAATCCACTAACTATAAATCTTGCACCAATTCTTTAAAATCTTCCGCCGTAGCCGGCAGAGTAACAGCGCCTTTCCTTTCCTCCAACCTTAGTATCTCGTTAAAGTCCCCATGAAACAAAATGGAACTTGACATAAGTCCACAATGTAGCTCAACTCCTCCCACATCATCAGTTTTTCCCTCTGTGTATGTGCTCCATACACCAAGCAAAATACACAGTTCAAGTTATTTTTTGTCAACAAACCTTCAACACATAGCCAACCATCCCCTTTATAGCAGTTCGACCATTTAAACAAAAAACATTCCACATTAACAATAAGCTGCCAGACGCACTTACCGATTCTACATAATCCCAACCCACTGTGTCACATCCCCACAAACGTACTACATCAAACTTAGCCATTACCTCCCTATTAATTTCAATCAAACCTAGCATATTTAATTTATACTTTTTCTTCAACTCTTTCACCATACTCAACTTCCCATCCCCTCCTAGTCCTCTAACATTCCAGCAACTATAAATCATTTAATTGAATTTTTACACACCTTGCTATGTTGTTTGGGCCTACTCCTCCTAGCTTTCTCTTTCTGTTTTGTCATCATTCTCTTTGCGGCAAGTTCTTCATTTTGGCTTTGTAAAATCGCCATAATGTCTTCTTCTTCATCATAAAAAACTGCACCAGATTCCATGGCTAACTTTCATGTTTTCTTATTTTCAGCCAACTGTTCTTCCTCCGTAAACCTCTGGTCAGCAATTTGATTTGTGACTTCTGCTCCTGTTTCGGATCCAACATCCTTAGTAGCCCGTTCTTTGACATTCTCATGTTCCACAGCTTTGTCTTCACCTGCTTCTACTACCACATCGTTCTCCCTCTCTTGCAATTGTAATTTTTGGCCTGTCTGGTTTGCCCGGTTCATTCTTCCTTTAGCTAACTCCTCCGCATCCAGCCCTTGGTTATACCCGTTGACCATGTTCGGTGCTACCAAGATCTCCTCAGTTATACCACCACTGCCCCATGCTTGGCATTCGTCCGACACTTCCAATATGCGCAAGCCTTGAGTACGCATGACGCCACATCGCAGCGCAAAGGAGCGTGACTCTCAGTCCTTGGCAGCAGCGTGAACTGGAGCGTGTGAGAGTTGAAGTGCTCCACTCGTGCAGCCTTGTGCATCATTCACAAGGGAGGGCCCCGCCTGCACCGAACCGGATCCCATGAGCAGCATTCGACCCGGCCCAGCTTCCTTAGCTTTATCTTGTTGAATAGGCAGACCTAATTGGTCATGATACGGCAGCCCACCAAGTTGATGGCCCAGGAGTAGCGTTGGCTTGTAACATTCCTTTTGGGCCTTCTTATTTGTAAAACCCACTCCCTTCTCCTCCCGTTCTTTGTTCCTGTCTTCAAAATTCTTGGACCCACTTCCTTTGTCAAAGTAAACCTGTGTAGCCATTTTTTCCGATTCAATCTCCGCAGAATCATCAAAATTCTCACAATTAACCTCCCCATTAATTTCGTTAATTCTGAACGTATCCGTTATCCATTGCAGTTGATACGGATTTAAATGCTCTTGATTGCCTTCGTTCAAAAAATATCTGATGTTACCATTCTACCCTTATCTTCAACAATTTCGTTAGCTCGTGTCATGATCAGCTCAGCCGCTAGATCCCACGCCCTCGCCATGGCCACCATTCCACCACCATGTGCACTAGAGCTTCCACACGTTGGCCTAACGATTGCCTCTTCCGTCAAGCATTTTTTTTCATATATCTCGCAACCCACCTTCTTTACAAAGACATCAAAGCCACTAGTGCCTACAGTGATATGCACCCATTCCTTAATTATGTCAAACACACAAGTGTCAATTAACACTCGGCCAACACTGAAAGATAAGGCGGACTTTGTCATTTCATCACATTTTACTACTTCTCCCCATAGGTCGCCTATCGAGTTGAATGTATCCACTGACCAAACATGTAGGGGCACTCCATAACATTCTAACCAGATTCTTCTAGTCTCGCTGCGATCTGATTCCTCCCATCGCCAAACGCTATGAAAGAATTGCAAAAAGCTATTCATTTTGAAGGTATAAGCTTCCTCTGCGTTCTTCACAGAATAAAAGACTAATAAGGCTTTATATACTCCAAGTTCTCTGACTTCAACAATCTGAGGGAAGTTCTTGCTGATTGCTCTCTCTAACGATTTGAAATCAATAGCCGTCGTCGTTCCTCTGACCAAGCTTCTCAGCAGCCAATCGAAGTTCTCTTTTGCTATTGGGACTTCAATCTTCTTCGTCCAACCATTCTCATGCGGGTCATTGACAAAAATATCCTTCTTCGTTGCTTCCACTCTTGTAAGACCTTTTTCTCCTCTGAGGTTGCCTCCTTTCTTCAACAGATCTTGCAATGTCTCTCTTACATAGCCCAGTGTTCTTCCCTTTTATTGGCCTTCTATACTTAGTCTCACCTATGTTGATTGTCTTTCCCCTTATGCATGTTTGATGCATTTCTGATATAGTCTTCAGAGTCCCCCTTTCGTTGTATAGCGAACAAACGCAAACAAAAGAACTTTTTCATTTTTTACCTTTCGAACAAGATAAATGTCATTGATTCGTCCTATCCAATGAAATAAGTGATAAAGTTCTTTTTTTAAAATATCTTGTGGCAGATTATTGACAAAAACAGTAAAAAAATCGTTTTTTAAACGATGATATTCTTCTTGATTCTAAATCCTAAAATCTTTTATTTGTAAATTCCTAACTCTATTCCAGTCAATATTTTCCACTCTTACTCTCTCTCTCATCATCTTCAAATCTTAACTGTTGCAAACCAAGTATATAAAACTTTAAAAGTTAAATTAAATCGAAATAAAATTTTCAAGAGCCAAAATTGAATATTAACTCATAAAACTCTCTTGCAATGTGACAAATTTAAATAGGGCTTTTTGATAACACAGCAAGAAGTAAATTAATCTAAAGGGATAATATGAATATATGATGGTGTTTGATGTTTAGTCGGCAAACGCAATCGACTCATCATACAACAGCTGTTGGTTTCTACTTTTTTTTTAATCAAGGATAATCGATAATATTACGTCGGCACCACGTGTCGCTGTCACACACTTCCACATCACGGGCATGCAATAACACGCGGCATGGTTCCCATTGAAGCCATTGTTCTATGCCTTCCACCCACCAGAGAATTCCACGCTTCACCTTATAACCAAAACCAATCGCTCCCCTTTTCCATATTCCTTCATTGCTTTCAAGCTCTTCTTCTTCTTCTTCTTCTTCCTCCATTCCCATGGCTTCCCAAGAACTCAAACACCGGGTCACACACGATGCAGACACCAAAGCAGGAGGAGGAACAACAACAACAACAACCAGACGGGACAAGAAAATGGCGATGGCCAAACGCGGTCTTAGGTCACTCCTGATTGCCGTTATTCTCCCCTTGTCGCTGACTCTCTTCTCCGCATACATATCGAGCTCCATGTCACGTGCCAACCACCACATGGATCACAAGACTCCCTTCTGGTTCCCGCCCTCGTGGGCCCTACACCTAACTTTACCCGCTTCGGGCTTCCTGATGGGCCTCTCGGCCTGGATGGTTTGGGCCGAAGGAGGATTCCACAGGCACCCCGTAGCTGTGGTGCTCTACGTGGCTCAGCTCCTCTTAACGGTTCTGTGGGACCCGCTTGTGTTCGGTGCAGGTGCTTCGAGGGTGGGCATGGTGCTGTGCCTGGGTCTGTTTGGGTGCCTGTATGGGTGCATGCGTGTGTTTAAGCAGGTCAACCATGTTGCTGCTGATTTGATAAAGCCTTGTTTGGCTTGGACCGCTTTTCTCTCCATTGTAAATCTTAAGCTCCTTTCTGCCTAATCATACTTTTAATTAGAGAGTAACCAGATCAATTACTTTTTCTTAATTAGATACCTTCATACAAAGACCCTCTTGTAAATATTAAATAATATTATATTCCCTGTGCTTTTTTGGTGTTCTGCTGTGTTTCCTTTGTAAGTTTTGTGTGTGTGTGTAAATCTTAAATATGTATATGCTTAAAGTTGTCTTATTATGAGGTAAGAACTACTAATATTGTGTTTTAAATCGTTATTGAATGTTTAGATCTGCGTCTGTAATTTTCTCTCTGTGATTTGATTTGAATAAAACAAAATCTATGCCCTGAATGAATGAAACCCCTTTACTGGTAAAGACTTGCGGTTCGTGTAATTTGTGTTTGTAGAACCAAATTAATTAAATGTGATTTAATTCAACTGGAAATTTGCCATTTGCAATATGCACTTAGAGCATTTTCAATACTAATTTTATTTTATTTTATCTTAGGTTTTATAAGAACATCTGTGGTAAACAATAATTTAAAACTAAAAGTGCAATTTGTTTTTCTAAGTATTAATTCAATTAAAATTTTATATTATTTTTAATTAGTTTATCTATAATATCTATATAATTGTAAGAGTAAAAAAAATTTATTGAATTTTTTTATTAAAGTGATACTATATTTTTTAAAAGATTTAATTATTTTATAAGTTTGTGAAATTTTTAATTAGATTTTATATTTTTTTAATTTTTTAATTGAATTTTTGCATCGAATTTTTTTTGGTAATTAGGTTTTTATATATGTATTTTTTTATTTCAATTTTGTACTAATTTTTTTTAATTGAGTTTTTATACAATTAAATTAATTTTGGTACAGGATCAAATTAAAAAAATAGAGAGATTTAATTGATCTTTTTTATTTGGGTCTTTTTATTAATTTTTTTTAATTGAGTCTTTATACAATTAAATTAATTTTGGTGCAGGATCAAATTGAAAAAAATATAAATACTTAATTAAAAATTTTACGAAATTATAAGAATTAGAAAAATTAAATTTTTTTAAAATGATACTGATTTTCTTTCATAAATTAATTTTAATATAGATTTTTATTTTAAATTAATTTATTTTTTAAAAGTATTGATACTCTAAAAATATTTCATGATTTAATAGTCAAATTCGTTGATGTATTTTTCATTTTTTTTGAATGATTTTTTAATTAAATTAATTTTTAAATAAATTTTTTTAAATCATGTTTATTTTTTCATTAATTTTTTGACACTATCGTTATAATTTGCTTACTTAAAATGTAAAATGCCAGCACAGCATAATAAACGATATCGTTTCACACTTAAAATGATGCGAGATTTTTTTTCACTCTCACTCTTATTCTCTGCTTTTTTAACCCATGGTCACGAAGAAGATCGTGATATCATCCGAAAATGAAGAAGATTGCGATATTATCTGCAATCAGTAATCATAGAGCATTGTTAGTATGTCCGTTTTAGAATTTGAAATGTGCTAGATCAACAACACAATAAACACTCTTCAACTTTTATTAATTCTATTCTGATTTTTATAGAAACTTTTCAATGTGATAAATCAAGAGCTTTTATCAATGCTTGGTCAAACACAGTAATAGATCATGACATTAATGATGATAACAATAAGAACTCTGTTTTATTAATTGAAAATTTGTCCTTCTTTTTTCTTGATTTATCAATAAAAAGTAGATATATGCATGAAAAAATGGGGTTAAGTTTAATGAAAAAGTAAATTAAAAGAGAACAAGTATTGCAATGACAATAAATCTAGCTTCACGAATTGGTCACATCACTCCTTTGGGTAGCTTCAAGCATTCCAATCACCACTCTGGTGGTCGATCCTGAAGTTCTAATGCTAAGTATAATCACTTCAACTAATGATGGTGCTGTCACCACTTTCAATTCAAATCCGTCGTCTTCGGCCAGAATAATGGTATCATTTTCATTTGGGGTATTTCACAAAACACTTTTTTCATCGTTCTTCCTTCTTCACATGAAGGAGTTGGAAACATAGCTACTATGTGAGTGCAACAGCAGAAGTGAAGCGGAGAAAGGAGCTAATTTCGGAGGTAGCAGCAGAGTTATCGGTGCCAGAAGCGGAGTCAGCAGAGGCAGCAGAAGCGTTCACAACAGCAACAAAGACGTCAGCAGTAGCAGCGCTAGCAGAGGTGTCAATAGCGGGTAAGGATGGCAATACTACCCGAATCTGCAGGTACCCACCCCACCCCTACCCGCTGAAGCGGGTAATTACCCGTCCCGCACCGGAGCGAATTTTTAGCGGAGCGGGTTCTTGGGATGGGCGGAGCGGGATCGAGTTTAGGTAATACCCGTCCCTACCCGCCCCGCTATATATATAATTTTAATATATAATATGTATAATATATGTAAAATAATTAGTAAATGATTAATAATATTGTATCATATTTAAATTTTTACTTTAATTTATGCTGTGTATGTGATGATAGTTATATAAATTTTGAAATTTAATTTTATTTATTGGATTTTAATAATTATAGGGGCGGGTAGGGGCGGGGCGGATACCCGCAGGGGCGGGTTAGGGTTCAACGTTTTACTACCCGCGGGTAGAAGCGGGGGCGGGTTCTATGTGGGTTGTTGTATGGCGGGGCGGGGTCGGGTAGAGCAAAAACCCGCCCCTACCCGCCCCGTTGCCACCCCTAATAGCGGGAGCAGAGGCATGGGTGGAGGCAACGGAAGTAGAGTCGTCGGCGGCAACAGAACCGACCATAACCGAAGCAATGGCAGCAGAGCCGTTGCCAGGGAGAATGGAGGATTCGCGCAGTGTTTCACCATGAAGGAGTAGGAGAAGACAATCAATGAGGGAGTTCTAGTAGGGATCGGGTCGGATAGTGGTTAGGGTTCGTTTTTTCGGGTTTGGGCCTACCTTGGTTCCAGACTTGACAAAAAAAATGTAACTGCTACATTATTTTCTGTTAGCGCCGACAGTAAGAAAAATAATAGAAGGATTAACATGATCAGGTTGATTATCTTTCAAGGCTAAATTTGATTAATTTATTTTTTCGGAGACAAAAATAGAAATCGAAATATCTCTAAAAAATTATTTTGACTATTAACTCAATATTTCATTGCAAATATTCTTACAATCATAACTCAAGTAATTTTTATAACTGAAAAATACTATAAAGCCGCTTTTATTATTTTTAGCCAATAGTCTAGTCCTTAATTAATTTATATATAGATGGTTGTTCATACCCTGGCCCAATGCTAAGGGCCCAGGTCCAATCAAAAGGCCTGATCCAATAGATTAAGCCTAGCAAGGCACCGACCTCCACCATAAAAGTCGGTGTCAACCACGACTTAATATGAAGAAGTCGGTTATGAGATTAGCTGGCAGATAAACACTCATTCAAATGAGTAACCGCCCCGAAAATCTCTCCAACCACTTCATAAAGCCATATCTTAACCTCCCCAAGATAATGGGACGGTTAACGCCCTAAAGATACGGCACTACACCAACGGTGGTTATTGGCTCACCACTATAAGTACACTGACACCAATCAGGTATTTCTAAGCCCAATACTCTCTAGACCTACTCACACCCTTGCTAACTTAGGCATCGGAGTGTCTTTGCAGGTACCACCCCCCATTCCTGCACGCGAGCAAGTCGGACGGAGCCTCCCAAGTTACAGACACACCCGGAGTTCTCCTCCTTCATACACTTGGGCCATCAAACGTCATCCATCCTATTAATCTCCGGTTACCCACCGTAACATTGGCGCCGTTGCCGGGGACCCGAGAGATCATCCATTAATGGCGGATAGATCCCACGAGGAAGTCCGTGCGGAAACGGATTCCGAAGAAGAGAACCCGAACGCAGGTAACGACAATGTGGATTTAACCTTCCACCAGGAAGTTAATGATCAACATGGAGAAGGCACCTCCGGGGTAAAAAACCCGAAGGCAAACCCCTCAGATGAGCGAGAATCGGGAAAAGGTGGACCGTCCCACGTAACTGAATTAATGGGTTTAGTCCACAGTCGCTTAGAACAATTGGAGCAAGAGCGGGAGAAGCAGAAAGAAACTGAAAGGTACCTTAAAGAGGAGATGGAACGGCGAAAAGAGTTAGAGAGAAAACTCTTACAGCTAGAGTCCTCCCTCAAGAGTCACAACTCTCGCGACGACCAAGAAGATCAATTCCCGGGTGGAGAGGACCCTTTCAGCGAGGACATAATGAGGGCAAAAGTTCCTAGAAACTTTAAAAGCCCCGATATGGACCTCTATGATGGGACCACAGATCCAAAGCATCATCTAAGCAACTTCAAAAGTCGGATGTATCTAGCTGATGCCTCCGACGCTACGAGATGCAAAGCTTTCCCGACCACTTTATCAAAAGCGGCAATGAAGTGGTTCGATAGCTTCCCACCAAGATCAATCACCAGCTTTGAAGACCTCTCAAGGAAGTTTTTGATGAGGTTTTCAATTCAGAAAGATAAGGTAAAACATGCACCGAGCTTCCTGGGAGTAAAACAGGAGGTCAGAGAATCTTTGCGAGCCTATATGGAAAGGTTCAATAAGGCATGTTTGGAGATCCAAGACCTGCCCACAGAGGCAGTCATAATGGGGCTAGTCAATGGGCTCAGAGAAGGTCCCTTCTCACAGTCCATATCTAAAAGGCACCCCGTTTCTTTAAGTGATGTACAAGAAAGGGCCGAGAAGTACATCAATATGGAAGAGAATGCGAAATTAAGAGACCTGAGTTGGCGACCCGGACCCCCTCCCTCATCCAAGGAGAGGGAAAGGGAAGTCAAGAAAAAGGAAGAAATCGGTCTCGAGAGGCCCAGAAAATATCACTCTTATACTCCTCTCAAAACTTCTATAGTGGATGTATACAGAGAGATTTGCCACACTGAAAGGCTGCCACCCCCTAGACCTATTAAAAACAAAAGAGGGGGAAGCCGCAGCGATTACTGCGAGTACCATAAAATATATGGTCACTCCACCAACGACTGTTACGACCTTAAAAATGTGATAGAAAAGCTGGCCAGAGAAGGTCGGCTCGATAGATATCTCATGGAAAGGTCGGACACCCATGGAAAGAGGAAGCGAGATGACATGGATAGAAGAGACCCACCACCACAGACTCCAGAGAGACATATTCATATGATCTCAGGAGGATTTGCGGGAGGGGGCCTCACTAAATCCTCTCGCAAAAGACATCTAAAAAGGGTCTACCAAGTCGAGGAAGAGACACCCGACTTCCCCACCATCTCATTCACAAAAGAAGATGGGCAAGGGATAATCCCCGGGCATGATGATCCCGTGGTGATAACTATGATCCTAGCTAACGCCCATCTCCACAGAACCCTAGTAGACCAAGGAAGCTCGGCGGACATCCTTTTCAAGCCCGCCTTCGACAAGCTAGGGTTAGATGAAAAAGAGTTGAGAGCCTACCCCGACACCCTATACGGATTGGGGGATACGCCAATAAAACCACTGGGATTCTTACCCCTTCACACCACTTTTGGAAAAGGGGAAAAATCAAGGACTCTGAGCATAGACTTTATAGTCATAGATGAAGGGTCAGCCTACAATGCCTTAATCGGCAGGACTACCCTTAACCGCCTCGGAGCAGTGGTATCTACTCCCCACCTTTGCATGAAATTCCCAACCCCAGGAGGAATAGCAACGGTGAAGGGAGATCAAAAATTGGCAAGAAAATGCTACAATGAGAGCCTAAGTCTGAGAGGAAAGGGCAAAGAAGTCCACACCATAGAGCTCGGAGGCGCGAGGGCCAGAGAAGAGCTGCGACCCCAGCCGGGAGGAAAAACCGAGGAGATACAAGTCGGTGGGGAGGAAGGAAAAAACACTTACATAGGAGCCAACCTAGGGAAAACCCTAAAACAAAGGTTGGGTGAACTCCTAAGAGCTAATTCCGACCTCTTCGCATGGAAGGCTTCCGACATGCCCGGGATTGATCCCGAGCTCATGTCCCACAGGCTCTCGGTTTACCCGGGATCCCGACCTGTACAGCAAAGAAGACGCAAGCTCGGCCCAGAACGAGCCTTAATAGTAGAAGAACAAGTACAGGCGCTCCTGGAAGCCGGCTTTATTAGAGAAGTTAAATACCCAACATAGCTAGCCAAAGTAGTGCTAGTTAAAAAACAGAACGGTAAATGGAGAATGTGCGTAGACTATACCGACTTGAATAAGGCATGTCCTAAGGACCCTTATCCCCTACCAAGTATTGACACCCTGGTGGACTCCAGCTCGGGATACCAATACTTATCATTCATGGACGCCTACTCGGGATATAACCAAATCCCGATGCACGAGCCCGACCAGGAGAAAACATCGTTCATCACACCCCGAGCCAATTATTGCTACGTGGTCATGCCATTCGGGCTAAAGAATGCAGGAGCCACGTATCAAAGGCTGATGAATAAAGTGTTTTCACCCCACCTAGGGAGCTTAATGGAAGTATTCGTCGACGACATGCTAGTAAAAACCAAGGAAGAGGTCGACCTCTTAACCGACCTCTCACAAGTCTTTGACACTATAAGGTTGCATGGGATGAGGCTAAATCCTGCAAAGTGCGCCTTCGCAGTCGAGGCAGGGAAATTTCTAGGATTCATGCTAACACAGAGGGGGATTGAGGCCAATCCCGATAAATGCAGAGCCATCCTAGAAATGAAAAGCCCGACTTGCTTGAGGAAAGTTCAACAGCTCAATGGCCGACTTGCAGCCCTCTCCAGATTTTTGGCTGGATCGGCACTAAAATCCCTTCCATTGTTTTCCTTATTAAGGAAGGGATGCCAATTTGAATGGACTCCGGAATGCGAGGAGGCGTTCCAAGAGTTCAAAAAATTCTTAAGCCAACCTCCTATTTTAACTCGACCAATACCGGGAAAGGACCTCGTTCTATACCTATCCGTAGCAAACAGGGCTGTCTCATCAGCCCTGATCAGAGAAGACGAGGTCGAACAACACCCGGTCTATTTCATCAGTAAGGTACTACAGGGCCCCGAACTAAGGTATCACAAACTTGAGAAGTTTGCCTACTCCTTAGTGATAGCCTCGCGAAGGTTGCGACCTTACTTCCAGGCTCACACAATAAGAGTCCGCACAAACCAACCCATGAAGCAAATCCTCCAAAAGACGGATATTGCAGGGAGAATGGTTCAATGGGCGATAGAACTCTCCGAGTTCGATCTGAGATATGAAACTCGGACAGCAATTAAAGCCCAATGCCTCGCCGACTTCGTTGCAGAATATGCAGGAGAACAAGAAGAAAAACCGACTACATGGGAACTCTATGTAGACGGATCTTCCAACAAAACAGGGAGCGGCGCAGGCATAATATTGGTAGATGAAAAAGGAACCCAAATAGAGGTCTCCTTAAAATTTGAATTCCCGGCCTCGAACAATCAGGCAGAATATGAAGCCTTGATTGCTGGGTTAAAACTAGCAGAGGAAGTTGGTGCCACAAAGGTAGCGATCTACAGCGACTCACAGGTGGTGACCTCCCAAATAAGCGGAGAGTATCAGGCAAAGGACCCTAATATGAAAAGGTACTTGGAGAAAACCTTGGAGCACCTCGGGCGCTTCGCAGAAACCGAGGTCAAACACATAACTCGGGATCTAAATAGTAGAGCGGACGCCCTCTCCAAATTAGCAAGTACCAAACCAGGAGGAAACAACAGAAGCCTGATTCAAGAAACCCTTCAAGAACCCTCGGTAGCAAAAACAGAAGATAAACAAGAGACACTTGAGGTAGTCGGTTTAAACCTCGGATGGATGAATCCCTTAGTCGAATACCTGAAATTCGACATCCTCCCTAAAGAGGAAAAAGAAGCCAAAAAGATCCGAAGGGAAGCACAACACTATACCCTGGTGAGAAATGTCCTTTACAGAAGAGGGATATCAACGCCATTATTAAAGTGCGTACCGACCTCAAGGACCACCGAGGTGTTGGAGGAGGTACATAGTGGGATCTGCGGAAACCATCTAGGAGCAAGGTCACTCGCTAGGAAAGTAATCCGAGCAGGATTCTATTGGCCGACCTTGCAAAAGGATGCCACAGACTTTGTGAAAAAGTGCCAGCCATGCCAGATGCATGCAAATTTCCACGTAGCTCCACCAGAAGAGCTCATCAGTATCACTTCCCCCTGGCCCTTTGCAAAATGGGGAATGGATTTGCTAGGTCCTTTTCCCCAAGAACCAGGGCAAGTCAAATACTTAATCGTAGGAATAGACTACTTCACAAAGTGGATAGAAGCCGAACCACTAGCCACCATCACCGCTCAAAGAAGTCGCAGGTTCCTCTACAAAAACATCATCACAAGGTATGTAATACCTTATTCCATTACCACAGACAATGGAACTCAATTTACCGATGCCACCTTCAGAAGTCTAGTAGCCAGTATGAAAATCAAGCACCAATTCACCTCGGTGGAGCACCCACAAGCCAATGGGCAAGCCGAGGCAGCTAACAAGGTCATACTGGCAGGACTCAAGAAGAGGCTACAGGAAGCAAAGGGAGCTTGGGCTGAAGAGCTTCCTCAGGTGCTATGGGCTTATAGGACAACTCCCCAATCCGCCACGGGAGAAACACCCTTCCGACTAGTCTACAGCGTGGAAGCCATGATTCCAATAGAAATCAATGAGCAAAGCCCAAGGGTAATTCTCCATGACGAGGTCGGAAACATACAGGGGCACAAAGAGGAGCTCGACTTGCTCCCCGAAGTCCGAGAAGGGGCCCAAATAAAAGAAGCGGCATTAAAACAAAGGATGACTGCCAGGTACAACAAGAAAGTCATTCGAAGAACATTTGCCCTAGACGACTTGGTCCTAATCAGGAACGACATCGGAGTCAACAAATCAGGAGAAGGAAAGCTCGCCGCAAATTGGAAGGGGCCATACAAGATCAAGGAAGTGTTAGGGAAAGGTTATTATAAAGTAACCGACCTAAATGGCACTGAGCTACCAAGGTCGTGGCATGCTTGTAATTTAAAAAGGTACTATAGTTAAAAGCGAACTCTACTCCCTGATGTACTCTTTTCCCAACTTCATGATTTTTTTCCCAAAAGGGTTTTTTCTGGAGAAGGGTTTTTAACGAGGCATCATAGTAGAGACTAAGGGAACAGACTATCAAAGCCCTTAGTAGCGAAAGAAGGTACCTCCCCAATCGATAAAGAACTTTATTCATTTATAATATCTCTTACAAATATCCTCCTTTATTTTTCTAAGTCTTTCTACGAAACGCGCCGACTTAAGCTCGACAAAACGTGAAAATCCCATGAATCGACCTAGATGGTCGTCAGGATAAAACGACGAGGTACAGGTCGGTGTAAAGAGGTTATACGAGTTGATCGTAAAAACTCGGGAAACAATCCGACTCATAAGTCGGAACGAGATCCTGAGTATGAAAACTTGGAAATATTTCGATCCATAGATCGAAGTGTAAAACCGAGTAGAGGAAAAACGCATCGCAAAAATAACCTAAGTCATGAGAACTCGCTAAAACAAAAGCTGAGTATGAGGAATAACAAAAAGAGATAGGAAAACCTAAGGAGAAGTTTCAAGGACGCCTAAAAAGTCCTCAAACAAAAGGTTTTCAAAGAAAAAGCTAAGGGGAATTCAGGAAAACCAGAAAAGCATACACGCAAAAGGTAACTTAAAACCCTTATCCAAAAAAGGGCACCGAACAAAACATTTTGTTTACGGCCTTAAAAGGCCAAAAATTGTTCACACAAACCAACAACAATAAATGAGTTTAAAAAAGGGGGGACCCACAAGCCGGGCCCCCATATAGCCATAGAAATAAAAAATCACTTCTTCAAAGGAGTAGAGGAACCACCACCACCAGGACCAGGAGGAGGAGCTGAAGAGGAAGTCGGAGGAACGGAGGACGAACTCGGAGGATCTCGAGGAGGAAACTCAATAATCCTCTGCCCCCGAGTCTTCAAATCTGACTCAGAGACAACCTCGGGGACAGGAGGATACACGATGGCGCCATCAATAACTACCTTGTCATGATGTAGAGGAGAAAGATCCAAGTCGGGAGCGATAACTCTGACTTGTTCCAAGAAAATTCTCCAAGACTCCTCGGCACCATCGGCAATAGAGTCCTCCAACTCGGCGTATGCGTTCCGAGAATTCAGTAAGTCCTTCCTCACGGCCACAATATCTTGAAATAAACTGTGATAGCTGTCTTGTGCCGTCTTCCTCAAATTCGCCTCCAAAGTGCATTGAGCCCGCAGCTTACCCTCCTCCTCCTTAAGGTGATCCCTCTCCTTCTTCAACTTATCTCTCTCCTCCTTCAACTCCTTCTCATGTTTTTCGTAAAGAAGAATCCTCCCCTCCAACTCCTCAACCTTCGAGGATGCCCCCAAAGAGCTAAGGGGAGTCTTCTCGAAAATGTCCAAAAGTTTGCCACAAACACCCGCTGTCCTAAAACTCTCCTCGGCCATGGTGGTGAGGTGGTTTCGAACAGAAACATCATCCATATTTATAAAAGGATAGATGTTCTTTCGGACGAATGCCGAAGCATCCGCCTTAACCCCACCATCAAAAGAAGAAGGGCCAGACTCTGAAGTCTTGCGTTTCTTCTTCTCTGGCTCGGAGAGAATTTGGGCAGAAGGGGGTGGTCAAGACAAACTCAAGGAAGAAATAACAATAGGTTGAGAGGGAGTCCCAGTATTTGTAGGAGGAGGAGGAAGAGGAGGAGGAGAGGTGATCGCCCTAGCACCTCCCGATCTAGCCCGGGACTTCGCCTTAGCCTCCTGGACCCTTTGGTAAGCCTCCTGAGCATTCTTCTTTGCCATATCTACAAGAAAAACGACCAACAGTCATAAGTCAATAATGTTCAAGTCGGTAATGTTCAAAGTCGGTAAAAACAACTCGGAAATCAAGAATGCATGCACTACCTAATTGAGTTTGAACAAAGGTCGGCGTTCCTTGAAGGATTTTTCTGGTATCCAAGTATGGGGACCTCCCCCACGCTTCTCGGAAAAACCCCACAATAGCCGCCTCCACCTCGTCCAGGTCATCTGGACCATACTTTTCACAAGGGGAGGCCGGCAACCAATAAAGGGGAAAACGAGGGGAGGAATGCTCATCCAGGAAAAAGGGATGGTGACCCTCTACGGCTTGAACTTTAAAAAAATAGTTTTTGAAGTCATGAAAAGATTCGTCAAAAAGGGTGAAAATCCTCCGACCTTGTATGGCTCGGAAAGATACCCACTGCTGTTTGTTGTTTAGCCCACTAAAGGGCTTGGTCATATGGAAAAAAAAGAAGAAAATCCTCAAAGAGGTCGGAAAGTCCAGAGCATGGCTAATAAACTGGTAGATCTTCAAAAAACCCCAAGAATTGGGGTGAAGTTGAGTAGGGGCAACTTTACAGTGGTGCAAAACGGATATCTCAAAATCCGAGAAAGGAAGGAAAACACCCAAGCGGGTGATCATACATTCATACATGAAGAAAAAATGAGGAACTGCCTCATTAACCCTCCCAAAACAGACCCGGTCTTCAGGACCCGGGGTGATCAATTCATATTTTGGCTCGTCCTCCTCCGAAGTACAGAGCCGGTGGTGAGTACAAAGATGAGTGATAAACTCAGCATCGACCAGGGGTTCCTCCCCAAGAACAGTGTCATCAACCCACAAAGAAAGAACATCTACAGAAGCCATTTTTTATACAAAGAAAAGGGGCAGAAACCTACAAAAAGAAAAAGAAAAAGAAAAATCAAAAAACACGGCCCCTAAAGAGGAGAGATGCGAAGCCAGAATCTACAAGACGACCTATCTACTCACAAAACAAAACATGCAAATGCGAAGCATGACATAGAAGAAACAAAACTAACCTTTATCCGAAGAAACGAAGGTTGGAAAGAACGGAAATCTTCGAACACAAGAATGCAGCACGAGCAGGGAAAAAGAAAAGTTTGAAAGATTGCAGAAACGGAAAAACGAAAGAGAGGGAAAGTATTTATAAATAGGCTGAGGGGCATAATGGTAAAAACGAGGCAGTCATTAATGAGACTGCACCGTTACCAAAGCCCTCAATCCCTAAATGATCCCTCAACGGACACGACGCTTGAATTGACGTAACTGTCAGAAACAAAAGGTCGCGAAAATCACGTCGGTTTCAAAACCCGTGAAAGTCGGCTGCGAACCCGAGTTGAATACTTGAACCCAAACCTTAATAGGATCTTGGGCTCAAGTAGGGGCACTGTTCATACCCTGGCCCAATGCTAAGGGCCCAGGTCCAATCAAAAGGCCTGATCCAATAGATTAAGCCTAGCAAGGCACCGACCTCCACCATAAAAGTCGGTGTCAACCACGACTTAATATGAAGAAGTCGGTTATGAGATTAGCTGGCAGATAAACACTCATTCAAATGAGTAACCGCCCCGAAAATCTCTCCAACCACTTCATAAAGCCATATCTTAACCTCCCCAAGATAATGGGACGGTTAACGCCCTAAAGATACGGCACTACACCAACGGTGGTTATTGGCTCACCACTATAAGTACACTGACACCAATCAGGTATTTCTAAGCCCAATACTCTCTAGACCTGCTCACACCCTTGCTAACTTAGGCATCGGAGTGTCTTTGCAGGTACCACCCCCATTCCTGCACGCGAGCAAGTCGGACGGAGCCTCCCGAGTTACAGACACACCCGGAGTTCTCCTCCTTCATACACTTGGGCCATCAAACGTCATCCATCCTATTAATCTCCGGTTACCCACCGTAACAATGGTCAAAAACATTTTAATGTTTAAAAAAAATCAATTTTTAATATTTAAAAATATAAATAAAAATTACAGTGTTAGATGGTCAAAAATAATAATATTTTTTTTATATTTTTCTCATATTCATAGCATGCATGGAAAATCATATTTCAGGAAGAATAAAAGTTTATTGAAAAAAATGTATATTTTTGTATTTTCAAGTTATCCGGATAACTAGAATAATACATAAAAAAGTAGTCATGTATATTTTTTAAAAGAAAATATAGGGAGCTAATTATACCATTAATTAATTTGAACAATTCATTAAAAGAATAAGAGTTTGAATTTGAAAAAAAAAATAGAATTTTAAATAATTATGATTAGCGTCACTAATTTTTTTTTAATTAAGAAGCGCTCAACACAACAAAGTGGAGCAAAGAGATCCATGAATATAAGTAAATCTCAAAACACAACCATTATTAAACCCGCAAGAGTGATATCAACCCCTCGTCATCTTCGGCATTGCCATCAACAACCAAAGGGAGCATCACCAAGCCACTTATCAGAGAGCGTAAAGGACCTGTTGATGATTTTCACCACTCCTGAGCCATGATTATTGAAAATCCGATCATTCCTCTCTAGTCAAATTGTCCAAATTACAGCAAAGAACCCAACCAACCACCTCTTTCTCTCAATCTTTCTCTGTGCAGCATGCGTCCAGCTCTCAAAGTGTTGCTTCAGTGTACCTGGGATGGTCCATGACCTTCCAAGGGCAAAAAGCCATGCGCTCCACACCTGTCAAGTGAGCTCGCAGCTAATAAATAAATGAAAGACAGACTCAACAGACTTACAGCATAACGCACACATATTATCAAGCTGACCAATAACACCTATTCTGGATAGTCGTTCTTTAGTATTCACCCTCTCAATCAACACAAACCACATAAACAGTTCTACCCTTTGCGGGATGAAACCCCTCCAAACAGCATTAGTGAAGCTATAGCTAGTTATTGCCTCCGGGATGACCGCTTCCTGCACTAGCGTCACTAAATTAGGATTAGCAAAACGTAATTTTCTATTAGCAATCATCACACAATCGCTTCATCAACGTGAAACTCCCTCTTATCGCGTGAAATTCTCTCTCATCACGTAATTGGTATCTCGTCTTCAATTGTCTGTTGTGCTATTGTTGTGTATTCTGCCGTTACTTCGCTATGCGCCATGCTACGTCGACCTGCATCGAATAAAAGATACATCCCAAGTTTAAAAAAAAATCTAAAATTTAACAAAAGAAACATCTTACAGTTATTTTCTGAGCATATCCGTTGCAATTGACAATGAGGGGTTTTTTGTCCACCTTTCACGACAAACAAATCGCGTGGGAGGGGAATGGGTAAGGGTTGATCGACAGCGTAATTGGGCGCGACACAGTGGGTGCCATCTAGAGATCCCTTCGTGGCGTTGTGAATGTTGTCTTCGGCAGCTCCTTGCTAAGACGGACAAGTTACGACACCGGTTCGACGACAAGGTTGGGCGACGTGACAACGTGAAAGAGAATCGGTTGGTTTCCTTTGTGGGATTGTGGGCGTCATTGTCGTTATGAGAAGACTGGGGCCATTGCTATGGCGAGTGGATGATCAGCACGAATTATGGCGGCAACATGACGATTTGAGATGAAGACAACAGGGTGAACGTCGTGAGTGGAAGTAGGAGGGGAAGGTGGGGTATGCGATCTTTTTTTTTTACAATGAGTAATAGTGAAAAATCAAAATAAAGTGAATATTCCTAAGTGAATGAGAAGAGGGTTTGAATCAATTCAACCACTTTTAGATTATTTAAACAACTTATGCATAACTCAAAATTCAGCAGATAATTTGAAAAAGTGCCCTGATTAGAATAGCAAAACGAAAACAGTTTTAATAAAGGAGTTAAAGAAGAAAGAGAACACCACGATATATCCTGATTTGACCACAAAGTATAATGTAATCTACGTCCAGTCTCCACTATAATAATGATAGAATTTTCACTATAATCAAAACTTATTATAGTCACCAATTCCAAGAAACTCACACTCTTGTAATACCCTAAGCTAACTTAAGTTTAGTTCAACACCTAAGTGCTAACTCAACCTAATTTAAGGAAACCAAATGTACTCAACCAAGCACATTTTCAATCACAACTCTCAAACAAAATAGAATATATAATTTTTGTGTGAACACTCGCTTTACCTTTTGTTTCTTTCAATAAATTCTTAATTCTAGACACAATAAATGAAGAACACACTCAAAACACAAGAACTAAAATCTGATTTTTCTCAATATGATCTCCACGAAAAAGTTGTTTCCATCCTCGATAAATTCTCTATATATAGGACTTGTTCTTCTTCATAAATGGTATGGAACCAAATCCCCATGACACAAGCTAGCCGACTAGCCGGTGCATGATTTAGGCTTCATGGCCGTTGGTTCTTGATGAGCAAAACTTTCCTTCTTTGTTTCATCATACACAAACGAAGTGCAGCATCTTCCTTAATTTGATTATGAATTTTGGGATTTTGAATGTTATATGATGGTGCAAGATCCTTCCAATTATAACTTGATTCTTCCTTAATGAAATCTTTATTAATATGCATTTTTTTGCTTCGTTGGTAAAATATGATTGATTTCTACATTACTTATTATAATATAATGGTTAATTATAATAAGAAATAGTTAATTATGTTTGTTATTATAAAGTACTAAATCAATTTTATATGTTTGGATAATATTGTGGATTTTTTTTTTGTTATTAGACTTTTATATTGTGATCTAAATTGTAGTTGGCAGAGTTGACATGATATTCTAAATGATTATCTAACAAAGTTAAAAAATTATGTTATGTGTATATTAAAATCAGTTAATAATATAAAATATATATTTAAAAATAAATTAAATAATATATATTATTAATTTTAATATTTAGATAGTATTTTTATTTTTACATTATTGAGCATAAGTATCTTTAAAATAAATTAAAAATACTATAAGTGTAGTACAAAATTTGTTTTAACTAAAAGATTAATTTTTTTTTGTTGGCTTTAAATAAAAAATTAGTAGATAAGTAATGTTAATTGCGTATTACAAGAATAATATAAATATTAAAATATTAAAAAAAATTCAAAATGATACTAAACTGTTATTTTAAATTAATTTTAGTCATTTTTTAATTTTATAATATTTAAAAATTTAATTTGTAAAGGTTCTTGATGACTTAGAGGAGAGAGTTGAATCTATGACATTCTTTTAATTTGTTTAACAAAGTCTCAAACCAGAACCTTTAACTTGGCTTCTGTTTGTTCTGTGCGTATTGAATTAAGCAGGAGACAAATTCATTTTGTCTTATGAATCGTGAAAAATAGAATCAGAGCAGGAAAGAAGAAGATAACACAACCATGTATCCTGATTCAGTTGTCTAGTGCAATGTAATTTACATCCAGTCGATCTCCACCACAACGTTGGTGAAATTTTCACTATCTTTCCAAGTATTACATACACCAATCCCAAGGACTCAACATAATCCTATCAGAGACACATCAAGCTTCAACATAAACTTAACTTAGCTATGTAACTACCTAGACTCAACATACTAAGTGCTTATCCAACTTAGTAAGAGAGACCTCTTAGGTACATGATACAAAACAGAAAGACAATCAAAAGAAATTTGAAATCACTATTGGCTTTTTTTTCCAAGTATCTCTCTAACTTTTTCTCTCAATGGATTTTTCTCAATGCCTCTCTTTCTTGTCTTTTATAACTGAATGAATACAAAGAAAGATACAACATTGAAACAGAAATACAAACAGTAAACCATGAAGGAGATGATGATTCACAACTTTTACGCTATAAGTTACGTTGATAAGATCCTTCCATCTAGCAGCACCTTAGGATGGCATAGCCTTCAAGTTAAGGGCGTGGTTCAAACGAGGAAAGGCTTATGGTGGATACCTAGGCACCCAGAGACGAGGAAGGGCGTAGTAAGCGACGAAATGCTTCGGGGAGTTGAAAATAAGCGTAGATCCGGAGATTCCCGAACAGGTCAACCTTTCGAACTGTTGCTGAATCCACGGGCAAGCAAGAGATAACCTGGCCAACTAAAACATCTTAGTAGCCAAGAAAAAGAGACCATATGCAGATAATGAAGAACCATAAGACTGAATTACCTGGGAGGCTTGCGCCCATAAGAAATCGCAGAGCCACCCATTAATGGTAATGGAACTCTGCGCAAAGTTTTCTCCTGTGATATGAGTAACTACCCCTTGATCGCTTATAGTACCCCAAACATCTGACTGCATTTTTCAAATGAAATGGAATATGACTACTGAAATTGCATTGTACATTCAAAATAACCCCAAGAAGACATGATCCCAAGCGGATACTTGGCATGTCCCTCCTCTTTCGGGTCCATCACAAGGGAAACGAAAACCGAGATTTGCTTTATCCGGTATTAATCGCGAGCTACGAGCAAATAGAACACCCTTTAGGAGTATCAATACCGTTACATGAATTGTAAATGCATGAATGTGATGGACCAAAAAATCTGCAGTTCCTAATGGAATAGGTAACAAAGCAATCTTGCCCCCCCCACTGCCACTAAATCACCACCGCCCCAAGTCAAACTGGTGCTTGTTGTTGCACCAGGAGCCGTTGTGTTCGGTGCTAAATCGTGGGTATTTTGTATCCATTGAGCAAAGACGGGTTGTAATTGTATAGTGGTATCTGAAAACATATCTTGGGGGCGCCCTAAAGCGCTCATGGTATCATTATGAATATACAAACCAACACTGTGAAAGCCTAAAAATATGCACACCCAGTTTAGATGTGATATGATTGCATCGCGATGCCTAAGGACATGATCTAATAGATCGTTGTATCGAGTAGTTGGATCATAGTCTCTTACCATAAAAATGGTTGCGTGCGCAGCAGCACCAACTATGAGAAATCCACCATCGGATTCAGCTCTCTCTGATGAAGCTCTCCATCTTAGCAAAATATTTTTTCGATGTAGAAATACTGTCCAAAATGTTAAACTCTCACAGAAAAGCTCTCAATGAAACTCAGATTCTGGTTCTCTCTCCTTCCTTGCAATCTGAAGTTATTTTCCTATTTGTATTAGCTCTGTTTTTTCTAAACTGATGTTTACTTCATAAAGTCAGCTTCTTGACTTTAGGGCTAGCTGAGGTCTTTCTTCTTCTTTCTTCCATCAGTCCCAAAAATCAGGAATTTGAAATCAGAGACAAGTAACGCAGCTTTCTTGAAAATAGATTCTCAATGGACTTGCTAAATCTAAATCTTTAATCTTGTGCTTTAACTCCAAGAAACAATTTTACTCATTGATTTAAAGCAGAAAAAAGTTGCTTCCATTTTTCTTTATATTTTCTGACATAGTAGTGAAGAGGAAAGGATATATCATCAAAAGATTTTTTTGCATGTATATGAAAATAAATTATTTTTTTTATTGTGTTTTGATTAGACATTTACTTTTTTTCTTATTTGGTGCCTAATAAGAGATAAGGCAACTTTTTCTTCTTAGATTTATGGTGATAGAATGAAAAAATGAGTTTCTCTTTCTTCTCTGGATATTACTCGAAGCAAAATAGCATTCCATTTTAGGGTTTGCTTTCCTTTCTCTTTGGTTCTTCACGTGGGTGAAAGAGAAGAGAGAAGAGAGGATGAATTCGATGGTTCTATTTTGGTTCAGATGGAATTTGGGTTTCATTGCTTAGTTAGTCACCAATATAAGTGAGTAGACTTGGATCACCAATTGAACTTATAAAGGTAGTATAAATTATATTCAGCCACTTATTCTTGGAGGCATATTAGTGAATATGGCTTAAGAGTATGATTTGTATTTGGGCTAAACTTGTTTTTTTCTTTTTTTCTTGTTTTGTTTGCTTTTTTCTTTCTTTCTTTCTTTTGACAGATAAAGTTGGTAGCTATCATTCATGAATAGAACCCATGATGTCAAACAGGGCCAAATTACAGATATGGAGAGGTGCTTCTTCCATCCACACTGAGTTTAGATAGGTAAGAGCTAATTGAGCCAATTCATGTGCAACCATGTTACCAGATCTCTTGACATGAGAAAACGAAATTGATCTAAAAAGGATAGAATAATGGAAACAATAAGCAATAAAGCTACCAAAATAATTTCTACCATGTTTCCTGTTCTTTAGAGCATTGATTACTTGAATATTGTCATTTTCCAGGATTACTTCAAAAAGACAACATTCATGTGCTAGTTTAAGACCCATTGCACACGCATATGCTTCAGCTTCAAAGGGTAGGAGTGACAATTCCATGTTCCACGTGGCCGCTACAGCAACCCTTCCACACCAATCCCGGATAACTGCCCCTATCATAATTGATCCTTCTCCTCCTTTACCTGCATTGACATTAATTTTCCACAGGTTGGGTGGTGGGCATTTCCATTTCTCAGCACTTAAAGCCCCAAAGAGTGGTTGGTGAGTGAAATTAAACTCTGGGTTCTGGTCCAAACAGGATTTCTAAAAATTTTCATTGGCTTTTGATATCCCTTCTACTACCTCTTGAGGGGTTCGCCACTTATCTTCAAAAATTACTTCATTTTGGGATTTCCGGAGGGCTATCAGGCTATAGCAGAAGAGACTTTGATTTGCATGGCTGAGCTCAGCGATGGATGATCTAATCCAGTCTGAGAGGGAATTGGCACGGATGAAAGATGCCTTCACCGCTAGAGGGTTGCAGAACCAGAACGCACGGGCAAAATCACATTCCAAAATCAGGTGTGTTTCGTCTTCCTATTTCCTCCAGCACTTGGGGCATAGTGGTGGAACCTGAATTCCTCTCTTTTGAAGGTTGATCCTTGTCGGAGTTGAGCCATTCAGGAGTCGCCAGACAAAATTGAGAGTTCTGGGATGGGCTTTGATTTTTCAGAGTTGTTTCCAGATATCCTCTGCTCGACTTGCCGATGACTTTGTGCTATTATGATGGGTTTCATGCTCTATTAACCAGTGGTATGCATCTCTAACTCTAAACTCTTCGTCTTTTGAGTACTTCCAATAATATTTGTCTTGCTGGCTGGTTAGAGGGGTAGGAACTTTTTGAATCTGCTCTGATTCGAAAGGTAGAAAGAGACTTTTAATTTTCTGGACATCTCATCTAATCCCATCATCTCACATAAGGTCCCTTACTATAGCATCCTTTTGAAGATTTGGTACTGTGCTCCATATTTTGTGTCCGTTTTGGTTTGGCAGCCATGGAGATTCCACAATTTTGATCGACATTCCATCTCCCACTTTCCATAAGCCTCCCAGCTCTATGACATCTATTGCACTCCTTATGCTTCTCCAGGTATAGTTTAGGGCAAAACCCATTTTAGAGTCCAAGAAGTTTGATTTTGGGTAGTATATGGACTTGATTATCCTTGCTGTGAGCGACTCCGGATTTTTGATTAACCTCCACCCTTGTTTGACCAGTAATGCTCGATTAAAAGTTTTGAAATCTCTGAAGCGAAGACCGCCTTCTGATTCCCATCCTATCCAATGTATTTTTCTTTCTCCATTCTTGCAGCCCCAATAGAACTTTCGCACCATTGTGTTCAAATAATGACAGAGTCCTTTCGGTATCAAAAAACAGCCTATTATGTAAATCGGAATAGATTGAACAACCGCCTTGATTAGGGTCTCCTTCCTCGCTCTAGATAGGTACCCCTCCTTCCAACTTTTCAATTTCTTCCCGACTCTATCCTAAACAAAATCAAATACTTTTTTTTAGATCTTTTTGTTTGCTTTTCTTTATATTGTGCTTATTGTTCTTTTTATTTGGGTTGCATATTAAAGAGTGATTTAAACCTACAACTATTCACACAAACATCACAAATACAATTAGATTTTTAACCCAAACACTAAATATTTATCATAACCAATATTATTAATTTTTCAACCTCAACAATTTGTAAAATTTATAATACCTACAATATTATATTTTATTTATTGATATTATAATTACCGTGTAAACACGGGTAAAATGTTTAGTAGATGCTAAAAGTTCACAATTCCCTTTTTATTCAAGAAATATGTCAACATAAGAAAAAACGATATGAATGCAGTAATTGCATGTTTATGGTGCGAAATTTTAAAAGTTAGTTTTTTAATTTTTGATTTATAAAACATAATGTTTGTTATAATTTTTTAAGAAGTTATTTAAATGTTTATATAAAAATTAAAAAAATAACTTTTTTTGTAATAACTTTTTTTAAAATAAATATGTTTAAAATTAAAAAATTAAACATAAAATAATTTATTTATAAATTATTTTTAATATAAATATTTATTATTTAGATTATTTAAAAAAATTAATTAAACTATTTATTTAAATTAGACTTTATTAATGCAAAAAAAAATGGATAAACTTTGCGGCATTAAGGATCCTCCGTGAGAAAAACAATTATCCATTGAAAAACCGACAAAATCACTGTCCTAAACATATTTGGTAACAACTTACGTCTTACAAAATACTAAAAATCAACATATATTATTTTATATTCTAATATAGCTCGTTTATATATAAGTCCATCCATGAAGAGCAAGTTGGTTGGGTGGCACCTTTTCCAACCGCTTCTTTTATTCTTTCGGATGTCGGCCCAATGCTCTTTTGCAGTTTTAATTTGTACGAGCTCATCATTCACAGCCCAACTTTGATGAGTCAACAACAACTTGGATGAGTCAACAACCACATATGCAAAATTGTAAATAGAAAATTAACTAACCAAGTTAGTTGGTCTAGTAATTAACTCATTAGCGATAAATTTTTAAACAGAGTTTAGTACCGCAACGGATTAGTCCTTAACTTGTTGAGTTAAGGGATACCGTGAGAAACAAAAAAAAAATAAAAAATTAACTTTATACCAAAAAAAAGAAATTTTTTTTTATCTAATTATCGACAGAATAAATGTTCTTTTCAATCTTGTTTGAAAGATAAAGTGTTTTTATATAATTTAAAAATTTTTAACTGATCTCTAATAAAATAATAATTCAAATTATTAGTTTAAACGATCTTTATAAATAGATAAACGGTTAATGTGTTGGAGATTGCTTAATTGAATAACAAGAATAATTTTGCAAAAAGAGTCATTTAAACTAATTATTTTGATAGTTAGAAATCCGTTATAAATTTTCGAAGAGTGAAAAATCACTTTGTCTTCGAACAAATAGTTCAAAATTGATAAAAATATTTATTCAATTCTTTATACTTAGATATAAAGTTACTTTAGATTGGCTTTTAAAAAAATATATTTTTAACAGATAAAAATTATTTTATATTTAAATAAACTTTTTTAAAAAAATTTTGTATTAGTTTAAATTTATTTTTTGAATAAAAAAATATTTTTTTAAAAATAAAGTATTTTTATTCAATTTAAAATCTATTTCAATACGTCTTAAAAAAATATTTTTATTAAAAAAAGAAGTACATTATTTTTTTTAACTAACAATACCTTGTTTTTAAAAAAAGGTAAAAATAAAAACATTTTTAATATTTAAAAATTTTTAAAAAATCTATTCAAATATAAAATATTTTTTGTCTGTTTAAAAAATATTTTTTTTAAAAGATGAACAAATAAGTACTTTCTTTAAAAGTTAATCCAAACTAACTCTTTAAATATTAAAAATGTCTTTTGTTTTTGTTTTTTTTTAAATAATGTATTGTTAGCTTTTAGAAAATACAAATAATTTATTTTTTTAATAAAAATGATTTTTTTAAAAGACGTATTCAAATAGATTTTAAATTAAATAAAATTATTTTATTAAAAAAATATTTTTTTTACTAAAAAAACAATCCAAAGCACATAATACTAAAATATTAATATCATTTATATATAAAAAAAATAGATCTTAAAAGTTAAGATAATTATTCATGAAAATTTGTATCATCAGTAGAAAGTATTTACTATTCACTTCTCTTTTTAACAGATTTACCAATTGAATCAATTTGTTTGAATAGACCAAATGAGTTTATAATACTTTTTAAGTTATATCAAGCAAATTCTTGTTTATTCTAAATAGCTTTTTAGTAATATAATTTTTTAAATACCTTTGATATCATTCATTAAAGAATATTCTTTAACAAATATATGAATCCAATATGCATCTATATCATTTGTTAAAATTAGATGTTGTTTTATCTTTACTTTGTAGAAACATACAAGAAGAGAAATTAGTGGTAGGTTATTAATATTTTTGGCATAATATAATACATGTGGTTGAGTTAAGACTTAGGAGTTAGGAGGATATAGACGTGGAGGATTGGCATCTGAATGGAAGGAAGGAAATAAATAAAAACAAATCAGTATCAACATATTTGGGAAGTGGACAGCTATGTAATGAAATCCATTTATATATCTTGGCATAAATTTGATTATTACTAAGCATACATTAGAATATTAGATTAGATCATAGTATTACTAGTTGACTTGACCAACATACCCCTAATACTTCAGGGTGGCCGCACCACTCACTATCACACACACCCACAGCTGTGCGTGTTTACACTTTTTCATATCCACTTGTATATGGGAACAATTTTCCACATAAACAAAATTCATCACTTGGGATTAGAATATCAGAATTTTGTCCCATATTTTTGCAGTATGTAATTCTTTTTTCAAATTAAAATTTTAAACAAGTGATTCAACATATTCTAATAGGACATGACTTAAGATATAGTACTAAAATAGTTTATCATACAAGAAATAGAGTTTAATTTTAATGTATTGAGAATATAAAATATTTGATACAGTGGTATAATTATATTTTTTTTGAATAATTATTTTTCTGATTAATATCAAAAGCAGTTATTTTTGTGAAAAACTCTTGAGGACAGGAAATTTTTTATTTTTTAGTATTTTTGGTTATCATTTAGTTAACACAAACACTAAATTATCATTTTATTAATTCATGTGTACAAATTCTAAAAAAATATGGGTATAAATTATATTAATTCATGTGTACAAACGGTATTTAATTCATATGCGCAAAATTTTAGTAAATATAAGTATAAATTATATATTTCTTGTATGCAAAATGTCTGTAAATATAGATATAAATTATTGCTGGTTAAATGTTAGCAAAAAATGATAATATTTCTTAGCCATATAGTATTACGTAATTAAACACACATGTAAAATATAGCGCATTAAAAATAAATTATAAGAAATATTAGTTAATCAATATTTTTCTTGTATATTTATTTACATTTAAATTAAGGATAGTTAATTTTTTATTTTTCACTAAAAATATTAACTGTTTATTTGCTAATGATGTGCTACTATCCTTCCAGGTTTTCACACAACGCTCCAACAAACTCACTAACACAACCTACTACTTCTTGTTCTTGGATCTTTCTTTTATTTTATTTATTTATTTATTTATTTCTCTTCTGCTCATTGCTTCACATTCACAAACAACCCTTTCCTACTTGACCTCTCAATTATTTTAATTAACCAGTGCGAGCAAATAAATAAAGAAAAATAATAAAACTAATATTTTTAATGCAACAAATAAGAATTATTTAACGTTAATTTAAATATAAGACAAAAGAAAGTATTAATTAGTTAATGTTTTTTTCTGTAGTCTTGTATTATTAGTCAATAGCAATAGCAATAAAATATTAAAGTAGAGTGGTGAGAATTATCCATTATAATAATATTTAATATATCATCATTATTATTGGAATTTGTAATAATTTAACTTCTTTACGTGATTTATTATTATGATGATGATTTTCAATTTTTCTACGTATAAAATCAAGAACACAAAGCTTGATAAGGGGATCTGCTACAATTATTCAGAGACAGAGTCACAAACCTCTTTCGTTCTTTCTCTCTCCGATTCTCTTTTCATTCGGCGAACTCTGTTCGGATCAGAGAAACCAACAGAAGGGAATCTCCGACAGCCGCCGTCACCGTCACCGTCACCGTCGTAATCATGGTCGAAACCAGACGCAGCTCTTCCGTCTCGTCTTCTTCCTCCAAGCGCTCTCTTCCTTCGCCTTCTTCTCCCAACGCTAAACGATCAAAGGTACCGTCTTTACTGAATTTCCCGCGACCCCGCAATTCGATTTCAACGTAAACTCCTTCATCTCTCAAATGGGTATCTGAATTTCGGTGAAATTCACGACCTTGTTATGAAACTTCTAGGTGACCCAGGACGCCGCATCAGTTGTTCTTCCCTCTGAGGAGATTCTCGATGCTGCCAACGAATCTGGGAATGGATCTGGTGACTCGGACCTACGTTCCTCTGATCTGCAAGATACGAGTTCGTTGAAGGAGGTTGTGAACGTTTGCGATGCAGACAAGTCTCCTTCTCCGCCTGTTGAAGAGGTGGTCATGGCCTTGCCGGAGTCTTTGGACGCCAAAGAAGCCGACAAGACCGAGGTGGCTGGCGCCGCCACCGCCGCCGCCGCCGTAGATGAGCTTCCTCGTTCAAAGAAACGCTCCGCTAATTCTGCCATGGCAGGACCGAAGGTCACTTGGGGGATGCTTATCTCTCAGTGCTCAGAGGTTTATGCTTTGTTTCACTCGCTGCATGTTCTTGATTCTTTAGTTCATTCTTTTTGCATGTTCTTAATCCGGTAGTTCTTTTAGTTTCAGCATCTGTATGCTCTTGATTGTATTGTTTTGTCTCACTATTTGCATGTTCTTAGTTTGATCTTTGGCATCTTGGGACTTGCGTAGAGTAGTGTGTTTGTGTCATCATTGGTGGGTGTGCTAATAGAGTGATTGAGGTCCTTAAGAGGATGGGAGGTGAAAGAAAGCTAAAGGTCAAAATGCTGCTTATGCCAGTATGAGAATTCTTGTGTGTTAGCTGAAGGAAGAGTCAACACTCAGTTGTACTCAGTTGTCTGCAATGAAGCAATTTTTGTGTTAGGACTAACATCCTTTGACCAGAATGGATGTTGTACTCAGTCATCTGCCTACAGTGCTCATGTTAGTACAAAAGTATTGTGGTTTGCAGATGTTGCCTTGTTAGAAAAGTGACATTTGTCTTCTTTTTAGTCTGGTGACAGCTGCGGGATGAATGATGATGAAGCTAACTGCATTGTTTGGCAAGTTCAGCCCAATTCCTCCCTTAGGGCACTTCGATATCATGGGGTGTGGATGCCCCCCCTATTCTACATGTGCATTCATTCATATCATATGTACTTGCCATTGTTATTATTTCCAATTTCCAGAATGTCAAAAGTTAAGGGGTTTGATCTCTCTCTCTCTCTCTCTCTCTCTCTCTCTCTCATACACATACACACACAAAGACACTTACTTGGGGGTATCTTCTGTTTGTTACTGGCTTGAAATGAACGCAACTGGGATGTGGACTTTGGTTCTGTCTTCTTATTAGAGCTCTGCTATTCCTTGTTGTAATGTTGTAGGTTTGGAATTAATCTTCTTTTGTTACTCATGGTTCTTCAGAATCCTCATCTCACCTTGTGTGAACCTCTGTTCACTGTGGGTCAAGGCCGTCAGTGCCATTTGTGGCTTAAAGATCCAGCTGTTAGTAATGTTTTGTGCAAGTTGAGCCACATTGAGGTATAATTTCCTGTCATTTGTACAGCTTTGTTGTGGAAAAGAATCCATCTCCAACTGAAAATGTATATTTTAGATATTTGGTGAGATGTATTAGAAAGAATGAATATTTTTTATGGATATATTTGACAGGTTTGAAAATTTCTGAACTGAAGAAGTTATATTGTTGTTGTTGTTGTTATTATTACTGACCTCTATTGTGATTTTATCTCTGCATAGCATGGTGGTTCATCTTTTGCGTTACTAGAAATCACAGGGAGTAAAGGTACTGTTCAAGTTAATGGCAAGATGTATCGAAAGAATGCCCGAGTGGTTTTGAGCGGAGGTGATGAGGTGGTCTTCAACATTTATGGCAAGCATGCTTATGTGATATATGTATCCTTTCCCATGTTTCAAGCATCATTGTGCCATACTTGGAAAAAATTATCCCTTTAACCTTTTAGTTCTTGTTATCTCCTTCCTTTTGTGCTTGTTTTGTGTTGACTTCACAAGGAAACCTGTTCAATATAGACTGTTTTATGTGGATATTTATTGGGTACCTTAGTGTTGAATTTAGATATGTCAGCAGCTCACTGATATTAATGCTACTACTGGTGTGCCTTCTCTGAGTATTTTAGAAGCCCAAAGTGATCTAATAAGAGGAATGCAGATTGAAGCTAGATCTAGTGACCCTTCAACTGTTGATGGAGCATCGATGTTGGCCTCTTTGTCTAATGTTCACAAAGATATATCACTCATCACACCTGCTGGTAAAACTTGCAATAATGTCCAACAAACTGCTGGGGTTTCATCATTATCTCCTGGCAATGAGGATGGCATTCCAGATAATACAGTGAAGGATGGTACCAGCATTAATGAACCAGCAGGAGTTTTTTCCGCTGAGAAAACTGTTCCTGCATCCTCTACAACTGTTGAGAAAAATTCTAATGTTGATGGCATGGCAAGTTCTACTCTGAATGCAGATGTTGGGAAGACAAGTGGGGGTAGTGATCAGTTACGACCATTGCTGCGGATGTTTGCTGGCCCTTGTCCTGAATTAGATAATATTTACAAGATATCTGAAGAGAAAAGTGAGTTAAGAGAACTACTTCTTAAGTATCTTGATTCCCCGACAGGATTGGCATCTTCTAAGCAGCAAGCACTTAAGGACAGTTTGAAACAAGGAATTCTTAGTCATGAAGATATTGATGTGTCTTTTGAAACTTTCCCATATTATCTAAGGTGCAAACAATTTCTATTTTGCAATTAATTAGTCTCTAATTTGATTGGACCTTAACTAAAAGGTACCTCTATTTTGTTTATAATTAGATTACATATAAGCTGTTGATACATTAATATTCTTTCTGGATTGAAGTTCTATTTGTGACTGATCATGAGGTTTTCTATTGTTTCAGTGATACGACAAAGAATGTTTTGATTGCTTCTACTTATATGCATCTGAAAAGCAAAGGCTTTGGAAAATATGCTTCAAACCTCTCTTCAGTGTCCCCACGGATATTATTATCTGGTCCCGCAGGTAGTCTGTCATACTTATTTATACTTATGTTTTCCCTTTTAAGTAATGGAGAGTGATTTAGTTCTATATGATTCTTGTGCAGGCTCCGAAATATACCAGGAAACTTTGTCCAAGGCACTTGCTAAGCATTTTTCTGCCAGCCTACTAATTGTGGATTCTCTTTTGCTATCTGGTGTATGTTTCGACTATATAGATGTTCTCTAGGATAATTATATGACTCTTCCATGCTTCATTATCTTTCCTGAATTTTTCTTGGTTCTCCTCAGATGGTTTCTTACTAAATTGCATTAAAGTGCATTAATAATAATTGTTTCCAATAACAATTTGTTCTTCCCAGGGCACATCATTAACAGAAGTGCACAATGCTAAAGAAAGTGCAAAGCCTGAAAGAACACCTGCAGTTGCTAAGAGAAGTACTCAGGTTTCCACATCACAGCACAAGAAATCAGTCTCTAAACTAGTCTCTAGTGTTGATGGTCAAATTATTGGTGGATCCACATTCTGTTCTCCAGGGTGGGTGAAGCTAGAGACTAATGTCGGGTCTTCAAAAGCCACTATTCTTAAAAATGGTATGCTGTTATTTCCACGCAACCGAGTACTATCTGCAGCATGACATCGTATCATTTCATAATTTTCATATGAAGAATTTTAAAACATTTAATGTATTTGTTCTTATATATATATTGCAGGTGATCGAGTAAAATTTATTGGTCACATTCATTCACCCTCATCGCCACAAACTAGGTAATTTGTGTAATGGAAGAATTATTATAATATTTTCCCTCTTTTTCTTTGTGTATGAGGGAAATACTCATGAACTAGAAGCTCCTCTTTGGCAGCATTTTAATAGTTTTTTTTTTTTAAATTCACTGTCAATTTTTTTCTTTTTCCAATTCAGAGGTTTAGGTTTTACCTTTCTCTATCTCCCTGTGTATTTTGCTTGTAGCTTAGTGGATGTAGTGTACTTTGTGAAAGAATTGTGTTTATGGCTTCTTTCTTGTGCTCTGGCGATGGATATGTTTCATGCTTTCATTGTAGTTTCCATTTATGCTTTGCAGAGAGACTAGTCAGCTTTGCTACAATATTCATTTTTGTTTCCATATCTTTATGCAGTTTTCTGTTTACATTGCTAATGAAACTTCTATTTGTGTCAATTCCCTATATTCTAAAAGAAATTTTGCTATGCAATAATGTATATATACGCCTTGAGGGAGAAGGGGGTAAAAAAACGAAAAAACTTCTAAGAACTTGGTGTAAATATGTTCTAGTTAAGTACTATGCTATTACTTCTTTTGAGAGATTATTTTTTTGGGGGTTGGGGGGGTGAGGGTTGGGTGGTCAACTTTTGTGCTCCCTGGAAACTAAGAATTCTTTTATATACTTTCACTATATTTGCAGAGGGCCAAGCCATGGCTCCCGTGGCAGAATTCTCCTTGCATTTGAAGATAATGGGTCTTCAAAAATTGGGGTTAGGTTCGATAGATCAATTCCAGATGGCAATGATCTTGGAGGCCTTTGTGAAGGCGATCGCGGATACTTTTGTTCCGGTGATTCTCTTTGTCTATTTGGTGTTTCTTTGGCAAGTATTGTCATTTTTATGCTATATTTGTGTTTAAAATTCATTGATGATTTATATTGCAGCTAATCAGTTACTGCGGGATGGTTCTGGAGGAGATGACTTTGACAAGATCGCAGTTAATGATATTTTTGAGGTGGCCTTACTGCTAAATTTTCCAATAATTGTCTTGGCTCTTACCTGAGATTGTAAGACGATAGCATCCTTCACTGATTTTTTTAATTGCGTGTATAGGTTGTCTCCAATCAGAGTAAAAGTGCTGCACTAGTTGTTTTCATTAAAGATATTGAGAAGGCGATCATTGGTAATTCAGACATTTTGAAGAGTAAACTTGAAAGCTTACCACAAAATGTTGTTGTAATTGGCTCACATACTCAGCTCGATAGTCGAAAGGACAAGGTGCTGTTTGATTATTGTATTATGTTAGCTAACTTATGAGTTTTGAGAATATATTTCTTCTGACTTTGATGGCTCAATCTTTATGTTTCCAGACCACACATGCTGGCATTCTGTTAACAAAGCTTGGGGGCAATCCAGCGGCATTACTTGATCTTTCTTTCCCGGTAAAATAATATTAGCCTTTCGTCGATGTATCTTGATTCACGTAGTCATGATATGGAAATGATTAAATACTCGCACTACTTTATATGCACTATTACTAGGTGTCATTGGTGTGACAAATTAAACCATTTTCAAATCTGTGACAAATGTTTTACTGAACAATTAATTGCTTTGTTTGGTTAATGGTTGGTTTTCTTGAGCTTTGGCATGATTAAAAAATGCAACATTTGGTTGGGTGAGTGGCTAAAATGTAGCCTAATCCACTAATAGGCTTACAGGAAATACCTTAGTGAAATGTTACAAAGTGTGCAATGCTATTTTATGGTAAACATGGTTTCTTTTGTGTGGTTTATTTCTATATTTGCTTTCATGTTGGGAAGTTTTGTTAGGAGGATTTCTTGTCTTCCTTTCTTTGTAAACATGATTTTATGTGTAGCCATAGGCCACAGCGGTGCTGGTCCTACATTGTTGCAGCACAAAGGATTACTTACTAATGTACTACAATATTACCACGTGTCCTTGTTTAGGATAAGTTCACTAGATTGCTTGATAGGAGCAAAGAAAGTCCCAAAGCAGTAAAGCAACTTACTCGCCTTTTTCCGAATAGGGTGCCAATACAACTTCCTGAGGTATCACTTGTTAGATGAATTTAATTGTGCAATTTATATTGTTACTATTTACATTTCACGTATTCAATTTTATTTCCAAACTTGTACAGGATGAGCTTTTGCTTTCTGATTGGAAGCAGCAGTTGGAACGAGATATTGAGACTATGAAGGCTCAATCCAACACTGTCAGCATTCGAACAGTGAGTCTTGTGATGATATGTTATGATAATTGTTGCATCATCTACATCTGTTTTGTTTTTTTTTTTCCATCTGCATGTAGGATCAACATTTTTCTCTCATTAGTCATCTTAAAAGTTTATTATGAGGCATTTCTTCCTTTTTTACCCATCTTGGTCATTAATAGCTTGTACTTTTGGGTTTTGTAAACTTCTAATTCTTAATATGGCATAGAATTGCTGTTAAATAAATGAACTTTCTCTGCAAAAAATAAAATGATCTACTTGACGATGGTTTCTCAGACACCATGATAGTTTTATTGTCTTGCAATGGTATTTCTATTTGACAAACATGTAAGATTCTTACGTGATTTCAGGTTCTCAACCGAATTGGACTGGAATGTCCTGAACTTGAGACACTCTGCATCAAAGATCAAGCTCTAACAGCAGAAAGTTAGTGTTTGTGAAGTTTGAATGAACTAATTATCCCACTATACATGGAAATATTGATATTTATGCGAGCTACCAATGATATCTTTTCCTTCTTTATACTAGGTGTGGAAAAAATCATTGGCTGGGCTATAAGTCACCATTTTATGCATTCGGCTGAGGGTTCTGTCAAAGACTGTAAGCTTGTGATATCTGCAGAAAGGTTGTTCTAATAATTTTTATATATCTCCCTCCTACTGACCCTATGAAAATTAAGCAGTAAAACAAATAGAATTATGTGAACTTAAGTTCACCTGTAAACACTATTTTACATTTTATATTAACTTCAATTCATCTTGTAACACTTATTTTACATTTATTGGTTCAGCCTTAAGTATGGGCTGAACATTCTGCAGGGCATTGAAGGTGAAAACAAGAATTCAAAGAAATCGCTTAAGGTAATCTAATCGCTGATTTTCATCTCTTTTGTTGTCCCTGTTACTGTTTGAATAAAATCTTCAGCACCCATGGCCAACTGTAATTGAATTTTGCATCGTAGCCTCGTAAACATGTTGCCTTGTAAACATATTTTTTAGATGGAACTTCAATTACTTGTTTCGATGGTGGTTCTTTACTGAAATATATGGGGACTATTCTTCAATTCTTAATATTTATTGTTGTTTTTCTTTTTTCCCCTCCCCATTTTGCTAGGATGTGGTTACTGAGAATGAATTTGAGAAAAAACTGCTTGCTGATGTGATTCCTCCAAGTGATATTGGGGTCACTTTTGATGATATTGGCGCTTTAGAAAACGTGAAGGACACCTTGAAGGAGTTGGTCATGCTTCCTCTACAGAGACCTGAACTCTTTAGCAAAGGACAGTTGGCTAAGGTGGGGACTTTCTTTTCTGTCAATATTACACTTTTGTATGTCGTCCATTTTCAAGCAGATTTTGACCTGTATTATAGCATCTCATTGCAATTACTTTGGTGTAGCCCTGCAAGGGAATACTGCTCTTTGGCCCCCCTGGTACTGGAAAGACAATGCTTGCGAAGGCTGTAGCAACCGAGGCTGGAGCCAACTTTATTAACATTTCAATGTCTAGCATTACTTCAAAGGTTTTAATGTTTTGAAATGGGAATTCTTTTTGTTGAAATTTTCTATTTTGTGCTGTGGTGACATGGAATTTTTTTTCCAGTGGTTTGGGGAAGGAGAAAAATATGTCAAAGCTGTCTTTTCTCTAGCCAGCAAGATTGCCCCAAGTGTTATTTTTGTCGATGAGGTTAGCATCGCATTTATGTGTATTCCTTTTCTGTTATCTTTCTCTGTATTTTTTCCTGGTTTAATCTTTTTTTATGTGTGTCAGGTCGACAGTATGTTAGGAAGACGTGAAACTCCTGGCGAACATGAGACTATGCGTAAAATGAAGAATGAGTTCATGATGAATTGGGATGGTCTGCGAACAAAAGATAAAGAGCGTGTACTTGTTCTCGCTGCTACAAATAGGCCCTTTGATCTTGATGAGGCTGTTATTAGGAGGCTTCCAAGAAGGTAAACATACTATTTTAATATCCTATTGTAAGTGCTAACTTCAGCCATTGGCTCAAAATTTCAATGGCTATGATTCATAGGGAACCTTGGATCATCAAGGACCAAAGTATATTTTGTCCCATTGAAGAAAAGCTCTTGTTATTCTATATATAAGATTTTACAGGTTGTGTACTAATTGCTGGTCTTTCATCTTCAAACATGCAGATTTATGGTTAATTTGCCAGATGCTCCAAACAGGGAAAAAATTCTGAGAGTCATCTTAGCAAAAGAAGATTTGGCACCGGATGTTCATTTGGAAGAAATAGCAAATATGACTGATGGATATTCGGGGAGTGACCTAAAGGTCTTCTCTTCTGCACTCATTCTCATTTGCTAGATAAGATAGTACCTGGTTCTGCTTGAAAGATTCTCATTTTCATTGTGATTTCTGTTTTGGTTGCAGAATCTCTGTGTAACAGCAGCTTATTGCCCAATAAGAGAGATCTTGGAAAAGGAAAAGGAAGTAAGTTCATACATACTACTACATTAACATTGTTTGAATTCTGTCTAATTCTTTTGAAATGAACAATAATCCTAGTTTGACTGCACCATGTCAAATTCAAAACTATTAATTCATTAACATTGTTTCAGGAGAGAAGTGTAGCATTGGCCGAGAACAGACCTTTACCTGGATTATGTAGCAGTGCTGATGTCCGTTCCTTAAAGATGGATGATTTGAGATATGCACAAGAACAGGTATGTTAAGACATTCCACATATGAAGCAGCATTGTGAGGAACTCAGATCCAGTTACATATTTTTGCGGCCGACGTTTTGTCTTGATCTATGTCGTCGTCGTTGCAGGTGTGTGCGAGCTTCTCGTCAGATTCGTTGAATATGAACGAGCTACTTCAATGGAACGACCTTTATGGAGAAGGTGGATCAAGGAGAACGAGATCTTTGAGCTATTTCATGTAAAGGCAGAGAAAGAAAGAAAATCTGCTTCTTCTCCTTAAGTGTATAGCATTTCTTGGTTAGACATTATTACTCTTCTATCACCCAAGTGGTGCCAACAAGATCAGCCACCACTGGGCACCTTTGTATCATAGGCTCATAGGTTTTCCCTTTTATTTTACTCTCACCAAATTTTTCATAAAATGGTAGTAGATTTGTTAAATATTGTCCGGCAATTAAGAAAAAGAAGCATAATTTTTTAGGGTCCTTATATCTGATGATCAAATTGCTTTATTATCATATAATATTCTCTGAGTGGTCAGTTCATTCGTCCGCTTAAGTAAGTGTCGGGGGTTCGAATCTCGTCTTGTGCATGCAGTAATCCATTGGCCAGCAGCAGACTCTTAAATGGGGCTCTGATACGCGACGGATTAGTTCTTGGCCTGTTGGACTGGGAGATACCGTGGACAACCAAAAAAAATAAAAAATAAAAAAATATTCTCTTCTCCCTTGTATATAATCCCAAGAGCCAAGAGTCAAACCATCGCGATTCAATAACCATGGTTTACTTATTTCCCAACCTTTTGTTAGGCGTTAGGTTTTTTTTTTTTTTTGTATGTCTCAGGTCAAAATCTAATTTGTCGTAGATCAAAGTTCTATTTAAGAGTTTGGTGTTAACTAAGAAATTATTGTATGCTCACAGCAGAAGATAATTTAGGCATACATGCTGTCAGTGGGCCCAAAAAACACTCTTTTTCTATTTTCCATTAAAATCCAAAAATCATATTAAGGCTCCATCATCCTTTTCAATTGAGTTTAACCCTAAAACTCACCAAAATAATCTATACTATATTTTTTGTTGGTGTCTGAGTAACAAAAAAGGAGGATAAGGAAAAGGAGTTTTTTTTTGGCTGCACAAGTGTATCTAACTCATTTTAGGGATAAAGCCATTGCATTTGAGATATTACCACCCCAAGCAACTTGTTTTGCCATAAGATCTGCAGCGACATTTGCAGTGTGCTAAATAAGTGTTACATTTGCAGTCCAATTTATCTGAACCTCGTTAATCTTTCTGTGCAAGTCTTTTATCTTTTCTGAACACGAAGGACGCCTTCTTGTTGAATTAGAAAAAGGTTTCAAGCTGTTTGTTTTGAATATAACATCCCTATAACTATGATTTCAAGCCAGTAAAAAACCGCGTCAAATAGCAACAAACTCACATTTAAGGATGTTATTTTCAGGAATAGAGTCTGAGCAACCGAGTAACCAATTGGCTACATTATCCAGAATCAAACACCACCCAAAACCTCCAAAATTGTCCCTATCCACTTTGAATATATTTGCCATGCACTCAAATTCCTTCTAATTTCAAGAATATTAGTGGCCATAACCAAAGTCAGTTATCTATAATTCGAATTCCAAAAAGAAAGAGAGAGTAAGAGAATGCTGAAATTTATTCAGTGATGTTACTAATTCACGAAAGAGGGAATGGATTCCATGAGAAAGCGTATGGCCATCGTATTCGTAGTGTAGAAGGGAAAGGGTGGAATTGTAATTTGAGGCATGAGGAGCTGGCTGGGTAGTTGGTTGTTGACTGAGTGGCTCCCTTCATTTATTATTTGCATTTATATTCAAAAACGGAACAGAACAAAGTCCAAGAAGCCATGGAGGTGATGCGTCACTGTTCAAGGTTCCTTCTTCCTCCCAACACCAACGATACTCGTTTTATGAGGTACGCTCTTGTGGTCCTCAATCAACGTCTTCCTAGATTCGCTGCTCTCCTTTGGGACCACGGTATGTAGATTCCTCCTTCCATCATTCCATACATATTCTTCTTCTTCTTCTTCTTCACTTTGTTTTTGCTGCTACAGCGCAGGTGCGAGTGTGTGCTGATGGAGGTGCCAACAGGGTGTTTGATGAAATGCCTCTTCTCTTCCCTCTTCAACATCCTTCCCATGTTCGCTCCAGGTCAGTTGGGCCCTGTGGAGAATGTGCTCAGAAATCCATAATAGAGTCCGACCACAATGACCAAATTCATTATCTTCATGCATAAGTATACTAGATTATCTAGTATAAAAGATTGAAAAATCATCGCAAACCTCTGCTTTTTATTATCTATTGCAATCTCCGGATTATTATCTAATTTTCAATTCATATATTTATATAATGATATTTTAACCTTCCATATTTCTATATAGAAATAGAAAGAGATAGGCTAGAAATAACATCTCTTATCTCACTGACACCAAAGAGGGGGATCTAAAATGAGTGAAATTTTGATTTGGGTGGAATATAATGAAATAGAGCCACTTTGAGATTCCCTTTGAAATGAGGCATGGAACGGAGTCATTGCGAAGAAGTTCCACGAGTTACGAAGGAAACTTCGAGCTCATATTGGTCATGGGTTGAGAACGGGAATTGCCCCCTTTTTATTCCTCTAATCTCTGCTCTAACTTGCTAGATTCTTCTTGACACAGGTACAAGCCAGATGTAATCAAAGGCGACATGGATTCTATCAGGGAAGATGTCCTTCATTTCTATACAAACCTTGTATGCCATCTCTCAGTATCCTTCATAGTTCATACCACATTACAATTTGTTTTATTTCATATTGTTCTATTTGCATCGTTTCGAAGCTCTTATGCTACTTTGCTTCCTGCAGGGGACAAAGATACTTGATGCTTCTCATGATCAGGATACTACCGATTTGCACAAATGTGTAGCATACTTACGTGACCTAACAACACCAAATACTGATGAATCAGCTGTAAGTTCTGTCCACTCGGTTAATTTCTTAATAGTTATAAAAAATTAAGTCTGCTATAGTATCAGAATTTGGTTGTAAAGAAATGATATCATGGGGAATTGTTTGATGGTTTTAATGGCAGTTGTGTATTCTTGTTGCTGGAGCCCTTGGTGGGAGATTTGACCATGAGATGGGAAATATCAATGTTCTCTGCCAATTCTCCAGCACACGAATTATCCTTCTATCTGATGATTGCCTTATTCAGCTTCTTCCAAAGAATCACCGCCATGAGATAGTTATTCAATCTTCCGTCGAGGGTCCGCATTGTGGACTTATTCCCATTGGGATGCCATCTGCAAGTTCTACCACCACCGGACTCCAGTGGGACCTCAGTAAGTAAATCATTGCTTAACAATAATGCTAATGATTAATATAATAATCATAAACCCTTAAACCTGTAAATGAGTGAGGAACTGCTTCTTGTGGCTCTTTCATTGTGTGGAATGGTAGTCATTGCCAGTGATATTCCTCTGTCAAATTTGATTCCTATGTGATTTTTAATCATAATCAGTGTACAAGATGGTTTCACTGTCCTGTATTCCTAATCTATAAAAAGTAAATAATGCACTTATTGAAGAATTCATTTTCTTTTAATCACCCTGTTTCTGATATTGTTTTCCAGTGTAGTCTTACTAGTAAAATCTTATTTCGGCTGTTTTCAGATGACACGGAGATGAAATTTGGAGGTTTAATAAGCACCTCAAATATTGTAAAAGGGGATATTGTAACAGTAGAGTCTGATTCAGATCTTCTTTGGACTATTTCTATCAAGAAACTGTAGCTTTTAGATGTTACAATGCATATTACTTTTGTATTTCTGATCTTCCACATCTATACGGACAGGTCATATTCTATTTAAAGGCCAGAGGTTCTGCTGGCTTTTTCTTATGTTTCATTCTTTACATTTTAATGTCAAATATGGGTGGGATGGAAGTCATTCGTTTTGGTTTGATGTGGAAAATTCTATTTACAAATAAAATAAAGCCTTGAAGATCCAGGTTTCAAAGAAATCCCTACATTCCTTGGCTTAGTTGTATATTTTATTGTTATCTATGAATGAAATTTTAGCAGAACAATATTAGAATCCAGAAACCAATGAGATTGTTGGCCTTAATACACCGTAACCAAATTGGTCTGGAATCTGGATGTAATATTGTTTGAAAATATTAGGGAATTCTTGTTTGGTAGGCACAGGGCAAGGTAGAGGTAGATTTGGAATCTGGAATCTGGGATCTTGTTATGAATATCATCCGACGTCTTTGTCTTTGCTTTGTTTGGTAGGCACAGGGCGAGGTAGAGGTTGATTTGAACAAGTTAAATGAGATTTCAGATGGGCCAGTTTGGTACTTATTTAGAAGCGCTTCTGCCTCTTTTTATTCCTATCAGCTGCAAATTCACTGTCCTTGTTCCCTATACATCCTTGGATTTTAGTACTGGATGTCTTTCTTTGTTGCTATCATATTAATTAAGGAAGCTTCTAGGCCTTATTATTATTATTATTGAAAACTAGCTTTTCTTTATTTTCCCCTCAATGAAAGTCATTGAAGAGCAGTGTGTTAAAATTTTAGACACGTTCCATCACTTGTACACGATTGTTTTTGGGTGATCTGAACTAGTACCCATGTTGAAGTAGTTTTGAAGATCTTTAACTTGATCTTTCGAGCTTTCAAAGCTGAAGTAGTGACACTATGATCGAGCTTGGTTAATGTTTTCAAATTTATTATCTATTTTTGTTGCCTATATACCTCCTTTTCTTTTTAAGTTCGAGTATGGACGATGAAAACATTAAGTAAACGTGTTAAGATTTTTTTGGCTCATGTGACGTTGCACAATCATCAGATCAATCTCGTAAAGTGAAGCAAGTTATTGCACAAAAATCAAGCAAATGTATAACTAAGAAACAGAATTTGGGGGGCTTATGTAAAATGCCCCACTGCATAGATTACATTCATTGCAGACGCTACATAATTTGACAGCAAATGTGGAACCCATTTTGGTTGCCGCTAAACACACCTAACTAGTTAAAAAGAGGGAGGGGGGGCAAAGAAGAAAGGAAAGTGAAAAGCTTAGTTGGTAATTTGGTATTGAACAATTCAAGTAGCTTTGGGAAGCAGTTGCTAGTAGGGTTGGTGACGATTTTTCTTGCGAGTCTTGTCGGATTTCATAATCAATGAGCTTGAAATCCATGATTGATTTATTTGGGGGGAATCATCAGAGAACCAGCAGCATAGCCGACCATCTTCGCCACCAGTCCATCCAAAAACACCTTGGTTAGAAGAACTAGGAGCAAATCCACTGTGATTTCTTGACATTGGTAACACACTCCTAACAACATCAGTATGGCCACCTTCAAGAATCGCTTCTGCAGCTCCAATTGCTGCCACTCCCCTGTAATTTACAGGAAAATAACCCAAAGTACCAGCATTGGTGCCACCAATCAGCCATAATTTGTCAGCTTCTCTTGAGTAGTGACAATCAACAAAGTAGTCTATCTGCCAATACACAAGGAAGGGGGGAAAGAAAAAGTTATATAACCATCATTGGTAATAGTTCCTCTCAATGACTTGGTCATGTGTGATCTCTCCCTATTAGTCAAAGATTGTAATTTGTAAGAACTAGACGTAACATTTGGTGGACAAAAATTAATGGTGTGATATTACACATGACCAAAATCAGGTGAAAATTTCACTTGAAACGAGAGATTACATGAGATGAAATCATTTGAAAAATTCCGCACGAGAGGGGATCCATCTTAAATTCTTAACATTAGAAGTCTCACTCTTGACACAGAATCTAGATTAGGAGAGAGGGATGCCCAAGTACTTATCCAAGCTATTATATAGACTTACATGTTCAGATCAACTATCAAGTATAATGCTCTTCTAGTTGAGTGAAATATGCGCATCCCAACAAAGAGAACTCACCTGATCCAAATTCCAACTTTCAGAAGCTAGAGTTCGAGCATCCGAGAAGATAACTTCATTTCTACCACCTTTCCAGTCCCATATACTACAAAGCAGAAGAGTAAATTATTGGAATCAAACATTGTAGAAGCAAAAGAGTTAGTTAGCATACAATTGCAAGTCCACATATCCCAGATTAAGTGCATAGGTACCACTTCTTCTCTGTATGAATTTACCTTTCTTTAGTAATCATAACCAAAGTGCATTCAAGACAAAGTACACCACCATTATATGCATTATTGAAAGGAAGACAGAAATAGTCTAACTATCAAATAAAAAACCATTATAATTTGTACCCTAGGGTTTCAATATGCGTCAAACACCAAAGCTTTGGACTGCTCCCTCCAAATATCCCGACCTTTGCGATTGAAGTCCCCATATTAATCACCTACATTTTTGTTAGCAAAAAACTAATTTTGTATTAGTTGAGAAACTTGCAACAGTCAATAGAGAGGACTCAAAGGAAACTATATAAGTTAAACCAGAAAAGGAAAAAGGAACATTAAACAACTTTATGTATCATTGCAAAGCGTAGATAAGTAGTAGAACTTTAACAGGAGAGAGGTAATGAGAGGATAAGAAATCTTCGAAAACAGACCAAAACAAACATGGTAACAAATGTTGTGTAGCAAAGATGACCAATAACATAGCACAAAAGAGGCCAAGATGGTTGCAAGAATTATTAGCTCATGGAAAATGTAATAAGAGTCTAAGGCTTACTGATTCTAGATGATCATCATCATTGATATTTCCAGAGGTATCAAATGTGCAGATCAACCCATCTACTGAAGCAGAAATAAGCTTGCTTTGCTCATCAGGGACAAAATGAACCTAGCATCAATCACACACTTTAAATGAATAAGAGATGAGTGCATGCTCCATTAGAAATAGTAACTAGCTAAAGCTTCACTTCATGAAATACATGGAACCCCAAGCTTAAGTTTCAATTTAATCGCATATTACACAGCACAAACCTGGGTAACATCATCCACATGAGATTCTTCAAGGCATGCAATCTGCTTCTTATTTCTCCAGTCCCAGAAGAGTATCTGAAATAAAGTATAGACCTATAGCTTACATACTAGTTCAAATCCTTTCATATAGTACATCCCCCAACTATACATGTTCGAAGCCAAACCTGCGATTTACAGCCAGCAGCTATTAAATTTCCCCCAGGCCCTCCATAAGAGATGCTGAAGACCTCTTGAGACAAGCCGGCATTGATGGAAGAAACCTGCAGTTTATCGTTTAGTTCAATTCAACACTCAAGCAGCAAATTGAGCAATGAGTATAACAACAAAAACGAAACAAATGCACCTGCTGAAATGTCCTTGTGTCCCAAGCTCTAATAGTTCCATCAGAAGAACAAGAGCTCAAAACATTGGGATCGGAAGCACCCGAAAACAGAATCTGGTTGATGGTTGCAGAGTGACCATTGCACTCTCCAAAGTATTGACCCGCCAATGGTGAATACAGCTTCACTGCGTTCGTTGACAATGACACCGCCATTGAACTCCAATCATCCCTTCCATACAAAAATCACGAAAAAGAATCAAACAACCCACCAAATAATTAGGACCCAAGTGGCGCGTAATGCTGCAACTAAGCTTAAATGAATAAAAAATAAAGCTTTACTGTTGAACGAGTTTAAGCAGAGATTAAAAGAACGTACTTTGGGACAATTTGGAAAACGTAGTCGTCGCCGAAGTTGGTTTGAATAGAGTTTTTAATGCCGAAACGTTTAAGGTTGTTGGGTGTTGGTGAAGGTGGTTGTTCCTCGACATCCATTGAAGCGCTAGTTTCCATTCTATGGGGTGCCGTAGCAGAACAGAACAGAACAGAACAGCTTCTTCCTTTTCCTTAATATCGTCGAGGGTTTTAGGGATTATTATCCGATGCGGCGGAGTCCACAGTTAAGTCGCTTCCTAATAACCAATACATTTGAGTTGACTTTGATCCCTATAACCTTGCGTTTTTGTGTTGGATGGATTTATGTGCGGATTAGTTCTACTTTTACAGAGAAGAAATTGAGAGAGCTTATACACCCTCTTTCTATGGGGTTTGTGTACCAAAAATAATTATCTTTTAAATTTCTTATTTAAAAACTTATTAAAACTCATTAATATGATTAAATAATCGTATAAAACGAAAATTAAACAAACTTGTTTTCTGGGATAATTATTTAGGTGTGTATTACAGTATCATTAAAATAGTCTAACCTTTACTCTGAAGGAAAAAAAAAAAAGTTTTGGTAAGTTACACAACTACGGCTAAACCAACACGCGCTATAACATAATACTAAAAATGAACATTCATATTTTGTGTCTCTCAAACCGGTGAGTTGAAGTACAGAAAAAACAGTAACAATGATGCACCAAAAACAGAGACAAAAAGAATAATGCTGGGAATGAATATACAACTATTCTTGGGGATTATTAATTAATGTAGCAACTGAAACTTGAGAACGTTTAAAATGAAAGGATTTAACTGGTCTTATGAGTGGATTTAGTAATTAAAATCCATTTGAGAATAATTCGCAGTTGGATGTATAGAAGTCACATGTATACACGCAACACACTGAAAGTACAAGGTAAACATAAAGTTGATAAATGGTGTCAAGTAGCAGTGAATAAAATTAGCAAGCCCAAACTCATATCTCTTAAGTCTACAATAAGGTTCATGGCAATTCCGACGTTTACATCTGGTAGTTTTGGACAATGGAACCAATCATCCGGACATAATCTCAAACATGGAAGAAAAAACTAAATAGGAACTTTTGTTGGTGAACAATATCTTGCTAATGTAAAGCTAACACAGGAGAGCAACACCATGCTATCCCACTTGCACAGCTACACCAATTGCTGCTTTCGATATTGAAAATTTCACTCAACAATTTTCTTTATATAAGAGTCTCAAGTGCAGGGCAATTATGTGCTTGAAGCAGCTTCTTGTTTCTTCGACGGCGCCTCACTAGTGCTCTTTCCAGCTGCATCTTGGTCGCCAGGCTTCGACACTTCTTGCTCTGTTACAATTGTCAAACAATAATATTTCGGTTAGCCCATTCAAAGTACCACGGAGTATAACAGAAGTAATTGCTCTTCTTTGTACACCAAACTAACACACACTCCAGCATCATTTTATCGGATGTGGGACTCAGTTGATTGTATCCCATATCCCATATCCCATATAAAAGTGAGTCAAAATGATGCCAAAGAAGATTAAGCACAAAAATTGTTTCTTTAAGAGTAACTACGGGGTTTTATGCTTGAGGGATATCTTTGTAATTCCACATATTCATGTATGTTATTAAAGCAAATTGTAAGTTGTAAATACAGATCAACCAAATGCAAGCAGCCAACACTATCTGGCAATCTGAAGGGGAGTAAAAATGGTCATTTTTTAAACTATGGACTTTGAGAGAATTTGAAGATCTAAGATCTATTCTACATAAAGGTCATTGATAAGAGTGATGAGGATTGCAGAACAATGAATAAGCTACCAATTCATACATCCAATTACATTGAATGAGTGAGTTAACCAGCTTTAATTGTTAGATTCATCATTTAGAGGCTATCCATGTTAATGTCACCCTTTGAAAAACCACCAATCCCAAACATCCATACACAATCAAACTCCTATAATCAAGCAAGCTTATAAATGTTCAGTGACAAAATTGCAGAGGACAGTTAGTTACCTTCATCATCACTCTCGTCCATATCACCCATTGCATCATCACCCATACCCATACCTCCAAATTTCTGCAGCAAACAAAAGAAGAAAAAATAAGACTAAGTAACATAATAAAAGAACAAAGTATCAACTGGTAGCATCACTTACAGAGAAATCCATTCCTCCCATTCCTCCCATTGCTCCCATTGCTCCCATTGGATCATCACCCATACCCATGCCGCCAAATTTCTACATCACACAAAATATTAGTATAAATTACAACAAAATTAGAAGATATTGAAATAAAGACAATACATACCGAGAAATCCATCCCTCCCAAGTCTGGCTCACCAGCACCTAATCAACAAAGTAGGAATTCAACATAAAATTATATTGCCTTACATAACACTCGAAAAAATAAAATGGTAGATGTATGCATACCTTCTTCTTCATCCTCATCAACCCATTTGTCCCAATCTACTTTCACATAGTGCGGAGGCTTGCCCTCTGCACGTAGCAACCTTTTCCACCACCCTTCCTCTGCCTTCTGAACTACACAGAATATGCTTCTCACTCCTACATTAATTTTGCTCTCCTGAAAGAATAAATAATGGCAGTGGAAACACATTAAAATGCATCAAAGAGAACCATTTCTTTGCGGGTAAAGCATATCTGAAAATATTATTAAAATGCACAAAAGAAACAATTGAATGAGTACAAAGGGGCAAAAAGGAAAAAGAGACATTATTAAAGATATGGATGGTAGCCATAAATTGGGAAAGATGTTCTGACCTCAACATTAACCTTGTCAAAGAGCTCTAATTTGAGTTCATATTGGTTGTCAGCAGAACCAGCACTGGCAGAGAAGGTGAAAGTACCATCTGGGGTAAGATCCACTTTTGCATTTTTGGAATCTGGCAGTTGTACTGTGACATAAACCTTGTCAACTCTCTGAGCCCACTTAACCTCAGGATGACGACTGCATACAAAAAAACACAACCAAAAACAGGAAGCAACTTCAGAAATGCATACATATCAAGATTTAAACAAATTTTTTATTCTTATCTTTAAAAAAATTATCTTTGCACTCGTTTGCGGGGAAAAAAACCAATCGTACTATATTTTCTTTTTCCTTAAATAAAAAAAAAAGGTAGGATGTCGAAGACATGGAGTAAAGAGGGTGCGAAATAGCAGTATTAAATTAAACAAGAAAAAAAAATGAAACTTTAGTAGATATTAACGTGATACTGGTAATTATTTCCCAAATTAATTTGAGGAACTCAATTTGCACCTCGATAATTATAGAATATGCATAAACATAAACCAAAAGGAAGAAACTTTAACAAATTATGAAAACCCTCCCCCAAAATACATTTGAAAAAAGCAGCTCATAGTGTAGCTGAGAGAATAGGCGGACAGAAAACAGCGAATAATCGAAAGTTAAGAGCAGAAATCATGAAAGTAAATGGATAACAGACCTCATATTTGATTGGGGGAAAAAGGCGAGAGAGAACTGAGAATATGTAAAACCCTAGTTCGTTCTTCGGTAGCTACTCACTGCTCAGTCGTCAATTGACAAACCCCAAAGTGAACCCTTGGGCCTAACCAACTAGAAACACTCTTATATAGGGTTTTAGATTACCACCTCATCTTAAAAGTGTGTTTTGCTTTCTTTTTATTTATTTATTTATTTATTTGTAAATGATCATTTATGTGAAATTTATAAACAAATTCATATTCTATCATACTATTTTATTTTTATTTTAACACATATAATATAACTTATGCCCTATGTCTTTGACAAAATTCCAAATAAAAAAGAATCATTCTCCACAATTCAAGTTTGTAAAATATTCTTATAGGAACGCATTTATTTGTAAATACCTAGGATGATTAAATATTCAAGAAAAAAGAAACATGTAATTTTTGGGATGATTAAATACGTGGGTATTGTTTTTTTTTTTTCTCTTGAAGCAAAGATAGAAATATATATTATTCTAAAGTTTCTTCTAAAATAAATGTGAATAAAAATAATAAATTTTTTTATTTTACACAGTATTTTTTAATCTGATAAATTAAAGATTAATTTGTCATAAATTTGATTTTTGTTTAATGATTTATTACTGATTAATAAATTGTGTATGGGCTCAGAGCGCTGTGCCTATTGCTTTTGGTCTTCACCCTGTATTGAAGTTGAAATATTCCTTTAAGCATATTTTGGTCCAAGAGAGCCCAATAAGAAACCCAAAGAGTAAAACTTCTACTATGGCGTAGCCCGAGGGGTCACTTGGGCCGAAGAGTAAAACAGTATAGCTGAACAATAAGAAAACTGGCCAAAAAAATAAAAAGAAAAAGAACAATAAGAATGTAACATGTAAAATAGTTTTGGAAGCTATTCATCTAATATTATCCTGTGATGCTTCAACCAGTTTGTATTGGGTGGCAAGGGCTAGAGGGCTAGAGACTTGTGATGGACTAACATGAGTGTGGATCCCTTTTTATTTTGTTACAAAATAATTATTATTTTTTAGATTTGTAATATAATTTAAATATTATTTAATGAAATATCTGTAAATGTTATACATATTATTTAAGCTTTCCTAATATTTACTCAAATTACTTTTATATATTACTCAATTATAATTTTTTTTATTCTACAGTAGATAGATATTTAATTTAGTCATTCGTTATATCCTTATATTTTAAAATATTTTCTTTATAAATTTATTTTATAGCATTCATTTTAATATGAACTTTGTTTTTGTATGAATACTTGGAGGGAGAGCTCGGTCTCTGAGAATCGACGCCGAGTTGTTATCTTCGGTGCCGACCTTTGAGCTTTGTGGTAATCCGAGCTTTACTCCAAGTGGATGTCCAATCGTATACAACTTTGAGCAAGAAACAAGGGGGGAGTGTACCTGCAAAGACACTCCAAATCTTAAGTCAGTATTGAGAATTCAATATGTGTCGTATAAGATAGAATACCATACCTTTATAGGTGAAGTGAGGTCGGTTACGTTTCTCATGGTCTTCGGAATTGAAGAGTAATGATTAGGCTTTGATGGGTGATGACGTTATATTAGACGTTTTAGGATATTATCCGTTGGATCAAGGTGTAACATTACTGGCCGATTATTGATGTTAATTGCTGATTAATAACGTAACGCCGAACTTATGCTGCATTCTGCTGAGTTATGTCTCATAATGCCGAGTTATGACTTGATATTTGTAACGGCCGAATCATATCCCCCAAGCTTAGCTTAGAAATATGTTTAATGAAGCAGGTTGAGCTTTAAGTGATGCATAAGTCGGCTGCTGAGTAGTTCGGCGGGTGGTTTTGCCTTGTATCCCCCAAGTCAAGATGCTTTATTAAAACATTAATTAAAAAAATAAACAATTAAAAAAAGTAACAGTTATTAATGAAGAGAGAGGTAAGTTATGATGGCATTAAGAAGTCTGTAATTTCCAATGCCATTTGGATTGGTTGAGTTGATTGATGGAGTTAACATAAGAAACTTAACTGGTTGGGGTTACTTGTGGGTAACTGCATTGGAATGTAAATAGCTTTGTTGTGGGAGTATCATTTCACTTTAGGTTAAAAGTTGGTTGTGCAAGTTCCTAAAAAAGAATGAGCAAACGAGGTTAGTTATGATTTTTCTTTTTTCCTCTGTATTTTTCTTCTGCAACTTTCAAAATTTGTTTGCTTGATATAGGTTTTTGAGAGAGAAAAATAGAAGAGGGAGATAGTGGATTGGTCAGACAATTGGGTGAGTGAGGATGTGAAAATGAGTACATCACTGTTCAGGGATGTGGAGGCGGTGAAAGAAATAGACTTGAAGAATATATTGAACGGGGGGTTCAGGGATTCATGTAAAACTATTGTCGTGTTCCATTGATGACCGTGTGTATCATAAAGCAGAGGGTTTGAGTATTTCTATATTTATAGCTGTATTATAGAAGAACTAAGAGTGAGACTTTCATTCTTATAGTTTCAATGTCAGGTGTTGAGGTAGTTGAACTGCACCCCCTCTCAGCTTCATCCTAATGGATGGGCGTTTTTGCGAAGTTTTGAGGTGTTGATGGAGTATTTAAAAGAGGAACTGCGTTGGAACTGTTCTTTTCTATGTTTCAGGCCAAAGGTGTCTGGAAGGGTGGTTGGGTTAACCTGAATAGTTATTCAGGTTTTGCTATGTTTAAGTTGTATAAGTCTTCGTTCAAGTATTTTAAGAAAATATTTCTGAAGGTTGCAAGTGTAGAGGAGGAGTTTCCATTCTACTTAGATGAGAATTTAGGAGAAAAAATTCCGTTGTGGTGGTGTTCGGAGCCTCAGAATATACTCGGATTTGAAGAAATAAATCCAAGGAACCAATGTATTATTGAGTACTTGGTAGAGGTGGTTGATCGAAAAGAACTAATATCCGTGTTTGATCTATTGCAATGGGACGAAAATAGGCAAGCGGTGATAGATTATTTAGGTGAGCTTTTGAAATGCATAGGTATTCTTTTGTGTGACATATATGGTGGTAATTTAATTGTTTTGTTTGCAGGAGAGAAGTATCCTGGGGTGTTTGCTGCTACCCTGAGATCTCGGGTTAAAAGTAAAAATCTGAAGAAAGAGGAGTCTACTTCAAAAGTGGAGAAGGTTGTTGGTGCTGGCGAGGTTAATCAACCAAAGCCGACAAGAAAGAAAGTTATTCTGAAGAAGAGAAAATAAGATGTTGTTGATTTGTCTGAGGGTTCCAAGGATGATAAAGGAGGAGTTCCTATGGAAGAAATGGAAGGGTATTTTGAAAATTAAAAGAAATTACATGACGTTGTCGATCATAGTGATGGGTCGTCACTGTGGGGGAAGGGTTTTCCTTATATGGTTGTGGCCGACGAAGTTTGTCAGTCGTCGGCTGATGTGACTTTGGCGAACGAGGTTGGTGATGTCGCTATTGATCAATACATGCAGGTAATGTGCAATTCTTTATTTGTTTTGTTTGATATTTTTATGGATGACCAATTTGGTGCCTTTTCCTTTGTTTGTATAAGGTTGTTGGTCTGAGGCTTGCCAGTTTAGGGCGTAGCCGAGAAAAAGAAACATCATCAAGTGGCCGAGCAGAAGCCAAATGTGAAGTTGGAGGAACAGTTGAGCTTGAAGAATGTAAGGGTTACAGAACTGGAGTGTTCATTATTGTTAGAAGAAGTGCAGATTTCTAATACTATAAAGGTGTGGTTATATGATATAAATTATGTAATTTTCTTATATGAATATGAAACTGAGGTTTCGGGACAGGGTTATGACATAATTTAAGTAGATATGGTGATGAGTAATTGGAATGGTTGATTGGTATAAGTTAAAAATTTAGAGGACTAAATTTGGTTAGTAAAAGTTAAAAAGCTTTGCTACAGAAATTTCTAAACAGTTTGGACAGCAACTTAAAATAAACACTAGGTGCAATCCGGACATGATTTTCAAACCAACTCATTTCTATCAAATTTAAATGAGTTAAGATAACTCCATAAAAATTTTAGGGAATTTGGCCAAGTGGTTTGGAAGATATGAATTTTTGAAATTTAGTAGTTGTTGTAAAATTTTCTGGTTTTTCTAGTTCTACAATACCAACTTTCAGCTGCTATAACTTTCGATTTATTTGAAATTTTGAGTTTCTTTTAAAATAATTTTAAAGATCTACCAGTCTATTTTAAGTGATTACAAATTTTATATCCATTGCTATTTTATAGAGTTGGTTATGTCTCTTGGAAACTGGATTATTCATAGGAAATTTAGAACTAATTTAAAGAAATAGGGTAGCACTTCCAACTGACATTTAATTGACCAAATGATGTGCTGTGGATCTGGAATTTATTTGTCCTAAAATTTGGGGATGTTAAGTGTATTCTCACCAAAATCTGGAAGTGTCGGATTAGAATTGAATTTATCAAGAATTTATCAAAATTAGAGCTGCTTGTTGTATTTTTTCTGAATTCTCTTTAGTGCGGCAGCAGATTTTATTAAGTTGGCTATCGGATTCAATTCTAATCCAAACTTGGTAAAACTTGATTTAGACCCAAAGAATATATCCAAATTTGGTAGAATGTAACAACTTAGTTAAACAAAGGTGTGTAGGTTATCCCTAGGACACGTTTAAAGCTAAGCGATGATGCGGAGGTACACCTAGTTTCACAGTGATGCGGAGGTACGCCTAGTTTCATGGTAATGCGGAGGTACTTTTAAGCTTCTTAGTGATGTGGAGGTATACTTAGCTGTAAGGTGAAGTAGAGGCATAATGGAAAGAAAAGAAATTGATAATTAAAGAATGGAAAGGGTACTTAGATGAAAAGAAAAGGGAAGTAACGAATGAAATAAATAATTGAGAATTATATGTTAAATGGGCCTTGCGCCAAACTACTAATGCGAAAGTGCTTACCTAACTGATAGCCTGAGATTGCTAATGCGGGAATGTTTACCTAATTGATAGCACTGTTTTTCACTGTGATGCACATTAAAATGCTATTATGATGAGGCCTAACTAACACGGGTAACCGTGATGCTAAGGTGTCTAACTGACACAGTAAAGGAACCATATTCGGGATTCAATCCGAGTAACGTCGGGTTGCAGGTAGACAATCGACGCATGAGCTCATGGCATGCGCTAGGAACAGGCATGCATCATCTTGTTTGCGCATTTACATTTGATTATGTTTGTTTTATTTTGTTTATTTGTGATTGTGGTGTTGTTTTGGTGACTTGCTTATGTGCTTGATTTAATACTTTACTTGTGCTGTGTGGTCTTAATAATGTACTGAGGACTGATGTTTGTATGTTGGATTTAGGTATATTATTTGTGATGCTAGCTTATTTAGATATTGGGCAAAGGTAATCCTAGAACTTCACATCGATACCGATATTCAAGCTTAACAAAAAATATAACTTAAACCATAAATAATAAACAAGGTTATCTAAACTTAGGGGATTTCTAACTAATGCTAACCACAATGTTGTATCTCATAGCCTTCACCAACTTACCCTCTATGCGATCCTATTGCCACCACCTACCTAACCTCCTAAACACCAGACAAACACAAGTATATACAAACAAGTAATACACAGGTAATATTCATGTATAGCAAGTAATTCAAGAAACAAGTAGACTGCAAGTAATCAAAGTAAACAAGCACATAAGAGATGCATATGATGAATGTCTATCCTATTGGCTGTGATATCACATGTCGGTTATAGTGCCAAACTCGACACAAAATCTGGACGGCAACTCCCGGATTAGTCTATTTGTTGCGCATACTCAGGAGGAATAATTCAGTGGGATGAGTGCCTTACCACCTTCTCCTTTTAGAGGGAAATATTTCGAGGGAGAGCGCTCTACCACCTTCATCTGGATGTCGCATGATTCCATGGGTTAGTGCCCTACCTTGTCGTATTTGAGGAACCTGGGATTTGATGATGGATGATGAGATTAGAACTTGAAAAAGAATGCTTATGGTTGATGAGGTTGAATATGTGATTGTGACATGCCTTGTTTTGGTGATTCGCTATGCTCCTCGGGCAATGGCTGTAATAGTCTCCCGCTTGTTTAGGCAGCGATGCCGACGTAAGGGCTGTGGCGGTCTTTATCCTATGCTGAGATGTGAGGTTTGAAGCTGAGCTTCCCACTCACATTTCGCTCTCATGGAGAAGGTGCTAGGGTACTCATCCCTCATAATTATTCCTCCTGAGTATGTGTTTTCTCTCTGGTTGCAAGGTGGTAGGGCACTAACCCACGAAATCATGCGAATTTTCAAGCTTAAAACAAAAGAAATAACTTAAACCATAAACCATAAATAGGGTTATCTAAACTTAGGGAATTTCTAACTAAAACTAGTCACACCGCTGTATCCCACAGCCTTCGCCAACCTAACCTCCATGCGATTCCATCGCCCCTGCCTACCTGACCTCCTCAGCACCAGACAATCACAAGTAATGCAGACAAGTAAGCACAAGTAATATACATATACAATAAGTAAACAAATAGCAAGTAGGCATGTGATTCATTTAGACATAACTGAAGTTAAGCAAAACAAACAGACATAAAGAAAATGTATATGATGAATGCCTGTCCTATTGGCTGTGATATCACATGTCGGTTATAATGCCAAATCCGACACAAAATCCAATCGACAACTCCCAAATTAGTCTCTCTATTGTGCATACTCAGGAGGAATAATTCCATGGGATGAGTGCCCTACCACCTTCTCCTTTCAGAGAGAAACATTCTAAAGGAGAGTGCCCTACTACCTTCCTCTAGATGCCGCATGATTCCGTGGGTTAGTGCCCTACCACCTTGCAACCAGAGAGAAAATGTATACTCAGGAGGAATAATTATGAGGGATGAGTGCCCTACCACCTTCTCCATGAGAGCGAAATGTGAGTAGGAAACTCAGCTTCAAACCTCACATCTCAGCGTAGGTGGAAGACCGCCACAGCCCCTACGCCGGCATCGCTGCCTCGACAAGCGGGAGACTACCACAACCGTTGCCCGAGGAGCATAGCGAATCACCAAAACAAGGCATGTCACAATCACGTATTCAACCTCATCAACCATAAGCATTCTTTTTCAAGTTTCAATCTCATCATCCATCATCAAATCCCAAGTTCCTCAAATATGACAAATATCATTATAAATCTCAAAGTCTCGTCCAAAAAATACCTCACCGCACTACATTTACTAATCTCATCCACAAACCTTCCAAAGTCTAAGTCACCGTCTTCTAAAACCCACATATAAATTCATCAATCTCAAACATAAACTCTAACATACACAACTCATAAAATCAATGGCAGTGATAAGTTCAGCGGCCACAACTTCGACGGTGTGCGACGGCGGTGGCAGAACGCGATCAACAGGGTGGGTACCGGTGGGGGAGAGAGAGGCGAGTTGGGCACCAGGGATGCGTGATAGGAAGGACGACGTCCTGCCTCCACGCGTGCTGCCGCGGATGACAGGGAGACCTGCGACGGGAAGAATGCGACCATCCGAGATGTTGGCTGTCGGCGACGGAGACACTCGCATGCAAGAGAGGCGGGCTGACTGAGGTGGAAGATGCACTCTGCGAGGGTCGGATGTTTAATGGACAAGACAGGGGTGAGTGCCGTTTTGGATGACTGGTTTTGTAAAATAACTGAATTGGAATTTTTGAGTTTAGGGTAATCTGTGGACTAGTTTTTATTATTTATTTCTATTGAACTAAACAGTCAGCCTATTGTATATATTATAAAGATTTTCTATTATCTTCCTAGTAGAGTTGTTTTCCAGTAGTTTTATTATTGTCTTAGACTTGGTCAATCTATCAATCTGTATAGTTGCACCGCTTGATATAATTTTAGGTGAATAATATGATGCCTTTAACATGGTACCTAAGTTACTAAAAAAGGTAAACAAATAATATTTAATAAATTTTAAATAATTTATTTTTTATTTTAACTAATTTATTTTTTTTTAAAAGGCAGGTTAGGCCATTTAGACACTATAATAAAAGCACCATAAAATTCACCATAATTTTATTGCTTAATTATACTATTTTATCAAAAACTTCTTTTTCTTTTTTCACTTGGCATCCAACCATTCATTTAGGTAGCGTTTGGTGGAGAGACAGATACTGAAAGACTGAGACTGAGAGACAAAGACTATAAGAGACAGAGACTGAAATAAGTTTTAGTATTCTGTTTGGTGTCAAGTGAGAGACAAAAATTGAAACAAGAATAAAATTCTAATTTAATTTGCACAAAAGATAAAATTGGAATTAATTAATTAAAATGAGAGTATTTTAGGTATAAAATATTATTAAAGTTTCCGTCTCTGTTTCTAAAAATATCAGTCCCTTGTGTCCCTACATTTTGGAGGCACTGAAATACTAAAATTTTGGAGACAGAGACAGAAATTTTAGTACCAGTCTCTGAGCCAATAAACATGATACTGTATCTCAGTCTCTCAGTCTCTTTTTTAATACTGCAAAACAAACGCTACCTAATTGACATTGTGGACCATTCAGGATTTCAAGTGCATGCAAAAGCCAACAAAAAGGGGATAAATCTCGCTCCTCTTTTCTATACTCCTCCTCTTTTTTTAATTTTAATTTATATAAAAAATATAGTTATCAAATTGCGTAAAAAAATGTATTTATGTGGATTGTTTCTGAATTTTCACGGACATGTGATAGTAAACTTTGTGCAATATTTGTTCACATATTTCGTAGATGATAAAATATGAACTAATGATTATTTTCTAGTTTGTCAGTGAAATAAAAGTAAATTAGCATATTGATATTTATAGTTTAAAATTAATAAAAAAAATAAATTAAATAATTATTAACTCAAAATTAAAAAATATCAACATATTGATTTTTTCATATTTAGTTGATAAATAATGGAAAATTAATTTCGCGAACAAGTTTAGCAAAATATCCTAATAACAACAAAACATAATTATCTTTTTTTTTTTCTCAACAAAAAAATTATCTTAATATATTTTGAACAAAAAATGTAGATAAAATATTTTTATTTAGGAAAAAAACTCTCCACCTTTGCTAATTTGAGTAGACTTAAATAACAAAGCCAACCAAATATAGATAAATTTATCTCATTATCAAGAGAGCAAAATATTTTAATAGAACATAAATGTATAAATATCTTATATTTTGAACAAAGAAAAAATCTATAGAACTAACTATAATATAAACTAAGTAAGTTAATTTTTTTATTTTTGATTTTGAAATTTAAAATATTAAGAAAGTGAAGAATTGTTTTTCTTTTTTCTTTTTTATTTTTTTTGTAACTAATTTATTTTTCAACTAATTACAAGGACGGATCCAGAAATCTAACAATAGAAGGATCAAAAATTAAAATCTTATATAATCAAATATAATATCATATATTTAATAATAGATATAATTATAATTAATTTTTAATTAAAAAATTAAAAAATACTTATCAAATAAAAAAATTATCTCAGTCTTTATATTTTTTCATAATTTTTTATGATTTTATATCTATTAAAATATATTTTTTTAAATATTTTTTTAATTAATTTACTTTAGTAACAGCCGAAAGTATGATTTATTGCTTTTATTTAAAAAACATTCGTATTTGTACAGTTGAACGAAACATACCCAACTTTTTAACAACTAACAAGGGTGTAAGAATCTCCATTCTCCAATCGCTCCATGCCAAAGGGGTGGCCATCACTCCATCGTGTATTATGATTTATGACTCATTCATTCTTAACTTTTCGCTAATTACGTACTTTGATGAACTTGCAGCCTGTATATCAAATATCTTTCTGTTCTTTGCTGATATTTAATTACGACTATGATGAGTTCCAAGTCTCGGATTTATTCATATATTATATAAGGGAATTGGTGTTATCATTAAATTTTAATTGGTGCTAATATTATGGAATAGAATAATACCAATATTTCTCCTCTCGATTCTTCCAACAAAGTTTGTAACTTTGTATACACACTCCTTTCCGTCACCTAATTTAAAAAGAAAATTATAGAGTATTAATATATTATTTATTAATTTATTATTAATAATAATTAATTATTATATTTTAAATATATGTATAAAAAATATATTTAAAAAATAAATTTATAAAAATATTTTATTAAATATAATTATAAAAAAGATATTTTTATTAGATATATTTATAAAGATATTTTTATAAAATACCGTTATAATAAATAAAAATTGATAGAAATTGATAGAAATATTTGTGGTAATGTAGCAGGATTGAATTTAAAATCTTGCGTGCAAATTTTTATTTTATCAACAGTATATTATATTTATGGTAATTAAATCAAATTGTATATCAATAATTTCTTGTGATAAAAAAAATCAAATAAGTATTCAATTCACATCCCTTAAGTTTGATAATTGTTTTCCCCTTTCAGATTAATGATTATAAAGAATACCAACTTTAAATTTTGTAAAGTTTCTCTAAAACCAATAAAAAGAAAAAGATTTCTCACAATAAAAGTAAACATTTTCCCAAATGTGTGGAAGCAATGACACCAAGTTTAAGTTTTGAAGAGTTCCTAAATCACAGAAAAAGAAAAAAGAAGAAGAGAACGTTGTATGTGGCTCCACTTTCTGAGTGTGACATTTTTAGCGAGCTGATGATCCATGCCAAATTGTAAGTGGATGTCAAATATCAATGTATTAGGTCCATTCGTAGAATATCTTATTGTCAAATTACCTCTCCTCAAAATAAATAAATTAAAAAATATTAGTGGCCAACAATTTTTATTTATATTAACTAGTAATTTTAATTAGCATATCAACAATGTTAGAGAATCAAAAGGATACAAGCCAAAAATCAGTCAAATACTTTTGGGTAAATCTAAAACCTCTACGTGAATAGTGTTTATACTAGGCATTAGGATGTTTCTTCTACTAAGTATCAGAATATTTTTTTTATATTAAATAAATATTCTTTTATATATTTTTTGAATTTTTTTTGTATTAATAAAACATCCAAAAAACTTGAGTGTGAGGTGTGAAGAAATGAGCTTGATTCTGCGTCTTGATCCTAGAAACAGTTTTAGAAAGATATTATATATAAATTAATGTAATTTTGTTTAGTTTTTAGTTAGTAACCTCTTGATCCATATTCTTTTCCTTAGCATATACATTCTACTGATATATTTAAGTTTTCTTCTCAGCATATAAAAATATATTGATAACTAAATACTAGAAAAAAAAATAAAAAATAATATGTCCCCCGTTATTATTGTGGTATAAGAATTTTGTCTAGAAGGTGTATTAATTAGTTGCGTGGAGAAGCAATTTAAATATGTTGCAGTTTGGCAGAAGCAATAATGATTAATGAAGGTTCTGCACGTGAAGGTGGTGAAGGTGAAAGTTTTTCCACGTAGTTCCTCCATAGCCACAGCCACAGTTACTGGATCCTAACTGAACCGTTTCAATTAAGAACTCTTCTTCATTTATTACTTGCTAGTTCGCTCAGGTATAAATAATTAAATATGCTTCCCTTTCATTCATTCAAAGCTGCTTCCTTTGCTTTCACTTTCTTGCTTTTCTTTTGACTTATGTGCTGGATCTTCCAGAAGCTTCCTCGTTGTTCTTTTCATATGTAATGTAAGTTATTCAAACACTGTATGCTCCCTCTCACAACGATCCCGTTGTGTTCCTAAAAGATATAATTTTAAAAGTACAACTGAGTCGGTTAGTAGTTATTGTTAGTTACTGGTTCTGGTGCAAGTAAACCGACTTGAGCCTCAGCAATCACCATTATTTTGTGGTAGGCTACTTCTTGAACTCGTGTAGCACGAGTCACTCCAAGACAAAACGAAGTTCTTGTGGATCACAGCTGGGGAAGGAAGCAAAGTTTCGGGGACCACTGTTTTTGTTTTCCCCTCTTTGGTTTTTACTTTTTAGTACTTTAGGATCTCGGTTTTTGGAAAATCCAGGTGTTCTGAAGTTTGTTAAAAAATGCCTTTTGTTTGGTTGAACAAAAAGGTGCTTTGTTTCACGTGTTAATCCAATAATGGTTTTGCTGTTTAAGTTGATTTTCCATTCCTAAAAAGTTTTTGGTTCTGTCGTGCAGGACTCTTTGCCTCTTTGGTAATCATTATTATTATTATTCCTGTATTATACAAAAGCATCATGTTTGTGCCTTTTTTCTATGAGCAATGCTAGGGGGCCAGCAATTTTTGTGATTGTTAGCCATCAATTAGCCATCAATGATGATTTGATGGTGTGAGATTGGTGTAAGATTTCATCCAATGGCTCACATTTCTCTGCTGGTTACATGCTGGCCAAAATTCAATAAAACTGCTGGCCCCTTAGACTTTTCCTTTTTCTATTTCTAATTCGGATTTCTTACTACTTTTTCCCCCCACTTTAACCATGATATCTGATTTCTTTGCATATATTTAAGAATCCCTTTAACTTGTTGATCAGAATATTTATTATTGCTATAAATTTGCAGCACTTTTGAGCCGTTTATGGTATAATAGGATTAATTAGTGCAATAAATAACTATGATTATTTGTTCTGCGGTCCTAGGTTGATGAGAATCAAACATATTATAACATAGTAGAGAGGAAAGGACTCATTGGTTCTAAGTTTCTTCAGATTTTGCATAGAACATGTCATCCGCAACAACTGCACCATGGATCACTTCTCTCTCGTGTGCATCTCCAACCTCAGGAGACACTCTACCTCAATGGCTGAGATTCATTTTCCTGTCTCCATGTCCTCAGAGAGCTATGCTATCTGCCATTGATGTCTTACTCTTGCTCATTCTCTTTGTGTTTGCCGTGATCAAGCTCTATTCTAGGTTCACCTCCAATGGCTCCTCCTCCACCAATGGACTTAACAAGCCACTTATCAGAAATAATAACAGACCCTTTGTCTCAGTAACCATATGGTTTAAGCTAACTTTAGCTGCAACTTCTGTTCTGGCCTTATTGTACACCATTGCTTGTGTTCTGGTATTTACCAGTTCAACTGAGATTCCATGGAAGCAAGTTGATGGAATGTTTTGGTTAGTCCAGGCCATAACACAATTAATACTTGCAGTGTTAATCATCCATGAGAAAAGATTCCAAGCTGTAACTCATCCTCTTACACTTCGAGTTTATTGGATTGTGTATTTTATTATTACTTGCTTGTTTGTGGCTTCTGGGATTATACGTTTGGTCTCTGCGGATGTGGATGGAACCAAAGAGTTCATCTTCAAGGTGGATGACATAGCTTCTTTCATATCCCTGCCTCTGTTGCTGTTTCTTCTCTTTGTTGCAGTCAAAGGGTCCACTGGCATTATGTCCAATGAGAAAATACAACCACTTATTGATGAGGAAACTAAGCTATATGATAATACTCTGGAAAAATCTGGAGTCACTGGATTTGCTTCGGCTTCTATAGTATCCAAGGCATTTTGGATTTGGATAAACCCCTTGTTGAGTAAAGGGTACAAGTCCCCATTGAAGATTGATGAGATTCCAACCCTTTCACCTGATCATAGAGCTGAGAGGATGTCTGTTATCTTTGAATCAAAATGGCCAAAATCAAATGAAAGGACGAAGCATCCGGTTCGAGTCACATTGATCCGGTGCTTCTGGAGGGAATTGGCCTTCACCGCATTCCTTGCTGTTGTTAGGGTCTGTGTCATGTTTGTGGGGCCAATTCTCATACAAAGCTTTGTTGATTTCACTTCAGGGAAGAGAAGTTCTGTTTATGAAGGATACTACCTAGTGTTGATCCTCCTTGTTGCTAAGTTTGTGGAAGTTTTAACCACTCATCATTTCAACTTCAATTCTCAGAAGCTTGGGATGCTTATCCGATGCACACTCATCACTTCTCTGTACAAGAAGGGCCTCAAGCTTTCTTGCTCCTCAAGGCAAGATCATGGTGTTGGGACTATTGTGAATTACATGGCTGTTGATGCTCAACAACTCTCTGATATGATGCTTCAGTTGCATTCCGTGTGGGTGACTCCACTTCAAGTCACTGTTGCCTTGTTTCTACTTTATAATGCTTTGGGTGCCTCTGTAGTTACGGCCTTACTTGGTCTTCTTGGTGTTCTTGCATTTGTTGTGGTTGGCACAAAGAGAAACAACCGTTTTCAATTCAATGTGATGAAGAATCGCGACTCGAGAATGAAAGCAATGAATGAGATGCTTAACTACATGCGTGTGATCAAGTTCCAGGCTTGGGAGGAGCATTTCAATGGGAGAATCATGGGGTTCCGTGAGTCAGAGTTTGAGTGGTTGTCCAAGTTCATGTTCTCGATTTGTGGCAACATTGTTGTGATGTGGAGCACACCATTGCTGATATCAACTCTGACATTTGGCACAGCTATTTTGCTTGGAGTTCGCCTCGATGCAGCCACAGTTTTCACCACAACAACAATATTTAAGATCTTGCAGGAACCAATTAGGACGTTTCCACAGTCTATGATATCTCTTTCACAAGCAATGATATCACTGGGAAGGCTAGACAGATACATGTTGAGCAGGGAATTGTCGAATGATTCGGTCGAAAGAGAGGAAGGCTGCAGTGGACACACTGCTGTTGAGGTCTGTGATGGGACCTTCAGCTGGGATGATGACAGCCTACAGCATGACTTGAAGGATATCAATTTGGAGATCAGAAAAGGGGATCTTACAGCAATTGTTGGGACTGTAGGGTCTGGAAAGTCATCTCTCTTGGCATCAATTCTTGGTGAAATGCGCAAAGTTTCTGGAAAGGTATGATTTCTAGTTGAGGGTTGAGAAATTTGTAGGCATTTTCTATTATTTTATCTATGTAGCCAACCTCACATGTGTCTAATTGTAATGCTATGTTGGTGTTGCAGGTTCGGGTTTGTGGAAGTACTGCTTATGTTGCACAGACATCTTGGATTCAGAATGGGACCATTGAGGAAAACATTCTCTTTGGTATGCCAATGAACAGACAAAAGTACAATGAAGTCATCAGGGTTTGTTGCTTGGAGAAAGATTTGGAAATGATGGAGTTTGGGGATCAGACTGAGATTGGAGAGCGTGGCATCAACCTCAGTGGTGGACAGAAGCAGCGCATACAACTTGCCAGGGCTGTGTACCAAGACTGTGATATCTATCTTCTTGATGATGTCTTTAGTGCTGTTGATGCTCACACTGGTTCTGAAATATTTAAGGTAGTTATTTAGTAATGCTTTTGTTGTATTGAAATATTCTTTGTTAATTAAGATTTTATCTTAATCTCACTTCAATGGTTGTCTTTTATTCAGGAATGTGTGAGGGGGGCTTTAAAAGGCAAGACTGTAGTCCTTGTAACACACCAAGTAGATTTTCTACATAATGTGGATCTTATATTGGTGAGTCTCTTCTTTGCATCCATTAATGTTCCATTGCATCTGTTTTGAATCTTGATTTGACTTCGAGATTGATCCAAATGCTTGTTAAAGGTCATGAAAGATGGAATGATAGTCCAAGCAGGAAAGTATGATGATATACTTGATTCTGGACTGGATTTCAAAGCTTTGGTTGTTGCACACGAAACCTCCATGGAAATAGTAGAGCAAGGCTCAACTACTGTCGGCGAAAGCCTGAATAGTCCATCGAAATCTCCAAGAACACCTTCTGGTCACAGAGGAGCCAATGGTGAGAGCAATTCTCTTGATCAGCCAAAGTCTGGCAATGGAAGTTCTAAACTGATAAAAGAAGAGGAAAGGGAAACAGGCAAAGTTAGCTTGCATATGTACAAACTCTACTGCACTGAGGCTTTTGGGTGGTGGGGCATTACAGGAATATTGATTCTTTCTTTGCTATGGCAAGCATCTTTGATGGCAAGTGATTATTGGCTAGCATATGAAACATCAGAAGAACGTGCTCAAGTGTTCAACCCTTCTCTGTTTATTTCCATCTATGCAATCATCTCTCTTATTTCAGTTTTTTTGGTAGTTATAAGATCCTACTCATACACATTCATGGGGCTAAAGACGGCACAACTTTTCTTCACTCAAATTCTTCACAGCATCCTTCATGCACCCATGTCTTTCTTTGACACTACACCATCAGGAAGAATTCTTAGTAGGGTAAGAACTTCAGCACCAAATTACATAGGTTATTTATCTTAAATTGTTAAGCAAGCACATGCTTATAAGTTATGGTAACAATTTTAATTTCTTTATGTTCAACTTCTGCAGGCATCCACTGATCAGACCAATGTTGATGTTCTTCTTCCCTTGTTTCTTGGAATTGTCATTGCCATGTACATTACAGTGCTTAGCATCTTCATCATCACCTGTCAAAATTCATGGCCAACAGCATTCTTGTTGATTCCTCTTGTTTGGTTGAACATATGGTACCGGGTATGAATATAATTACCTTGTTTTGTCGGCTTACATTGCATTGACTAACATGCATATCTTGTTAACATTTTCCATTTTTTTTCTGGGGCCTTACAGGGTTATTTTCTTGCTTCATCTCGCGAATTAACTCGACTGGATCAAATTACCAAAGCACCTGTTATTCATCACTTCTCGGAAAGCATTTCAGGGGTCATGACAGTCCGAGCATTCAGAAAGCAGAAGAGATTTACCGAAGAGAATGTTAAAAGGGTGAATGCTAATTTAAGAATGGATTTCCACAACTATAGTTCCAATGAGTGGTTGGGATTCCGCTTAGAATTGCTTGGAAGCTTGGTCTTCTGCATTTCAGCCATGTTCATGATCCTCTTACCAAGCAATATCATAAAGCCAGGTAAGCCAAAACCTCTTAAAAGTTCATTTTGCCGTTTGGTGATCCTTGACATAAAAGCTAACTGCATTTTTCTGTTTCATGTAGAAAATGTTGGTTTATCTCTTTCTTATGGTTTGTCATTGAATGCTGTCTTGTTCTGGGCTGTGTACATGAGCTGCTTCATTGAGAACAAAATGGTATCTGTTGAGAGGATAAAACAGTTTACAAATATTCCATCAGAACCGGCATGGATTATTAAGGATCGTTTGCCTCCTTCAAATTGGCCAGGTCAAGGCAATGTTGATATTAAAGACTTGCAGGTAACAAACAAGAATGTTAGCCAAATTGATTAATATATTCTATGACGAAATGAAGTATGCTGCATTCTAGTTTTCTTCCCTATGCATTGATCAACTCTGATACTTTGTTGTGATGACTGAACTTTTGGAAAACAGGTACGGTATCGTCCGAACACTCCTCTAGTTCTCAAGGGCATTACTTTAAGCATTTATGGAGGAGAAAAGATTGGTGTTGTAGGCCGCACTGGAAGTGGAAAATCAACTCTCATTCAAGTTTTCTTCAGGCTGGTGGAACCTTCAGGAGGCAAAATAATTATTGATGGCATTGACATATCAGTGTTGGGGCTTCATGATCTTAGATCTCGCTTTGGTATCATCCCTCAGGAGCCTGTCCTTTTCGAAGGAACTGTCAGAAGCAATATTGATCCAACTGGACAGTACACAGATGAAGATATATGGAAGGTAAAACACACACCTTTATTTCTGGTTTGGTTCTATCCTTATGTGGCCTAAAATTCATGTTAAACTAAGTTTCTATATTGTTGTAGAGTTTGGAAAGGTGTCAACTAAAAGAGGCAGTGTCTGCTAAGCCTGAAAAGCTTGACTCTTTAGGTACATATTTTTTTTTTTGTGAAAACCATTTTGCTTGAACTGCTTGAAATTCATCATTTCACATTTGTACTAATGGGAATAATGCTCTTGTTCTTGACCTATCAGTGGTAGATAATGGAGAGAATTGGAGTGTGGGGCAGAGGCAGTTGCTTTGTTTGGGGCGGGTTATGCTTAAGCAAAGCCGGCTCTTGTTTATGGACGAAGCAACGGCTTCTGTTGATTCGCAAACTGATGGTGTGATTCAGAAGATCATAAGAGAGGACTTTGCAGCATGTACCATCATCAGCATTGCTCACAGAATACCTACAGTCATGGACTGTGATAGAGTTTTAGTTGTAGATGCAGGTATCAAAATATGCACTCTCTTTGATTCCTTCATCTTGGACCTTTATGTTAATGTACTTAGTCTTAATGTTGTTCATGTTATGCTTGTGATAGGGAGAGCAAAAGAATTTGATAAGCCTTCAAACTTGCTTCAAAGGCCATCTCTGTTTGGAGCATTGGTTCATGAGTATGCTAGCCGTTCCACAGGACTATAAGAAAACCACCTCTCATATATATGTTTGGCTCAAAATAAAAAAGTATGGATAATTCTTTTGGTTGAACATGGGAAGAACCATGTGAAGGAAATGGGTAATTCTTTTTTGCCACACAAAATTGGCGAAAGGCATGTGGAGATTTATTCAATATTTTGCAAAATTGTATCAGGTAGTAATAGGTGTTGTGATAAGAACAAGCAATGTGGATGCCCATTCCCATGTAAAACTTATATTTTCAAAAGAGAATGAAGATTAAATGCATGTTGAAAATAAAGACCACATGCATGTATAAATAGGGGGTGTTGTACGAGTCTTGAGAGACAGCAAAAAAAAAATCCTCTTCCTCTCTTTATACTTTCTCCTCCCTTAATACGCTTCTAATATATAAAAGCAGTGAATATATAAGTTTCTATTATATTGTGATAAGTAATAAGAAATCTATTCCTTCTTTATGTTACAACCAAATACTCTTCTCCTTATATTTCTATTACAATTCTTTCTCTTCTTTTATTTTATAAGTATTTTAAATTCTATTTTCTATTACTCTTTACATATAATATTAATAGCAATATTAACCATCTTTATTATATTGAGATAGTATCAAATGCAAATCTCTCTATCTTTATTTTTAATACTTTTTCTTATCTTTGTATATATATACACAATACAACATATAATATTATTATATATATATAAAAATTATTGAGCTAATTATATTAATAATAGAGTCTTCTATTTATACATCTTTATTTTATATATCCTTTATTTTACAACACGTTATCAGCACGAGACTCTGATCAAATTTTTAGGAAGACTCAGGTAATTTTTCATTATGTCGAAGCTCTCTCATCTTGAATTCAATGCTCTTGATATATCTGGAAACAATTATTTATCATGGATATTAGATGCTGAAATCCATCTTGATTCAATGGATCTTGGAGATACCATTAAGGCTGAAAATAATGCATCCCAAAAGGATAAAGCCAAAACCATGATTTTTCTTCGTCGTCATCTTGACGAGGGATTGAAAAATGAATATCTTACATTAAAAGATCCTGCAGATCTTTGGAAAGACCTTGAAGAAAGGTATAATCATCAGAAAACGGTGATACTTCCTCAGGCCCGATATGAATGGACGCATTTGCGTTTACAAGATTTTAAATCTATAAATGAATATAATTCTGCAATGTTTCGAATCACCTCACGAATGAAATTGTGTGGGGAAAAAATAACTGATCATGATATGTTGGAGAAAACTTTCTCAACCTTCCATGCCTCGAATGTGCTCCTGCAGCAGCAGTATCGAGAGAAAGGGTTTAAAAAATATTCTGAGTTAATTTCTTGCCTTCTTGTTGCCGAGCGCAACAATGAGTTTTTATTGAAAAATCATGAAGCGCGCCCAGCTGGCGCCGCCCCATTTCCTGAAGTAAATGCGGCAAATCATTACCCCAGAAGAGGTAAATGGCAAGCTTTTAATAACAAGAAAAATTATGGAAGGAAAAAGAATTATGTTCAAAAGAGAGAATCTCACCAGAAGTGAGATAAAGAAAGGAATATCGGGCAGAATAAATCAACCGAGGAGAAGTGTTTCCGCTGTGGTGGAAAGGGCCATTGGTCACGTACCTGTCGTACCCCAAGGCACCTAGTCGATCTTTACCAGGCATCTTTGAAAAAGAACGACAAAGGAAAGGAAACAAATTTTGTTTCAAATGATGCTGAGAACTCCACCACTCATTATGATGTATCTGATTTCTTTGAGGACCCTGAAGGAAATATTGGTCATTTGATCAATGATGGAATAGTTTAATATGTGGGATTGTGAAGTATATATGTAAATAAATAATGTAAAGAACTTATTGTTAAGTTTTACGTGATGTACATAAATAATGAAATATTAATATGAATTTTGAAATTATTAAATGTGTCAAATTTTAAAATAAAATTTCAGTATATGACATTATCTTATGTACAGTGTTTCTTAGAAAAATAATTCTGATCAAGTATTCAATTTAACTGTGCATATTACTCATTTTATTATTTGTTTTTGAAGAATGGCAAGGATATGTAATGAAGATGTATGCCTTGCGGATAGTGCAAGTTCGCACACTATTCTCAAAAGTGATATATATTTTACCCATCTTGTGCCAAAAGAGGAATATGTTAATACTATCATTGGCTCAGGCAATGTGATAGAAGGCTCCGGAAGAGCTGTAATTTTGTTTCCTGGAGGAACAAAATTTATAATAAATAATGCACTATTATCTACCAAGTCTCTGAGGAACTTGTTGAGTTTCAAAGATATTCGCCGAAATGGATATCATGTTGAGACGATGAATGAGAGAAATCATGAGTATTTATGTATCACAACTCATGATTCAAATAAGAAAGTTATATTAGAAAAATTACCCTCTCTTTCATCTGGGTTGTATTATACCAAGATTAGTGCAATTGAATCACATGCCACTGTAAACCAGAAGTTTACTAGCCCAAATGAATTCATAACTTGGCACGACCGTTTGGGTCATCCGGGAACAACCATGATGAGGAGAATTATTGAAAATTCTCATGGACATTCACTAAAGAACCAGAAGATTCTTAAAACTAGTGAATTTTGTTGTGCTGCATGTTCTCAGGGAAAGTTAATTTTAAGGCCATCACCAGTAAAGATTGGATTTGAGTCCCCTGAATTTCTAGAAAGGATTCAAGGTGATATATGTGGACCTATTCATCCACCATGTGGATCTTTTAGATATTTTATGGTCCTCATAGACGCATCTTCGAGATGGTCACATGTGTGCTTATTATCTTCTCGCAACCTGGCGTTTGCGAGATTACTGGCTCAAATTATTCTATTAAAAGCACAATTTCCAAAAAATCCAATTAAAGCAATTCGTCTTGATAATGCTGGTGAATTTACTTCCCAAGCTTTTGATGCTTATTGTATGGCTAATGGAATAAGTGTTGAACATCCAGTAGCTTATGTTCACACACAATGGGTTAGCAGAATCACTTATTAAGCGCCTCCAATTAATTGCTAGACCCTTGCTTATAAGAACAAATCTCCCAACCTCGGTTTGGGGGCATGCTATTTTACATGCCGCAGCACTTATTCGTTTGAGGCCAACGAGTTATCATCAATTCTCTCCTATACAATTAGCTTTTAGCCAGCAGCCAAATGTTTCCCATTTAAGAATATTTGGGTGTGCAATATATGTTCCCATTGCACCACCTAATCGCACCAAAATGGTACCCCAAAGAAAATTGGGGATATATGTTGGATATGATTCTCCCTCTATAGTGAGGTATCTTGAGATACAAACTGGTGATGTGTTTAAAGCCCGGTTTGCGGATTGTCATTTTGATGAATCAAAATTTCCAACATTAGGGGGAGAGAATAAGCTTCCTGAAAAGGAACTTAATTGGAATGCATCATCGTTGATGCATTTAGATCCTCGATCAGGGCAATGTGAACTAGAAGTTCAAAAGATTATACATTTGCAAAGAATAGCAAATGAATTGCCTGATGCATTTTCCGATACCAAAAGGATAACCAAATCTTACATACCAGCGGAAAATGCCCCAATTCGAATTGATGTCCCAGTAGGACAAATAGCCACGGAAGCAAATACACGCCAGAAGCGTGGCAGGCCTGTTGGTTCCAAAGATAAAAATCCTCGAAAGAGAAAAGAGGTAAATACGATTCCTGTTGAAAAAGACATAGTAAAGACACCGGCAGTTGTCCAGAATTCTGATATAACGCCAGAAGACGTTCAGGTACCTGAAAATTGTGAAAATGACGAGATCTCGATAAATTATGTCTTTACAGGAGAAAAATGGGATCGAAATAAGACAATTGTCAATGAAATATTTGCATATAATGTGGCATCAGATATCATGCATGAAAGTAAGGATCTTGAGCCAAGATCAGTCGAAGAATGTCGACAAAGAAATGATTGGCCAAAATGGGAAGCAGCCATGAAGGCTGAATTAGACTCACTTGCAAAACGTGAAGTCTTTGGACCTGTAGTCCGTACACCTGAAGATGTAAAACCTGTTGGATATAAGTGGGTATTTGTGAGAAAACAAAATGAGAAAAATGAAGTTGTGCGCTATAAAGCCCGACTTGTGGCACAAGGTTTTTCACAAAGGCCCGGTATAGATTATGAAGAAACGTATTCCCCTGTAGTGGATGCGATAACTTTGCGTTATTTGGTCAGTTTATCTGCATATCATAAACTGCATATGCATTTAATGGATGTGGTAACAGCCTATTTATACGGCTCATTAGATCGGGATATCTATATGAAAGTCCCTGAAGGATTAAAGATATTTAAACCATCCAATGAATATTCACAAGGGCTATACTCAGTCAAATTACAAAGATCTTTATATGGTCTAAAGCAATCTGGACGAATGTGGTATAATCGTCTTACTGAGTATCTGGCCAAAAACGGTTTCAAGAATGATGATATCTGCCCATGTGTTTTCATAAAGAAAACTACATCTGGGTTCATTATAATTGCTGTGTACGTTGATGATTTAAATATCATTGGGACTCCTGAAGAGATTCCAACAATTATAAAAACTCTAAAAGAAGAGTTTGAGATGAAAGATCTTGGAAAGACTAAATTTTGTCTCGGCCTGCAGATCGAGCATATAAAAGACGGGATCTTTATTCATCAAACAACATACACAGAAAAGATCTTGAAGAGATTTTATATGGATAAGTCACATCCATTAAGTACTCCAATGATCGTAAGATCTTTGGATGTGAAAAAGGATCAATTCCGTCCTAAAGAAGAAAATGAAGATATCCTTGGTCCTGAAGTGCCATATCTTAGTGCCATTGGAGCACTAATGTATCTTGCTAATAATACGCGACCTGACATATCATTCGCGGTGAATTTACTAGCAAGGTATAGTTCCTCTCCAACCAGAAGACATTGGAGTGGAATCAAACAAATTTTTCGATATCTTCATGGAACGGTTGATATGGGATTGTTTTACCCCTATGGATCCAAGTCACAACTAGTTGGCTATGCAGATGCTAGCTACTTGTCTGATCCACATAAAGGGAGATCTCAAACAGGATATCTGTTTACATATGGTGGTACAGCTATATCTTGGAGGTCCACGAAACAGACAATTGCTGCAACATCCTCTAATCATGCTGAAATACTGGCGATTCATGAAACTAGTCGCGAGTGTTTTTGGCTAAGGAGTCTGATTCAATATATTATGTCATCATGTGGACTAATTGATCATAAGATAGCTCCAACTGTCCTGTTTGAAGATAATACAGCATGCATTGCTCAACTTAAAGGCGGATACATTAAAGGCGATAGAACAAAGCACATTTCTCCCAAATTCTTCTTCACTCATGATCTTCAAAATCAAGGGACAATTGATGTCCAACAGATCCGTTCAAGTGACAATCTGACAGATTTATTCACAAAGTCACTCCCAAAATCATCCTTTGAAAGATTGGTACATGAGATTGGGATGCGTCGATTTCAAAATATTAAATAATGTCAGCAAGAGGGGGAGACTGTACTCTTTTTTCCTTGGTCAGGTTTTTTTTCCATTGGATTTTTCTTGACAAGGTTTTTAATGAGGCAGTCCCCATCACAAAGGATATTGTACTCTTTTTCCTTCACTAAGGTTTTTCCCACAGGGTTTTCCTTTAGTAAGGTTTTAATGAGGCAATAATCCTAAATGGGCATCCAAGGGGGAGTATTGTGATAAGAACAAGCAACGTGGATGCCCATTCCCATGTAAAACTTATATTTTCAAAAGAGAATGAAGATTAAATGCATGTTGAAAATAAAGACCCCATGCATGTATAAATAGGGGGTGTTGTACGAGTCTTGAGATACAGCAATAAAAAAATCCTCTTCCTCTCTTTATACTTTCTCCTCCCCTTAATACGCTTCTAATATATAAAAGTAGTAAATATATAAGTTTCTATTATATTGTGATAAGTAATAAGAAATCTATTCCTTCTTTATGTTACAACCAAATACTCTTCTCCTTATATTTCTATTACAATTCTTTCTCTTCTTTTATTTTATAAGTATTTTAAATTCTATTTTCTATTACTCTTTACATATAATATTAATAGCAATATTAACCATCTTTATTATATTGAGATAGTATCAAATGCAAATCTCTCTCTCTTTATTTTTAATACTTTTTCTTATCTTTGTATATATATACACAATACAACATATAATATTATTATATATATATAAAATTATTGAACTAATTATATTAATAATAGAGTCTTCTATTTATACATCTTTATTTTATATATCCTTTATTTTACAACAATAGGTGGCATATTCTGATGACTAGTACCATTGATGATGTTGAATGGCACTTTCAATTTATTAATATGACTCCTCAACAATAAAACCGATTGTTATCATGTTATGTTCATTTAGCAAGCATACCTCTTGCTTTAAATACTTCTAAAAATTGAGAAAATGTGCATTTTGATGTAACTAAATACAATGGAATCCAGGCACAAAAATACTACTAATCCTTTTCAGGCAAATGACACCATATTGAAGCATACTCATCTAGCAAATTTGCTTATTTCTTTTTCGCTAATCATGTGCCTTCAATCATATGTAATGAGAGGACCACAGCACACAATAAATGTTTTAATTTTTTGTTGATTAAAAAAATTAATTTTCTAATTAGACTTAAAATTTAATTTTCATGTACCATATCATATCACAAAAAAATAAATTAATTAAAATTTTTTCTAAACAAGTGAAATTAGATTAGGATTAGATGGTCGGGTATTAGAAATTAAAATTAAACTCTTATATTAAAAAAGAAAAGAAAAATTAAAGAGATATTTGTTTCCAAATTAGATGACAAGAAAAATATGAACCATTTATTGATGCTAAATTGTTAAATGCTATAGCGTGGAACTTCTGAGCGAACGACACCGCTTCGATATCTGATCAAAATGGAATTTTGATACACGTGTGCCCTAAACCCCTCACATCGCGATAAACCCTTGCCTTGCACCTTCCTCCGTAAGCTGCACCCAAATTTCTGGTTCTTCATCAAATCTAGTTCACACTTCACTGACCGAGAAAAAGAGAGAGGATGGGAAGGTCGCGAAGAAAGTACAAGCAATCTCGTACAAAGGTTAGAGTAGGGTTGCCGAAGAAGAAACCGCGGGTTTTCAAGCCGGCGTTTTCCGTTCCGTCGAAGCTGGCAGAGTCAGTGGCGGACCTCGACCCCACCTGGGACGACCAGGGAACTGTAACTCAGAACTACAAGTCCTTCGGTGTCGTCTCCAACCCTAATTTGCTCAGCACCGAATATCGCACTCCACAAATCGTCGACACCGAGTCGCTTCAGGATCCACCTCCCCCCGCCGACGACTACTCCGCCCTTGACGATTCCGGCAGTGACCTCGAAGAAGACGGTAACCCACTCCCTTTCTATCTTTGAATTTTCTTCTGATTTTTTTTCTCTGATGTGCTTTAATTAATTGGCTTCCTTCTCTAATAAATTATAAAATGTTAATTAGTTTAGCTAGTTCTTGTAATTGAGCCTTGAACCCTAGATTCATAGTTTTGTTCCAATAATATCCAGGGCATTTATATCAGTCTAAATTTCTTTTATCAAGGTGCATGTATTTTAATTTTCACTTAGGAAGATGGGTACTTTTGATATATCTTTTTGGTTCATGTAGATTTGAAGTCAGCTCTAGGAAAGAAGAGGAGAGATGGTAGGGGTGCTCTTCCTCAACCTTTGACTGCGATTCAGCGCGTTCATATCAGCCGGCTGGTTGATAAATATGGAGATGATTACAAGGTTTGATATTGCTTTGTATTTTCAGGACTCCCAGATTATGAGATTAATGCTTAAATTACATGTTTGTGGTTACAAAAAATTGTGAGATGGGTGCTTATATGTGTTTCATCTTTTTTGCAGAGTATGCTCATGGATATAAAGCTAAACCCCATGCAGCATTCAGTTGCAACTTTAGAGAAGCTATGCAAGAGGTATCATATGCATAAAAACAAGAATCCCCTTATTTTGAGCAAGTGAAATATGCCATACTGAAGGTTGTAATTTTGATCTATGGATGTTGTCGTTATTACCCTGGTTCCAAATCAAATTTTGCGACACTAAGGATGTATTTTTCATCTTTTACATTACATGTACTTACTGACACACTTCGAAACGAAACAAGTTTGATCATTAGGAAATCCTGTTACTGCTTGCAAATTTATTCCTGGTATATGGGTGTAAAAGTTGCTTTAAAACGAGTTTGATCATTGAGACCTTATGTGAACTATTAAATTCTTCACTAATGATATCTAATGACTCGACATGAAAGGCTCCTGTTATTGTTTGATGTTAAATATCACCTTGTTCTGTCTCTCGTCCTATCATCAAGTGTGAAAGCAAAATTTATGTTTTGGTGCATGTCCTTTTCTTTGCTTCCCTCCAATTCATATACAGAGTTTTCAAGGTAGCATTCATGTAATTGCCCGTGAATCACGGAAATTGATTATGCACGAAACTATTTACGAAGACTGGTTATTATCTTATCCAGTATCCAGTTAGGCTACAGCTCCTTATACAATTTACGGACAGAAAAGAAAGAAAGAGAAAAAGGGAATCGGCTTCTATCTCATCACTGAATTCCCGTTTTTTTGCTTGAAAATTTATGTCACAAGGAAACACCCCTTTCTTATTAGTGATACTGACAAAGAACCCCTTCTTGAGAAGTAACACCAGCTTACAAGCGGTTTTAACAAACACGATTCAGAATGTTATATACAAACCATATATCAGCAAATGTGTATTCACATTTAAGCTTTGACCGCAGAATCTGAGATGGCTTCTTGACTCGTTTTGCTTAGACACCTACGAATAACCTGCATTGCGATTCCCAGTGTTCCTTTATCTGTTTAAGCCTCTCTACCCTTTCTGATTGAGCCCTTTCCTCCCAGTATTTCTGGCAGCTGTACAAGTATTTCAAACATTAGCTTATTAATAGAGTTACAAAGGATACACTGTAAGCACTCCTCCAAAATTTAAAGTAAACTTTGATGATGGAACAAATAGGATCATACTTTCGGCCCAACAGTATATTTAGTTCTTCCAAGCGCACAGCTCCTTCATACACTCCACTCTGCAATATGAAAAGAAATCTTAGCATAAGTTCTATTGTCAGTGTGACAGACATTTAATCTATTATCCAAAAAAGTGGCCGACTTAGTTGCTCACTATATCAAAAGCCATAGAAACCTGAGAATGGATTGGATGACAAAAAAGAACAATGAAACTCTTAATTCATCAGATAAAAAAATGCTTTTCCGCCTAAAGGCAAATGAAGCATGAAATAGCATCCTTATCATGTGTGTTTGATATTACAATGTGTTTCATAGTCCATTACATCATGGTTGAGTATCCATTGCACCTCTTAAACATAAGTTTTGGATGCAATAATCAGAATGGACATTCGGTTTTACATTTCATTCAAAGCAAAGGAGTTGCAGGAGAGCTTGCAAATTGCAATACAAATATCATATCTGATAAGGGGGTTACCTCTCGGCACAAAGGACATTTTTTCTTAGAATCGGATGCCTTAATTCCATCAACAATAGATACTGATGCAGCAGAGCAAGCACAAATATAGCAGAATATGTGGCCACAGGTTAGAGAAACTGGATCAAACACTGTGTCCTGTCATTGAGGAACAAGAGGGGATCAATATTGTTGATGTACTCCAAATATTCAGAAGATAAAATTGAAAGTTAAATTCTTTAGAGCTATACATTCAAAAATTATTAGATATTATTAAGGGTCTGTTTACTTCTTATTTTCAATGATAGTACTTTTTGTTTCCAGGCTAAAAAGTTTTATTATTTTCATTCTTTTCTAGTTTTCTTCACAAAGTTCTAAAAACAGAAAACAGTATGAAATCATACAGAAAACAGTTTATGAATTCTGAGGTAGTATCTTCTACATTTTGGTGAAAGCTAAAGTTTTTCCTTCGGTTTAAAATCCTGACACAATCTCTAACTTGATTAGATCTATTTGCATGACTGCATCCAAGCAACAGTAATCTACAAATAAATAACTACAGTGGGACTGCAATCTGAATGAAGATACTCGGTATGTGAATAAAGCACAAAAATTTAGTTCCAATACACCCAACAAATAATAATAACTTACCAGGCATATAGAACAAGTCAAGTCGATATCAATTTTGATGGAATCAAGTAGCTCACAAGTGAGTGCTGGTTTTCCATCCTTAAACGTGAGAGAACATCCATCAAAGAAAGCATGTGCCTTCCTAGACTGGACCTTAGTTTCCCTCAGATTGATGTGGAAGGCCATAAGCTCACAAAGCCAAGGACTTTGCAGAATTTCCTTGTGCATACTCTGGACCTGTGACTTGAACATTTGTCCTTGCCTGGAATAATGAACCTGCATGCAGTGACAAATACAATTGAATTAAATAAGTAATAATCATATACAAATTAAAGAATTAATTAACACGCCTCATAATAATTTTTCACCTGAATTGTCCAAACTCCAAACATAACAAGCAAAAAGGGACACAAATAATGCAATACCTTATCATATTTCTTCAGTATTTTTCTGATTGCAACAGCGTTTATGAGTGCATAAGTAACAAGGTCTTTTCCTTCTTGAATGAGAGCGTTGTGGCTCCCTTGTGATTTGCCTTTGAACCAGAAGAAGTACTTTCTGAAACCAGAAGCGAGGTGCAGGTCCAGCAATTTCTGAGCCCGCTGGTTGAAGCAGCCTACTATGGCTGACATTTCAGTGAGAAGCGAAGGGAAGAAGGTTCCATCGCACACTGAATGAAAAACATTCACAGCACAATTAATTCATAATCACAAGTAAAGCTCAACATGCAATCAATTTGGTGTATGGAAAACAAAGAATAGGTCATGCATGTGATTGAATTGAAGGCAAAAAGTTAAGGGGGGAAAAAAGGGAAAAAAAAGAGAGAGATTTTGAATGGAAAAGTGACCTGGGCATTGATCTGGGCAGGTGTTGAGTGGAAGAGAAGAAGATGATCGAGATGATGATGATGAAGAGTGTCGTCGGGAGCAGCGCTTCAACATCTTCTTGAGCTTCTTGAAGCCAACAACAGGAAGCTTCTTCTCCTGGCCTTGCATGTACTCCTGGTATCTCTTGCAGAACTTCATGATCTCTTCTTCTTCTTCTTCTTCTTCGTCCTTTCTGCAAACATGTACTGTGCATGCCTTGTCTTCGTGTGCGTGGGTTCTGCTTCTTATATGAGAAAGTGAAGGTGAAAGCGCAACAAAAGCATCTGAATTGAGATTTGAGTGTGTTGGCAATGGCAGCGATTTGGAGTGGTTAACGTGTACAAATCATAAACTCAGAAAGTGACACTTTGCTTTTGCTCCTTCTCTCTCTCTCTCTCTCTCTCTCTCTCTCTCTATACAAAAAGTCAGCTTGTATTTATCTTAATTCACAGATTGAGGGAATTACTTACTCACCACTCCTTCCAAAATAATAATAATGATGTTCCTTTCAAAAAATTACTATTTGATATTAGAATATTATTTAAATTTTAATTTTAATTAGTACAAATTGCCTATACAATACTTTCTAAATCATGTCAGTTTTGACTTTTGACGAAGTCGTAGTGAAAAAGTGATTTCCTCCCCCATATATAAGATTTTTTATTTTAATAAATAAATTAATTATAATAATTACTGAAATAAATAATTTAAAAATTATTTTATAAAATAAATATTCTTCTCATATTTTATTTATAGAAATCATTTTGTCCGTATTTATATATTTTTTATTTTTTGTATATTTTATGTATAGTATAAATGAGATATTAAAAAATTATCTCGTTAACAATAGAAAAGAGATATGAGATGAGTATTTATTTTAATAAATATTTTAAAAATTATTTATTTTAGTAATTATTATAATTAATTTATTTATTAAAATAAAAAATTTCTCATATATATATATACCTATCTTTTTCTGATTTCTAAGATAAATTTTTTTTATTAGTTATTTTTTAATTTTTAGTTTTTATTCAGTTTTTTTAAAATTTATTATTATTTAATTAATTTAAATATTTATTTTTATGTATTAATTGTTTAAAAAATTAGAAAATTTATTTATTTTTTATTTAAAAATTGAATAACAGATAATATTTAAAAGATATTTAGTTGAATTGTTAAAAAAATGACGATGTTTGTACTATTGTTTTGGCATATTTTTTTAATTAAAAAAGATTTTTATTTTTTTCTTTTTATTAATTATTTTTAATATTAAAAAACAAAAAAAAGCATTGTATACAAACATAATACACTTTTAATTTAAATATGGAAGGGGAATAGTGTAGAATGCAGTTATGAAATGTACGGATGTTTTACGCAGTTATGATGTCAAGAGCAAATCGGATCCTTCGATTTATGTTTAAAAAATTAAAAAAAATTACAGCATACAAATTGGACCGTCTGATTTGTGTTTTAGACAATTAAAAAAATTTTAATATTAAAATCGGACCATCCAATTTTTGTTTTCAAAATAAAAAAAAAATTAAAAGTACAACTCGGATCCTTCAATTTTTTCTTCCACACAAATCACACCGTCTGATTTGTGTTCTTAATTTTTTTAATAAAGAAATCGGACAGTCCATTTCTTTTACTTTATAGTTCAAAAAAACTGTTCTCACATTTATATTTAGTACCATCCACTTCTATAATTATACACAACACACATAGAATTTACATATCAAAAAATGAGCCCATGATAATGCCCTGTATAATATATTTTTTTGACCGCATATATAAATTTAAGGGAAAAGAATAGATAGGTCCCTAACTTTTTAAATTTTTGACAAATATATTCCTGACAAAATTTAAATATAAAAAAATCCATGACTTTAACAAACGGAGGACAATTTAGTCCTTCCGTCTATTTGCCTCTTATACACCAAACGAAATTGGCTGACTTGGCTGAAACGGTGTCCAGGTGTTCGTTACAGTGCCACGCTGGAAGAGGAATAAAGTTCAAAAGACAAATAAGTCCTTGACGTTATTTTGCAAATAAAGTTCGAAGGAGAAATAGGTCCTTGAGAATTTAGTTCATTATACTTCTATTATGCTTCTTACGAGAATTTAGTTTATAAAATTATGCTTGTATTTTAAAATCTAGTTAACTTGTTGTATTTTGCAATTTAAATTATTTGTATTAAAATTGCGGACTTGTTCTGTTTCTACTTTTTTTTTCTTAAATTGCATTAGTTCAATTTTAGTGCATTTGTGTATTATATTAGAATTTGTTAAATTGCATTAGTTCAGTTTTCATCATACCACTGGCATTAGTTAGCATCAATTCATTTATGCATCAAGTTAGCATTAGTTCATTTGTACATCATTCATGTATTAAGTTAGCATTAGTGCATTTGTGTATTATATTAGAACTAGTATTTTTATCCATAATAACATTAAGAGAATAATTTTTTTTTTTTAATTATAGTTCACTTTGTTCTAATAGTATAAATTATACATGGCACAAAAGATTTATAAAATTAAACTACTTTTACAAAAAAGTCGTAAGTTGACAAAAGTCTCTGGCTAAAAAGACCAAGATATCTGCAGATAAAAAATTAAATAATAAAATTTTTAGTTATTATTTTTATATGAAAAAGTCTAATTTTTTATTAATAGTTAATTTTAACATTCGTTATTTAAAATTTAAAATAATTTAATGTGTATACTTTTACATTTAAAATATTTTAATTATAAAAAAATATCGGATGACATATTTTGATTTGTCAAATTACTAATATAAAATATAATTATATATAGAGTAAAAATAGTAGAGAGAAATAGAAAATAGAGAGAGGTAGATGAGAGAATTTAGGAAAGGAGTTTATTAATTTTGAAAAAAAAATATTTCTCTCAATTTTAATAAGCGTGTCACATGTGACACATTTGATTATTAAATTAGATAGTAATATATGATACATAATATAGGTATATTTCAATTAGATAGTAATATATAATACATATAGAAGTATAATGAACTAAATTCTCAAGGACCTATTTGTCCTTCAAATTTTATTTACAAAATGATGTTAATGACTTATTTGTCTTTTGAACTTTATTTCTTTTTCAGCGTGGCACCGTAACAGACACCTAAAAACCATTTCAGTTACGTTAGTCAATTCTATTTGATATATAAAAGACAAATAGATGAAAGAACTAAATTGTCTTCCATTTATTAAAGTCAAAAACTTTTTTATATTTAAATTTTATCAAAAATATATTTATCAAAAATTTAAAAAATCAGGACCTATCTATTTTTTTTCTAAATATAATAAAAAATGATATAGACAACTTCAGCCATCAGCTATATATTGTGCTACATGTAAATTAAATATAGTAGAATGCAGTGGTGGAACTTGAAATAAAATTTTGGGGGGCCACATAGAAGATAATTGTCAAAATGCTTTTGATATGGACTCCATTTAAGATAAGCTCGTCTAATCTCATTTCTCTGGTTTTGGTGATATTGCCAAATTTAAAGCCGTTTTTCAGGGTCTCGTTCCAAAAAATTAAGGTCAAACTTATCAGATGTAACTTTTTGAACTTTTAAAAGTTGTATCTCACTTTTTTTGCGATTCATTAAAGTAGAAAAACTATCTACATGTGTTGATATTGTAAAAATTATATGTTCTCCTTCTTAAATATTAGTCTTTCTCTTAAAAAATGCATCAATTCTTTAATTTTTCATTATTGTTTTATAATAAAATTTGAATATATATCCTGTAGAATATGTAAAAAAGAAGTTAGAAGAACAAATATTAAAATTTATAATATTTATTGAATTTTTTTATCAATTTATACAAATACAATAATATTAATACTTATTGAATATTCAATTATTTTTTATCATATAAAAAATTAAATTAAATAAATAGTAAAATATAAAATAATATTAAATTAAATAAATAAAAATATCTAATTTTTTATATTTAAACTTAAAGGTAGAAAGAGTGTTGCTTATTAAATTTATTGGGTACTTTAAGTCATAGTAAAATATTTAAACCAATTGAATTATTTTTTATCTTTTAAAAAAGTACTACTAATTTTTTTATAAAAAATTTGGGGGGCCGTGACCCCCTTGTGTGAACTAAGCTCCACCACTGGTAGAATAGATCCTTATATGATCTCATCAACATGATCATTGGTTGGCTCTTTCTTGGGGTCCACAAGTTACATCATCAAAGTTTAGATGCTCGGAGAAAAAGAGCTTACAAATTCAGGTCGTTTTTTTATGAAAATAAATATTTTTTAAAATTAGAGAAGATACATAAATTAAAGTGTTTGATTTCTGTATTTTAAATTTTTAATATAAATCAGATGATTTAATTTATATACTTTTTACATATTAGACGGTTTAATTTTTATATTTCTAAAAATAAGATAATTTAATTTTTATATATCTAACAAATTAAACGATTCGATTTTTATTTTTTTAATTAAACGGTTTCACGTTTAAAAATAATATCTTAACAATATATATTTTAAAAAAATAATATCAAAAGCAAAAAGCTTTACAAATTCAAGATAAAAGTTAAGACGTAATTATTTTTATATAAAATTAATAATTAAAAATAATTAAATAATTTAATAAATTTAATAAAATTATTATTTAATAATTTTTAATTATTAATTTATATTAAAATAATTATACGTAAATATTTATCCAAATAGAACCAAGAATAATACACCACCAAATCCTGCCAATTCCCACCTTTAATTTCTCTTAGACTACCATTATTATTCGGTGCTCTTTGTTGTTAATGTTAGCACTTAGCAATATAATGTCATCAATTAATAAACGCGGTTTAATTTGGCTCCTTCACGTCACGACCACGAAACCAGGTGGTGGCCCCCTTATTAATATTGCACCTTAGCTTCCTGTCTTTTTCTCCTTCAGAAAATTTCAATTCCCTTTCTTAAAAAATACTAAAATTTTTTTTACTAAAATGATATTTTTTTCTCTATTTTTAAATATATATTTTTTATAATTTAAAAAAAAATATTTTTTTAATTTATTTTAAATTTTTTATATTAATTAATGTTAATTTTATCTATTTAAAAAAAAATAAATTATTTTTAATAAAAATATCTTTTAACAAAAATTTTATTTTTTTGTTATTAAATTTTACTTATTAAAATATCTTTTAATATTTTTTATTCATTAAATTATATTTTTATCAAAATATTTTAAAAAATTTAATAATTAAATTATTTTTTCTAAGATATATTTCAATAATTTTTTAATTATTAAATTATAATTTTATAAAAATTTTTGTTAATAATTATTTTTATATTTTACTATTAATTTTGAAATATTAATAAATATTATTTTAACATTAAATAAAAAATATTACTATTATTAATATGTATAACAATTAATATATATTAATATCAAAAAATAATTTTTCCAAAATTTTTTTGTTTAATATTAAAACAATAATATTGATATTATAAAATTAATAAAATATAAAAATAATTATTAACGAAAAAAATTACAATTTAATAATTAAAAAATGATTGAAAAGTATTTTAAAAAAAATTAATTATTAACTTTGTTTAAAAAATATTTTGATAAAAATATAACTTAATCAATAAAAAAATAATTTATTAAAAGATATTTTAATAAATAAAATTTAATAAAAAATAAAATTTTTGTTAAAAAATATTTTTTTAAAAAAATAAATATAAATTACATTAATTAACACAAAAAATTTAAAATAAATTAAATTTTTTTTTGTAAAAATTATAAAAAAATATTTTATAAATAAAAAATATCATTTTATCATCTTTTAAGAGAGAAGAATGGAATTTTCTCTTTCTCCTTTTGATGGTTGCCAACTTTGCTATCTGAATTGCCACATTGGCAAAGTTAATTATGAATACGTTCTCATCTCTATCTATATATACAGTTGTACATGTTCACATGAAAAAACCATGTTATCTATGAAAACTTTACGTGATTGTATTAAATCATCAGCTTCTCTTTACTGTTCAATTTTTCCGTGCCATCCGATCCATTATCGTATTGATGATTCATGTGATATGATCATTAGGACCTTTTCTTTTTGAAATATCTGTCCACTAAATCACTAATAATAATTTTAAGTCTAGTTTAATTAAAAGCAAAAATTGAATTCCTTAAAACATTGAAAAATTTTGTAACATTTTAAATTTGAGAGAGAAAATTAAAATTTTGAATTATGGTCATATTATATAATGGTTTAATTACTCTGTTGGTCCCTATAGTTTAGCGAATTTTTCAATTAGGTCCCTACACTTTTTTTCCTTTCAATTGGGTCCCTGCCCCCAATTTTTTTTCCAATTAGGTCCCTATTGACGGTAAACGTTACAAAAAACGTTAAGATTGAGTGATTTGACCATTATAACCCTCACTTATCCCTTACAAATGAAGGATACTCAGTAGGGATCTGAGGATCTGAGTTCTAACTCTCTTCTTCTCACCTCTTCCTCAAACTTCTGCTCCTCTCTTTGCAACCCTTACCCTTACTATGTCAATACTCATAGATCAGAGTCAGTTATCTTCAGGTATCTGTAGTTCCAGAACCCTCGTCAAGAAGAGACATCTTTGTTTTTGTGGTGAGGCAGTTGCCGTGATGTCTTCTTCGGCAGTAGCAAGCCATGGAAGAAGGTATGTTGGTTGTGGAAGAATGCCAAAATACAAGTTCTTCGAGTGGATTGATGATGAAGAAGATGAGAAGAGCTGATGGTTGAAGCAAAAGGAAAGGAGGGTCCGGTGCTTTTGTGGAGACACTCTGATTCTTCGTAGTTCAAGTACATCAAAAAATCCAAACAGAAGATTCATTTCTTGCCCTAATATGAGATGCAAGTTTTTTGAGTGGGTTGATGGGAAAGAAAAAAGATATCTGGAGAAGATGCAGTGAACAGTTCACAGCAAGTACTTGGAAGGGTTAGAGAATTGGAGGCACAAGAAAGGAAGATAGACAGATTAAGTGTGGATCTAGAAAGATTAATTGCAGAGGTTGGAGAAGTAGATGCCTGGGTAGGAAGGTTATGTGCTGAGCTGAGTTCAGTGGAGGAGCAATTTGCTAAGATGGAAGATAGTATGAAAAAGCAATACAAGATGCTAGTTATGCTGGGCTTGATATTAGGTGTTTTGATTGTTGCAGTGTTATATGTAAAGATATAGAAAGCATGGTTGTTATGATAATGTAATAGTCTATATAAGACAATAGTGTGCTGTTTAGCATGGGTTCAATGAAGTTATATGAAATGTTTAATTTTTGTAAATGAAAGGTGTTCCTTTGCTATTTAATATGCATACAAGTATGATACTGAGAAAAAAGTAGCTAAAACAAAAGATGCATTGAATTATAATAAATAGTTAGATACCATTGTTTTGTACATTATATAATGTAGGACACCTAGATAGCAACAAAATAAATGTGACACCCACTCAAAACAGTTTTCTACCAACATAACAAAAGTGGTCCACAACACATAACAACAGTGGTCCAAACAATAAAGAAACCAGAGTCACAGGTGAACACAAATCCTACATAACACAAGAGATATCAAAAAGAAACCCTAAACTCTATTCAGCCTCAATCAAGTGTAAGGTCAACATGTTCAGGCGGCTGATTTGTTGGCTTCCTAACTCCAATCTTCAGTCTTCCACTTCTTCTGACACCAAAGATTTTGGTCTTGGGCAAAGGTTGAGATTTTGTTGGTCACTCATAAAAACCCATTTTCTTGATTATCCAATGTCATTTAACAGCATCTCTATGAACCACCCCCAACTGTCCTTAGTCTCTGCCTCTACTGCAGCTACGGCAATGGGAAAGTAATTGTCATTTGGATCTCTGCCAACAGCAACTAGCAGCTGCTGTCCATGGTCGCCCTTCAAGTGACATCCATCCACACCAATAATAGGTCTACACCCCGCCAAGAAGCCTTTCTTGACTGCATCAAGGCACATGTACATTCTCATAAATCGGGGCTGGTGCGTAAGAGAAGGCCTATCAACCAATATGGTCAGACTAGATCCTGGATTTGCCCTAAGTATCTCTGCACAGTAATCCCTTAGTTTAGCATACTGTTGGATTGCCCGCCCATGTACCTCTTCTCTTGCCTTCCTCCTTGCCCAGTAAGCCTTACCAACACTGATATTGGCCATGTATTTGTCTTGTATAGTCTGAATAACTGTCGCAAGCTTCATCTCTTCCCCTATACTGATGTTGTTGGCAATCTTCTTTGAGATCCAACTACTTAATGCAAGTCTTCCGCTATAGTTCCTTCCACATGTATGCTTTCCATTCAACGTCTTGATCCGGAAACAGTCAGAACCCCCCACCTTACTCGCAAAACAAACCCACTTGCACTTTCCCTTTCTTCCCTTGCAAACAACTCTACACCTCACCTTATCATTTTTTCGAAACCTAATGTCCCTACCATTCAATAGGGCATGCTCCTTAACAGCCTCTTTGAATTGACTAAGTGATTTAAATTCTAGCCCCACCTGAAATTCATACTCTCTGTTCATCTCTGCCTCATTGTACTTAGGGAACCTCCTCTTTTTTATCATATCATCAGAGTCCCCCTCATAACTATCTATGTCATCAGTCTCATATCCATCAGATAAGCCCCCAACTTGCTCATCACCCTCCCTTAAACCTTCATCACCTTCAGCTGTTCCAGCTGCTGCAGTTCTCTCATCATTTAGTGGGCCAGTAAATCCCCCAAATGCATTTGACGGTGGATCATTATCCTCCACCTCAAACCCAAACTGATCATCATGGTCACCATCATCAGCACTATCATCAAATACCTCTTCTTCAGTAGAAGGCTTTGACTCAGCATCCACTTCAACCTCTAGCAACCCATCATCATCAGCACTGTCCTCACCTTTCTCTAGCACATAATCAGCATCAGTTGAAGTGATCTCAATCCCATTACTTTCTCTGGCTCCATCGACAACATATACCTCGCAATGTTTGCAGGAATTTGACACAGTGACCTAGCCATTCTCATCGCATCCCCATCGGACTTCAACTCTCTAAGACCTGACTTCAAATCCATCCCAGGTTCCTTGTACCAGACCCTAGCGAAACCCTTATACCCTAGTTGCTTTAGCTGACTGACAATCTCTTACAATGACCATTCATCAACCTCAAAATGTAAATACTCCACAACCATTCCTCCTAAATACTCTAATCGTTGTCCACTGTCAATAAATTTGCCACCATGGTGGATTTCGATACTGAAATCCAAATCACCCATAACTGCATACCAAAAAAAAAATGCCATAAATCTCTCTTCAAACACTTTGACAAACACAAGGAAGCTCTAATAAACAGAATGACAAACTTTCACAGGAGAAAAGAACAAAAACCCTTCAACCAGTGAAACGTTGAGCGTTGTCTTACCTAGAGGAAGAAGCAACGCCTACGACGACGGCAGTGATATCGGAGATGCCAAACCCTCCCGCAATATTCCGGTGGGATTAATCTCTGCAGCTGAGCGAGTTGGGAAGCAAGGCATGCACACGAGTTTCTTCTCTAAGTTTGGGAGAAGAGACCGAACAGTTTCCAAGAGGGTAAAATGGTATTTCAGGAAAATATGAGTGAAAGAGCATTAGGGATTTCACATAAAGTTAGGGAATTTTTAACTTAGGAACGGAATATTCTGTTAAATCTAACAGTTTGGTCACAGTAGGGACCTAATTGAAAAAAAAAATTGGGGGCAGGGACCCAATTGAAAGGAAAAAAAGTGTAGGGACCTAATTGAAAAATTCGCTAAACTATAAGGACCAACAGAGTAATTAAACCTTATATAATTAATAACAGTGCTTAAAATCAGATAACGTGGATGATTAGTATTTTTGGAATGGATAAAAAAAGGATGTCACTGTATATGGCCGCTGATGTGTCCAGATAGCCCTGTCGAGGCAGTCGCTCTAGCAGGTCCTTAACGATGATACATTTATCGGTGGTATGTCTGTACTTTTGATGGAATGTACAATATTTAGATTTGTCTACATTTTTTGCATCCTGATAAGTCCCGACTTTTCGAGGTGGTTTGATCAGTTTGGGGTTCAGAATTTTTTTGATGATGTCGTCCCTCTTTGTATTAAACTGAATGTAGTTCTCATAGCGTGGGGGTTAATTTGAAGCTTCTCTTATTTTTCCGAGGCTTGTCATCCTTCTTGTATTGGGTCTTGTCTGATTTCCGAGCTTGCCGTAACTTTTCAATGTCAATCTGCCCTTTCACCTTTTCCCAAAACTCAGCCAGGATTTTTGGTTTGGCGACAGCAATAAACTCCTGAAACTTGCTTGGTCAAAAACCGCTTTTAATGGCATGTAAATGTACCTCGAGATGGAGATCTGGTATAGTCACAGCCACCTTTGTGAAGTGGGTCATATAGTCTTTGAGGCTTTCGCTCGGCCACTGTTTGATGGTGTTCAAGTAGTCAGAGTCATGCAAATAAATAGCCGAGCCAGCGAAATGATCCTCGAAGAGTGTTGCTAATTCCTGAAAACGGGAGAATTGAATCTGCAGGCAAAGAACAAAACCAATCAAGTGCAGGATCGTCTGATGAGTTTGAAAAACTTCAAATTAATGTGATGATCAAACACTGTTAAAAAGGATTAATTACAAAGTTGTTAACTTAATTTTATTGTAATTATAAATTGGTTGTTTAACAATTTTGTTTTGTGCATATTTTGTTATTGGACCGAAAATTACACAAGCCCAATGTAATGATAATATTCAGCATTGTGCAAAAAAACTCTATATGATATGTGGCTTAAATATTTAAAAGGTTAGCAAGATAATTGGGCCAATGAAAAACCCAAAATAATTTTCTCTGGATCCAACATCATCATGGGTCTGAAATTGAAAAAAGAAAGGAAGCAAAAGTTGCATGCCTTCCACGAATACCCTCTTTCCTCTTTGATGGAATTCAAAGTTAATTCAATGGATTTAATTGCATTGGTAACAGGAAAGAGAAAGTTTAAAATTGATTTGATGGCAATTAAGAGTTCACACGTTACTATGCATAGGAGAATGGGTAGTGGAAACTTAACTCATTTTAATTTCACTCATTACTTCCATTGAAAGCTTTTCTCTCTTCTCTCTCTTCGATTGTCACTTCAACAGGAAAGAAGAAGATGCAAGTTATCAGAGGTAGAAGCAGAGAAGCTAAGAAGAAGCAAGCAGCCAAGGTGATGATGGCCCTTGCAAAAAGAAGATCTACAGTATGGCGTGGCTAGGATTTTTGCCACTAAAGGCAAGATGTGGAGATGAAGCTTCAAGATCTCTATGCCTAAAAATGGTAGCAATCTGTTTCGGTCAGAGAACAAGATGCTGTAGCTACTTTTTGTTCATCTATCACAGAAGGTAGATACTGTAGCTACATGGAGGAAGAAGCAAAAAGGGAACAGATGGAGTTGTCAATAATCAAGTGTTCATCAAGGATCAGAATTCATTCTTGGGGACCAAGTCAAGATGAAAGGCTCAAATTGATGAAGTTTGATGAGAAGGTATGAGAAATAGGTAATTGCATATTGATTTGCTTTCGATTTTTTCTCTCTCCTCTCTCTGTCCGAACCGGTCTTTTAGATTGAAGAAGAAGAAGAAGTTTGCTTGGTTGAATCGTTTCAACCTTGGAAGCTTCCCCTTCTATAATAAGGGTGAACGGTCAAGGCTTGAGACAAGAAGAGAAAGCACAGAGTTCTCATAGCTACCCAAGCTAACAGAAGTTCTTCTCCTTCAATGTGTTTCATTTTGCATTTTCTTTAGTTTTATCTGTTTGAGTCTTATGGTGAAAAAGACAAACAATGTGAGGTTTATAAGAAAAGGCAGGGAGAGGTAAAAGGCAGAGGGTATAAAATTAAAGAAAAAGCTATAGGTATCCTAGAGGTCCTTTGTACATCTATGTGTTGTGTATCATGATTCTGTGGGAATCCCCTTACAAGTTGGGTTAGCATTTAGCAGTTGAAAGTTTGGTAGGTGACTATGTCAAGTTCAGTATTGGGAATAGATTCTGGACTTGTCCCAGATAGGAAGGGTAGTTCCTAGGAAGAATTGGTGTTTGTAATCAAGATGATTATAGTGAAATTTCCTCACTGTTGTGATGGAGACTGGATGTATGCTGCATTGCTCCTAGCAGCTGAACCAGGATACTTCTTGGTGTGATTCTCTCTTTCTCTTCTACTTCATTTCTGTTTCTGATGCGTAGGAGACAAAATTGAAAATTATCTCCTCACTGGTTACGAGACAAAAAGAAATTTTTTCTTGACTAGTGACGAGACAAAAAGCAAAAATATCTCCTAAGCATTCTAAAAGGCAGCAAGTATTACTCAGCAAAAAGGGGCTACGATTCAACCCCTCCCCCTTCTCTTAACCACTGATTACCATCACCGTCTAAATAAGAAGGAAAACAACGACATAAAACTTTATCAGAAGAACCGTTTACGATCATTATGTATCTGAATTTTTTGATGTATGTCTTTGGATCTCCCAACCCATCATAAGGTGTTTAGGTTGTCGGTAGAGTGAACCTCCTAGGCAGCTCAAAGTTCATCACGTCAACTGTAAAAGGTCCAAAAAAGTTATCAGGCTCGGCATTTCTGCTTTCTGGCTGGGCTTCCCTATTGTGCCGAGTTTCGTCATTCTGCCGAGCTCCTTCGTCACGTGGTTGCCCATTTTCATTGTTCCAAGGGATTTCGGAGATGTGTGTCAGATCAGACTGATGTTCTTCATCCTCTGGGTGTTCACGTCAATTATTATTAATCTCAACCCGAGTATTGGCTAACTCGACGATTTGGTTGGCCATTCTTTGATTTTTCTCGGTCATACACTGGTTGGCTTTCGCCATACGTTGGTTTGTTTGTTGGTTTCGGATGGAGTAGGAGGTGGCACGTCGGCCATAGATTAATGCGGGAAATTCTGAGGCCGATAAGTAGGAAGGAATTTTCGTACTCAGCCTCACGGTAGGCAACAATTGTTTTTGGGTGGATACCTGAACTTAATTTTGGTTCTTGAAGATTATCACTGAGCTATTGTCTTCAACGTCGAGCTATAATTTGAAGGATCCAAACTCTTTGTCCAATAGTATTCCATGTTGCAAATAGCATGAACACAAGAGAGTGTACCTACAAAAAGCATTTTGATGCTTAAATTAGTATCATGTATTTTTTGTGTTGTTTTGAGAATATAATGTCTTATTTTTTATAATTGAATATTAGCTGTTACACTTTTTTATCGTTATTTTCATTGAATGGCATTGTTTGAATAGATAACTAATTTATAATGTTCGAAACGATTTTATAACAGTTTAACCGAGTTATAATTCATAAAGCCGATTTATACTTATAGTAATGGCGGTATCAATTAGTATAAGTGAAACAATTAGTGAAAGATAGAGGTAGAATTCTGCTAATCATTACATTGATCTTCTGGAATATTTTAACCAAGTGAGGCTGATAATAAACTATCATATATATAAGTATATAACATAAAGAAACCGCAATATGGAAGCATGCATATCGTTAATTAATAATTTCTTTAATGAGCACTAATTAAGCACCACTCAATTTATCACCTGTACATAGAGCTATATAGCACACTGAAAATTTTGATGGTGGTTTTGGTTCAAATATTGATAATATCTTGATTTCTTGATTGATATTTTATGCTTGGACAGATCAAATCAACTAAACTCTGAAAGTAAGCTTTTTCTATGGATGGTTGAGATTGCCCCTCTTTTGTGTTATTCTATTCATTCTGGCAAAATCAACTATATAATGCCTTTTTAATGTTAGTGGAAGGATCACTAAGAAATGTCGACCATTAATCCATCATCATTACACAAAGGCAGCAAATGAAGAGTATATATAGTACATTAATGTTTTTAAGATAGTTAGTAATAAATTTTTTTAAATGTTTTACTTTAATAAATACATAAAAGGAGAGTTTTATGATGACATTAATTTTTGTGGTTAAAAATGACATCAATTTGACTTACAAATAAAATACTAACATATGATATGATTAATTTATGATTAAAATAATTCTTTCTCTCTTATAATTTCTTATGATTACTTTTATATCAAAATAATTTCTTATATTATTTTTATAATTATAAAAAATAATTTCAACAAAATAAAACCAAAATAATTTTTTATTATATTTTTAATAATTATTTTATTATTAATTTTATTTTTAAAAAGTAATTTTTTATAATTATTTTTACTAAAATAAGTTTTTATAATTATTTTTATTTTTAATTACTTTTTATTACTATTATTTTTAATAATTTCTAAAAATAATACCAAAATTATTTTTTTAATTATTTTTGTTTTAAAAAAATTTATAATTATTTTATTATTATTTTTGCCAAAATAATTTTTTTATAATTATTTTTTTATAATTTTAAAAAACTAACACCAAAATATATTCTCTCTTATAATTTTTTATGATTATTTTTAAAGTAACACCAAAAAAGAAAATATTATTTTGATATTAGTTTTTTAAAATTATAAAAAAATATTATTATAAAAAAATTATTTTGGTAAAAATAATAATTAAAAAATAATTTTGGTGTTAGTTTTAGAAATTATTAAAAATAATAATAATACAAAATAATTAAAAAATAAAAATAATTATAAAAACTTATTTTAGTAAAATAATGATAAAAAATTATTTTTTAAAAATAATAATTATAAATATAATTAAAAATTTATTTTAGTGTTATTTTTTTCAAATTATTCTTTAAAATAATGATAAGAAATTATTTTACTAAAAATAATCATAAAAAATTATAAAAAAGATAGAATTATTTTAGTCATAAATTTATCATGTCATATGTTAGTATTTTATTTGTAGGTCAAATTTATATCATTTTTAGCCACTAAAACTAATATCACCATAAAACTTTCCTACATAGAAAAATTTAAATATTATATCTTTTAATTAATAATTTTATCATATATCTTAAGAATACATGTTAACTAAATTTATCTTTTTATAGTATTATATCTTATAAATTCTTTTACGTTTATCATAGGAATTTAGATTTTCTAAAATTTGAATTTTATTTTAGAAAATAAAATGTAATTTTTACTATTTATTTAATAGATAAAATAAAAAAATATAAAAAAAAATTATTTAAAGATAAAAAATTATATTTTATTCTCTAAAATAAAAATTTAAAATTTAAAGAATTCAAATTCTTAGCATTGAGGTGTTTCATTTGTTGATTAGAGGTGGTTAGTTGACACTTCGTTTTGTCCATCCAATAAATATGTGATTGCAACAAACAATCCACTTTAATATGGGAAGTGGCAAACTAATTTCTTCGTCAAAAACGATTCGTTGCTTTGTATTATTTATTTTGGCGTTTCCATTTTTTGCTTTCCTTATTTGTTCGAGCCTCTCCACATGTCCAATATTATTTTCCATGTAAGAATAGTTGAAGTCATATAATATATGCGAGAAACTATATATTATTTAATTATAGCAAGACCACCATTCATAGACTCTTTCATCAGGTGACCATTTTTGACGATATCAAATCAACAGGATTGAAAAATAATGCCGAAACTGCTAAACTTTAATTAGTTTTATTTCCAACTTTTTGACTTAAAAACAGGAATTCGCGCACTTAGCTTGAAGATTATAGGATATAGATAGGCTTAAAAGGAAGTAAATATTTTATACGTAAGCACTTCTATTGCCTTAGCTGTAAGCCTTTAACAGTTTTCAACCGTGATTAAATACCGTATTTCACAGGGTTGTACTACACAAATGGACGGCAAAAAATTGTTAAGTATTTTTATATCGAAAAAGCTCTGCATACAAGCCATTAGGGCTTGTATGCTCTACAAGTACATTAAACAAATACGCGCTGCTCCACGTACGTTGATTACACGCGCTATATAACATCCCGCGTATATCTAACTACCAAATTTAAAATATTTATTTCCTTCTTTGTTTTCGATATTTTGAGATTTGGTTGTTCTTCTTCTCGCGCGTCTTCCCTCCTTCTTCTCCATCGTTCTTTTGCTGTCCTTTTCTCACTGGTATGTTCTTCGTTTACGTTACCTTTTTCTCTCTCTGCAATTCGACCTTCGTTTTCTATTTTGATTTGTTGTTTTCTAAAATCAAAGTTTGAACTCGTTTTGAAGATAATGGATCATTCAACCTCTGATTGTCAGCTGAATCCATGCGAAGTGGATTATGAGTTTGAATTTAACGAATTTCCTGAGGTTTGATTTACATAAGATTAGTATGATTTTTCTTTCAGTAATTGGTATAGCATTGTGTAGTTGAAAAATTGCTGAACATTGACTGTGAAAGTAACACGTTAACATGAATCTGTCCATTCAATGTATTAGTTGTGACTAATTACCTGGAATTTATAGCAGACGCTCGGGTGTAGATCAATTCTTCTTTGGGTGTATTTTAGCTAGAAGTATGGGTGTATCTACACTTTACTGGTTTTTTGTTATTTTAATTGAATTGTTGTTGTTCAGGTGTATTATATCAGACACGATTGGGTGCGTTTTTAGTTTTTGACATGGTGTATTCTGCAGCCTGAGTATTTACAGTTTATGGCTTTAAAGGTCATTCTGTAGTTTTGTTGCGGCTCGGGTGTATCATATTAGACATAATTGGGTGTATTTGAATCATATCTATGGGTGTATTTACAGTCTGACACGGTGTATTGTGCAGCCTCTCTCGGTTGTTGATGACGAGCTTGTTCCGAAGGTTGGAATGACCTTTACCACCCTTGAAGATGCTGGAAAATTTTACAGGGACTACGCCAAGGCTGCAGGTTTCTCTACAAGAGTTCGGTGCACAAATAGGAAGGGAAACGAGATTAAGAATCAACTGATTACATGTAGCAGAGAGGGAAAATGGAAATCTAAAATATCTCCGACCGAGAAGACCAATCCGACAGCCGGTCTAAACTGTCCTGCAAGAATTTATATACACACATTGAAGGATGTCGGTGCTTGGATCATTTCAAAGGTTGTGCTGGATCATTCACACCCCTGCTGTCCAAGCAAAGCAGAGATGCTCAAACAGCACAGTGAACTAAGCATGTCCATTCGTCGTACGATAGAGAATAACGAGGAGGCCGGTATCAGACCAAGCAAAACCTACCAATCATTTGTTGCTGCTGCCGGGGGTCACCGCGAGTTAAACTTCATCGAAAAGGACGTGAGGAATTACATTACCAGGGAAGTGCGGAATGTTTCCGAACAAGAAGATGCAAAGGAATTCGGGAAATATTTCTTAAGAATGAAAGAGAAGAATCCGAATTTCTTTTTTGAGCTCGAACTTGAGGAGGATCAATCGATTAAGCTGGCTTTTTGGGCCGATGCAAGAAGCAGAGCCGCCTTTGAGTATTTCGGAGACGTCATTTCATTCGACACCACCTACAATACAAACAGGTAACAAACTGTCCCTGTTTATGATGCTAAATTAATTTATTTTTACGAATCCGCAGCAGAGGTGTATATTGGCTGTTTCATTGGGTGTATTCGAAGCATTTGTTAGGGTGTATTTAATGATTTTGCATTCTGGACCATGGTAATTTGTTTTAGATATAATTTGGTCTGTGGTTCTTTTGTCGGGGTGAATCACCACGGTCAGTCAACACTTCTCGGATGCTCTTTGATGAAGAACGAAGAAATTGAATCATTCAAATGGTTGTTTCAATGCTGGCTTCGTTGCATGGGAGGAAACGCTCCGAAAGGGTTTCTCACCGATCAGTGCGCATCAATGAAAAGGGCTTTAGAGGCCTGTATGCCAACAACAGTGCACCGCTGGTGTATTTGGCACATCATGAAGAAGATTCCAAGCAAATTAAACGGGTACAAGGGACATGCGGATATCGAACAAGAAATGAGCCATGTTGTTTGGAACTCTCATAGCAAAGACTCATTCGATAGGAATTGGAACGATTTTCTGCTAAATTTTGGTCTTGCGGACAACAAGTGGCTTTCAGGTAATGTGTTTTTAAAATCTGCAGCAGAGGTGTAAATTGTATGTTCTCTCGGGTGTATTTTACAGTCTGTGTTTGGGTGTATTATGCAGATCTGTACGAAGACCGTCATATATGGGTTCCTATCTATCTGGATCACCACTTCTGGGCAGGGATGAGAAGCACACAAAGGAGCGAGAGCATGCATTCATTTTTTAACAAGTACATCACCCGGAACAGCTCGCTTATTCAGTTTGTCAAACAATACGATAATTGCCTCGGAAGCAGGGAGCAAGCAGAGAGAGAATCAGACGCTGCAGATTTTCATACGGTCATACCGTGTGCAACCAAATCCTCCATTGAAGCTCAGTTTCAAGATGCGTACACTCATGCAAAGTTTAGGGAAGTCCAAGCGCAATTCAGAGGAAAGGCGAATTGCATCACCAGATTAAAGAATTCCACTCTAGGCTATTCAATATACGAAGTTGGAGAACAAGTTTCCAGCTCAATATTCAACAAGTTCGCTGTTACCTACGACTCAGTCGCAGCCGAGGTAAAATGCCAATGCTTATTATTCGAGTCGAGAGGGATAATGTGCCGTCACGCACTAAGCGTGTTAAGCTTCGAACAAGTAAGCCAAGTGTCCCCTAGATATATACTGGAACGATGGAGCAAGAAGGTAAAGAGGCGACACACACACATCAAGAGCAGCCACGACGAGCCACTAATGGAGCCAAGAAGCAAGAGGTTCGACCAATTAGTTTTTCGTTCGATAACGTCATGGCCGAGATGGAAACATTAAAAGCCAAAAGGAAGGGGAGATCTTCTTTATCCCACGAAGACGCCAACTTGGAATCCGTTAACGAGCTTCAAAGCCCGCCAAGGATTCGAACAAGAGGACGTCCAAAAAACAGGCTAGGTTCAAAGCTAGAGAAACAGATTGCAAATGCCACAAAGAAGAAGAAGACGAAAGTTTTTAGCGAGGTACAAGGAAATGTTCTTTAAATTTGTGGCAATTGAGTTTATTTTTGTCGTTAATAGTTTAGCTAATGTGTGAGTGTTATATTCAGATAAACGTGTTTGATGCTGCATCAGCGGCGCATTCAAATTCCAACCAATATCAAGGACACGTTATGAATTATCAGCTCAGGGTACCAGCGGCAGGGGATAACTCTTTGGGTGTATAGTTTTATAGAATATGGGTGTAAAAGCCCTGTTTCTTTTGGGTGTATTTTTGTTAATTCACAATTTACATATAGACACATATATAGATACATATAGAACAAAAGCTGTAAAAATTCGCAGGTTATGGGTGTATATTTCATTTGATGTTTTTCTTCATATTTTAGTACATGTAATTCATACATTTTGAGTACAGCGCAGACAGTTGGGTGTATAGTTTACGCAATCTTGGGTGTATTATTAGACTTGCGTTGGGTGTAACAGTTTATAATTTGCGTTCACCACCTGTAATACAGTTTTTAAATACATCACAGACAGTTTACCAGCACAGATAGTTTAACTATGGGAAAAAATATACATGGAATAGAAGTTGTTGATAATTGGCAAATATTTACATCATTTGTTTAAATTACAAACTACGCAGCAGTTGGATTACCCAGTTTCTATATCAGCAAAATTAATCTGACAAAACGGACTCAATAATACAGATGATGGCTTCGACAGCCTTATAGCACTACTCTCTCTAATTGCCCGATCTCTCTGTTTATTCATCTCACTGAATAGTATCCGGGAAGCATACTCCACTCTATAGTGGTCCACCTCCTCCTACAATTAAAAAGTATATTCTGTTTAAACAGCAATATTAATTCAGTAAAGTAATACAGAGTTATATAGTTCTAAAGACAGTTACCTGTGGCCAATTATCCCATTCATACTTCCCCTTTTTGATGTTTTCCGGCTCAATTAACTCAAGCCACTTTATAACGTAGATAGCGCAGTCATAGCTGAAAACGAAGAAAATAAATTACAAATCTCATTTAGGAAAGTTTAATGTTCAGAGTCAGTTTCTTATACTCAACTTTCTCAGGAAATAGATCTCCTACAAAAAGGAAGACAACAAAGTATCCAAGTCGGTTCAAAAACACCCAAGCATCAACTTATATAGACCCAAGCAACAACTTAATATACACCTATAATTTTAAGCTAGTTACCTGTTGCATTGATGCCAAGTGCATGACCTATTTTTCTTGGTGTTATTTGGAAAGAACCATATCCTGTCTTCAGTTTGTTCTCTCCAAGTTTGAAGTTGTTTGCCAGCTCCCTTAAGAGTTGGTGATCCACCCTTAGTGGTGGGATGTGCATCAACCCACCGAATCCAAGATCCCTCACAATTGCCTTCTTCTCCTCAGTCATGTTTCTGAACTTATCACTCAGGAGATGTGTGGCACACTTAAGGTCTTTTGTTTGGTTTCTTGCTGCCATTTTCTCTGAAACGAACAATACACCTAAAGATAACAGTAAGATACACCCATATATATATGAGTCAGATACACCAATTAATAACAATAAGATACACCCATTGATAACAGTAAGATACACCCATATATATGATTCAGATACACCCAAAGATATCAGCAAGATACACCCATTGATAACAGTGAGATACACCCATTGATATTATTCAGATACATGCGTATAGATATTAGTCAGATCAGTCAACCATGCTTCAATATCAAGCCACATTACAAGGTTAAGCAGTATACACCCCCGAATCTACGGAATAAACCCCCAAAAATCAACAACAATAACAGGAGAACTTAGAACAACAACGTAGAACGACGTAGAACTTAGAAGAACGACGTAGAACTTAGAACATTGTAACAAAGAAGCAAGAATAATAGTAAACCCTAGAAGAACGACGTAGAAGAAAAGTAAAATATACAGGAATCTTAATGAACTTACGTTGAGTATTGTTGCTTTGTTTTCTGTTCAGATTCTTCACGGAGAGTTTGATGGTGTTTTGATGGAGGTTTCGAAGAACGATTTGTATATTTTGAACTTTGATTTTCGCTCGAAAATGGGAGGGTTTCCTTGTTTTCGAAGTGCCTTGAGAAATGGAAGAAGTGGAAAAAGTGAAAGAGTCTGCCATACGTAACCGTTTGAGTGTTGGGCGCGTGACTTTGACGCGCCATGTTATCTCTTTTGGTGCGCGTGATTTCTCTTTGGGCTGGGCCAACTTGTATGCTTGTAGGCTTGTATGTGTAGCAGGCCCGTTTTTATATATATCTTATAGATGTTTAGATTTTGTTAAGAAAAATAATTAATAGAAAGTGAGAAAAGATAATATGTTTATCTTTTATATAAAAAAGACAAAAAATAATACAAACATGAAACATCATCTCTCAAATGAATAAGATACACGTCAACTCTTTATTACAAAATTCATAAACTCGTAGGCTTTTTCCTTTTTTTTTAAGTCAGAAAATTTTTAATTTTTTTTGGTATTGAATCAGAAAATCTTAGGATGTTTTTTATTTGTATTTGTATTTTTTTTATTTTTAATATTTTCTGTGTTAGAATAAATAATTTTATTAACCCAAATTATTCATATTGAATCACAAAAAATATAATATAATGTAGAAGCGTATTTTTACTCATAAGAGTCAGAAATTAATAGAAGAATTTGGATCTTGTGGTTCTTTCGATCTTCCTCAATCAAAGTCTTCTGTATTTCTAGGCGGCTGAACTGCAACTCTTTTGATGGGAAAAAAGTTACAAAGGCGGCTTTTGGTATGTTGGGAACCGAAACCCTGAAGGTCTATTTATATTTGAGCATAGCACTCATTAAACCCTAAAGCCCAAATAAAATAGTATCTAAAACCCAAAAAGATAATATATCTAAAATCCAAAAAGATAATTATCTAAGGAACAAAAAATAAATATCTGATTTTATTTTCATTTAATTCCAAATCAAAAGTAATAATAGCTTATTCAATTAGCAATTATAATAATAAATGAGATCATCATTATATAAGTCATTTAATTTGAAATAGCATAATTTGTAATTATAATTAATATATGTATTGCCCACAAATAAATTAGAAAATTAAATAATTTCCTAACAATCTCCCACTTGGGCTATACATATATTCTTTTCTGACATAATCACATCTTATAAACTTTATGCGCGCATCTGAATGCTATTTCTCTCATTACTTTAACAATCTGGTCCGTCTCATACATTAGATATAGAACTACCGCAACTTTTATCACATTCATCTCGTGACTAAACCACGACAATCACCATCTTAATATACTTAACGATATAGATCAAATTTGGATGAGTAATATGAAAATTACATGCCAAGTGATCTCATGCATGTCTATTTCTAGCTGGTTCAACTTTAAAACTTTATTGAGATCAAACACAATACAAATATTGCAAAATGAATATTTCATATAACATGAAATAAACCATCAACTTAATTCTGCAAAAAAATAACTCAATATCTGTCATAGAATATATAGCATAAAAATAAAATAAACTCCCACTAAACCAAGGCATCACAAATATTGACACCCATCCGAGCAGTGTGCTCATGAAAGACTTTAGGAATCAATTCTTTGGTTAGTGAGTCTGTCAGCATATACTCTGTTCCTATATGTTCTATGAAAATCTGTTTTTCTTAACCTTTCTCTTTGACAACTAAAAGCTTGATGTCTATATGCTTCAATTTTGTCAATCTCTTATTGTTATTGGAGTATAGTACTACTGATTTATTGTCACAAAATATCTTTAATGGCCTTTCAATGTCATCTACTATATGAAGTTTAGTGACAAAGTTTTGCAACCATATGCCATGAAATCGGAATCAGAGTACCTAATGATCTCCAAATTTTCTGATCTCCGATAAGTAAGCATGTAATCCTTTGTTCTCTTTATATAACGCATTACGCGTTTAACAGCTATCCAATTATCCATGCTTGGATTGCTCAAGTATCTACCCAACACTCCCACTATAAATGATATATTGGGACGTGTAAAGACTTGAGCATACATTAAATTTTCTAGTGCTGATGCATAAGGTTTGTCATGCATTGCTGTCTTCTCAAGATCATTTTTAGGGCATTGCTTGAGACTGAACTTGTCTCTATTAGTTACGGGTGTGTCCATTAGTCTACAACTTTTCATGCCATGTCTACTTAAAATCTTTTCGATATAGTTCTTTTGTGATCATCCAAAAGTACATTGAGAGTGATATCTTAGTATCTCGATTCCTAATACAAAAGAGGCATCACCAAGATCTTCCATTTTGAATTTGTTTGATAGAAATTTCTTAGTTTCATGCAATAAACCTATATCATTACTGGCAAGTAGAATGTCATCAATATATAAGACCAAAATATGTATTTACTCCCACTAAACTTGTGGTATACACACTCATCTATGATATTTACCTCAAAACCATGAGGTAATGACTTGATGAACTTGTGATACCATTAACAGGAAACTTGTTTGAGACCATAGATGGATTTTCTCCTTTCTCTATTGGATCTCCTTAATGACACTTCTTGAGGTTGTTAAGCTTGCTGTATGGATTGAGATTGAGAAGGATTCTCATTATTTTCCTGTGCTGTAGCAGTATCTTGAGCAACAATGATATTCTCATTGTTCTCTTGTACTATAACTGGATCTATAGTAGGATTCTCACTGTGCTCTTGTACTATAACTGTATCTTGAACAATAATAGGCACAAAGACCTGATCATTGTCTGTTAAAGATTCCTCATCAAAAGCAACATTCCTAATATCTCCTTCCTCCCAAATTCAACATCCTCAAGAAATATCGCATTTCCCGTTTTAAAATAGACCTTGATGCAGGATTGTAAAACTTGTACCCCCGTGAACGCTCAGCGTAACCAACAAAGTAGCAACTAATTGTTCTTGAGTCCAATTTTCTTTCATGCGGCCTATAAGGTTGCGCCTTAGCTGGACATCCCTAAATATGCAGATGCTTTATACTGGACATTTTCCAAGTCCAAATTTCATATGGGGTTTTGTTAACTGCTTTGCTTGGCACCCTATTAAGGATGTACACTGCGGTCTTTAAGGCTTCTCCCCAGAGTGATTCAGGCAAGGAAGAATGACTAATCATACTTCTCACCATGTCCTTAAGAGTTCGGTTCCTTCGCTCTGCAACACCATTCATGCTAGGTTTTCCTAGCATGGTGTATTGTGGAATAATACCACACTCATCTAGGAAAAAGAACAAAAAACTCGGGACGTTGCTCACCTGAACCGTCATATCTTCCGTAGTATTCACCACCACGATCAGATTTGACAACTTTAATTGTCTTTCCAAATTGAAGTTAAACTTCAACTTTGAAAGAGTTGAAAACATCCAAGGCTTGGGACTTTTCATGAATTAAATATAGATACACGTAACGAGAGTAATCATCTATGAACGTAATAAAGTACCATTGTCCATTCCAAGAGACAGTAGGAAATGGGCCACATATATCGGTATGTATCAGTTCTAAAGATATCTTTAGTTCTCTCGGTACCTAATTTCCTTTCGTTTGTCCTTTTCCCCTTTATGCACTCAATGCAGATTTCAAAGTCCGCCAAATATAGGGGTCTAAGAATTTCATCTGACACGAGCCTCTGAATTCTCTGTTTAGAGATGTGACCTAGGCGTTTGTGCCATAATGATGCCAAATTCTCATTTAGTTTTCGTTTTGTACTCGTTTGTAGTATTTCATTATTATAGGAATTTAAGTCAAGCCTATATAGATTATCCACCAAATGACCAGAGCAAATATTATTCGAATTACAGAAGAGACTGACTTTATTGTCTCCGAATGAACAAAAAATAACCTGATTTGTCCAAACAAAAACAGAAACCAAATTCCGTCTAAATGACGGTACATAAAATGTCTCTAATAAATTAAAGTAAAATCCACTCGTGGAACATAATCTAAAGGTTCCTATAGCTTCGACTGCAACTATATTGCCGTCTGCCACATAGATGTATCTTTCAATATCACTTGGCAGTCGGCTCCAGAGGCAACCTTGCATAGTAACACTTACATGAGTAGTAGTAGCAGAATCTACCCACCAAGTATCAACAGGTGCATAACTTAACCTAGCCTCAGAACAAACGAAAGTAAGAATTATACCCTTCTTTACACGCCAGGTGGCATATTTGGTACAATCCTTCTTCATGTGTTCCACCTTCTTACAGAAGAAACAAGTTGAAACTTGATCTTGTTTCTTAGCCTTTTTCTGCTGAGAAGGCACATCCGCAGTAGTATCACGCTTTCTTTTATACTGAGAAGATGAAGTCATGTGAGCACTTTTAGTCTTATCTTACTGTAGCCTCTCTTCTTCTTGCACACAGTGAGATATAAGCTCATTTAAGGACCAACTGTCCTTCAGAGTGTTATAACTCACTTTGAATTTCCCAAAGTGTGCAGGAAGGAAAATCAAAATGAAATGTACGAGTAAATCTTCAGACAACTCTAACTTTAGTGTTTTCAATTTTGAAGCAAGATGAGACATTTTCATAATGTACTCCCTTATGTTCCCATCACTTTTATACCTCAATAAGACAAGTTTTCTCAAAAGACTACTTGTCTCCGCCTTTTCATTCTTAGTAAAGAATTTTTTAACATTCTTTAGGAACTATTTGGCATATTTATCCTCAGTAATTGAGCCCCGAAACGCCTCAGAAATTGAGCGTTTCATGATCATAATGCTCATTCGATTGGATCTTTCCCACTTATCTATTTTAACCTCATTGAGATTTTCCAGAGTGGAAGTGAGTTTCTCCTCTCGAAGAGCTATATCTAGATCTATACAACCGAGAACAATCTCCACGGTATCTTTCCAAACTTTAAAGTTTGAACCATTCAGTATAGGAATACTGCTAATTTGTGCAGAAACATTGGTAGCTGAAGCCATAGTTTCTGGACTAGAAAAAAAAAAAGAACATGAATTTGTTAAATAATGGGAAAAATCCATATTGAGATATCTAGAACAACATTAATTTTCAATCTTTGGGTAGAAAATTAACTGTAAGTGATACTCTCATTGCATTAATCAAATATTGTCAAAATTCCTGTCACACATTAAGCCTTTCTTTGGACCGACTTAATGTGCACATGGAGATTTAAACTTCGCAACCTATTTATTACTACATATATTTTCTATTAATTGGCCAAACAATAACGTTCTTTTGGGCCGATTATTGACCGCATAATTAATAGAAAATAAACAGAAATGAGCAATATTTATTGTTTGGCCAAACAATAAACTTCCTTTGAGCCGATTATTGTCCGCATAAATAATAAGCATTACTTTATTTTTTAATTAATTACCCAAACATGTATTTGCTATTAATATGTGTATGTAATTTGGCCAAATATAGACCTTCCTTTGGGCCGACCAATATTCCCATGAATTACATATCACTATATTCCTAATGTTTTAAATAAATCAAATAAATCAATTTTCACAAAAGAGGCTACTTTGACAGCATAATGTTCAATCAATTTATTTCAAAACCAAATCTTTATAAAAAAATGGGTATAATAATCAAAATTGTTACTAATTTTTTTATGTAAAAAAAATATTTAAATCGCAAAAAGATTTAAATTTTAATGGTATCTTTTCATACTTTAAAAAAATTGATTATAACTCATATGCCAAAAAATCATGATCCGTTAAAATTAACGAGCATTATCTTCTATTACTCAAATATTATTAATATGTACACATAATTTGACCAAATATAAATTTTTCTTTGTATAGATTAATATTCACATAAGTGACATATACATATTAATCGTTATATCCTAAAAGCATAATCAATTAATTTTATATCAAATTAATGACCCACACAATTAAATCTAAAAAATATCATAATTTAATAATGCTCGTTTGATTTAACAAAAGATGAAAACCGTATATAAATCATTAATTTATGAACATCATTTTGTATATATATATAAATTAACCAAAACATGCTTAGCTTACATTATAAGCACGCAACAATATATATATATATATATATATATATATATATATATATATATATATATATATATATATAGAGTAAATGCCCAAAATGGTCCCTCAAATTCAAATCAGTGTTCAATTCAGTCCTTTAATTTTCTAAATGACCAAATAAATCCCTAAAATTCAGAAACGTGCGTCTCCGTTAGTCCCTTCCAGAATTGCCGTCTTAACGTTGCTGATGTGGAACGTTAACTGCCATGTGGGCATTCTATTAAACGACGTCGTTTGAGTTGTGGGTGCCCTAAACCTGTAAAACGACGTCGTTTGAAATAACGTATTCTCCCCCTTTGAATAAACAATTGTTGTTGGTCCCCCCTTCCACTTCAACGTTTCCCACCAAAATTTCAGAAAATCTTTCTCTTCTCCTACGTCCCTTCATTCTCCCATACTTCCCACTCAACATTTCATCGGCGAGGATCATCCTTAGCATCTGTTCTCTCCGGTCAGTGAAGAAGTCATCGACGAAGCATCACCTTCGTACACTGCCGACGGTGAGAGGTAACAGTTCGACTTGATCATTCTCTTCCATTTTTTTGGTTTTCATTGAGGGTTGTTGATACTTATGTGTGAATGCGTTGTTGTATATGTAAGGGAGTGATTTAGAATGTTGTGGTTGTTGATGGCGCAAATGTTAGGGTTTAGGGTTTCTAATATGAAACTTGTAACCACATAAATCATAATCTTGTTTAAGTTATAGTCAGTAGGAAGTAAATATATGCATCCTTATTACAAATATAGTTTGATTTCTAGTTCTTTGCAATATGGCTGTTTTGCGACAAAATGAATAATCCTGTCTGTTTTGTGCATTGTGCTGTAAACTTCAGATGCCTGATCGATTGAGACTTGTTTTCCACCATGGTGGAGCGTTTGAGACAGATCCTAGGGGAAATTTTATCTACACTTCTGACTTGTATGATGAATGGGTTGGAGTTGATGAAGACTATCTTGACGTGTTTGCGGTAACAGGTTATTATAAAGAGTTGGGGTATGATAAGGCTGAAGCATGTTGGTATCTGGAGCCTAAACATGTGTTGGAATTTGGTCTTAGGAGATTGAAAGTGGACCAGGACCTTGTTGATATGATCAAGCACTGCCATGAGAATAACAACGTCATCCACATCTATTTTGAGCACGGAACTTCGATTTCTGAGATAATTGATGTAATGAATTTGTCTGAGGAGGATGGTGCTATAGGCCAGAAGGTCGGAATGGAAGGCATGGAAGAAGATATAGTAGAAGGTGTTGAATCTGTGAAGAAAACCAGCACAATATTAAGTCAACTTGAAGAACCAGTTACCTTTATCCCAGTTGAACTGAAATCCACTGCACCAAGTCCACTGTCCACTACCCACTGCCCCATTTCCACTGCCCCCCAAGCCACTGCTTTCCAAGCCACTGCCCCCCAAGCCACTGCCCCCCATCCCACTGTGACACAGCCCGTTGCTCCGAAGCCCATTCCCCCCCAACCCACTGCCTCCCAGCCCGGTGTGACACAGCCCGTTGCTCCCCAGCCCACTGCCCCCCAGCCCACTCCCTCGAAGCCCAGTACACGAAGTTCAACTGCCCTGAATTTTAATGGCGACAAATCATGTTCACAGGCGAAGTCCCCTAAATCTCTATCCCAACCAAATCCCATTACATCCAAACCTGTGTCTCAAAAATTTTGGTCTCAACCCACTCCTTCAACCAAGAATGCACAAATTAAAAAAAACAGTGCATCAAAGAAACAATCCAAGCCTATTAACTTTAAATTCAACATGTCTACCAAAATGCCTAGAAGGTATATCACAAGATCACAAGGCTGGAGAAAACAAGCAAGCAAGGAGCCAGTTCAGTTGAATGTTGATAGCTCATCTGATTCTTATGAGTCTGCAGAGGACAGTTTATACAAGCCACACATGCCACTTGACTCTCTCGACTCAAGCAGTGACAACAATGATGATGTTAGTCCTAGCAGTGATAGGAGAAAAAGGAAGACTGCCAGTGACAAAGACAAAGGCAAGAAAAAGGTTGTTAATGATGAAGATACTTCTCGTCCCCCATCAATGGATGCATCTGATTATGAAAAGGAGGTAGATGATGATGAGAACGAAGAAAACTTGCAATGTATGTACCGCATATTATAATTAATGTGCATATGTATTGATTTTATTCTGTTTCTGTTGGTGATGTAATGTATAAATTTGTATGGCAGTGTCTTTCTCTGATGATAGCTGGAAGTCTGATGAACTGAAGACTCCACCAGACTCTGAAGATGAAGCAGACCCAGCTGCGAATCCCATCTTCAATGATGCTGCCAAGTTTGGACATGTGAGATTAGAGCTAGGTATGGAGTTTACCATTAGGGATGCCTTTAAGAAAGGGGTTAGAAATTATACATTGCAAGAGGGTAGGGGTGTAAGGTACAAGAAAAATGATACTACTAGATGTAGGGTGGTATGTAAGAATGAAGATTGTCCCTGGATGGTGTTTTGTTCTTATAGCAAACCGAATGGATGTTGGCAGATTAAGACCTTTAATGATGATCATACATGTGAGAGAACTTTCAAGAATAGATGTGCAACTAGGTCTTGGGTAACTGACATACTTGTTAAGAAGGTTAGGAAGCTCCCAGCTTTTAGACACAGTGAGGTCTTTAATTACTTTAAAGCAAAAACTGGAATACAACTGTCTAGGACTACAATTACAAGAGCTTTGGGTGATGCAAGGAAAATAGTGAGGGGTGATGAAGCTGCTGAGTATGCTAAACTCAGAGATTATGCGGAGGAGCTGTTGAGGTCTAATCCGAGCTCAACTGTCAAGTTAGGTGTTAGTCCAATGCCTAACGGAGAAGGTGTCTTCGAAAGGTTTTATGTGTGTTTGCATGGATGCAAGAAAGGTTTTGTGGGTGGCTGCAGACCCTTGATAGGACTTGATGGGGCTTTTTGAAGACCTATTATGGAGGATGGCTGCTGTGCGCCATGGGTCAGGATGCGAACAATCATGTGTATCCAATTGCATGGGCAATTGTTCATATTGAGAACAAAGACAACTGGAAGTGGTTCTTGGAGCTCTTGCAGGAAGACATTGGAGATCAGACAGAGCATGGTTGGTGCTTCATCTCTGATATGCAGAAGGTAACCTAACCTATATGCTTTAATTAGATGCACGATAAATTATTTGAAGGACCATTTTGGATTAATGAACCAAATTTGAAGGACTATTTTGGAGAATTGCAGAATTTAAGAATTTAAGAATTTCAGTATATGGTAACCTATATACTATTGTTATGGCAATTGCAGAATTTAAGAATCCTTAAGCGCATAAGTTCAAAATAGAACCTATTTTTCAATTTATTATTATATATCTGGTAAAAATTAAGAATCTGTTATTTGCTCAGGTTTTTAGGTGACTACTTTGTTATCTTGTAGGGTTTAATCCCAGCATTGCGTGAAGTTATGCCAGGTGCGCATCACCGCTTCTGTGCGTGGCACCTTTGGCAAAACTTTCAGAAACAATGGAAGGACTCACACTTGAAGAGTTTGCTTTGGAAGTGTGTTAGAGCCATGACTGTCCAGGAATTCAATGGACATATGCAGTCTATAAAGAGGGTGAATGAGAAGGCGTGGGCATATTTAGACAAGTTTCCTAGGCAGGCATGGACCAGGGCTCACTACAAGGACTTTCCAAAGGTTGACAATGTCTGCAACAACATGTGTGAGGTGTTCAACGCTGCCACCAAACCATACAGATGTAAGCCCGTCTTGACTTTACTGGAGGAGGTTAGGAGGTATGCCATGACTAGTATGGCAAGGAACAAACTGAAACTCTCTAGCCATATGGGATACTTACCTCCGATTCAACAAAGTAGACTTGCAAAGGAAAGGCATTACAGCAGGTACTATACACCAATGTGGTCTGGAGATGCGGCTGAAGTGATGTTTGAAGTGCATGGTGAACCACATAATGTGGTGGTTGATTTGGGAAACCAAACATGTAGCTGCAGGTCTTGGCAGTTATCGGGTAAGTACTATTTTGTTTGATTGTTTTTATTTTTTTGTGTAATTGCACCGTAGTATACCTATCAAGACACTTAATTACTCAAATTTTTTATGTGGTAGGGTTACCTTGTCGTCATGCAATAGCTGCGATTTCAGTCATGAATGGTAGACCTGAGAATTATGTCCATGCATGGCTAACAATGGGCTCATACAACAAGACTTATGAGTACCATATCAACCCGGTAAGAGGCCAACAGTTGTGGGAAACATCAGAATACCTCCATTGCTTACCTCCTGTAAGGAGCAAACCCCGTGGCAGGCCATCACATTATGCAAGAAAAAAAGATCAACATGAGGCACCTGTTCGGGGGAGCCAAGAGCGCACAGCAACAAAATTGAAGAGAAAATATGGCAAATTCACATGCGGGACATGTGGGGATGTTGGTCACACAACAAGGAGTTGTAGAATATCAAAGAAACAAAAGGCTGATGAGCTAGCAGCTGCTGCAAAGGCTGCTGAAGATGCTGCAGATAAGGGTGACACTGGTTCTAAAGGTAACAAAGGTGAGGTTGTTACTGAAGAATGTGAGGTTGGGGCTGAAGGAGGACAAATTGATACTCAAACAGAAGTTGCTGCTGAAGGGGGTCTAGGAGCTGAACAAGAACCTGCAACTAAGGTATTGTTGTTATTGATATTGTTGCTATTGATAAATCTGGAAACAAACAAATTCATATAATGACTCTTGTATTGTTGTTGTTGATATCATAGGCTGTAAAGACTACAAAGACTGCAAAGAAAGGCCATCTGAGAACTAAATGTGAGAGACGCATAGACAAACTCCCTGTCAAGAGGACAACTTCATCCACTGCTGCGGCTGCTCCACATCCAACTGAGATTTCAAGAGAGACTATTCAGGGAGCTAGTGCAGCAACCTCTGAAAAACTTGCCTCCTTCTTGAAATTTGTTCCAAATCCAGGATCCAACCCACCAAGGAAAACTGTCTAACCAGCACAAAGTGTGGTGGCTTTTTGAGTTCATGTTGTTGTAGCTGAATGTTATGCTTAAACAATTCTGCCTTTTTTTAATGTAACCTATCAAACTTGTATGTATGGCCTTTGAATGTTGTTATGGTCTATGATGCTTTGGGTTGTGATACAATGTTATGCACAATGTGCTTTAGCACAAACAACACTTGTTTGGGTATTAGTTATCTTAAATTAATGAAGTTTTTGGTTTAGTTCATGTTGTGATTTATCTCTTTCTGGTTTAGTTGAACACAATTTTTAGCAGAATAAGTGCAGCATCAAGAGTTGAACTCATGTCAAATTAGTGTTTCATTTCATTTCATTTCATCTTCATCAAGACATTACATACCACTTAAGAAATTTAAAATTTCATAACATTATCATCATTTGTTGAATATAAACCCCAACAAACTAAAACCTAAACACACACCAAAAGTAACAACAAAAGCCAGCAGCATCATTGTCATCATCTTCACGGTCCTAACATCACTCTCCAAGGTTGTCATCCTCCAACTTAACTCATGCAAAACTTATAGTGGAATGGGTGCTGCAGAAACTTGATCTTCACACCCATCAGCCCAGCGAAAAAAATTACAGTGAATTCCATACTGCAAAGTAAAAAACGCAGGTGAATCCAAACTCAAACTCAAACCATCTTAACATTTTCTTCACAGCCATAACCTTACCTCATAGTTCGGACAACCATAAAATGGTCTACCAGGATTTTCTGCAGTTGTTGAGTGCTTCATCACCGTTCGAAGCCCGCAATAACAGAAAACACCGTTCTTACCTCCCCTATTTCGCATTCCTTTGTTGCCATAAGGTCTGCCTGCGGCGTTGTTCCTACTTGAGCTACTTTGGCTTTTCTCGCCACCACCCATCATCACTCACACAGACAAGAAATCAATTTGGGTTTTACGGCGAAGAAGAGATGTCGAACAGAAGAGAAGGAGAGTCGGAGAAGAGATGCAGAATCGAAGAAGACAAGAAAATTAGGGTTTTATAATTGCAATGGACTAATTTGGGTAATATTAGGCAATTCCAGATACCAATTTGAAACAAATTCAACCTTGGCACACATCAGCATCCAGCTGGAACGCCCACATGGCAGTTAACGTTCCACATCAGCAACGTTAAGACGGCAATTCTGGGAGGGACTAACGGGGACGCACGTTTCTGAATTTTAGGGATTTATTTGGTCATTTAGAAAATTAAAGGACTGAATTGAACACCGATTTGAATTTGAGGGACTATTTTGGACATTTACTCTCTATATATATATATATATCCAAACGATCAATAATATATGTATGTAAATGGCCATGTCAATATGTATATAAGAGCACTATAACCAAACGATATCCACAACTGTATATATTATATATGTGCAACAAAAAATTAAAAGGACACTAGAAGAATAGTGTTCATCTACAATATATATAATTTTGCGGTGCGATAATGTTAACGTAAGTTACGCAATATTAATATATACCGAATAAAATAATAATAAAATTGAAATATTTTTTATGATTAAATTATGGATAAATGTGATATCATTTATTGGAATAAATAATTAATAGAAAGTGAAAAATGATAAGATATTTATCTTTTATATAAAAAAGACAAAAAATAATACAAACATGAAACATCATCTCTCAAATAAATAAGATACATGTCAACTCTTTATTACAAAATTCATAAACTCGTAGGCTTTTTCCTTTTTTGTTAAGTCAGAAATTTTTTAATTTTTTTTGGTATTGAATCAGAAAATCTTAGGATGTTTTTTATTTGTATTTGTATTTTTTATTTTTATTTTTAATGTTTTCTATTTTTTAGATTTTATGGAAAAAAATAAAAATAGTAAAAATAATAAAATTATATTTTTTATTTTTTTCTTTGTAAAATCTAAAAAACAAAAAATAGAAAATAAAAATAACACACCTTTAGATTTCATGAAAAAAGAAAAAAAAAAATTTCAATAAGTCCATTCCACATGCAATGGGTCCTGACACCACATGTGTTTTCAGCTTGTAATGAAAAGTTCAAATAATTGGGTATAGTTGGATTCATTTTTATTTTGGACCTGATCTGGCTTCATATTCCGTAGATTTATGAATCCATTAATAGTATTTATGGGCTTCTGTTAACCAAAAAACCTTTTTATGGGCCACTTATATTTTATAGGGATTTTCTCTCTGGAGTTGTGCTATACGTCACTAGGTACAAAACCAGTTTTCTGATTGAATAGGAACGAGGGAAAAAAGTGTTTGAAAGAAAGATAGAATGGCAGCTAACGATGAGGCTTTAGTTCAAGTGGTAAATTATGTGCTTTTTTAATATACTGTATTTAAATTCAAAATTTGGCGAAACAAATAGTGGATGAAACCCTTAAGTGTTAAGCGTGTGTGAGTTTTTGATATAATGTAGGATTAAAAACGGTCTAATTTATTGAAAAAAAAAAAGGCATGGAAAAGTAGATTATGGAAGCATCTATTGAGGAATAGGGATTTGGTAGAATTTCTTTTTAAAAAGGAATGTTTGCCAAACGACCAAGTGACTACTATTCCAAGGTCTGTGGACATGTCTAGAATCCGAAGCTCCAGATTATTCCTTTCCTGTTTAGGTTTAACAACACATACCTAACACAGAACGAAGCATAAAATAATACAATTATTAAGTAACTTAATGAAACTTCTAATCATTCACGTAAACACAAATGTCAGTATAAGATCTATTGGTTATAGATTGTAGAGAAAGCAGAGGAGTTAGGAGAAGAATGTAGAATCGGGAATAAAGCGTAGTTTTCATGAACCCGATTCATATGCCAATCATATAAGCATTACGCTACCTTGGAATTCGAATCAACCAAGCCAGTTGCGCCACTAATAACACACTATTTAACTTGTTTACTTTTCTGACTTGCATTGGATCGGAGGCAATAACTAAGCAAACAGAGAGATCAGAGCTATGGCAAGTTGCTGCGCAAAGAAGGTTCCAGAAAGAGAGAAGCAGGTGATGGTGGTTGGTGTGGATGACAGTGAATACAGCACCTACGCTCTTGAATGGACCCTCGACCACTTGATCACACCCTCTCCCACTCCCATCTTCAAGCTCGTTGTTGTCTTTGCCAAGCCTTCTGTTACCTCCGCTGTTGGCATCATAGGCCCTGGTATGTATGTATGTATGTATGTATGTACGTATATATTTTCGAATATCCATCCATGCATACGTATACATACGTATACGCATATAGATACGTACTAATTTGAGTAGTTGTAGGAGCCCCTGAGGTGTTTCCGATGGTGGAAGCCGATATTAAAAGGACTGCTGCCAGAGTCACCGAACAAGCTAAACAACTCTGCATCAACAAATCTGTAAGTCATTAATTAACTAATGAAAAAAAAATATTATTTTGTTCCTAACATTTAGACCCAAATTTTAATTTAATTTTCAATGTTTGAAACGTTGTATTTTAATCTTAAAAATTTTTAAATGTCGTATTTTAATTCAAAAAAGTTTTAAGTATGTTCAATATTGTTTCACCATTAAATTTAACACAAACAAATCGCATATTGAAAAGCTAATAGCATTCGATGTCATTATATAAGTAAAATTAATCCACTAACGATCACTAATATAAAAGTTTTTTCTTTGATTTTGAAGGATTGATTGTTAGGATTTGGGATTTTGAACCAAAAAAATTAAAGAGAAAAAGTATTCTAAGAAGGTTTTGGTTACATTTTTTAATATATGAAAGAAGATATGACTTAATTAGTAACGTTATTAACGTCTACGTCATTCATTTCGTTAACTATTAGCGCCAAAATTAACCGTAGAACAACATTAAAACTGTTTAAATTTTTTTGGAAAAGAAATAGAACATTTGAAATGTTAAGAACAACATTAAGTTTTAGTTTAAGTACTGGGGACTAAAATAGTACTTTATTCTTAACTAATTAAATTAATCTTAATGTACAGATGATCGCTGAATACAGTGAGATGACAATTTAATTAATATCTTTGTTTGATGATTAGGTGAATGATGCAATTGTGGAAGTGGTAGAAGGCGATCCAAGAAATGTTCTTTGTGAAGCTGTGGAGAAGCACCACGCTTCGGTATTGGTGGTGGGTAGCCATGGTTACGGAGCCATAAAAAGGTACACCATCTGTGGCTTGTTTTATGAAAGTATGTTGAAATGAAGTATGAAAACCTGTGTGCTGATTGAGTTTCCTTTGAGGTTGCAGAGCTGTATTAGGGAGTGTGAGTGACTATTGTGCTCATCATGCTCATTGCACTGTCATGATCGTCAAGAAGCCCAAAACCAAGCACTGATGTATAATATATTCATCTCAAGGGGAGACATGTTTTCTTTAAGAAAATCATAATGCTTCACTTTATGCTTCCTTCAATTTACTTTGTATTTCCGAGATAGAACTCAGAAAATAATATATGCATGTAGGATGTGTTGTATACATTGGACTTTTTCCACTTCGCCTCTTGTTAGTCATACACACATATATTGTACTTTATTTTATTTCTTTCTATTTTTTATTTTATCAACGTGAAGCTAAAAAGAACAGACTGCAGAACAATCAATGTATGTGTTCAAATTAAAGCTAAGGTTGAAGTTGAAGTAATATAAAATTGCAACTCTGAGGAAGGGGTGGGGTTATGGTTGTAATATATTCATCAACCTTTTTATCTTTACTTACTTCTTATAGATGCCTTTTAATATAAAAGAATAAAAAGGATAAAAAAAAGTCATACATGTAACATTCTTCGTCAAAATTTATTTATTTATTTTTTTATCATAGGTTAACTTTAGAGTTTAGAGAGACCTACCACTATTGCTAGATGGTATCCAATTCAAATTTATTGAAATGAATTGGTTCAATGGTCGGTTAGAAATCGGTGATAAAACATAGAGTTTGAAGAACGGTTCTGAGCTCAAATAATTTTTACTCCTTATCCTGGGTCTTTTGGTTATTGGTGAATTTATTTTCTCAGTCCCACATTAAAGAAATCCTGTAGTCCCTCTTTTTCGCTATCATTAAGAATTTTCTATGATATCATCATAATAAGTTCATTTTTGAAAGAAATAAAGCCTTTAATGAAGGTAAGATTCATGAACTAGTTTTCTATTTAGCCAAAGACAATAACTTGACCCAAGTTGAATTGTTTTAGATAAAGAAAAATGTAATTAACTTTAGATGGCTCTATAAAGGAGGAAAAGATGTCATAGCACTATAGCAGCACTGTGCTAACTTTGACACTTGTATAGTGACGTTTACTAAGCTTTAGGACATCTTTTTGGGATTAAGATCTGGCGCCGAACGTTCATGTAGAGATGAAAATTTACTCAAAAATAGTTATGGCTACATGTCTTTAAGATTCAATTGATTTTCACTTTTTGGAAATTTTGGTCTAGCCCATCCGAAATCGTTGCATCAAATTGAGGAGTTGGAGCCTCCACCATGAGTTTAAAGAAGAAAATTCTTGTGCCAATAAACTGGCCTTACATGAATATGATTTACAATATAATTCTCATATATATATACATTTCTGTCTTCTTATATTTCTCTTAATTTCTTTACGGATTCGTTTAGAATCATATTTTCTAGAGTAATTACTGTGTCGTCTGTTTTTTCTTAGAGTGTTTTTGGCCCGTTGTTTATCCAAAAAAAAAATGTAAAAAGTGGAACTATGATGATTATACCTTTCATCTGGTCGTGAATCATGATCTACTACGCTTCTGAAATGGAAAACGAAGACAGAATTATGTGAAACAAAGTTGGGAACAGAGGATCACAGAGAGAGATTTAGAAGCACCATAATTATGAATCCGTCTGAAATATGACATAAGACTAGTGGGTCCCATGCATCTGAACAACTCTAAAATATATCGATTCGAAGGGTAAGTTGAAGGGCATAGGAATTAGGAAACAATGCTACTCTAATCCATTGAAGAAGTGAAAGATGAATTGTGAATTGAGTAAAGTTAAGTGTAGATGGGGACATCAGTCCAAGCACCAGAGACATGGCCATTCTCACAAACAAAAGCTCGAACAACAGGCTGACCATCATCGTGATAGCCAAAGCCCCTCCTCAAACAAAACGCAGACAACAGATCCCAAGTCTCATGACAGTTACAGAAGGCGCAACCAAGATCGATCCTCTTCCTCTTTCCATCATTGATGGTCCTCCACACCCTGCTCCTCTTGAAGTTCTTGAACACACCTCTGAACAACCTGTAATTCCTCTTCTCTTCCACGTGGACGCACCCTGGCCACTCACAGATGTACAGCCAATCATGCCGAAACTGTCTCGCAAGAAGCTTGCTCCCCTGTTCTCTGCTCAGGTTCCGAGTCCCTGAAGCCAGATGCGATGATCTGCACACTTTCCTCCTCTTGTTGCACTCCTTCTTCTCAACCACCGACGATAACGGCGGTTGCTGAGACTCTACAGGATGGGATGCGGACTCGGTTTCGGTTTCGGTCTCGGAGGGATTGTAAACGGTGTCGAAGTAAAGGTCGTCGTAGAGGGACCAGTAGGAGTCAGAGGAAACAACGTCGTTGGAGGGAATGGGAGGGGCGGCGGGTGCTGTGGCGAGGGTGATGGGGAGGTCTGGGCCGAGCTCGCGTTGGAGGCCGAAGTCGGAGGTTTCGAGGAGGAGGCCGGCGTGGATGGGACCGGGGCAGCAGACGGAGAGCTTGTGGAGAGAGGCCCAATCTGCGGCGGTGGAAGTGGAGGAAGAGGGGAGGAGATCGGAGGGGATAGTGCGGTGGCAGAGGGACTTGCAGCAGGAGGTGTGGATGAGGGAGCAGAATCTGGTGCATACGCAAGCGAGTGTTGCCCAGTGGCGAGGGTCATCTTCCAGAGTGTGGAAGATCTTGAGGATTATATCGTCGCTCAAGGCTCCGAACATTTTCGCCTTCAAACTCATTTTCTGTATCCAAAGGAATGGGATTGGGATTGGATTTGTGGCAAATGTGTACGTGTAGGTGTTACACTTTTATGCTTTATTTAATGCATTCCCCTCCCCCAATTTCTTTTTCTATTTTTGCCTTTTTGGACACTACATTTCCTTTTACATCTCTCCTCGCCAACCAATCATTCACGTATCTCATTACTATATTACATAAATTATTAGAATCATTCTCATTTCATGTTTCTTCTTAAATTTGCCTTATTAACTAGGTAGTACTACATTTTTTTATTTTTTTAAATATATCTTAATTCTCCCCCAATTCCTATTCTATTTTTTGGACACTAAACAGGTCTACTGTTTTACCTCTCTTCGCCCACCAATCATTCACGTGTCTCATTATTCTATCTTCAAAAACATAAATTAATTAGGATCATTGTCATTTTTCATCTTCTTGTACAGCCACTTGGGAATTAATCATTGTAGCTCAAGGGGTGCGGTGAAGATGGCGAAACAAGTCAAAGAATAAGGATGACGCAAAAACGAATTTAGGCCACAAGTGAGGGAAAGGAGAAGTGAGGTTCGGTCCCTTTTCGATGAAGAAAACAGCACATGATATGACATGAAAATACAACCACGCAAGGGAGGAGCCACCACATAGCTCGTCAAGTTCACATCATGTATGTTTATTGGGACGTTACGACAATCAACTTGTCCCCCACGTTCAACTACCACCTCAAATTCGTCTATGCCTATTCTTTAACTCCACGCCCACCACGTAACCACGTGCTTATCCAAGTAAAAACACCACTACCAAAAACACAAAGGACATAGCACAAGTGATTCCAGGATAACTTCAAAGGCAACACTAACCGCATGATGAAATCATGAATCTCTCGACCAATTTAGCTTAGACAAACTCAGTTAAGCACCATTGTGTACAACAAACAGAACCGAATGCTAACTAATCGGGTGTCCAACGACTTGTTTTAAGGTTATGTTGAACCAGGAAAATAATGAAATATCATAAACGCCTTCTCCATTTCGGAGTTTGGTTTTGGTATAGGGGGGAAATCCACGTTAAACCGGTCCTGAAATAGTAAAGCTTTGGTGCCCTAAAAATAAAGTGGGAACTGAGCAGTAAGTTCCCAGAAGATAGAGTGACCAAGCCAAACATTCATGCATGCATAATGTTAAAGTACAATCATAATAGATTCAGGGAATTTGATATTCAACAATCTATTACTAAAAAAAACCTAGGTCCAATCATCAAATTCTCCAAATAAATGACATGGAAAAATTCTAACGTTTAATTCAAAGGAGTTGAATAAACAACTTTAACCAAGCAGGTGCTCTCGATGAAAATGTCAATTCAAATAGAAAAGCTTCTGTGTCATTCACCTTCACCCACTTCTTCAACTGTAAAGATTGATAACAGTCAAAATTCACCTGCCCAGACAAAGAGACGAATTAGATCCTTTTTTTTTTTTTTGCAAAAAATTCAAACACTGTTGAGGATGCATCCATCGCCAAACATCATTTGAAACTAGAAAGTGTAGCTACGGAAGGCAAAATCATTAAGAGAAATAACAGACCGGGACAAACTCTTGCTCCTGCTCCTGCTTCTACTTGGACTCCTGCTAGCACTGCGTCTTTTTGGGCTTTTATTACGCTGGAATAAAAAAATCAATTACGGAAAGGAAAAACAAGGATCAGTATCCCATACACTATTTAAAAACTAAAATACATTTTCCGCCATATATATGGATCCCCACTACCACAACACTTTGAAATACTATATTAGAAGTCATAAAGTTCCTTCAGAAAAGCAAGACCTCAACTGTCGAAGTCTTCATGCTTGGCTTGACTCAAAAAACCAAGCATACCTACCAAACTGTGTTGCGGTAAGACTAAAGGCAGGAAGCAGATCAACGTTTAATCAGGGGGTTTAAGAGAATTTACTCACCACAGGCAATGGAGACCTAGACCTTGATCGTGATCTGCAAAAGTTCCAGAAACAATAGAATTTAAAACCCACAAGTTCCCTTTATCAAATTTGATCCAACAGCCTTGATGCCTCTCCCAAGTCACAGTTGACATATCCAAGAGAGGGTAAAAGAACAAAATTGTAAAATATATAACAGTAAAACAGTGCCAAAAAGGAAGTTTTAGATATTCTAAGCTAATAATAAGATGTGGAAAACAAATACAAATAAAGCATCACAGAGTACGACACCAGTGGACTAGAGAGAAGAAATCTTCCCTACTGCACCACAAAATCCAGAGAATCCAGATAGGGCGTCCTATTGGCATGGCAAATCTTGAAGTCCATACTTCAATGAAATTTGTCCCTATTGCTCATTGGAGATGATTTCCAAATCCCAATTGCCTTAATACACAAGACATCCAGCTCTAAATAGCAATCCATGATCTCCTTGGTTCCCAATCTAGCACCCATGGACATTTACATGCTAAAAGCATTAGAACACATGTACTATGAGGGTATCCAAAGTCTCCCATCTAAAAAACATCATACCTCTACAACAAATTGAATTGCACGCAATTGAACCAAATCCCACCAAGTTCCTAATTTCCATTTTCCAGTTTGCCGCAAGTATCCATATCTAATAAAAAAAACAAATGTATTTTCACAAAAACGAAGGAAAGTGAAAGTGAACACCTTGACTAGGAGGCATGTTTAGCCAGGTACGACACGAGCACACCATGAAGGGAAAACTGACAACGGGTGCATGGAAAAAGGAAACAGTATGTGTGGGAAAATGAACAATTGAAAAGTTAACATTTTCTTGGCACAGGATCCCATGCCTTTTACAAGTAATAAAAGATAGGCATTGAATGGACAAGTTCCGGCCTTTGGTGCTTATCATCAACACAAATAACAGAATGTGAAGACAACTGACTTCAGAGGGACAGTGTAGTTGAAACTAAATTGTTAATCTAGAATTTGAAAACTCCATCTTCAATTACTTATATTTGGTTAATTACCAGAACCTTTATTACTCTACGTTCCCCCCAATTCCATACTAATAATAATGCCTTCTTATCTGACCCAAAAGGATGGATGGAGAGCTTTGGTCCTTGAACATAACTAAAAAGGTCTAAATGGGTTCTCCAGACACAGAGATGACCAACAACAGTATCAATCAAAAGATACTTTAAAAGCTTTCCATCAAGGCATCAACACATTATGACATTAAGCGACAAAAAGTATACAAAGTAAAGAGATTTCATACCCTGATAAAGAACGAGACCTTGATCTTGAACGAGAACGGGAAGCAGATCTTGGTGGAGATTTAGCTGGTGACCGTGGTGAAGACTTCCCCTTTGGAGATTTGCTGCAGGAAGGACAAAAAGTAATGATTCAAGTATGAATCTAACATATAACAAGGATTCGTGTGGAATCTAAAATACATGCTGGACAGACCTTGGGCTACGGCCCCGACTGTAGCTACGACTGCGGCTGCGGCTGCGGCTATAGCTTCTTCCTCTAGAATGAGATGGGCCACGACTAGGACTTCTAGAGGAATCCCGCCTTGAATCATATTCCCTCACCTACATAGCATAAAAGAGAAAAATGTATAAGGGAAAAAAAAAATCGAAGCAGAAGGAGAATTCACTGGACAAAAATATAAAGTTTTCTAGATATCAAATTTAGGTCTTACCCTAACATAGCCCCTGGAAAATGCATTCCGAAACTCAGAGTCGTCAAGCTTCTTGATCTGCAGAAACACAAATAATCATTTAAACAAAACAAATATATAAGCTATTTATTGGGGATATGAGGATATCAAAGAGCATAACTCATGACAATATAACATAAATATGTTCATTTGCATTTAGATAAACCCATATATTTAAGAATTAACAAGTAACTTACAGCATATTTCATGTCATCATAGTTTGTGTAATCCACAATCCCAGTAGTTCCTGCAAACCAACCATAAAACCCCATAAATCTTGAATAGATTTTTGAATGACTGATTAAAATAATGTCAGACTCTTCTTCTACAAGCTAAATGCCACTTTCTATAAGAAAACCAAGGAAAGAGAAATGAAGAACTGGACCCCAAAAGACAAACTCAAAATTAGGAGAAGCATTTTATTTGAATGTATAGGTACCTCTTCCATCATGGAAAACTTGGGAAAAGCAAACATCCCCGGCCTTTCGCATGTGATCCTGCATTCATAACAATGATTATCTAAGCCCCCCCAAATATCTGACAGATATGAAATAAGTACAATAGCTTACTTTAAGATCCTGCCATGAAGCAGAAGAGGGCAATCCAGTGACCAGAACTGCAGGGGATATGAAAGTAAATTTAGAAGCATATCAAATTCTCAAAAACAACTAATACAGGAACCAACAGTCTACACACCACGATATTCCGAGCGCCTAGATACCCCACGTCCACCTCGACCGTTGCTGTGACTACTATATCGATCTCTTGAAGATGAATGACCACGCCCTCCATGTGCAGGCTCCACCTATAAGGATACAAATTTAAATAACATTAACAAGACAATGCAGCTACGCCACTTTTTATAGATGTCATTGCATTTGCGATATGATCACTATAAGTGTGTTGTTGTGAGCAAAAACTAACCCGCAAGCGGTGGCCATCAAAATCATATCCATCACGCCCTCGAATCGCGTCCTCAGCATCTTGATAGTCTTCAAACTGCATGAATCATTACTCAATTAGAATAAAGGGGGAAAAAGAAAGGGAATTTGTGTCAAACTACATTACTCCAAGCTCACCTCCACAAATGCATAGCCAGGAGGCCTTGGCGGAACCTTGAGATCAATGTGAGTTATATGTCCATACTGAAAAGTGAATTTTATAAGTAAACAAAGGAGAAAGAAGTAAAATACTTAACCAAGACATGCACAAAACATTAACTGCGCTTGAATAAGAGGGAAACTACACTACTTGGATATGGAATTAGCAATTTATTAACATCAATAATACATCCAAGATCCTATTCCTACCTACAGTAAACTTCTTCATATCAGAAATCCCCAAATACTTCCACAAGAACCTATTCTAATTCAGCGACGGCCATTTGCCTCCCCTAACTTACCAGTTACCAGAATTCCAGAAGAATGAAGAAAATAGCAAAGTACCTTTGAAAACAAATCTTCTACTTCTCTTTCACGAATATCACCAGGGAGGTTGCCAACGTAGACTGTTCTGCTCCCACGCCTACTCATTTTCAATCTGCGGCAATAAAATAATCGAAAAATAATGAACAACAATAAAACCGAAAGGTGAATAGAAGACCTAAAATTAAGCTAATTCAGCCAGGAATTTCAATTCTCAGTAGAATAAAAACAGAACATCGAAAGGGAGAGAATAAAGAGGAAATAAAATTGTACAATTGAATTGGAAAGAGGATATAGAGACTGTTGGGGGGCGGAGAAGGGTTGAAATGGGCGAAAGGGATTTTATTTTACCTCTGATGATGAGACGGAATTAGGGATCGGTAGGTTTGCAGTGGAAGGCCTCCAGGTTAGGGTTTTTCAATTTTGAGAGGAGAGGGAGAAGCGGATGGGTGCGCGCCCGCTATGTGCTGTGGTGATAGTAAAGTGTTGTTTCGGTACGGAGGCAAAGTAAAAAAAGAAAAAATATATCTACGATGACGCCTTCAACTATCAGATATTTATGCCCAGCCCCCCCCGCACGCCCACGGCTTTCTGCACGTCACACTATTTTGTATTTTCACATTCCACTTTCCGCTACCATTTTTTAAGTGATTTTTGGCATCATTATTTTGATAAAAGAAATTTTTTTAATAAAAAAATATTTTTTTATTTTTTAAACGTGTTTATCAAATTTTTAATAATAAACAAATATTAAAAAAATATTTTTTTTGAGAAGTGTAATTTATATTTTTGTTAAAGATTTTTTTTTAAAAGATTCATATAATAAATAAAAAAGATATTTTTATATTGTTATATCCAAACATAATTAATAGATAAAAAATATTTTTATATGAGATACTCAAATATAAAATTACTTTTACTTTTTCATAAAATTTTTTAAAAGAAGATAATTCGAAAAAATATCTTTTTTTAAAAGCTCACCCAAACAAGTCCGTATTGTAATTTGCTAGGTAGACCATGATTTTTGTTAACAATGGGTTCTAAAATTGGCGTAAAAACACACTATATTCTCAAATTATCCAACTAAATCTTAATATTAGGATAACTATTCGTATATCTAGTAAATTGAACATCTGATATATTTATTGTTCACATTGTTTAATATTTTATTGTATACCTATATTTTTTTATTTTATAAATATTGAGCTAATATTTATTTTTAAAGTCATCAATGAAAAAAATTATAAGGTTTATTTTTTTAATACATATGTTATATATTTATTAAAAGAATTTTTTTATAATGTATTAGTATTTAGTAACAAAACATTTTTCTTTAATACAATGAAAATTAATTTTTAAAGTTTAATTGATTCCATATCGACAAAAAATTGATAATATAAGAAAGTAAAAATGTAATCATCCTTAGATTATAAAAACAGCTGATCGGATTTTTTATTACTTTTACGAAAAATAATATTTTTTAAATTTATTCGGGTGTTATTAAGTTGTTTAAAAAAAGATTTTTTTTATTTTTTTAGGTGTTTGACAAAATTTTAATAGTAAAAATAAAAATTCTAAAGATAAAAAAATATTTTTGAAAGCTATAAATATATATATCTTTAAATTTATTTATAAAAATAATTTATTTATCATTCTCCTTAGTTCTATAAAAAATATTTCATTTAAATTGTAAGAAAAATGATAAATAAATGTATTGATGCATCTACAATTGATTTTGTGCCTTTGAAATTTATACTTGTTCTCTAGATTATTGACCTTGTTCTTGTAATGCTAATTATTTAATTTTGACCTCACAATGAGACTATATTGAAACTAAATAAAACTTTTTTAGATTCAAATATGACATTTTAAATCTTAAGGACCAAAATAGGATTACACTCAAACGTAAGAGATCAATTTAATACTTTTTTTACCCAATAATAAAATATTTTTAACATAATAACAAAAAATATTTTTATATTTGTTTTGTCGATTTTTTAGCAAATCAATGGTGGTTCAATTCTAATAGTCTGGGAGCGAAATCTACTCCTATTTTGCGAGTACCAGTTTTCTAGAAGTGCATAAAAGATCCTCGAATTAGACAGAATTAGAGGAAACGACTGAAGAAACAACAAGTAAATAAAAGGTTTTGAAAATAAGAATGACTGAAATCGAAATGGTTTGCATTGAATTTAAATAAAACAATAACAATGTGAGAATGTAAATTTGAATAAGGAAATTAAATGTTGTTTGAAAGATAAATTTGCAAGAAAAGTAAATTTTGTAGAAAATGTAAATGAAAAATAAAAACAAGTGGAAGGAACCCTACAGAAATTTGACTCAAAGCAGACTCAAAAAGTCACTGAGATGTGAGTGTGTATAAGTAATTTCTGAAACGAAGTGCGAACCTTTGTATCTTCAAACTTTCTAGTATTTATAACCATTTCCCTAACCGATCAATTCGAAGTGACACTCCCACATGTGCAAAAATGTGGGTAACCGTTCTCACTCTTTCACCTGATCATGTGACGGTTACAAAATAACCTTTGATTTCCAAAAATCTTCGATCTTCTTTACTCGAGTAACTCCTCGATTTGCCAAGCTAATCGAACTCTTACTTAATGTCCCTAAAATACGTCATTTCAATACCAACTTCTGTTCCAAAAGCTTACTTAATAATTCGAACAACCTTCTCCTTCGAATTCAATAATTTTTTACCAACAATATTATTTGTACCCAATCATAATTATTAGATAAAAAATATTTTTACTTACGATATCCAAAACATAAAATTGCTTTTGTTTTTCTAAAAAATCTTTTTAAAAGATCAGTAAAAACAAATTCTTTTTATAAAAATTCACCTAAATAAACCCTTAATATGAAGTTAACATAATTAAAATTTTGATATAAATAATCTTGATAAGTTTTAGAACAATTTACATCTTTTTAAATAGTTGATTATTTAAGAAGCATTAGTTAGTCTGTTATTTCAATCATGTTTGTGGCATCCAACTTAATCAAAATACTGTTGTTGGGGATGTCATCCCTTCTCTCTGTTTTCCTTTTTGGTAGAGCCCAAGCAACAAGAAAAAGAAAATGCAAGACTTCTCCCACTCAACACTTAAAAAGAGCTCAATATCTCGATAAAAGAATTTAATCTTTTAATCCGTTGATTTTCTCCGTTAATGGATTATAATCCATTTAAGCATTTTGTCCGCAGCTCAAAAGATGCACGCTCATAGTTTAATTTGCAGTCCGAAGTCGACCTTTCAATTATTCCACACAAAAACGATGCCCACAATGTAGAAGGGATAAAAAGAAGGGCACACTGAACTTGCAGGAACACCGATCCAAGAAAAAATTACACTGTTTTATCATAATACTTATTCAAAAGCTTAAATTGATAACTGATTGAGTGCTAATGATGTCCTTTAACAGCCTCATCCTCCTTATCTTTCCTAGCAGCAGCTCTTATTTTGCGCTGTTCTTCCTTGTAAATCCTGTTTCTTCGTCGAAACTGCACGAAACAATAAAAACCAAAATAAGTGATCACACATGTCATAACTCATCACACAAATTTACTTCAGTTGTATCCAACCCAATACACTTATGTTACGTGATCTTCACGAATTTCGATTCTCTAAATTTTGAATTTTTACTTTAGAGAATAAAGTGTGATCTCTCACCCTTGAATAGTTTCTCTCTCATATTTTTCTTGGTCCCACCTATGAAATAAATTGTGAGAGATCACACTTTACCAAAGTGAAATTCAAATTTTTAGAGGATCCAAATCCGATTTTCACAATGCTGAGGCAAAGTAAATTCACAACTTTTTCATTTTGTTAAGACGTGGCATTCTCAATTGATATTATACCTCAACCAAAATGCCAGAAATACATTTTCCACCAAAGTAAGCTTCAAGAGAAAATATTTTAAGGATAAGGTTATAATTACAGTACTGTTATATGCTTAAAATTAGATACTCGATCCTTATTATCATTATTATTTTTAAAAAATCCCAAATGAGCTAACAATTTTCAATTGAGCAATGCTAGGGGGCCAGCAATATTTGTGATTGGTAGCCATCAACTAGCCATCAATGATGATTTGATGGTGTGAGATTGGTGTGAGATTTCATCCAATGGCTCACATTTCTCTGCTGGTTACATGCTGGCCAAAATACAATAAAATTGCTGGCCTCCTAGACTTTTCCTTTTTAAAAAATGAAAGAAGCACTCAAAAGACTAACACTAAAAGTATACATCTAGTTCAAGAGCTACGTTTGAAGCAATTTAACTAGAGAAGGAAAACAAGGAATTGACGATAATGGAGCCATGGTACCTGATTATAAGTTTAAACCATTCACAATGATAAGCATGAATGGATTGCTTTAAACAGTTCATGAATGCAAGAGAAGAACAACTTCAAACATCACTCAACGCAATGTCTATATACTATTTCTGTCATTCATAAACCAAGTACATTTGTTTTATGTCAGCAATACTCATCAAATGTACCATCTGTGAAATTTTCACAAGCTTGGGATTCACGACGCATACTAGAATGAAAAGAAGTCCGATAATCCTTTAGCATCTAATCAAATAGCTAAACAGCACTGTATGATAAATTCAATTAACAACAACAAATCTCTGAAATCATCGTATAATCATCAGCATTATACATCCTAGAGCAGTACATTGAAGTAAAACTATTCGATAACTAAATATGATCCTTTAATAATTTTAAGCCATTCAGTTTAGCCTAATAGCTAGCAGAGGATAAGCCATTATCCATTGTTAATGGAATATAAGCAACTTGATATAAGCCATTATCCATTGTTAATGGGGTATAAGCAACTTGAAATATATTATATAAAAGAACTTTACTCTAAAATAAACCTACAGCAAACCCAAGGAAATCCACTGTCCCTGGCCAAATCAAGAATAAAATGGAAGGCAACAAAATGAAGCACGAAAGAAATCAGAGAAGCCGAAGAGATCAGCACAACTCTGCTGTGTCGATATCAACACAAAGACTGATATGGAATGTAGATCAAAGTATGATTGCTAAAGGGAAAAGACATAATTACAGTTATACCAATATCCCAATACAACATAAATGTGGAAACAGGGCAAAACACAGGATTTGGAGTGCAATATAGAAATATCACTAGTATCGCTTTATTCACCATGTCTAAATGGATTGGAAACTCGTGACCATGAGAATTGATAACATTACAAAGAGTAGCATAATTTATCGGGCATGCTCTGATTTTGAAACCGCTAATTAACAAAATGACCAAAACATGAAGATAACAGATAACAACAACGCTATAATATAAAGGCTTTAAGATCTGAAAGCGCAGCACGAATGAAAGTGGAATTGAATAGAGTAATTGGGAATTAGGGTTTTGGAGAATGAAAGAGGAAGGAAGGAGGAAATGAGGAACGAAACAGAACAAGAATAATAATAAGAAGAAAGAAAGAAAGAAAGAAGACCTCTTTGGAGTGATGGAGGCACTCGAGGTAGTCCTCGCGGAGGAGCTCGCAGTCCTTGGGCTCACGGCAGCGAGACATGCATTCGCTGAAGTCAATCCAGAAATCATAGCAACGACCTTTGTTCCCATTGATTCCCCACCCTGACGCCATCCTCACTCAGATCTCTCCTTCACTCTCCTCCTCTGCTTTGCTTTCTTTCTTCTCGCTACTCAACAATGCCTCTGATCTCCTTCACTCTCCTGCTTCAAACTACCATCACCATTACCTCACCCTAAATTACCAAAATGCCACAACCGTTTTCCCCTTCTTCAGTTCTTCCCCCTTTTATCCTCGCCTTATTTATTTATTTATTTATTCAGAAATTTTTTTAATATTGAGACCAATATGATATTTTGGTTTAATATTAATATTTAAAATGTATTATAATACTTTGGACATGTAGAAAAAGTATTGGCACACATTTATGTATTGGCTCATAATTTGTGTGTTGCTAAAATGATAACACGTGTTCAATATACAAGGTACGTATTTACTTATGAAAATTCACTTGTAATTATACTAAATAATTTTATTTTTAACAAAAATATTAATATTTTTTTATATAAAAAAATTAAATTTTATTTTACGGTGAAAATTCACGTGCAATCAACTTCACATGAAATTGATAACTAAAATTCTCAACTATTAATTTTAGATAAAGTTGATTGCTCGTGAATTTCTACTTTATTTTGTAATCCCTTTTACTTTTACCGCATAAATAATAAAGATTACAAATATTTACTTTTTACTTCTATTTTATCAATAAAATAAATGATTATTTGTACTCATGAGAGATGAAAACGCTGACATTTATACCCATGAAAACTCGAAACTAATCTTGTACCCATTATAGATGTTGTCCTTCTGACAAAAGTGTCCTAATTTGGATTTGAGCTTGGTTCGTGGGTTTCCAAACCTACGTGGCACTCCCACCCCCTCCAAAGCCATATCTGAGCCAACCATTCACCATCATCATCTTTATCTTCTTCACCATCATCCCCATCCATCACTGTCTCTTTCCAACCACCATAACCTCCATCACCATCACCTCAACACCGCCACAGCCACCTCCCTTCACCACAACCTCCGGCGACAACCCACACCGTCGTGCCCCTTTCTCTTCTTCTTCCCCTCTTCTCACCTCCGCTGAGCCCAGAAACCAAGAAACCAAAGCTCCCAGCAGCATCAGACAAGCCAAAATTTTCAAACAGCAGCATGAATTAAAACAGCAAAATTTTCAAACAGTAGCATGAATCAAAACAAACCTAAATCCACTATCCAAATAGTGGCACTGCAGTCCAAAACACCACCATCAATGGAACCCCATAATCTGCTATTAAAGCTCGTAGCCACCCTGTCCCATATCGCCAATGTCTTGCTTTTCTACTTTGCTTCGCACTCAAAAGTAACCCAAAAGAGAATATCACAGCCAGTAAGCCATTTATGTACCTCCATTGAAATTTTGAATCTTCTGAGTTTCCATCTCCTTCCTCTGCTGGAAGGAATTCGTACAACACATCCTGTGTTACACAGAAACAATTCTCTACTTCAATAATCTTTTTTCTTTTATTATTTATTTAGAATGCTTCTAATTGTTTGTACCTTTACAGCTTGTTGAACGAAAAGGACAGTGATTAGCATTCCGAATAATTCCTCACAAATTCTTGTGAACCTTGAGATGATTGTGCATGCATTGAAAATTGCAAGCACAATTAGAAATAAAGTTGTCCACACACAAATCCAAGCAGCCCAAGGCAAAAAGAGTTTGGCACCGAAATCTGGTTTTGATGTGCAAAACTGAAACATAATTATGATACATTATAATGGTGGGTTCAGCAACACCAACAATCAACAATGGCTGACCACCAAAAATTGAGTGGATCATTCCCCAAAGTCCCGTGAAATTTGGGAAAGACAAAGGACGAGGGTTGTGAAATTTAGAATTTTGGGGAAGAAGATAGAAGGGGCTCATCGTCGGTGTCGCTGTGGCTCGTCAACGGCGCGGCGGTTCGGCCAGCGAGAGAAAGGGAGGAGAAGGTGGCCGGTTCGTTGGTGTGGCTGAGGAAGACAGAGAACACGCAAAGGGGAGAAAGGGAAGAGGGTTGCGGTGGCTCGTAGAGGCCGACGGTGATGGTTGGCGGAGCTAGAGTTCGGACAGAGGAGCGGTGATGGGTTGAAACACCGTAAGGACGCTGCGGAGAAGGTTGGGTGTCGTAGGTGGCAAACGAGAGGAGATCCAGGAATGGAGAAGGTGGCCGCTACCGCTCTGGGCTTTGGTGGAGAGGAGGAGCTGGCGCTGTGGTTTCTGGGCTCAGCGGAGGTGAGAAGAGGGGAAGAAGAAAAAGGGGCGCGGCGGTGTGGGTTGTCGCCAGAGGTTGTGGTGAAGGGAGGTGGCTGTGGCAGTGCTGAGGTGATGGTGATGGAGGTTATGGTGGCTGGGAAGAGATAGTAATGGATGAGGATGATGGTGAAGAAGATGAAGATGATGATGGTGAATGGTTAGCTCGGATATAGCTTTGGGGGGAGGGGGTGGGAGTGTCACGTAGGTTCGAAAACCCACGAACCAAGCTCAGATTCAAGTCAGGGCACTTTTGTCAGACGGACAGCATCTATCATGGGTACAAGATTAGTTTCGAGCTTTCATGGGTACAAATGTCAGCGTTTTCATCTCTCATGGGTACAAATGGTCATTTATTCTTTATCAATAAGATAAAAAAAGTTTCTTAATAAAAAACTATATTAGTCCGTCATTGTAACTCTAAGATGAAAATAGTTTTTTTTTTAAATAAAATAAAAAATTTATTATTTTCCTAAACAAAATTTTTTGGGTATATCTAAAATGAGCACGTGCTTATTGGATGCGCCACATTTATATAGATCATTAGATTTGATTAAATAAAAATTAAAGGCTAATATGAAAGAAGAGTATTGATGGACTCTAGTAAATACAAAATATCTTAGTACATAAATAAATATTTTAAATGACAATAATTTAATACACAATATTTTAAATGGTAAAAGAATAATTTATTCTTAAATAATTAAATATAAAACATATAAATACAAAAATATGAGTATTCTTTATTCAATAACATTAATTATTATGCAAAAAAATTTTATGATATTAAAAGATCATATTAAAATAAAATTTTAAACTGTAACATAAAAATATAAAATAATTAAAATTTTATTTTATATTACTTGACAAATAATTAGATTATTATATTCAAAATTTATTAATTAACTAATTTTGTTAAATATATTATTATATAAAATAATTTTTCATCAAAATATTTTAAAAATATAATTTATTTAAAATATTATATATCATACATGAAAATATTAACCTTTTTATTTTTTTCAATTTTTTTGGAAAAACAGAATAAAAATAATATAATTCTAAATACATGCCTATCACATTATATATTTACTTATATTAGTAAGACCTAAACTAATCAAACTTACATAATTAAAAATATAAAACATATAAATATAAAAAATAAATATTTTTTATTTATTAAAATTAACATTTAAAGTTTCATATATATAATATTTAAAATTATATATTTATACTAAGATTATTTTTTATTTTTATTATTTCCAAGTATTTTTTTATTGTTTTAGTTAAATTTTTTATTCTCTAACTCGACCAAATTTATATATAGGTGAATTCTACCTAATCTCCTCTGAAACAACATGTAAATTAGCTTCTATGACGTGACACATTTTAATTAGATGTTTAATTTTAATTTGAGTTAATTTAACTCAATGAGAGTTAACATCTTAACTAAAGTAGAACTATTTTATAATTAAATATTTTTTTAAAATGAATAATTATATAATTTTTGTAAATATTAAAAAGTAAATTTATATTCTTTTACTAAATCATTATTACTTAAATTTGTTCCACCCTTCTATTGAAAAATACCTTTTCTGTTGACAGACTTATATTTTCTCCCTTTTACTGTTCCTTCATCACTCAAAGCTCGTTGAAAGCACACTGTAACTCGAAACAGGACGGAGAGTAAAGATGCAAATATTCTGCCATTCTAAAAAACGGCTTTGATCTAATTGATATAGTCCAATTTAAATTCTAATAGACGGATGGATAAAATGCATATTTAATTCAAGCATCACTTTAATATATGCAATAATTATCACGACCCTAAATCATAGATTAATACATTCTGATAATCAAGAATTTATTTGTGACACGAAATTATGTGAACTAAAGAGTAAAAGACAATTACAAAATAGCAGCATGACCAAATACACTCGCTTTGACTAATAGCAGATCCACTACAAATTGAAGTCAACACAGAAGAGCAATCAGAGAGAGAAACAAGGAGGTTGCAGAGAGCAAAGATTCAGTTTTTAGTATTTTATCAAATTATACATTTATTCTTTTAAATAATTTTTTAATTACAAAGTAGCTTAATCATAGTTAATATAACAACCAATTAAAAAGTGATGTCATAAAGGATAATTTACATGTTAAAATATAAAGAATAGAATAGAATTTACCATATATATATAAAATTAGTGTACAAATGTCATAATATTTTTAAAATACTTTTATTTTTTGGTATTTATATATTTTATATTTTTAATTAGTAAATTTGATTAGATTAGATCTTACTAATATAAATAAATATGTAATATGATAGGCATGTTTTTAGAATTATATTATTTTTTTAAAAAAAATACAAAAAATAAAAAGGTTAATATTTTCATGTATTATATATAATATTTTAAATAAATTATTTTTTTGAAATATATTAATGAAAAATTATATTATATAATAATATTTTTAATAAAATTAGTTAGTTAATAAATTTTAAATATAATAATCTAATTATTTGTCATGTAATATAAAATAAAATTTTAATTATTTTATATTTTTATGTTACAGTTTAAAATTTTATTTTAATATGATTTTTTAATATTATAAACATTTCTTGCATAATAATTAATCTTTTTGAATAAAGAATACTCATATTTTTGAATTTATATGTTTTATATTTAATTATTTAAGAATAAAAGATTCTGTTACTATTTAAAGTATTCTATATTAAAGTATTGTCATTTAAAGCATTTATTTATGTACTAGGATATTCTGTATTTATTAGAGTCCATCAATGCTCTTATTTTATATTAGCCTTTGATTTCATCTAATCAAATATAATGGTCTATATAAATGTGGCGCATCCAATAAGCACATAATTATTGTGCTCGTTTTAGACATACCCGAGTTTTGGACTTTAACTAGTGTATAAACTCGTGCTCAGCACGGAAAAATTTATAAAAGTAAGAAAAAAATTATATGTTTCGATATTTAAAAGAAAAATATAAAATAATTATTATTTTAAGAAATATATAAAATTATTATCAAAATCAATGTTTAACTTAAAAAAAGGAGTAATAATTATTTTATATTTTTTAAAATAAAATAATTATACACTAATACAGAATTTAAAATAAAATTAACATATTTACATTAGAATACTATTTTTTTAAAGACTTCTCTATAAATAACATTGATGGTTGAATTTGTAGACATTCCTACGTGATTCATAAGTAAAACTTTTAAACCTCTCTTACTCTTAACTCTTGAAAGTGCCATATATAGTTGGCCATGTGTAAAAATTGGTCTGAGTAAGTACAATCCAACGTGAGATAAAGTTTGTCCCTGAGACTTATTAATTGTCATAGCAAACGATATTATTATGGGAAACTGTCTTCGTTGGAATCTAATTGGGACGGTTTCATTTGTTGGTACCATATTCATTCTTGGAATCAAAGTAATATGACCAACATTGTTACCCGTTAAGACTTCACATTCTATGACATGATTTTCAAGCTTCCTAACTTGTAGTCTTGTACCATTACAAAGACCACTGGATTGGTCAATATTCTTTAGTAACATCACCGGAACACCAACGTTGAGTATTAATTTATGTGGAGGCAAACCAGAATAATTTATGCTATTCAGTAATTCAGGACCATAGAGATCTAGTTGACTCTCCATATTCCCTTCATCCATACAAATAGAATTCGAACTAAGATATATTTTTTCCCCTCCAGGAATGATAGCCATCAGATGGTTGTTGACCTCTTCAACAATGTCTAGTGTGGGAACCAGTATAGTTCTTGCTTTGAAAAAATCCTTTGAGGACATGTTTTTCAAAATATTTGGATAAGAAAAATGAACCAACTCATCAAATGCCTGGTCCGAAGAAGGAATAACAATATCTCCTGGAAGACATATCTCAGATTCACCATCCATATTGTCACCTATTAGACCATCACCAACTTTTAATAACCACTCACCAAATTGCTCTGTCTCATCTTGATCTGAAGCAGTCGTCCCTACAGAGAGTCTCATATTTTTTGTTAGTTTGAGCACTTGACAAAACTTCCAAAGGTAAGACGAATTCACGGTTGAATGAACGATATCTTGTCTCGATCCTCGTAGAATGACAGGAAGAATTTGTCTAAAGTCTCCACCTAGTACAACCACTTTTCCTCCAAAGGGCAAATCTTTTTTATATGTTGGAGAAGACCTCATGATATCACCCAAGCATTTATCAAGTGCTGCAGTACCTACTAACCATTGGAGGCTCATCCCAAATTATAAGTTTGGCTTTCAACAACAACATTGCTTGAGGGGAACCAGGTTTGATGTTACATACAGAATCCTCAATTATATTCAGCGGTATTTTGAACATTGAGTGTGCCGTTTTTCCATTGAGAATAAGTAAAGATGCAATACCACTCGAAGCAACGTTTAACACTATATCACCCCTTGAGCGAATCTCAACAGACATAAGGTTTCAGAGAAATATTTTTTCAGTACCCCCATGACCATACACAAAGAAAAAACCCCCTTCATCACAATACACAGCTGTAACAATTTTACCGAATGCATATCTCTGCTCAGGTGTTGCGATGGCTAACATATCTGAGGCATTTTTCTTTAAATCATCCCTGTTAAAGTTTAGCTCTTCCCTAATAACCCTTTCGGTTAACAAAGAACTATCAACTTCAGTTGCTAAAGGCATAGGAGGATAGTCTTTTAAGGTTTTACCATAGGAATATAAGATCTTGTCTATATCTATTAAGCACAACTGCTTAATCTCATCATCTGACATTGTTAACTCTGCATATTATACGATACTGTAAAAATTCAATCAAACTAAAAATGATCAATAAGGAAGAACTTTTATCATTGTAATTAATAAAAACTTACCCCTCATGTTCATCATGGCTCGCTGTCGATACAAAATATCATCTGACAGTTCATGACAACATCTATCCCAGACATGTTCTGGTCTTGAGATATTGTTGGATGTTAATAGAATGACAAATAACCTTCTAACATATGATCCTGAGGCCCATGAGCTTGCTTCCTTAATTGCATCAATGAATTCTTTGTCATCCTGCAAGAGTCCAAGGGCGAAGCATGCATCTCTATACGTAGCATAAATTGTTTCTCCTACTGTTCTTATATCTCGAAAACTCATACATTCTCTTTGAGTATTCAAGAGAAGTCGTTGATAATATTTTTCGATATTTGCTACAAAAAACTTGGTTAAAATTTGACTTTTAAGTTGTTAAATGGATTAAGCTATGCTATTTTAATTATTATGTGGCTACATATCTGCATAAGAATAATTTTCTGAAAAAATATAGAAAATAAAAAATTGTTTAATCTATAGATTATAACTGTTGAAAGTTATTTGAACATTTATTTTCTAGTGTAGATAAATCGAATAAAATGAACGTGGGGTATAGGCTATTAAGATTTTAATAAATCATTAAATAAGTAAGATAAAAATGAATATAAACGCGTCATTACCTGCAGGTACATGAGTCAACCTTCCAATTGCGAAGCCTTTCTTTCGAGAAAACCACTTTGAAGAATCGTCCTTCCAAACAAACTTGGTTGGAAACTTAGCATAAGTCAGACTTCGAGCATAGGGATATGACATGTTCGCCGCCATCCATCCCAAAAACACGGACTTATGAGATATTGCTCTTTTGACGATATCATTCACAGTAGAAGTTTCACTATAAACCACAGGATGCTCATCCTCCAAATGGAATGGAAGTCTAATCACAAATAGTTTTTTCTCTTGGATTTCGTATCCAAATAGACGCCAGACTGCCTCACATGCCGAAATGTACCTACAATCGTAGTAATTCCTAATTTCGTCAACAACTTGTGTGGCTTCTGACGGATCACCAGCATTGTATAGAGTAGCTGTTACGCGGTCATTACCCTTGTGTACATACTTAAACAGATACTTAATAGAACTTGTTTGGCATGTGTATTCCACATTTATGTGGCACCCGAACTTGAGCAACAATTTTGGATTATACAGAACAATAAACTTATTGTCTAGTACACATTCCCTTTTCTTCACTGTTCGACCGTTATCAATACGCCTATATTTGGAAAATCTGGCCTCGTCAATGAGTGTTTGTTGTCTAAACTCTTTAGGATAGAACTTTGAACAGGATCCATTCTTCATGCAAGGAGAATTCTTGTTGTACGGACCACATGGACCATGTACCATGTAATTTTGAATAGCTCCATGTAGATTTGGCCTTTCATTTTCATCAGGAATCTCAGTTGTTATATGTTTGTCTATGTCATCTGGTGTTTGTGGCTTGAACTCGTTACTCATGAATAAAAGGATATGTGCATGCGGAAGCCCTCTCTTTTGAAACTCTACGGTGCAAACATCTGAAAATTGAAAAAGATAAATGAGCAAAGCATTACAACATAAGATTTTAATAAAGCATTGCATAAACACAGACTTACATCCCAAAATTTTGCCAAAATTTTTTCCCTCTTTTAGGTCATCAATCAAACCATCAAGCTTGGTCTTGAAAACTCAACATAATATATCAGGACAGTCTTCTGCCTTCAATCCAATGGGAGTCACTTCTCTTATTATCTCACCCCATTCAGGGTTGCAGGTCATGGTAATAAAATAGCTAGGATATCCTGCATATCTGCAAATTGCAAATGCATCTTTACAATTATTCATCATATACCTAGGTCCACTGGTAAAAGTACTGGGAAGAATGATTCTTTTGCCAAGCCTTGCAGCATCTACATCCCCGTTTATAAGACTTTCATGCAGACATTTATATTTATCAACTCTCAACTATGGTTGTTTACACCTAAAGAATTTTAACCTCTCTGATTCTACCATTGTGTAGGTATCTACCAAAAACTGTTGGAATAATCTCTTTGATATCATAATTAATGGAGATTCACCCGTCCTTTTCAGTAGTCGAAAAGCAAAGAACTATCACAAAGTGATTGTTTTATTTTTCTTTGTAGGTCTAGCGGAGATAGAATCTGATGTTGCAATACCCAAACGAAATTCATCCTCCCCATACAAAAACAACAATGGATATTGCAAGGCTAAATAAGATGGATGAAAAATATCAATCCGCTGGAGCTTTCTAGATTGACTCTCTATAATAATATCTCTATCTTTGCTAAGTTGATCGACATCGCCAACAATCAATGTAGCCACTTCAGATGCAGATGGCAAATTGTATGTCTTGCCATCTGTAGTCCTTTTACTAATCAACTTAAGCTTTATGTTTGTGCAATTTTCCTGTTGGTACCTATCTCTTGCATAGCGAAAACTTTTGCCAAACTATTATATTTGTCTAGCATGTTTCTTAATATTGCCACAATTTTCCTATCCCGCTCATTTATAGCTTCATTGAAACTGCAAAAAAAATAAAATAAAATTTATGTTATTTTCTCTCACAGATAAGAAATAACTAAAAATTTGACTGGTTGCATGAAAATTACCAAAATGTGCCTATTCGATTATCAATCTCATTTTCTGTGTCATAGATATATAGCTGAGCAAATGTTGGTCGCAAACTATCAGGAGGAAGTAAGCTACCAATGCTATGATAGTTTTGACCCCCAAGTTTAAAAATTGGAGGAGCAGTCTCATTGTTCACCCAACGGTCAATTTTTCCAGCCATTGATATAAAACAAAATATTGAATTAAATGTCCTTATATTTTTTAGGAAACGAATACTTCTTTGATCTCCTGCAGTATGAAGCTGAATAAGCTCATCAGGAGGCATAGAAAGTAGAGGAAGCTCGATCTTTCCTTCCATACAACATAATAAAAATTTTGGTTGGGGCGACTGTTTGAATTTAGCAAGCCTTTCTCCAGACCACATCCATGCTTTACGGTATTGACATTGATAAATAGGATTTTCTATATTCCAGACATCTGTCGAATGAACTCTCTTTAGCTACTCAGTTGTCATATCGATACAATTTAGTCCATGATATACACAAAGATGCAAATAAACATACAGATAAAAATTTTACATACCGTCTAAGGTTTTTGAGGATGGTATAAAATTATCTTCCATATCCACATCCAACATTGAATCATCATAACCATTCAAAACTACAGTAAAAAAAATTATAAAAAATGCAAACATAATCATTTTGATGTATTACTAATAATTCATATCTCTTGCAAACTACAAACTTAAATTCTTGATATAATGAGAAATTACCTTCATCATCAACAAAAGGGTCAACATGTTGGCCACTGTGTGTGTCAGCGCTTGGTGGGTGCGTCTTAACAGTCGATAAATTTACATCTTCATAAAGTTGTGCCAAATTAATAGCCACCAAAGCAACAACAGAGGAAGATTGTCCTTTTTGCACCCCAATTATAGTAGAACTTCTTTACAAAAAAGATCAATTTTATTCAATTAAACCATAGAAACTACAGGAAAAAAAGACTATAATAATGATGATTATCTTTTCTAAATTACTTTTTTGTTAGGCACGATCCGTGGGAACCAGAGTGTGATAAAAGCTGATTTTGCAGAACGACTTCAGTTAGATTATTGGCGGATCCTTGTACACCGGAGTATGCTAGAATTGTAATAAATCTATGTTATATAAATGATTTCCGATGAAGTATACTTTTTGTTAAATATTGGTGTATGAATCATTTTGCAATTATTAATTATACGTACTATTTGTTAATACGGATAGTGGAGTTATTGTCAATGAGGGATCCGTCTGTAGAGTTAAAGATTTAGATTTTATCTCTGATATAGAAGGTCTTACATAATTAGGAGGAGTATTTTTCTGTCCAAAAATTCCATGTGAGGCACAGTGTACACCATGCATAGATAGTTGCTTTCCTATGAATGAGTAACAAGAAATATATAGAAAATTTTTGTCATTAAACCGATATAAATTAAATTTAGATAAATACGAGTCAATTACAGTGAGAAAAATGTCACCTTTATCCCCACTGTATTGTAAACTGAGAATATTAGATGAGGTACCAGTTTCTCGACATACTCTATTAATGTACACAAGTACCCCTTTATTGTCTCTAACAAAACTTTCAACACGATAAAATACAGGTACTAAGTCTTCACTCATCTAAATATCAAAACATAAAATTCCGTCACAAGTTAACCAAACAACCAACACAATATAACAACATCACAAAAGAATAAAAATTTCAAATACTTACATTATTTTTGTTATTATCAAATACCTATCTGTAACTACTTCACAACTCTCACTTAGCTTAAACTACACATACAACATACTGTCTTTGATCTATCCTAACATCACATGCATGTTCGTCATACTTCACTATCTACTGCCAATTTAATGCAACAAAAGCTAACTTGACTTACCTCGAACAATGGCGATATGCACGACACACTACCACCAAGCAGTCCCTGTGTACACCGTCAAAGTACCATTACGAACTTGGATAAACGTTAATGGGGATGAAGAATATGAAGAGTTAGCTCGTAAAGTCTAGACGAGGGTTTGAGATATTTGTAATTTTACAACGAGAAAGGAAGAAGAAGATTTTTTTATACAAGGACGTGAGAGACACTAGTCTCTTTTTTTATTTTTTGAATACAAGAAGAACAAACATAGATTAATAATGATTAATCTAATACTTGAGTTCTGATATCAAATAATAAAAAAAATAAAAGATAAACAAAAAGATAAGAATTTAAATTGAATAAAAAAATATTGAAATTAAAACTAACAAATAAAAAGCGATAGATTGAAATTCAATACAAAGATAATCACTCTACTTTCTACCCAATTTTTTGACGCAACAAGAAAGGGACTCATCAACCTAACTTGTCCACGCTATAGTTTGGGAATTGAATCGAAAGGACTTCTCAACCTTTTATCTAATTTCCCGATACAACAAAAGAGAGACTCACTCAACCTCACTTATCCACATCATGGTTTTATCCCAAAACTAATAGGAAATTTTCACACGTCTAATCTCTGAATATTACGGCTACAATAGTTTACGAGGTATTTATAACCTTTTATTAGGTCAAAACAAGAAAAATCCTAAACCCACAAAAACAAAGCCTAATCTTGTAACTAAATAAACAAAATTAAAATATATTAAATTAAATTGAATATTATAAAAATATAAACTGATAACTTTTAAAATAATATTTGAATTCTTCATATCACAAACATTTAAAATACATATCAATGAGATAGATAAAAGATTATATCTTTAATACATCTTTTTACACAAAAGCCTCATGAAATCATTTCTTCCAAAAAAAATAAGATGTTAAAAGAAGACACATTTATCTAACACGTTCTCTTAAGCAAGATTTTTTTATTTATTTGAATTTTTGCATAATTTTTTTTCTTTCTTTCTTGTTTTAACTTACAAAAGGGTATATTATAATTCTCGCATCTCTTAATAATAAAATCTATAACAAATTTATAAGTGTGAGATATCTCTCATTTCATAAGCTAACTTATAAAATTGAGTTAGGTTCGTTCAATCTCAATTATAATACAATATCAAAATCTATCTAATCCAATACTATTAAGCCACACCCACTTGCAATATTCATATTTCATATGATAATTCCTAAATGTGATAAAGAATTTATAAATATTAGACATTTCTCATTTTATACATTAACTTTTGAAGTTAAATTAGGTACACTCAAACTCAATTCTAATATTAACCAACAAATTTGAAAGTACTTACATAATTTATTTCTATTCATTGCAATATTAAATTTAAAATCCAATTCCAATTCTATTTATCAAACTGACAAGCCAACAAGAAATGGCAGGCAGAAAATAAAACTAAATGAGTTTATAAGATGTATCTTATAACACATTTCCGATAAAATTGTCCCAAGTAGAAGACTTATCGCTGTTCTCTCTGTATTGTTTATTACGGCACCCTATTCCTTGCAGCTACCTTATTACATTTTTATCACCATATGAAATTATGAATGAATAACAGAGGACAACATGCATATTGAAACAGAACAGTGTTTCTACTTCACCGTGCATGCCGTTTCCTTTAGAGATTTGAACAACAATTGGAAGTTGGGACTTGCCTTAAAGAAGAGATTTCATTATTTTCCTCATATTATATATATATAGCTGATTTAATTTAACTGCTCACATGCTTTGCACAGCACATGTACATGTACTACTATATATGCTAAGGGTTCCTTGTTGCTTTAATTTGCAGTTTTATGTTGTGTATGATTATTGCATAGAATTTATCTTTTGTGGGACATATACAGAACTTGATATGTTGTTCAGAGTTCTTCAACACTTGTTTATGGGATTCTTAGAAGATTGCCAACAGTTGAACCTAGTCTTGTAAAATTTTCAATTTCAACTTCGAGATCGAACATGTGTTCTTCAATTCTATCAATAAAAATGACAATTCTGATCTTTTCCTTTAGCATTATTTCTTGATCATGCATTAGTTGGAATATTTTATTTTTCTTAGAAAACATGCAAAACATTATCATGATATATCGCCACCTCAATAAGCTTAAGCCATGGATTTTGCTTTTCTGCACAAAATCATGTCCAGCTAATATTAACCAACTCATTAATAATCTCAATTAATTATATATTTATCTAAAAAATAAGAATGTGTTTTAAATAAATTTTAGTTAAATAATATCATTTAAATTAAAAAATTAATTAGAGACCCAAATTTAAAGGACAAATAACATTTTTGTTATCCACTCATAATTTCATCCTACTAGTACTTGGTAAGACATGTGCTAGTGCAAATCAATATCCAAATTTGCATCTTCCAAGGAAAACGATAAGATTATTTCTCCCTAGCATGCATGTGTTACATATAATGGAGTTTATGACCAAATTATAATAACATCTATTAATGGAAAAAGCCAAAAAGGGAGTCATAGTCTTATAGATCGATATTTTGGTTATCAATATCGCATTAATTAAACGATAGTTATATGGACTAATCATAGAATCTAGTTATTTGGCATTTTAGTTAGGTGTGCCTGAAGATCAAAATTTTCTTCTCACCTTCTTGCTTGTGGAAAAGAGTTAAGAGCGAAAAAGACATTATATAATTATAAAATATAAATTATGAGATAGCTTAGGCACCAACACTTTTATTAAAATATGACTCATATTTAATTAATAAAAAAATGAATAATTTCATATAATTAGATGTAATTTCATACCATTAGAAATATTAATGATAATTAATTTAATAACTATAAATTATAAAATTTATTGGTCTTCTAATATTTTTCATAAACTATTTAAGCTGCATTATAGTTATGGAACATTAGACAGAAACACAGAGATACAAATAAAATATAAGATATAGATAGAGATATTATGTCTATTTTAATAAAAAATCTTTAAAATATTAACAAAAAAATATGACTTATTTTTTATTTTTTTAATCATTTTGATTAATTTTTTATAATTATATATATATTTTTTTAATTTTTAAATAAAAATAAATTAAAATTTTATAATTTATTTTAAATAAAATATCTATTTTTTACGTCTTATTTTGCATGTCTAATCTTGTTTTGTTTTGAGAAGCAAACGCAACATTGAGGAATAGGGATCGTTCGGCTACCGACTCGTCTTCTTGGTCGCGTAATAGTTTCATTTTCGTTATCGTTATACATTATCATCATGTTCGGCCATTGGCTTCATATAGTAATGAAGTTCGTTCTTTGTAGACCTCCAAATAGTAATAAGAAGACGTTAAGTACAAATAATGGCAATATGATATTAACATTGTGGTTAGGTGGACCCCAATATCGATATGCAAGAAACCTACTTATTAGCAATGGAAGAAAGAAAATCGTGAAAGTAACCTGCTTTAATTTAAGTATGGTAATTTATTATCTCATAAATACTTATTTTTAGATGTTTAACTAATATTATACTGCACGAAAAATATACAATCGTGTATGATTGGGACATATTCATTTTCGCATGTTATTATTATTAGTAGTTAAGGTTGGTAAAGCGATTATGTGTAGTAATTTATTCAACGTTTAAATTTTTAAACAAGATTTAAATTTACAATAAATTCGTTCTTAGACTGTTAGATTAAAAATATTATAAAAAAAATACAGATGGTAATTAGTTTATAATAAATATTTAATTATGTTAGATATATATCAAAATCAGTTATAAAATATTAATGTGTATTTATATTCTATGTATTTTATCTATAATATATGAACACTGATACGAACACGTGATACGATACGACACGGAATATGCGGACACAAAATTTAAAATCTTATAAGACACGTAGATGTGGTATATATATATAAAGGAATAATATAGGTAAATAATAAAAATATTAAACAATGTGAACAATGGATATATCGGATGTTTATTTCATTAGGTGTGCGGATGATTATTCTAATATTAAAATTTAAGTGGGTAATTTAGAAGGGTAGTGTGTTCTAATTTGATTGGTGGTTGTTTATGTTGTTCAAAAAAATTATTGGTTACCTAGCATAACCCATTTATAAAATATAAAGTATATTTTAAATAATTACAATGATATTTGAATTTTTTATTAATATTAAAATATAAAATAATTTTTTAACCGTTTTTAATGTATTTTTTTAATTATACAAAATATTTAAAATATTTTTTGTTTTAATAAATAATAATATATATTATTTTTAAATTCATTTTAAGAATACATATTTAGAATAAGGTTGAATACGCTAACACGTGATAGTATTTAGATATGTCTTAGTGTGTCCACAAAATTTTTTATTTTATTTTTTATTAGGATACGTTGGATACCGCAGTGTATAGGATGAGTGTTGATAAATGTCGTATTCAAAATGTGTCCGACACACTAATACAATAACTCAAAATTATTCATGCTTTATAGCATTTTATAATGGTGGCTAATTTTTTTATACAAATCACTTGTACGATGGTAAACGTAATTATCTCTTATTCCAGATCTTTATGATACTGATGAATGAGAAAGTAGAGAAATTTCACAGTATGAAAGATTGAGTATATCTTATTCTTATCTAGACTAGTGAGGAACTCACATGTTACATACTTTTCCCATCTAGCTATTTCAGATTACCACCCTTTATCCCTTTTTTTAATTGCACTCACTAGCCCCTTGCCTATGCACCAGCTTCTCCCTAAAACAAGTCCAAAAAGTAAAACATAACATGGTACTTTTTAAAGTCCCCACCACCCCTACCTTCTTAAGCCAAATCTCACTATAAAGATACAACAATCTGAGCATTCCTCACTACTCTTTTCTTCATTCTCTTGTTTATAGCACCATACCATATACAAAAGAAAAAAAAATGGTCATAATATCACGCCTTATGTTACTCCATGCATTATTGTTATTGTTCCTTTCATCATTCCTAGCAAGCAGTGGTCAAATGGTGCTTGCAAAAGGGAACAAAAATGGTTATGTTAGAGAAGCTTGCAGTGTAACAAGGTACCAAGAGTTGTGTGTTCATTCACTAGCACAATTCTCCAACACTGCGGGAACAAGTCCTAGCAAATGGGCACGTGCTGGGGTATCAGTGACAATAGGCGAGGTAAAGAAAGTTCGAGCATTCTTGGCACAGTTGAAAAGAAATGGAGGATTCATAGGAAGAAACAGAGCTGCACTTTCAGATTGTGCTGAGGTTTTTGATGATGCACTTGATGAGCTTCATAGATCACTTGATGTGCTAAGAAAGCTTAGCAAAACCACGTTCAGCACACAAATGGGGGATCTCAATACTTGGATTAGCGCGGCGTTAACCGATGAAGACACTTGCCTTGATGGATTTTCATTTCAAGTCCAAGATAATAATAATAATAATAATCATAACAATAATAAGAAGAAGCAGATCAAGTTGCTGCAGAGAAGGGTCCAGAATGTTTCTTACATAACCAGCAATGCTCTAGCTCTTGTTAACAAGCTTGCTACCACAGGTATTGAAAGCTTTGTTGATCAAGACAAGTCCTGAATTGGGTAACAGATACTTGTGCTACATGTGTAATATATATACATATACTTTTTCTTTATTTTTCTTTGGTTTTTGTCTATATCAAATGGGAACTATAAGAAGAAATAAAGCATAATGTTCTGTTAGCAAAGGTGTTACAATATATGTTTGAATACTTATTAGTAATTAAGGTTTCAGCAAGAAATATGAATTAGGTGTTGCTTGCTTGTGTAAATATGATCATGAAATGAAATTTATCCCACAAGCTGTATAAATAGTTGAAGATCTTTTACTTAGTAATTCTGTCTTGTGAATTTGTGAATGATTTGAGTATACTGACTATATGCAACTATGGTATGTTGTTTGTTCTGTTGCTCAAAATGACTCATAAATGGTACTCCTTCTCTCTGTTCTTTTTTTTTTCCTTCTCATCTACCAATGTCACTTTTAATATTAATGTATAATTAATATGATATGAGCAACGAACGATTTAAATATGATGCTTTTGAATTTAAAAATGAGTGTCATATTCTAAGATCTTTCATAAGGCAGCTAGAAACTCTCATTGACTCTTGGCCGATGCCTTTGGTGTTGTAATTAAGTGGTCAAACCTTTTAATGTTTTCGGTAATGACTAATGAGATGTTGGACAATCTACTATAAAGAGGATCAACCACTAAGACCACCCCACCCAAAACAAGTCAAAACAATTCATTATATATAACTCAGTAGTACCTACTAAAGCACAGTACACACCATACCCTAATACACATTTGAAACAAAGTATCATTCATAACTTTTTTTTTTTTTGAAAAGAAATGCTTATTTACAGTTTAGATTTCCATTTATGTTTGAGCAATATGTATTAAATTCTTAAATTTAAATTTTAGTGGCAATATATTTTTTTTCTTTTGGTTGTCTAAAGAAAGGAACAAAGCAAAAGGGCTAGAAAAAACAGAGCAGATTCTCGAGCAAAGTGATTCCATTATTTAAAAAAGGTTTTTACGTTTAAAATAACAATTGTTTTTTTTTTCCTTTAAAACACTATTAGAAAATCTCTGAAACCTTATGATGACAAAGTGATCATATATGAATTATAAGTAGCCATTAGGATCGAATCAATACTTAGTAGTATGCAAGAAATTTTAGAGATGAATTAATGGCTTAACTGTTACGTTCGGTCGCTTTTTTATTATTTTTATAAAATTAATTTTATTTATTTTTTAGTATATTATTCATCGTTTAATTTGTTAATTAAGTTTTTTCATCATTTTAATATTATTGTAACTTTATTTATATTATTATTTTTTAAAAAATAAAATCACTAAAAAATTAAATACTTTTAAATATTAAATTATAAAAATACACAATAAACATATATCTATTTTATTAAAAAATAAATAGTTTAAAAATTAATGATTATAATATTATTTTAATAAAAAAATAAATATAAAGCAAAACATATGTTAGTTATTTACAAAAGATAAATTATATTTAAATATTATAGATATTTATCTTTATTTTCATTTTTTAAAAGTATTAGGTCAAAATATAGATCTAAATCTTAAAAAGCTTTCATTATCTTACAAATAGTGAAACAGTAAAAAGATAAATTAATTTTTTTTATAATTATTTACGCAGTATAAAATAAATAAAAATTATTTTTATTGTCTTAACAATATATATTGGATATATATATATAAAATTATTTTTATATATAGAATTTATGAATGATTAAATTTTAAAAAATTATGAAAAGGATGAGATTTTGACATTTATAAATATTTTAAAAATAAAAAAATTTAAATTGTTTAATAAGTACTTTTAAGACACTATTAAAACAGTAATATTTATAGAATAATATTACTAATAACTATCTCCTTTTTTTCAATCTCCCAAACTACTCTCTTATTTTTTATTTTTTAAATTTTATTATCTTTATTATTATATTTGAGTTGAAATTTTAAAGAAAATGTACATTTTAGTGTTTATTGTTGATATTTTATGTTAAATTTATCTTTTTTATTTTAATCTCAATCTAACCTGTTAGGTTGATATATTATTATACATGCAAATCTAAATAGGTATATTATATGTAACAAATTTTGTAAAAAAAAATAATACTTTTTATTCTATGTTGTTGTCTATTTTAAAGCTTTTTTTATTTATTTTTGTTGACATCATATATAATATAAGTGTCGCTATTATCATTTACATTTAAGTATGTTATTGTCATTTACATTTAAATAGTAAAAAAAAAATTTAAAGTAAACTATTAAAATGATACCTAAAATTTTACATTGTTAATAAAACGAACCTCAAAAGATGCTAACGACAAATAAATAATGTTGATGATAGATAGGGTAAGGTAGAATAGGGTAGGTTTGAACTCTACCCTAATCCTACCTGCGAGTTGAAAACTTTTTTAAAATTTAATTTTACCTTATCCGCAGGTTGATATTCTCTCAACCCTAACCCTACATGCATTCTAACATTCTCAATCTTACACTGCTCAACCCTACCAGTAAGAAAATCAATTTTTATAAGCAAATATAAAATTCAATTATTTCATATTTCATACATATTAATAAAACAGAAAATATAAAAATTAAGTTCAAATTAAAATTAAAAAAAATAAAATCTTAAAAAAATCAAACATAAAATTACAAATAATATGATTATAAAGTTCTTAATAAAGTTAAAATAACACAAACAAAGATAAATATCTTATCACTCTTCTTTTAACTCCAAATTTTTACAGCATTACTCTTTAAATAACAAACATACTAAATTAATAATTTAAATGATTAGTTTAATAGTTGATTTGAGTTTTTACAAAAAGAAAGTTGTGGGTTCAATACCTACTATGATTGATTTAGCCAACCCTACCCAATCAGATTAGGTTGAGTTTGGTACTCACGGATAAAATATATGTTGCCACCCCCTACAAATAAGGTCCAAAAGAAGTACATGTTGCTAACCCTACAAATAAGGCCCAAAAAATTTAAAAATACAACAACTGTTTACAATCATTATTAAAAAAAAAATATTTTCATCCTTGAATTTTGGTAATTTTTTGTCAAGTAATTTTTTTTAAAAAAATCATTGTCAATTATCACATTTTTTTTGAAAAATAAAAATCAAATTTTGTTCTAAATTTTTGTGTACATTCTAAATATTTATTCAAATGTTGCCACAAAAATTTAGAAAATATAATTTTTTTTTGTTATTTATAAAACTTATGATATTTATTAGTTCTTTTTGTCGTATTTTTAAATCATTCAAGAACTATTTAGTCGATAACATCTTTTAGGATTTATTTGTCGGCGACTGAATCTTTCGGATATCAAATTAGTAATTAACCCTAAATTTTATAAGTAATGACATCATGTATAAGTAATGACGTCATGATATATAAAATATGATAAATATTTTTTAATAAATTATTCTTTATTAGATGTTCTTGTATTTTTTTATTTGCAATTAATAAAATAATATAAAATAAGCTATAAAAACTTTCTTAGTAATTCTTAATTTTTAAAATGTTCATTGATTTAAAAAAATTCTTTTTAAACAAACTTAAATTTTTTATTTAATTCTTAATTTTTATTTGTATTTATTTTTTAAAAAAAGTTCACTGTTACTTTTTTTTTTACAAAAAAAAAACTTTTACTCTCTTCTTTTATTTTGTATTAATACGATTTAATATTATGTGTAAATTGTCAAATAGGTCAGATACACAAATTTTCATCCGTTGTCTAAATTTACTAAATATTAAATAAAATAAAATTTTATTATTTATAGCATAATTGAATAAAAAAATAACTTCTAAAATAAAAAATTAGAATTTTAAAAATAAACAAATAAATATTTATCTATTTAATATATTAATAGTATTATCCTTTGTTTTCTTGAAGTTACACGTTAGGCAAACTTATTATCTGCATGTATACTAATTTTGTAGGATGATCAATTAAAGGCTATAACATTACTTGATGAAGATGAAGCTTGACAATAATACCAGCCTCGGATAGTTTCTTCTTTGCTCTTAGCTACTAATGAGCATTATAGGCATTTGATATTCTCTTTAATTATGGCAAGGAGTTTATTTTCCTCATCAAGCCCAATCTAACTTTGTTCTTGAGAAAATTGCGCTACCAAAGATATACTTTAGCATTTTTAGACTCTACAGAAAGGAGCCTAAATTTTAACAAAAGTTAGTCATATCGACGAGAGCTTCAAATGTCAAATAGAATTCTACCATCATTATATAAGTAGCAAGCAATATTTTCGACCGGATAATCAACAGCTATGATGGAGAGAATAGTGTTTGCAGTGACAAAAGGAGGCTATTTTTAGAGTCTATAACAAAAGAATAGTAAAAAATTGGAGCAAGCGCTATACAAAGAAAAATTATAAAAGAAGAAAAAAAAATAGTTAAACATAAAATCACATGCTTTTAACTACCTCTTCTTGGTCTCTTCTTGATAGTCATGTATGACTATATATATGAATAGTCATATACACTTCACTCATAGTCTTTTACAATCTCTCTATGATTCACAACTGTGATTTCAACATGGTATCTAGTGCCTCAAAACCACTATTCTTCCGCCATTGAAATTTTTTTCCCTTCTCTGCTTCATTGATTCTTGTTCCTTAATCATTCATCTCCTTCAACAATGGCACTGCTTCTAAGTAGTTCTTCTGCCACAACAAAACCAGGACTGGTTCCTCTTGCTGAAAAACTTGAAGACAACAACTATAATACATGGAAACATCAAGCATGGCTCATGATTCAGACTCTTGAGATGGAGCATCATTTGGATCCCACCAAAACACTAGCAAGATATGTCTTAAAGCTTCTTCAAATCAAGATTCCTCTACCACATCAAACACCACTCCGGGTGCTACGCCTGCTACAACACCATCACCATCACCTGCTCCCACAACAACCACAACACAGGTTCAAGAATCTACAGCATACAAAGAATGGCGTCAGAATGATCTTGCACTCACTACTTGGCTTTTTTTTTTTTTCAGTATCTACTTCCTTCAAGAATAAAGTTCTATATTGTCACACCTTTGCTGAAGCATGGAACACCGTCATTAACTTCTTTTCTGTTACATTAAAGACAAGGATTCAAAGTCTCAAAGCACAACTAAAATGTGTCAAGAAAATGACTACCATTTCTAATTACCTTGGCCGGATTCACAAACTTGTTGCATCTCTTCTTGCGATTGGCCATCAGATTAGTGATGATGATCATATTCAAGCCATCATTGATGGGCTTCCAGAGGACTATAATGGCTATATCACTTCTGTCATGTCTAGACTTGGTACATTCATAATGGCTGAGGCAGAATCATTTCTACAAGCATATGATGATATGCTTGATCGTTTCAAACACCCTAGTACTCACATTTTCATTGCGCATTTGTCATAATCCTTCTTTAACTCCAATAACCGAAGCGGAGCACGGAGAGGTCGTGGTGGAAGATTCCAAAGAGGAGGAAGGAATCTATGGAATAATCTTCGCTTTTCTTGCCAAATTTGTGGACGCAATGGTCACATAGCCTGGAATTGCTACTATCGTTTTGATCAAAATTATCAACTAAATTCTACATCAAACACACCACAGATACCTTTTTCTAACACCGTTCCACCATCACCATCTCCATCATTCCATCAACCTCGAGCATATCTCACTGCACCTTCTTCAATTGGTGAATCAGCCTGGTACCCAGACTCTGGTGCGAGTCATCATGTTACCCCCGATGCAACCAACTTGTTAACATCTTCTCAAGGTCCTCCTGATCTAGATCAACTCTTTGTGGGTAATTGTGCATGTATCCTTATCTTAAATTATGGATCTTCAATATTAATTGATAAATCTAATAACTTTAGCTATCGTTTACAAAATCTCTTGCATGTGCCTAATATTACTCAAAATTTAATGATTGTTTCAAAGTTTGCAGAGGACAATAATGTTTTCTTTGAATTTTGTCCTAAAAGTGCTTTATTCGTGATAAGGTTTTTCGCCAACTCCTTTTCCAAGGCCACACTAGAGGGGGAATTTATGTTTTTTTATCACCTAATTGTACCTAAGAATGTTTCTTGTTTGAAGAATGGTGCTACATGTTTGTGTTGTTCTTTCAATACCTCACCCGGTACTAAGAAATATGCTACTGATCATACTTTTAATTCATGCCTACAAGAAAATGATGTACCCGTTAGAAATATAGAATCTTGTAACAATTTACATTTTGATAATAAATCAAAAGAGTTACATTCTGTTCCATTAAATTTTTCAAATACTGCACCTATTGTTACTACTACTCTTATAAATTTCTGCACAATGCCTCTAAATAGTGTTGCTCTCACTGCTACAAAACTCAATATTATTAATTTATGGCATAAACGTTTAGGCCATACTAATGTTCCAAATGTGATACGCGTTCTAAAAGATTGTAGCGTTACTGTCCCTAAAAGTTTAGAAGTGCATAATGTTTGTGAGTTTTGCTCTCTTGCCAAGATGCATGTATTGCCTTTTTCTAATTCAACCTCTTCTTATACTATGCCTCTTGAACTAGTATATGTGGATATTTGGGGGCCAGCTCCTATACTCTTTAGATCTGGTTTTAAATATTATATTACTTTTGTGGATGCCTTTAGTCGCTATACCAGTATTTTTTTATTGACTAATAAAGCTCAAGCATTTGCAGCCTTCAAAACTTATAAATCTTTAATGGAGAATAAAACAAATTGTACTCAAAAAGCTCTCCAATCTGATCATGGAATGGAGTTCTTATCAAATACTTTTACTGACTATTTGAAGCAGTATGGTATAAAGCACAAGCTGTCATGTCTCTACACACATCAATAACAAGAATGTGTTGAAAGGAGGCACAGGACCATAACTGAAACGGGTTTGTCTTTGTTAGCTACTGCATCTCTCCCAATGAAATTTTGGGAGGATATTTTTGGAACAGCTGTGTATTTACTTAATAGATTACCCACATCAACTCTTAATTTCATCTCTTCCTTTAAAATTCTTTTTAAAAGAAAACCTGATTATACTATGTTTAAGGTCTTTGGTTGCCTATGCTTTCCATACTTAAGACCATATCATAAGTATAAATTAGAATATAAAACTGAAAAATGCATTTTCTTAGGATATGACAATGCACATCATGGTTATAAGTGCATGATAAAATTTGGAAAATTATTTGTGTCTAGACATGTTATTTTTAATGACGAAGTCTTTCCTTATCATGATTTATTTTCAACTGAATTACAATCATCTAATGCAAATAACTTGAATGTAATTTTTCATGAAACTATCATGACTTTGCCTGTGGTTACAAAACAACAAGATCCTCATTATCTAGAACAATTTCATACTACTACTAATATCATGTCTGACTTTGAGATGACAGCACCCTTAAATGCACAAGAAGTCCAATGTAAAACTTCAACTCAGAATCACAAAGACTTACAGCAACATCAAGTTACACCATCAATTTCAAACACTAGAACTGAAATTTTCTTGCCACCAATAAGTCCTACACCAATCAACATTCATCACATGATAACAAGGTCAAAGGCTGGTATCCATAAGTCCAAGAGCCTACACAACCTCAGCATCTTTGGACTTATATCAGAACACACCAAAAAGTGTGACTCAGGTTCTTAATACTCCTCATTGAAAGTCTGATATGGATGCAGAATACCAGGCTCTAATAAATTGCCACACTTGGGACTTGGTGGATGCACCGCCCAATGCTACCATAATTGGAAGCAAGTGAGTGTATGCTATAAAACGAAATAGCAAAGGAGAAATTATGAGATATAAGGCTAGACTCGTTGGCAAAGGCTATCATAAAAAAGGTGTGGACTATGAACAGATTTTTGGTCCAATGATCGGACTCTCAACCCTTCGAATTGTGTTAACAATTGCTCTCGTCCAAGGTTGGGTGTTGAGACAATTTGATTTCAATAATGCTTTTCTTAATGGAAAGCTTGAAGAGCAAGTTTACATGCAACAACCTCAAGGGTATGAGGGTAAGAATTCAAACAAGGTTTGTAAGATCAACAGAGCTTTATATGGGGTTGAAACAAGCTCCTCGGGCCTGGTTTTTGACACTCAAATCTACTCTTTTAAATTTTGGGTTTATTAATACTAAATCGGATACTTCATTATTTGTAAAAAATACGAAAAATTCTATCACATATCTTCTTGTATATGTTGATGACATTGTTGTGACGGGAAGTAGCTTGAATGAAATTGAAGAACTCATTGCAAATTTAAACAAGATATTTCCTTTGAAAGATTTAGGGGAGATAAATTTTTTTCTTGGTCTTGAAGAGAAATACTTAGATGATGGTTCCATTTTATTATCTCAAGAAAAATATGCTGCAGAATTATTAGAGAAAGCTGGGATGTCTACCTCTAACGCCATGCCTACACCAATGATTTCATCAGTGAAGCTGCACAAGCATGACTCAAAACCTTGTGAAAATCCTGAATTATACAGATTAATCGTTGGGGGCCTGCAATATCTAACAACTACTAGACCGGACTTGTCATATGCCGTAGATAAAGCTTCTCAATTCATGCATAATCCTACAGCTGAGCAATGGAAAGTTGTGAAGAGAATTTTGAGATACATCAAAGGTACGACGGGACAAGGTTTGATATTTTCAAAAAGTTCTTACTATAGGATTATTGCATTTGCAGATGCGGATTAGGGAGCTGATCTTGATGATCATAGGAGCATTACGGGATATTGCATCTATCTTGGAGCAAACTTAATAGCATGGAAGTCACAAAAACAGAACAAAGTTAGCAGAAGTAGTACCAAAGTTGAGTATAGAGCAATTGCGTCGGCCCAGGCAGAGGTGGTGGCAGTGCAGCAGCTGCTCCAAGAGTTGAATGTTGCTAAAAAATTACCCCCAACTATCTATTGTGATAACCAAAGTGCTTGTCAACTTGCAGCTAATCCCATATTGCACAGCAGATACAAACACATGGAGTTGGATCTTTATTTTGTGAGAAAATTTGTGAACCAGAAGAAGCTTTTTGTGGTACACATCCCTGCCCAAGATCAGGTGGCAGATATGTTGACAAAATCAGTGTCAATAAGACTTTGATAAGTTTAGAAACAAACTTAGAATGAGTGATTTACCTCACCTAAGTTTGAGGGGGATGTTAAGAGTACTAAGATTAAATAATTAGTTAGTAAAGTCAATACGGTTGTAATAGTTTCTGATTTTGTACTGCATAGTAGTTTAGTTCTTACCTACCTCTTCTTGGTCTCTTCTTGATAGTCATGCATGACTATACATATGAATAGCCTCTGATGTTACTAAGGTACCATTTGTTTTCGGAGGTAGGACACAGAGATATGGATAACACGTGTTTAAAAAGTGTTTGGAAGAAGAGACATGAATACTGAATACATTATTTACGAGACAGTTTTTTATACTTTTGTATCCACTCTTTTACGAAGGATAATGATGGACAAGGGATTTAGAAGAGTAAACACGGACTTTTTTATAAATTTTGTTTTCTTTTTTGTCTAGAGATATTTTTTATTATTCTGCTATTACCCCATTCTTATTTTTTCTAATTGCGTTGTTCTTAGGAGGTACTTTCTTCTTCCTGCTCTTTCTCTATCTCTTTCTTTTTCAGGTACTCTCTCTTTTTTGTAGAATTTTTTATTGGGGTGGATAATTCTTTCTTTCTGATCGTTTTTACTTCAATATCATTTTAACGTTGTATTATATTATTTGATTCGTAATAAAAATAATTAGTCTTGAAACTTTTGAAAGATAAATATTATCAAAAGTAAAATTGATCTTTTAAAATACTAAAAAATAATTTATAAGTTGTAATTGATTTTATATAATTTAAAGAAAAAATAGTTTTTTAAAAAGAAAAATCAGTTTTTAGATAAAAAAAATTTGTTTTCTAAATAAAAATAGATTTTTATGTGCAAAAAACTATTTTTTTCATGTAAAAACGGATTCTTTTTTAAAGCTGATTTTTTATTAAAAACTAATTTGGCTTACTAACCTAAACAAAATTTTTTATTAATCAAACTCAGATTTATTTTTTTGTTAATCTTAACCATATATATTCCTACATATTAATAATAAATTTAAAAATAAAATAATTATATTTATAAATTTTATTTTAATATAAATACTATTATATATTTTTTTATTAAAATTTTTGGCCTCTTCAAACATTTTTTTCAAGTTCCGTCTGTACTCCTACGTACTCTCATTCTTTATTAAATTAGTTTGTACTTGATGTAAAAAATTTGGAATCAGATGGCTATTTTAGTCATTTCATATAATATTTTAGTCTTGTCCATATGTATCCAAACATAATACTGGACATTACATTAATATCTTGTACTTTGTATCCAAACACAATACACAAAAGATAATTTTTAGGGTCTCCGTCCTATTGTCAGTGTCATGTTCTGTCCTATCTCTGAAAACAAACGCAGCCTAAGGGACTAATAACCAATGTTCTAAAAACCGGTTTGGACCGGCTGGTCGAACCGTGAACCAGTCACAAAAACGGTTTGAGCAATCAACAAAACCGCAAAATCTAAAAATCGGAGTTGAACTGGTAAACCGGCCAATAACCGGTCGGTCGAACCGAACCGTCACCCGGCCGGTTTTTAGGCTGGGCAGCAAAACGCTGCCGTTTCATTGACTGAAACCTTAAATCAATGTTCTGATCCCTAATTGCCTTCACAGTCCACCATTCTCATCGAGCTTCAGCATCAGATAAGTGAGAGAATGCCATCACAATCTCACAGTCTCACACGGCCACACGGGTTCATTGTCGAGCAGTCACCTCCGTCGCACGGTCACCTCCGTCGAGCAGTCACCTCTGTCGCGCAGTCACCCCCTTCGACCAGCCATCACTTGGCGTCGCTGTCTCCCGCTCTCCCTATTGCATGTTCTGTTGAAGCCTTGAGGGTGCCTTCGAGCTTCCAGAGTTCCAGGTAATTTTTTTTAGTTATGAACTTATGATTGTTTGATTGAATCATTGAATAACTATTGCATGATGAACTCTGATACTGTGAACTCTGTTCATTGAGTAGCTCTTTGATTTTGTGACATGATGAACTCTGAAACTGTAAACTCTGAACTGATCCTGCTAAACTGAACTGGATTTTGTGACATGATGAACTGACATGATGAACTGCTAAACTATGAACTCTTTGATTTTGCTTTGTTTACTAAACTGGATTTTGTTGTTTGTTGAATAATTGTGAATCATTTTGAATAATTTTGGATGTTGTTTGTTGTGAACTTGAGAGTTGAGATTATTGGGTTGGATTGCTGGTAATGTTTAGGTATGGATGAAAGTATCAACCAAAAACTATCTAGGAATAATAATGTTGAAAATAATTCTATTTCGAATGAACGTTCTCTTCGTCCCGTGACTACCGAAAGTCAGTCACAAACTTCTAGTGTTCGGGGAAAAATTGATCCTGTTTGGAGATACGTTGCTTTACAAAATATAAATGGAAAATCGCATTACCAATGCTTATTTTGTCTGAGTACTTTTGGGGCAGGGGAATTAATAGAATGAAAAAACATTTAGATCAAGGTGGTGGTGGTGGTGGTAGTAGTACATTTTATGCTGCACCACTTGCTTTTTCCGGTCCAAATAGTGGAAATGAAGGTGACGATATCAATGACGCAAATCTACAGCAAGTTATGGAGGATTTTGATGATTGATGACAAACTTGGATGATTTTGATATTGCTATGTTATGTTTGATTGGTTGTTTTATTTTTTGACTTTTGAATTTGTATTTGAATGAGATTATAATATTCTGGTTTATGTAGTACTTTTAATTTGAATGATATTTTAAAGTTTACATTGGACTATAATTATATTTTCATGTGCTTATTTATATTATATTTATTATTTTATTATAAAATAGTTTTTTTGATTCAACCACGGTCGAACCGGTTGAACCTATAAACCAATAAACTAGTAGCTAGAACAGTTCGATGACCGGTTCGATTTTCAGAACCTTGCTAATAACACTCATAGTTAACATAACAACCAATTAAATAACGACATGTCACAGAGAGTAATTCACTAATTTACATGTTATTATAAGAAGGGTACAATAGAATTTACCTATATATAAATAAATTAGAGTACTTAAGGAGTACCTAATTAATAAAGTAAAATACTAACTAAATTTACATCATTTAGTATACTAATTTTATAATACTATTATTAATATATAGTTTCAATAATTAAGTTGGATTGATTTAGTGATTAATTCACTAATCACTAGTCTAGACTTAAACAAGTGTAAAAATTTAAATACCGACTTATACATACAAAAATTTATTGGCTAATAATCACAAACATACCGACATCTCCTACTCTGTTGTTACTTCCGCCCGCACACCCCTAGTGGTGCCCGCGTCGCAATTCAATTCAGGTTGGTTGTCCAAAATACCTGTTACAGCAGTCATATAAGCATAACAATAATTAAAATAATAAGAACCAATATCAATAGTTAAAAAAATAATAATAACAACAACTCAATCCCCTACTTGAAAAAATATAAAGAATAAAAAATAAAAAATAAAAACAGAATAGCAAATATAATTAAGGATAAAATTACATGTTTTTATTATTAATTTATTATTATAATCTGTATATATACACCTATATAAATTAGAGTACTTAAAGAGTACCTAATTAAGGTTGCGAGAACCTGATCAGTCAATAAATCGGGGAGGTCACTGATTTAATAATTTACTAGTTAGACCGGAGTTTAACCGAAATTCAATCGGTTTAATTAAATATTAAATAAAATAGTAAATCAAGTAGGCAGCAAATAAGTCGAACTCACAAAATCAGTAAATCAGTAAATCAAACAGGCAACAAATAAATCAAAATGAATCAAGTACAGAACTCATCATCAGAACTCAAAAGGCAGCAAATTTAAGCACAAAACTCATAATCAGAACTCAGAAGGCAGCAAATTCAAGTACAGAACTCATAATCAGAAGACAGCAAATTCAGAGGGAGACGAGATCAGAAAATCACAAGAAGCATAGAACTCATAAATCATAATCAGAATTTAGAAGGAAGCAAGTTCAAGCATAGAGCAGGCGAGCTCATAAATCATAATCAGAAGCCAGAAGCCTAGAAGGCAGCAAATAAATCAAGAAGACAAGAACAGAGTCTTACCGGCAGCGAGTGAGGACGCGGTGTCGGCGATGCTCGGCGACGGCGAATGAGGAGGCGGGCTCGGCAACGTTCGGCGACGAGGAGGCGGGCTCAGCGAGAAGCAGAACACGGTGGTGGTCGCGGCTGCTGTGGCTCGGTAGTTTCTGGAATCTGGAACTTAGTGGCAATGGTGGGTGAATGGCTGAATGCACTTGGAAAGGAAAAACTGATTAGGGTTAGTGGGTTACTGCATTGAGCTACGCGTTACGCCTTTCTTTTTTTTTTAAAAGCCAAGACGACATCGTTTGGCATCTCAGGTTGCAAACCATAAAACCGCCAAAAAATCGGAAGATTTTTTCAATTCGTCGTTTAACTGTCAGTTTGACCTGTTTTCACCGGTTCTTTACCAGTTAGTTTTCGATATTATCTGGACCGATTAAGTGACCGGTTTTCGATTATTCCAGTTGAATCGGTCGGTCCGATTCGATTTTCAAAACCATGCTAATTAATAAAGTAAAATACTAAATACGTTTACATAATTACATATACTAACTTATTATATTATTATTAATTCTGCTTTATACATACAATTCATTCACTAAGGATACATTTTTAAATAAATACTGTGATTACTCCAAATATATTTGAAGATTTCTTGAGACGCACACTCAGAGAAAAGGATTCTGAAAGAAGAAAAAAGAGATATTTAACAATGAAATCACATGTTTTTATTATTAATTTATTATCATCATCTATATATATACACCTATATAAATTAGAGTACTTAAAGAGTACTTAATTAATAAAATAAAATACTAATTAAATTTACATAATTACATATAGGGACGGATATATGGGTGAGTAGAGGCGTCGACCCCAACTTTTTTAAAAAAATTAATAGTAATAACTTATTAAGTACGATTTAATTTTTTTAAAAATTTATTTAGTATTTAGTCTAATATAAATAAAAGTCCAGCCTAACTTAAATATTAATAATTTCTAATATCTAAAAAAGTAAGTAACAATATTTAAAAAATCTGAAAAGATATTATTACTAATATTTTTTAATTAAATAAAATTTTTCAAATCTCATAAAGTGAATTTTTTTTCTTTTTGTGAACCTCTTTTTTGATTCATTTGGTATTAATTTTCTCTGTTTCAACTATTACAGCTGAGAGATCTTTTTCAATTATGAATATTGTGAAGAATAACTCATAAACAAAATGAAAAATAAATTTTTTGCTAATTGTCTTTTAATTATATTAAAAAAATTGTTGAAAAATTTGACACAAAAATCTTTTAATCGATGATTTTTATTATACGAAAAATCGACCACTTCATTAATAAAAAGTACATACTTATTTTTTATTTTAAAATATATTTTTTATCGATATATTTTTATAATATATTTTACATTATATAATTTTTTGTATAATTTTTTAATATTATATATATTATTGACTCTCCAAAATAATATTTATGGATCCATCCTTAATTACATATACTAACTTATAATATTATTATTAATATATAGCTTCAATTATAGTATATGTGTAAACAAAAAGATCAATTTCAGACAGATAATACCTCTCCTTAAAATTGCCAAGAGCGACTCCATTGACAGGGCAGGACTTAAAGAGCTGATCAAGAAGACAAGATAATGCAAACTATAGACATGGACATTCCACACACAACTACATTGTTTAGTTGTTCCGTATCTAATCCTTCATGTTAGAAACATTCCAAGTGCAACAAGACGAAAATAAAATAAGCCACATGAAACAAACATAATTGAAATAAAATGAAATGAAATCTTTCTATATTAGTGTATATTTTATTTACATCTAAAGCATTTTTAAAAAAATATATCGTTTAACATATTAATTTTAAATTAAGTCTAATTTAATTTTTTTATTCATGTAAATATTAAATAATAGTATGTAATAAAAAATTCATAAATTAATTAGATTAATTAAAAAATGTATAATATACAATAATTTGTGAGATAATAAAATTATACCATTCATGTTTAAATATCTTTTATGTCTATATATATACCTTTTTTCTAAATTCCTATACTTTATAAAAACTCCATTATTAAAAAGTGTGGATTCATAATTGGTATTTAAAACTCTAATTATTTAAAAAAATTATAAAATAATATATTATTTAAAAATATATATATATGTTTAAAAATATTATAGAAAAAAATAGATATTTATCATCAAAATTCTTAAATTTTTTAAATTGCAGTATAATAATATACCAACTATTTAAGTGATTTTGCATGTATTTAATGAACTGTCTTATAAAATTTTTTCACAATGTGCATGATCAATTTAGGTCTACATCTAGAAGACAAAATAATAAAACTATTGCAATTTTTGTAACGTACTGCATCTCATCAAATTCTAGTATAACAAAAGAACAAAATTTTCAAATTTACTAGAGACTTCTAAATTTTCTTTTACATTTAGAATTTTAAATGTACAAAATGTTATTATCTTAAAAAATTATTAAAATAAATTGATACTATCAATTTTAATATAAATTATACAATTCTTATCTATCAAGTACAAGTCTTCTATTATTTTGTTTTAATATTTTTTTATACGATTCAAAGCAAAACGAATTTACTAGAATCAAGAAGTCTTCAACTGAATGAAAAATAGTATTTTTTCTGAAGTAAACCTTATGATCATGCCCGATTAACTTAAACCTAATATTATTTTGACATATGCCAAGATTAGTCATAACATAAACACTTCCTTCAAATGTTTTTTTTTTTCAAATAGGGATATTGTTGAAATTTTTTTATTATGCATTGTATATGAGAATCCTTGTAAAATAATATCACAATAAAAAATAAAAAATAATAAATTAATTTTAAAATAATATATAATTCTATATTACGTCTTTATCAAGTAGAACAATTTCGATTAGAGCTTTTTGTGTATATATTTTAAATTATTTGACACTCCATAATCAAATTATTCTAACCTTAAATTTTTAAATTTTATGTCTAGATGTTACCTTAAGATCCTTAATAAGATCATACCTACAAAAAAATTAAGATAAAATAGAAGGACAAAAGAATGTAAGTAAAAAGCTAATGTACAAATTACAATTAACATTATATTAAACTCAAAGTTAGAATATAATCTAGTAGTCATGACAATTATCAAGAAAATTATAAACTATAGATATAAAAATTTATAATCACTCAAGTCCTATGGACATACCGGACAATCCCTCATTCGATAATGGGGGAATACCCTTTTCGACTTGTCTATGGGATGGAAGCTATGATTCCCATTGAAATTTCTGAAAAGTCATTTAGAGTTATATTCTACAATGAAGAGTCAACACTACGACACAAAATGAAAAGCTCGATCTCCTTTTCGAGGTCTGAAAAAGAGATCGAATCAAAGAGGAAGCCCTGAAACAAAAGACGGCTGTAAGGTATAACCAAAAGGTAATAAAAAAAAGCTTCACCACTAACGACCTCATCATGATTAGAAACGACATCGGAGTTCAGAATTTGGATGAATGGAAGCTAACGACGAACTGGAAAGGATCTTACAAGATAGTTGAGGTCCTTGATAAAGGTTACTACAAAGTAGAGGTCGGGAGTTCCCAAGGTCTTGGCATGCATGTAATCTGAAGAAGTACTACCATTAGAAAGTAGGCCTTGCTCTCTGGTGTACTCTTTTTTCCAGCCTTAAGAATTTTTTTCAAGATAATTTTTTCTAAAGAGGGGTTTTAACAAGTCACCAAAGTAAGGGACTAAGGGGTAGCCGAGTCCTTAGTAAATAGGCTTATGTAAAGGAATTTCTCACTTATCAATGCAATTTCTATTTTGCTTTCAAAGTTTTCTATTAAAAATGCGTTAATTTATGCTCGATAAACCGCAAAAATTATTGCACAACCTAAAAGGGTCAGTAAGATGAAGCGATAAAGTACAAAGTAATTGTTCATACCCTGGGTCGAGCTGACCGACCCGGGATGTTCGACAGATAAAGCGACCGACCTCTTCAGGTCAGGACAACCCGACCTCTCCTCAAAGAGCTCGGCCAAGTCACAGGAAAGCCCAAACGAAGGGCCCAAATAGAGGAACGCGCCCCAAAATCCAAGGGCAGCCCAAGCCCATAGAAATAAAGGCGGTTCCCTTAAAGATGACCTCACTTAAAGATAAGATAAAGATAAGATAAGATAACTAACTTATCTTATCCGCAGAAGGCCACATCTCACCATTATAAATACACTAGAGCACCCAGGTATAACTAATACTCTGATTCTACTCAATACCTGCTTAATACTCTTGCTAACTTAAGCATCGGAGTCTCTTGCAGGTACCCCCCACCCTTCGGGGATGAAGGATCAGCACCACCACCAAGTCCAACAAGTTGGACACACCAGCTCCGGCCGCTACACACCTGCCGGACACGTTAGGCTCCGACCAGCACAGAAGATCTCATCCGAGATTGACCTACAGTTTCAGGTAACCCACGGAACATTGGCGCCGTTGCCGGGGAACCTGGAAGTCATCCCATTAACATGGCGGATGACCATGACAACGACCACGATTCAGGTTTGGAAGACAGAACGCCGCATAAAAACGCGGACACGATACTCAAAGATACTCCAGAAACCAACGGAGACAAAAATTCATCAAATCCAGGAGTAATAGAAGCACTTCAAAATCGATTGGAGCAACTTGAGAAAGAAGCCCAACATCGACGTGAAAAAGAAGAAGATCTATGCCGGGAGATAAGGCGGCGCCGAGAATTAGAAGATAAGCTTATAAAACTCGAAGCTGATCTCAAAACTAAAGCTACTCGACCATCCACAGAGGATAGCTCTCAGAAAGATCAAGATCCATTCGCCAGAGAAATTATGAAGACCGAAATTCCAAAAGATTTCAAGCTTCCGGATATGACTCTATATGACGGCACCTCGGACCCCAACAATCATCTCAGCAACTTCAGAAGTAGAATGTACCTCACTGATGCCTCAGATGCAGTTCGCTGCAAAGCCTTTCCAACAACTCTCACCAACACAGCCATTAAATGGTTCGACAACCTACCTCCAAAATCCATCTCGAGTTTCGACGACCTGGCCAAGAAGTTCCTGGCCCGATTCTCCATACAAAAGGACAAAGCCAAACACGCACCTAGCCTACTAGGGATCAAGCAAGGAGATCGGGAGAGCCTTCACAACTACATGGAAAGATTCAACTAAACATGCATGGACATACAAAGCCTTCCGACAGAAGCTGCCATTATGGGCCTCATAAATGGCCTACGAGAAGGACCATTTAGCCAATCTATATCAAAGAGATACCCGACATCCTTAGACGAAGTACAAGAACGGGCATAGAAATACATCAACATGGAGGAAAATTCTCGACTTGGCGAAGCCTCAAGGTTCGGTTCTGCCTATCGAGATAAAGAATCCAAGAAAAAGGAGGATCGCTCCGGAGAGAAAATCAAAAAATATCATAACTATACTCCTCTTAGGGTATCCTTGGTAGATGTTTACAAAGAAGTCTTCCATACAGAGAAAATCCCTCCAGCTCGGCCACTTAAAGGCAAAAGAGGAGGAGGAAGTCGGAATGGATACTGTGAATATCACTGACTTCGAGGGCATTCCACCAATGAATGCTTCGACTTGAAAAACGTCATAGAAAAACTAGTAAGAGAAGGAAAAGACACGTTCTGAACGATCTGAACGATCACCTCGCACACCGAAAAGACACGTTCACGTAATACACGGCGGATTTGCTGGAGGAGGAATCTCCAAATCATCTCGCAAGCGACACCTCAAAGAGGTGTACCACGTCGAAGGAAAAAAGGAAGCCCCAGACGTCCCAGCAATCACGTTTACCAAGGAAGACGCATCCGGAATCATCTCGGGACATGACGACCCCATGGTCATTACGATTATACTGGCAAACGCCAACTTTCACCGTACACTAATTGACTAGGAAAGCTCTGCCGACATCTTATTCAAAACTGCCTTCGACAAACTCGGTCTAGAAGAAAAAGAGCTAAGAGCGTACCCGAATAGCCTGTTTGGACTAGGAGATGCCCCAGTTCAACCGCTGGGATACGTATCGCTGCATACAACCTTTGGAAAGGGGAACCAATCCAGAACACTCAAGATAGACTACATCGTGGTCGACGTAAGCTCGGCCTACAATGCCTTAATAGGTCGGACAACGTTAAATCAACTCGGCGCAATAGTTTCAACTCCACATCTATGTATGAAATTCCCAACTGCGGAAGGGATAGCTACAATAAAGGCAGATCAAAAGATGACACGTCGCTGTTATAACGAAAGCCTAAACCTCCGAGCTGAAGGAGGAGAGTTCCACACAATCGAGCTCGGTGGAGTTCAGAGGCGAGAAGAATTCCGACCACGACCCGAAGGAGAAGTAGAAAGAGTCCAGATCGGAGACACCTCGTATAAAACAACTAATATTGGCACGATCCTGAAAGGAGACACAAAGGAATCACTAATACGGTTCCTACGAGATAATGTTGATCTCTTTGCATGGAAAGCTGCCGACATGCCAGGCATTGATCCCGAACTAATGAGCCACAAATTGGCAGTCTACCCGGGATCCAGGCCGGTACAACAAAGACGAAGAAAACTCGGACCAGAATGAGCTCAAGCTGTAGAAGAACAAGTACAGGCGCTACTAGAGGCCGGGTTCATAAGGGAAGTCAAATACCCACTATGGCTAGCAAACGTCGTCTTGGTGAAAAAGTCAAATGGGAAGTGGCGAATGTGCACCGACTACACCGACCTCAACAAAGCCTGCCCAAAAGACCCTTACCCACTCCCAAGCATCGACGCTCTAGTAGATGCTTCATCAGGATATAAGTATCTCTCGTTCATGGACGCGTATTCAGGGTACAACCAAATCCCCATGTATCCACCAGATCAAGAAAAGACCTCGTTCCTAACGCCGAAAGCAAACTACTGTTACATCGTGATGCCTTTCGGTCTCAAGAACGCAGGAGCTACTTATCAAAGGCTAATGAATAAAGTTTTCTCAGATCACATTGAGAAAACCATGGAAGTTTATGTAGACGACATGTTGATAAAGACACAAAGCGAAGATACATTATTATCCGACCTGGCTCAAGTGTTTTACACTATCAGGAAACACGACATGCGGCTCAATCCCGTAAAATGCACCTTCGCAGTAGAAGCAGGCAAATTCTTGGGCTTCATGCTCACACAAAGGGGGATTGAAGCAAATCCAAACAAGTGTCAAGCCATACTCAACATGAAGAGCCCACCTTGTGTCAAAGAAGTACAACAACTCAACGGGAGGCTGGCCGCTCTATCCCGATTCTTAGCAGGAGCTGCGATAAGATCTCTTCCCTTCTATGCTACTTTAAAAAAAGGAAAACAGTTCGAATGGACGACAGAATGTGAGCAAGCCTTCCGAGACTTCAAAGAGTTCTTAGGACGGCCACCTATCCTATCTCGGCCACGAGAAGGAGAACCGCTCATATTATATCTCGCAGTAGAGAGCCGGACAATAGCCTCAGCACTAGTCAGAGAAGACGAACATGGGCAAAAACCCGTCTACTTCATTAGCAAAGCGCTACAGGGATCTGAGCTGAACTACCAGAAAATAGAAAAGTTTGCCTACGCTCTGATCCTCACATCCCGGCGGCTTCGTCCCATATTTCCAAGCGCATACTATTAAAGTTCGGACCAACCAACCCATAAAAGGGATATTACAGAAAACAGATCTAGCAGAAAGAATCCTACAATGGGCAATCGAGTTGTCTGAGTTCGATCTCCAATACGAGGCGCGGACAGCCATCAAATCACAACACCTGGCCGACTTCATCGCAGAATTCACATACACCCCGGAAATTCCCATAGAATGGAACATATACATGGACGGATCCTCGAATAAAACAGGAAGCGATGCGGGTGTGATAATCGAATGCAACCTAGGAACTCAACTTGAGCTCTCCCTTAAATTCGGATTCCCGGACTCAAACAACCAGGCAGAATACGAAGCACTATTAGCAGGTTTGAAGCTGGCTAAGGAGGTTGGAGCTCGGAAACTCAACATCTACAGTGACTCACAAGTCATCACCTCACAAATAACAGGAAGCTACCAAGCCAAAGATCCGATCATGAAAAAATATTTGGATAAAACCAAAGAACAGCTCGGACAACTCGGGGAATATAGGATCTACCACATACCTCGTGAGCAAAATGCCCGAGCGGACGCCCTTTCAAAATTAGCCAGCACCAAACCAGGGGGCAACAATAGAAGCCTCATCCAGGAGATACTACAGAACCCGTCAATAGCGGAAGAAGAAAAAGTCCTAGCCATAATAGGTCGGGATCAAGGATGGATGACCCCCATAATAAACTACCTCAAAACAGAAGCACTCCCTACAGATGAAAAGGAGGCAAAGAGGCTGAAAAGGGAGGCACAGTACTACACTATCATAAACAACACACTATACAAAAGAGGGATATCAACACCTTTACTAAAATGCGTACCGACTTCTAACACAAAGGAATTCTTGGAGGAAGTGCACAGCGGCATTTGTGGTAATCATCTCGGAGCGCAAGCTCTCACCAAAAAGATACTTCGGGCGGGATTCTATTGGCTAACTCTACAAAAGGAGGCTACAGAATTTGTGAGGACATGCCCACCATGCCAGAAGCATGCCAACTTTCACATTGCCCCACCAGAAAAGCTCATCAGCGTGACCTCACCCTGGCCATTTGCGAAATGGGGAGTCGACCTTCTCGGACCCTTCCCACAGGGATCAGAACAAGTAAAATTCCTCATAGTAGGAGTAAACTATTTCACAAAATGGATCGAGGCAGAACCCCTAGCCAACGCCACCGCTCAAAGAAGTCGAAGATTCCTATATAGGAACATTATTACGAGGTTCGGGGTACCATACTCCATCACCACGGACAACGGTACCCAATTTACAGAGGCAGGCTTCAGAAAATTGGTGGCCGACTTGAACATAAAACACCAGTTCACCTCCGTCGAACATCCCCAAGCCAATGGACAAGCCGAAGCGGCCAACAAAGTTATATTGGCCGGACTAAAGCGGAGGCTACAAGAAGCAAAGGGAGCTTGGGTCGAGGAACTTTCACAAGTCCTATGGGCGTATCGAACAACCCCCCATTCTACTACAAATGAATCACCATTCCGACTGGCATACGGAGCGGAGGCAATAATTCCAATAGAAATCGAAGAAAGATCTCCCCGAGTAGTCCACTACAATGAACAAACAAACTCCCAACTTCAGAGAGAAGAGCTCGACTTGTTACCCGAAATCCAAGAAAGAGCTCGGATCAGGGAAGAAGCTCTAAAGCGACGAATGGCTTCCAGATATAATCAAAAGGTAGTGCCGAGAAGTTTTACAGAGAATGATCTCATCCTAATCAGAAATGACATTGGAACAACTCGACCCGGAGAAGGAAAGCTGGCAGCAAACTGGAAAGGACCCTACCGAGTCATTGAAGTACTGGGGAAGGGCTACTACAGACTGTCCGAGCTTGATGGACGAGAGCTTCCCCGATCATGGCACGCCTGCAACCTAAGAAGATACTACAGTTAGAAAAGGTAAAGGATCTCACTAAATGGATGCGTTCTTTTTCCTGAAAAGGTTTTTTAATGAGGCACATGTCGAGACCTAGATCATACCCGGCTTAAAGAGACAAGGAAATTTCCACATGTATACATTTGCATTTTTTCTTTGAATAAAGTTTATTTAGGTATTCTAAAGATTCCAAGACGCATTAATCTGAAGTATTCATCGTCCGATTATAAAGCAACAGGTCGGTAGAAAGTGAAAAACAAATTCACTGCGCGACCACGATAAAGACAATCGTCCGATAAAGGTGAAAACGCGATTCACCCAAAGGACGATCTAAAGACGCCAACCATTTTTCTACAAATCGGCAAAGATGAACACAGAATAATGTAAGAAGTTATCGAAAGCAATCCAAAAAAAAGAACCTGACGAGGTCTTACGGATAGCTAATATAATAACTTAAAAGACTGGCCGACGTTCAGAAGTCGGACCAAGTCAACCCAAGTTATAAGTAAACCCTGGAAAGAGGTCTGGCCAACCCTATTAAAGAGGATTACTTTAACTTAGAAGGGTCTGACATAACAAAGTCAGCCCCAAACTAAAAAGTTATAAAGTAGTCCCTGAAAGAGATCTGACAAAGATCCAAGAAAGAGGACTACAAAAAAAATAACTTAAAGGAGACCGATATAACCAAGTCGGACTCCTACCATTAAAAAGTTATCAAAGTAGTCCCTGAAAGAGATCTGACAAAGATCCAAGAAAGAGGACTACAAAAAATAACTTAAAGGAGACTGATATAACCAAGTCGGACTCCTACCATTAAAAAGTTATCAAAGTAATCCCTGGAAGAGACCTGACAAAGGTCCAAAAAAGAGGATTACAGAAATAACTTAAAGAAGACCGACATAACCAAGTCGGACTCCTATCACTAAAAAAGTTATACAAGTAGCCCCTAAAAGAGATCTGACAAAGATTCAAGAAAGAGGACTACGAAAAATTACTTAAAGGAGACCGACATAACCAAATCGAACTCCTGCCACTAAAAAGTTATCAAAGTAATCCCTGGAAGAGACCTGACAAAGGTCCAAAAAAGAGGATTACAGAAATAACTTAAAAGGGGGACCAGCGCAAAAGAACCACCAAGAAACAAGTTGGACCCATAAAGTCACAAACCTCAAAAGGATCCAAGCTACAAACAATAAAACAAAGCAATCCGAAGAGGTCGAGGTACAAGATTTCAAACATCAGTAGAAAACTGAAAAGATACCAAGTCAAAAAACTACCTCTGTTACTCCACAAAAGTTATAAGGCCCGGAAGGCCACCAAAATAAAAAGTTGCTAAACAAGCAACTAGGAAATGTCAATGAAAAGTTTTAAAAGCCCACAAGCTGGGCCAACTATACATCCAGAAAGAGATCAGCAAACATCTGGAGCCTTTTTGGCAGCGTCAGGACAAGGGGAAGGAGGACGAGTCTGAAGGGGCACGGCATCTACGGTTCCATCATTCCGGTTCAGAATCTGGCAATCCGGATCAGATGTAACGGGAGGAACAGAGGAGGTTGACACCTTAAGAGAAGGCACTGGGGGAGGATCAGCCTCATCATCATCCTGGTCATCAGGGACAATCTTACCATCCCTCACGACATTGTCCAGGCTGATGAGAGTCAAGTCGGCATCAGGAGCAACAACCCGGAACTGCTCCATCAGGTTCTCGGAGGCAGCAGTTACGCTACCCACAAGGTGACCTTGAAGCTCACCATAATTAACCCGAGCTATTTCCAAATCCTCCCGGAGATGCATCAATTCCCTATAAGCCGAGACATAGCTATCCTTATGTTTCAATGCCATGTCTTCGGCCAGCTTCAAAGAAGCAGCAAGGGCAATAGAGCTGGTCTTCTCACCCTCCAGCTCCTTCTCCACCTTCGCCAACTTCACCTCCAACTCCTCCTTCAGACCCTTGATTCGATCAAATTCTGACTTGGCCTCTTCCATAAAGGATTTTGTGGCATGAATCAGAATCCCCTGAATTGTTCGGAATATAGCGGCACCCATATAAGCCATCCTCACACTACTTTTAGTGATAAAATCCAGATGCTGAAGAAGAGAAACATCGTCCATAGAAATCCCACCACAGGGGGCAATTTGCTGGTCGACAAACTCGATAGCATCAAAATCTGGGGCATCCAGGTTAAAGGGCTCGGATGACTTTTGCTTCTTACAAGGAGGGGCACCAGGAGCTATAGCAGAAGATTGCAGAGGATCGACCAAGCGAACCCGAGGAATAGGAATTGCTTTCCTCGGCCCGGGAGAACTAGGTACAGGAGGTTTAACTGGAACCTGGGAAGATCCCTCTCCGGCCGCCTTGGCCGAAATGTTTAAAGCAGCAGTTGCCTTCTTTGCCTTCTTGAAAGCCTTCATAGAGTCATTACTCTTCGACATCTCTGAAGAACACAAAATCAACCACAAAAGACAGATTACAACATAGAAGAAGAAAAAAGCTCGGAAAAGCAAGTATAAAAATAATAAAGCAGACAGTACCCAAAGCAGCCCGAACCAAAGATGGATCACTCAAAAATCTCTTCGTATCCAGATGGGGAGGCTTCCCCCACAAATCTTCAAGAACAACTACAAAGGCCTGCTCAACCTCACTAAGCATTTCCCATGTGTAACGTGGCACTCTTACATTCTTTTGCCACTCTAGAGGAAAAGTAGGCTCGTCATTTTCATCAAGAAAAAAGGGGCGGGCCCCCTCGACAGCTCGAACTTTAAAGAAGTAGTTCTTGAAGTCTTTAAAGGACTCGTCATACATCGCAAACACTTTATGGCCCTGGGCGGACCGGAAAGAAACCCAAGAAGCTTTCTTTTTTGAAGAACCGCCAGGCTTGGCAGAAACAAACAAGTAAAGAAAAAGAATTTGAGAAGGTGTTACATCTAGTTCACGACAGAGAAGTTGAAAAATTTTAATAAAACCCCAGAAATTTGGGTGAAGCTGGGATGGAGCAATGTTACACGACCACAACAGGTCGGTTTCAAAAGCAGTAAAAGAAAAAGTAACATTCAACTGGCTGAAAAAGTATTCATAGGCATAGAAGAAGGGACGCTCCCTCTCAATGGAAGTCGGAAAGCAAACCCTCTCATCAGAATCAGGAGCAACAAGCTCGTAATCCCCCTCGTAAGCATTGTTACCACAAATCCTATGACGCTTCCTTAGCTCTGTGCAAAATTCAGCATCCACAACGGAAACACACAACAAAACAAGGGAGTCCAGCCAATCGGACATCCCCTCGGAAACTCTGGAAGACATCTCTATAATGTTATTGCGAGAAGACATGAGGCCAACTAAATCCTACAAGTAAGAAAAGAAGATAGGGGTTACGACAAACATCTCGGATAGGAAGAAAACAACTCGGTCAATACTTCTCAGATGATGAAACCACGAAAAGGAAAACCCCAAGACTCAAACCAAAAGTCCTGGGGCATCCTTTGGAGGCAATAACAAAGCAAGGATTCAAGAAATTTCTACAGCTTACGCCCCGGCACTCATCAGAAAGAAAATAAAGTCTCAAAGGAAACAAAGGAAGCAAAAACAAAAACACAAAGTCACCACCTTTCTACAGTCCATCAGCAAAAAGCATTATCAAACATCAAAAATACCAAGCAAAAAATCATTAAAGACGCAAACTTTTTCAGAATCAAGCAAAAATCATCATCAAAGGCGCAACCAGAAGCGGCGACAACGTGCAAAAGCCCTAAGAAAAGATTCAAGCAACAAGAAAAGCAAAAGACTCGCACCAAAAAATGAAGAAAATCCAAAAACACGCAAACAAACAGGCATGGTAAAAACAGAAAGATCCCAACTTTCTCTGAGCAAAATTTAAACTTTCTACCGACATATAAAAGGAACAGAGGAAGAAAAATCGAACCTGGAGAAACAGAAGAAAAACCTCGAAGCGAAAGACCGTAAAGGTAGAAAGGAGAAAATCTGGTAATCACCCCTCTTCCACAGAGAGCAATGACAGAACAGACGTTGCAGGAAGAAGTTACGAAAGAAACAGAAAAATGAGAGAGTAAAGGGAGAAGTTACGAAGAAGAGCGAAGAAGAAAAACCGTTTTTGATTGAGAAAATTCAAAATAAAAGCCAGGAGAAAACGGGGCAATTAATACCAATTAATGAAGGTACTAAACCCTTCCACGTTCCCAAAGCAAAATGCTGATATAAAAACGCACACCTTTAGAGAAAAACGTTCTACATTCAAAAGATTCTACAAAAAGAAGAAATCGACAAAATGCTTGAGTTCGGCTTCATCATGAAAGGACCAAAGTCAAAAACTTGACCTCAACAAAAAGACCGAGCTCAAGCAGGGGCACTGTTCATACCCTGGGTCAAGCTGACCGACCCGGGATGTTCGACAGACAAAGCGACCGACCTCTTCAGGTCAGGACAACCCGACCTCTCCTCAAAGAGCTTGGCCAAGTCACAGGAAAGCCCAAACGAAGGGCCCAAATAGAAGAACGCGCCCCAAAATCCAAGGGCAGCCCAAGCCCATAGAAATAAAGGCGGTTCCCTTAAAGATGACCTCACTTAAAGATAAGATAAAGATAAGATAAGATAAGATAACTAACTTATCTTATCCGCAGGAGGCCACATCTCACCATTATAAATACACTGGAGCACCCAGGTATAACTCATACTCTGATTCTACTCAATACCTGCTTAATACCCTAGCTAACTTAAGCATCGGAGTCTCTTGCAGGTACCCCCCACCCTCCGGGGACGAAGGATCAGCACCACCACCAAGTCCAACAAGTCGGACACACCAGCTCCGGCCGTTACACACCTGCCGGACACGTCAGGCTCCGACCAGCACAGAAGATCTCATCCGAGATCGACCTACAGTTTCAGGTAACCCACGGAACAGTAATGTAAGAAGTTATAAAAACAACTCGTGAGAACTGACTTCAATTATAAGTCGGATAAAAAATGAACTGTATAAGTAACTTAATAAAGTCTGACTACACAAAGTCAAAACTCAGAAAGAAAACTTGTAAATATCTCACTTATACAAGACAACAACACAAAAGCTACTAAGATATAAAAACCAATCTTTTCTAAAGAAATAAAGTGGAAAAGATTGAGAGAGAGCTTCAAAAATAATTGAATACAAAAAGTTGTTAATGAATACAAATGAATAAAGTGTTCAAAAACTAAATAGTTATTACAAAAATAGGAAATCGTCTAAAGACCCACAAATCGGCCATTATAAAAAACAACAAAGTAGAAAAACTAAGACTTAAGACCAATAGGAGTCGGAGGGAGAACTGAGAGCAGGACAACATCAGTAACCCAGACCGGGGAAGAAGGAGGCTTAGCGACAACTACCTCGGGACCATGGGAGGTATGACCGACCTCTACCCCCAAAGTCTTTGGATCGGGCCGAGGAACCGCCTCATCATCTTCAGGAGTGGGAACAATTTTTCCATCCACCACTATGTTGTCTGTGCTGTAAAGGGAGAGATCAAGGTCGGGAGTGAGGACTTTGACATAAGCCTCCAAATTTTCAAACATTTCATCAATCCCCTCGGCAACCAACTCTTCAAGCTCGACATATTTTTCCTTCATCTTCTCCAACTCCTCTTGAAGATCCAGTTTTTCCCCAAAGACACGGGTGTAGCTCTCCTCAGCTCTCTTTTTTGTCCCCCTCGGCCAATGCAGCAGCAGCCTCCGACTTTTTTGTCCTCTCCCGAGCTCTATCCAAATCGGCCCTTAAGGTATCCTTTTTCCCTTCGAGATCCTTCTCAATCTCATTCAATCTCTCCAAATGAGCTTGGGCGGCCACAAGAGCACTGGTCATGGCTTGGATCGGAGTGCTCATCAGCTCCCTAACTAGGGATGCACACACCCTGACTGTGTGAAGCCCGCCTCAGGCCAATATCTGGAGATGATTTTGGAGGAAGACGTCATCCATGCTCACGTGATGGTAGGGGAGAATATTCTTTTCACCCAAGCTAAAGCATCAAAATTTTTAGTATATATGCTATCCCCCTTGGCTACTTTCTGTTTCTTAGGAGGAGGCTCAGCAAAGGAGGGAGAATGAGGAGGAGAGTCAGAGCCTATAAACCTGGAGACAGCGGTAGGAATAATGTTCTTCAAGGCGGAGGGGCCCAACTCCGACTTCCTTGGAGAAGATCGGACAAAGGATGTACCGAGCTCTTTTTGCTGAATGTTTTGAGCCACAACATTCTTTGTTGTATTCTAGAGTGTTTCATAGCAGCGAATTTTGGGGCCATACTCTCTGCAAAAACGAGTTACAGCTAAGTTAATAACAACAATGATAATAACCGAATTCAAATAAGTAAAGGGAAAGAGATCTACCCAGCTCGGACTGTAGAAGGCTAAGGTCCCCTAAAAATCTCTTTGTATCCAAGTAAGGAGCTCGACCCTAAGTATCCTGAAAGAAATCTACCACACTCCTCTCAAGGTCATCTAAGGCGTTTACATCATGCCTAAGGGTAACAAGCTTATCTTGCCAATTCAAAGAAAAATGAGGCTCCTGGTTGTCATCTTAAAAGAAAGATTGGACCTCCTTGACACCCTGAACCTTAAAAAAGTGATTCTTGAAATCATGAAAAGAATCATCAAAGATGGCGAAAACCTTCCGACCTTGAACAGCTTGAAAGGATATCCATCTCGACTTCTTTGAGGAGCTATATGGTTTGGTCAAAATAAATAGATAGAAAAACACCTTTAGAGAAGGTCGGACATCCAGTACCCGACATAGGAGCTTGTATATTTTCAAAAAGGCCCAAGAGTTAGGGTACAATTGTGTAGGACAAAGTTACAAGACCAAAGCACAATAATTTCAAAGTCGAGAAAAGGAAACCTCAGACCTAACCTAATAAAGAAATAGTCATAGGCATAAAAGAAAGGTTGCTTAAACTCTTCCAGAGGAGGAAAACACACCCTCTCTTCTGGATCGAGCGCCACCAACTCTTAGTTCCTCTCATCTTCCCTGTTCTCACATATGCTATGGTGCTTATGGAGTTCCTCACAATATTCCTTATCAGTAACAGGGACACAAGAAAAGGTAGATGTGTCTACTCAAGTTAGAAGACTAGGAGGCACTTTGGTCGACATACTTGTAATAACAAAGCACGACATAAAGCTATACTTACAAACAAAATAGAAATAAATGTCACTACAAACAACTCAGACGCTAGACAAGACAAGTCGGGTACAGCCCGAGCAGTTTTAACGATAATAAAAAAAATTCATCTTTTGAAATACCAAGGTTTCGCAAACGGCACCCCTTTCCAAATTAAGGAAAATGACGCCATTCGGGGGACAACAACATGCTTCACAACAGCAATAAAAAACAAAGCAGTTCCAATAGATTTCCAATAGTCCAAACAAACATGTTCCGCAAACAAGAAAATCTAAAAGCAACAGCTTCAGTCTCGATGTTTTTATAAAAAACGAACAAAAGATTTAGGCAAAGAAAAAAAATAAAAGAAAAAAAAGCCAAAGAAGGATCGCATCCTCGCAAGACGCAGTTTTTGCACAATTTTTTACATAGTAACAAATACTCAAAAACACATAAAGTATTCAAGCTAAAACTACAAAACAAATAAAGAGCCAATCTTGATGAAGATTCGAAACAAGGGTGGGCACGTCAATAAGCAAAAACATGAACACTCCTCTCCAAATACCACAAGACATACCTTCAGAAGAAACAAGATGAAGAAACCTCGAAATTGAAGGCACTAGGGAAGCAAAAAACTGAAAAGAAAATGAAAAGGGTTTCACAGAGAAGGTAAAAGAAAGTACTTCTAAAAATATGAAAAAGAGAAAAAGGAGAAGAGGGAGCACCTTATAAAGGGGGACAGGGGCATAGCAACCGTTACTACTCTCACCAAAACGTGCGCGGAGTCCAAGAAAAAACTACCGCGTAACGTTCGCTCTCCATTTAAGGTAGCAACGTTTAAAATTTTGAAAATACGTCGGGCACCCGACATGAAAGCTAAAGGCCTAAAATGCTCGAGCCCGACCTCTTGAAAAGCTCAGACTCAAGTAGAGGCACTGTTTATACTCGGGACCAAAACTTAAAGCCAGACCCACTAAAGAATGAAGGGCCAACCCAAAAGGGTTGGTCTCCACGCTTACCCGACCATTTTGAAGAGGTCAAACATCATCAAGGGAGCTCAGCTCTACTTGCCCAATGCAAGTAACGACCTCCGTGAATCTCTCCACTTTGTCTAGAAAGGTAATGTCAACAAACTCTCAAAATAAAGAGAACGGTTATTCCTCGATAAAAGTGAAACTACTCCAACAAGGGTGGTCAATGACTCTACAATAAATACACTGACATCCCTTTGGTAGAATTTACGTTCTATTTACTAAAAGCTTGTTTTAAACCCTTGTTAACTTAAGTATCGAAGTCTCTTGCAGGTACCCCCCACCTCTTCACGAGGAACTCGGACAGGCAGCATCTCGACCTCAAGCAAGTCAGCCGCTGCCACCAAAGGGTCTTGTACCTTACGTTCAATCCCAAATCAACGTTTCAGGTAACTCTTAGAACAACATATTAAAAATATATAACTGAATTATTGTATACCTATAGATTTTTATTAATACACTCTAAAAAATATGATGAATTCTAATTAATCTCTTTAAATATATTTTGATATAAATAAATACCCAAAGACCATAAGAATTTATTATTTTTTACCATTAACTCAATTTTTTTAATCTGATAATTTAACAATATACTTTTAACATATATTTTTTAACATCTATTAATGTCTAATTACTTACCAAAAATAATAAATTTTACTGATTCTAACATTTCTTTTATTAAATCTGATATTTTTGTTTTGCTACTTTAGCAAGAATGAAATTTAAAATTAAAACCTTGTGTATATTAGCCAAGACTTTTATTACTATCTCTCTTGTAATGGTTCCAAATATCCCAAATTTATGCAAGTTTGACTTCCGCCACCGCCTTTTCACTCACCACTAAGTGTGTGTTTGGATTTCAGTTTGCAAACGGGAGTTTGCATAAAAGTGATTTTGCAAACTTGCTTTTGATGAAAAGTAAGTTTGTGTTAACGTGATTTATGTTTGGCAATCTTTATATCAAAATTAATTATAGTAAAATAAATGTTGTTTGGATTATACTATTCAAAATCACTTTTAGGTGAAAAATGACTAAAATAGACATCAACTTAAATAATTTTTTTATATTATCCAGTTATTTTAATTTAGATATTTGAATAACTTTATTAATTAATTTTATAATAAAATTAATATTTATTTATTAAAATAAAAATAACATATAAAAATTAGCAAAATATATTTTATATTAAAAATAAGAAATATGAATTATATATATAAGTATTTAATCAAATATATTACATTTTTTCAAATTTTAAATATTAACGTGAAAATATTAATTTAGTATTTTTTTACATTTATTTTTGTTTTAATACTCTCAATAATCTTATTCTTAATATTATTTTAGAATTCAACATATAATTTTATTAATACATATGATTAATTTTTTATTTAATTTATCTTTTTTAATGGGATCATAATTTATATTATAAAAAAATTACAATAAAAAATTGTATATACCAGAATTATAATTATACAAAAGAATACTAAAAATAATAAAATTAAATATTTATCCTGGTAGCGATGAAAATAAATCTAAAAATTCTTGATGATGTATTTTATATAGTATATTTTTAGTTCTTTTAGTACTCTTTTTTAGTACCTATAGTTTTTTACTATTATTATTATTTATGGTTAATTTTTTTTTAATTTACTTTACCTAATGTGATCAATAAATTATATTATGAAAAGATAATAATAATATAATATACAAAAATCACAATTATAAGAGCGTATAATATTAAATAAAAATTTAACAAAAAATAAAAATAATAAATAATAGAAAAAGAGAGCTCATATATAAGGAGAAATAATAAAAATTCCATAAATAATACAATAACATGTTTCAAGGATAAAATTGGTAAAGAAAAATAGATGCTTAATGTAAATAGCTAAAAGCTCGTTAGTGAAACGCAAAAGCTAGAAATTGTTGCTTCTAGCAAACTTGGGTTTGACATCAAAATCACTTCTGCGTTTGCCAAATCAAAAGTTAGCCAAACAAAAAATTGAAACTTTCAATAAGCTTAAACGTGCTTTTTCTCTTCAAATGGGTTTGCCAAACACACCCTAAAACCTTGAATATCTCGGTAATCCTTGCTTACACAATCCACCTTTATATATTATTATTATTATTATTGGATTTAGATCCACTAAAGTTTGAATTTCACTTTAAAGAGTAAAATGAGATCTCTCACCATTTATTTTATAGGTGTGACCAAGAATAAATTCAAACTTTAGAGGATTACATTTTACTCTTTAAAGTAAAATTCAAACTTTAGAAGATCTAAATTCATTATTATTATTAGGCTTCATGTTCATATATTATTATTATTATTACGCTTAATATATGAGATTTTCACCTTATTATGCTGTTGGAACTTGTAGTTAAGTCAAACATGAAACATTATGTTGTTAGGCACATACATAAGTTGTTTACACTCCACATACAGCAGGAATAGCTAGCTACCTCAGCTTATTTACCCAATGTTATTAACATACTGATCACATATATTTGATAAACAAGGTAGAACAAGGATTTAGTCTAAGTTGCAGAATGGTGCAGGGAATTGCGTCTTTTCAACCCACAGAGATAGCTTCTCCTCCTCTTGATGATGTGTGTTTTATGGAGAACACTGCTAGTAGTAGTCGTCTTATTAGCGGTGGTAGCACAGGGTTGAAGAGTAGAATGGGACGATGAAAGATTATTGGTGGTATTGTGTGTGTCTAACCACGTAATGATGTCATCAAAGACAATGTCGATGTTGTCATCAGGCTCACCAGAAGTCAAACCATGCCACATAGAAGGGTAGAGTTTGATGGTCTTGTCTTTGCTACTTGCTCTCTCATACAATGCCCCACTCACATCAGGGTCAGTCACTGTGTCTGCTTCGCCATGCAACACAAAGAATGGCAGAGTCACTTTGTATAAACTCTCCTCAATACTCATGCTTGTTCTCAACATCTCTAGTGCTGTTTTCAGCCGAGGCCTCTCTTGGTATATCAGCGTGTTCTTCCTTATCTGCACCCACCTATCCCTTTAGATATATAGAAAATATCGGAGGCCATGAATTGAGTATATAGAAACTCAAGTGTAGTTAAATTCGTGTAAAGTTGATACTTAAAAGTCGTCGACTAAATTATCATTTAACGATTTTTAACTATTAACTTTACATGAAGTTAACTGTATCTAAGTCAAACTGTAGATGAAGAATGTGTCACCCTTTCTCGTTTGGCAGGGTCTTTGAAGGCTGAGTTGATGACATCCTTAGTGGGGACGATCTTCCACTTTGGAATTATATCTTCTACTTTAGTCAGTATATTGATCACCACCTGGTGTGGTTTCACGTTCTCTGATATCTGCATTACATATTTCTTTAACTACTTTCAATTTTCACACAATTACTTACCTAGCTAAAACATCTTTAGATAAGTTGATTCCTATTATGTTAGGCAGTTTAATAAAACGTGTCAATATTTAGACTTATTTTGTTTGAAGTGAAATAGAGAAAGAAAAAAAGGGATAAATTTTAAATTTTAACGTGCAATTACAAAAAAAAATTAATTTCTCTTTTCTTTATTTCCTCTATTTCTTTCTTATTTTACTCCAAACAAACAAAGTCTTAAATTATAAATATTTATAAAAAAAATTTCATACGAGCAGTTGCTTTCAAACTAGCATAATTAATAAAAAAAAATGGACAGAAAAAAATCAATAAAAGAATAAATTTGACATAAGATATAAAAAGAAAATATTAAATAATTAGTATTTTTATTTGTCTTACATTTTAATCGTCGTGTTCTTAAGTACTAGACACATTTTATAATTTGTAACCACTAATTAATTATCATTAATATTTTTAATAGTGTAAAATTATATCTAATAATATAAAATTATATATTTTTTATGGTTAAATACCGGCTAAATTTAATAAAAGTGCCTGAGACTTTTTCTATTAGTTAAATTTTTATTTTTTACTAAAATCATTAACTCCTTAATATTCTCCATACAAAAATATTATTTTATGCTAATAATTATTTTTATAGAAATAAAGAAAATAAAAAATATTATGCGATTATATATACATTCATACCTTACACATGGGTGCAACAAGAACGGCACCGTCCCAAAAAGAATGGTGCTTCATATGCAAAAGTAGGGCCACAGCCCCTCCCATGGATTCCCCATACAAGAACCTGGGTTTTCCACGGTACTCTTCAAGCCCTATCACCACAGATAATGCATTCGCAAATGAATTAAACTATAGGAAGGTTTTCAAGTATATCATTGTACTTTTCTGGCATACTGGTATTTCAATTCTTTTAGCCATTAAGATTTATATTAAATAATTTATATAGTTCAGATTGAGTTAACAAAACTATTGTAAGCATGCAATTTGAAAAGTTCACCAAGCATATGCAACCGGTCTTTTCTTTCTCCAGTTTGAATTGGTTCAAAATTCCATGTTTGTGCAACTTGTATTTGCGTTGCAAATTTTTAGCCTTTTCTTTTTCAAGCCAATAATATGTTGTAGAGTACTAGAGTAAGCTGAAACTAAGTTTGAAGTCACGCTTTTCTAGTAACCCTTTCATATATTAAAACCAAACAAAAATAATTATGCAACTAGTATAAAAATAAAAAAAATATTTGATAATTTGAAAAATTAATCAATATTCAGTTTTGATAAATATTATTTAGTGATTTTTAGTCATATTAAAAAATATATTATAAATCTAAAAAATATATACTAATATTTTTTAATAATTATTTCTATATTTTAAAATGACTATCAATTATACGTGTATGTATATAGATAAAAAAACAAATGCTACGATATTTCGGTTTAATTAACAAGTATAGTTTATTATATGCTATTAGAAATATGACACTACTATAATAATAATAATAATAATAATAATAATAATAATAATAATAAAAGTTATTTTTTATCATCCTATTTATTGCAACCAAAAATTAAATGCAAATTTTTTTTATAAAAATGACATCCTATTTAACATTATTTGATTTCTTATACATATATTCAAAGCAAAAAGATAAAAAAATATAATGAAAATTTTCTCATGAATTAAAAACGAATTTTATTTTGAGATGATTTTTAAGTAGTATCATATATATTCTTATTAGTAATTACATAAAATTAACTAGCCTATGATTTCAATTATTTAATATATACACGTGAATCCAAATACACTTCTACCTAATATATATATATATATATATATAAAGATGTTTGGAATATTAAAATCTTTATAATGTGTTGGTTTTTCTCTAGAAAAGTATAAAAATACTTTTTTTGCTCTTAAGAATTTGAATCAAAGATTTTATATATATGCACACATGATCAAGTGACACCAATAAAACTAGAAATAATAATCTTTCATTATTTTTTATGAAAGACATTGTTAAATAAAAAATTTATACTTTATAACATTTAGCCATTTTATTTTTTTTAAATGAACTTATGACATTATAAAATTAAAAAAACATTTCTAAGAAAAAATAAGTAAAATAGTATTTAGTTGAAATAAAATCAAAATTATAAATAATCATATCATGTTATTTTTTATGAAAGAATAATATAACATAATAAATCAAATTCAATAATTATATCCGCGATTTTTATCTGAATCCGATCCGCAAATTACAGATATTGATTCGATCCGCACACTAATAAGATCGGATTGCGAATTTTATGTAAGAATCCGCATATCTGCGGATCCACAAAAATAAATAAATAAATATTTTTTATGTTTCAACTAATAATTATCATATATGTTGTATTATTTTATTTTTATTATTTAAGAAAAGTATGTTTAATAATATTTTAAGAATAAATAATTAAAAAAAAAATTTATTGATATTTTTTTAATCAAAATAAGTTTTAAAATATTTTTTATATTTTACGGATATTTTTGAGATCTGATCTGATTCGATCCAATCTAATCTGCAATTGTACAATTAAATTAATTTTAAAAATAAAAAATATAAGTTCAAAAAATTGTGTTTTATATTTGTATTTAAATTCATACTTTTCTTACTACATTTAAATATTAATAAACCCGAAACATATACATAATAAATGAAAGCATTTTCGTACAATAAAGGAAAAGACATACATTCATAAATAACATTAAATAGTTGCATATAGCTATAGAGTTATGGGTTTATTTGCTAGTAATAAAGTCTTGTTAATTTCATAAATAATTGTCCCTTATAAAATATACATTATATAACCAGCAGGTAAGCAATTTGAATTTAAAATTTTTAAAATAAAACTTACTTCTAAAATTAATATTATGATATTTATATAATTTAATATATTTAAAATTTTAGTATCATGCATGCATTAATAAAAAGAATTCAGACTATTTTTGAAGTTACGATAATCTCATTAATTATATATAAAGTCTTGACTCGTGACATTGTATTTTTGAAAAAATACAATCATTCTTATATGCCAAAATGATTGCTTTTTAATCTCTTAGATTCATTTAAAAAATAATGTATTCAAATATTTATTTTATTTAGATATACTAACTTTTTAATAAAATTTAAAAAATAGATACTTATTTTGAAAAAGGAATATTAAATATCAAATAACTTTTAGACAAAAAAAATTAAAAATAAAAAATATAAATGAAGATAAAATAAAAAAATTTAGATATAAAAAAGAATTTATTAGAAAAAGAAGTTGACTAAATTAATGAAAACTTTTATTTAAAATTTTATTTAAAATAAGAAATATAAAAATTTAATGAATTACAAATTATGTTAAACTTTTTATAAGTAAAGAGATTAAATAAAATGGTTAAATGTATGCAAATTGATGTAAGAAAAACATGACATTTTAATAGATGCATATCTATTTTATCTAGTAAATAAAATTACTAGATAAGTTAGCCCATTAGCTGTAAGCCATGTATAGCGCGGGTTGCCTTGAAAGTTGAAACTCTTATCAAGTATCAACATAAAACAACAAAGCCGATGGTCAATGCTGTGTCAATAGACTCGGTGCCATTCAGTCTTTTTACACATTGTTCTAAGGATATTTTAGGTATTGCATTATTTGCTACATAACAAATGTTTTACCAGCTACCGTTTCGTACATGGCATAGCAGTATTTCAGTAAAGTGGATGGAACATGTGAAAATTCTTCTAAACTAGATATATATATATTATTTTTTTTTTCAAGTTATAATTGAGATTTGAACTCAAAACCTTTAAGTGAAGACATGCTATTTAAATTATACTTCATTGACAATGAATCAAACTAATTAACTGCATATGTAATTATTAATTTTATATATGGAATAAATAAAGTCAACGAGTTAGTTGAAGTCCGTACCGGTGACTGAGCTGAAAAAGTCAAAGCAATCGTGAACAATATTATCAAATTTCTTGATGTAACAACGGGCACCTTGGGATTTTCCATGTCCTTCATAATCCACACCGTACACGGCGTACCTCGCACAAGCTAGCCTTACTCCACATTCTACACTCCAACCATATTCAATTCAACATCAAAATTAATGTAGCATAGGCAATTACTTTTACAACCATGCTATCAATTATATGCATATTTAACAGTAACATTAAAGATTGCACAATCATCAAAAGACGATTCACCTACTCGCAAGTTGCCGGCCACATTAGTTGTATTTGTCCACCTAATTAAAATCTCTCTTACCAAGAGCTCTTGTTATTATTATTATTGACTCTCATGGTGGTTAGGTTTTGATTTTTAATTTCGGTCACTAGAGTGGTTGGATTTTCCGAAAGAGCTTTTACAGTTTCTATTCAATATAAATATATTAAAGCTTAATTCTATGGTATTTTTTGTTTGGTGTCTAATTTTTATTTAATTATTTTTTATAATAACTAAAATATTTAAAATTTTTTAATTTTTATACTTTTAAATTTAAAATTAATTATTTAACTTATTTTAGTAGTTCGACAATGTCTTTTAAGTACCATAACAAACACCTATATTAAAACCTCAAGAATTTTAGTTTAATAGTGAAGAAATTTTTTATAACTAAAACTTGTTATACTCTACAAAAACCGGATGAATATTTATTTTCTTAAAACCTAAAAAAACTTGATTTTTCAAAAAGGAGCTTTTCATAATTATATATCTTTAATGAGTAGAGACTAAGACACTTTAAGATAACTCAAGAAATTGATTGTTTCAAAATGAATTGGTACGGTCAAATGGTCAATACTAGATTACATACATAGACAAGACCACAAACGAAGTTCTGCGATTGAATACAGAAAAGAAAAAAAAGTGTTAAGGTATTAGTAGAATTTATAATGTATATTTATTAATTAGTTATTATTAATATTTTTAATAATATAAAATAATATTAAATAATATAAAATTATTTATTAATAATTAAATATTAATTAAATTTTCATAAAAATGCTCACTCCTTCACTTTTTCAAAAAAAAAAAAAGAAATTGGAAAGACATCTCAACATTCAGCAGGAGCAGGATACTAGTACAAATTAGGACAGAAGATCATATACATATTCAAAGTATTAAATGATTCTTTCTACAAATAATGTGACCACCGCCAACTCCACAAGTGATTTCATAACACCAATGCCTAGTAATATGGCTACAGCTAAAGTGGCGACAGTGCAATTAATGTTTTGATTGCAACAATTTTTGTGTGAATTAATAATTTAATATTGGTGGATCCTCGCTTCTCAATTCTCATTTCTCAAAGTTATCTTCCTCCATTTTTTTTAAATTTCTTTTATCCCATGGAAAGGCTTCTTCATAAATTTGAGTTAATTATGCTCACGCCAACGCTATAGCTATGTGCCACATGTTGCATATAAATCGTAACTATACATACCGTGGTTTAGTTGGTTCAACCGTAACATCACTTGGCAACGGTAGCTAGACTAGATGGCACTATATTGGAAGGTAACCTAACTAATCAAGTAGATGATGAGAGTTCAATTACTAATTTTGTTTTTGAGAAATGGACCAGACGCTAATAAACCCAAGTTAGGGGAACTAATTAAATTATGTTGCTAGAAAAAACAATCATGCACCTGATAGGTGGATTCAAGTAAATTTTGATTAAGGAGAATATATGGCTATGTAGTTAATTATATATTATTATTTTGTTTTATGTTGGAGGTTCAACCACTGGCACCAGAAAGTGAAAATCTATCTTCCCAAAATATTAAACTGATTTTGGGTTCAGCAAGATTCGAACTCTTAAGCTTTTAGATTTAGTACTCTAATACCATGTCATTAATACCACTCATTCTAAAAGGTTCAACTAATAAAAAAAGTAAACTAATAGTTATATCTCTAATACTCCATAAACTTTCATTGTATACATTGTACAAATATTCTATTGGCTCCTCATACTTTTCCCTTTTTTATTTGTGAGTGAAAAAAAGACCATTTCTAAATTTATTGAAAATTCATTTTCTCAATTTTTTTTCTCTCGCTAATGTTGTAAAATATGATCTCACCTAACAATATTAATAGAAAAAAAAAATAAAAAATGAAAAATCTATTGTTATATGAACAAGGGTTAATATTGCAAGGGTGACATAAAATTAATTTTATATTAAAAAGAATAACAAAGAGTGAAAAATTTATGAGACAAAAGATTCATTAATCTAACAGCAGGTTAGGACCAAAATCTTAATAAATATTATTTTCAGGATATATATAGCATTAAGAAAAAGGAAAAAATGGAGAGGAGAAAAGAGGTGAGTTAAAGTAGATGAGAGTTTGAGAGTAGAAGAGTAATTGATTAAGAAGAACATTTATTACCTCTCATGAAGCGACTGCACTCCATGCCATACCCTGCAAATTAATGAAGAGAGGAGGCAAAGTTAAATCAGTCACAACTCACACACATGATGCACCCACTAATTAATAACCAGAAAGAGACGCCAATTAATTAAGAAATTAAAGAAAATGAATGAATGATACCATGGCAAAGGAAGACAAGAGCCTTTGGAGAAGATAGAGGTAACCATTTGCATGTAAAAAGTTGCATTCCTCTTGAATTTCTCCAGTACTCCTGTTCGTTCCTACTTAATTATTAGTATATGAATATATCACCATTTTTTATCACTGTCACTATAATAATATGAATTTACTTACTTACTTACTTACTTCTTACCTCTTGATATTCAAACTCTAAATCCATTAAACTAAATTATATTGTAGCTACAAGAGACCAAGGTGATGATGGATCTGAAAGTTATGTTGATGAGTAGAAAAAGCATGCAGCAAAATCAGAGGAATAATGATGAAGATGGCATGAACGAGCTTAGCTTGAGAGAGAAATATGTAGAAGGGAAGTGAATAAGCAGAGCATGTTTCTTTCATATGTATATACGCTTACACACATGAATTTTGATGTAGGTCCCTTTCTTATATACATAGACGGCGTTGAATTTACCAATTAATTTAGAATTTTTTTTTATCTGATAAGGAGATTTAAATTCGCGACCTCTTTGATGGATATGCTTTTTTTTTTAAATCAAAGATAAGAATACTCGAACCCGCAACTCTTAGGTAAGTACAGAGATATTATGTCATTTGAATTATAACTTATTGTTACCAATTAATTTAGAATAATGTTAGACAAACAATAATTTAAAATTATTTTATTTGATTTAATATTTATAATTATACATTTTTTTATATTTGATATTATATATTTATTCTAATAATAATTAATAAATACAAATAAAAGAAAAAAAAGAAAATTATGACTACTTATAGTTTTTAAATAGTGCCAAACATTTTTGTTATATTAAAAGTCCTTTTCTCCTATATTAACAGAAATAGTAATAAACAATAACAAACAAGCCAATTTGGTGCAGATTTAAAGAAAAATATCAGAGGTGAGTAAAATTTATTTTTTTGGTCAGTAGTTAGTCAATATTTAAAAGTGTAGATTAAAAATATGTCACTGAATTGCTGGATTGATGGTTAAGAATGCTAATAAAAAAATAATAAATTTTGCTGATTTTTTTTATTTTAAGTGGTTAAAAAATAATTATTTTGTAAAAAAAATGTTAAAGGACTAATATTTTTAGCAAGAAAAAATAATAAAAAATTAATTAATATTAACTTAAAAATAAAATAAATAAAAAATGTTAAGAGTAATTATCTAATATTTTTCTACGTCTCTACCTCAAAGAGAGGGAGTTAATTTTCTTGTTCTATCATTAACGCTCAAATTTAGGTGACTTAATTTGAAGGAAGGAGCACCTACGCCTCCAACCCAAATTACCCAAAGTATTCAACTATTCATAATATAAAATAGAAACGTCCAGATATAAATTCCTTGATTGCATTGTACAAGTATTTTAGACTAGTTCACACTGGTCTGGTCGGTGGTAACGTCCCCTCATCATCACAGTTCTCTAGTCCTAATTTCCAGTTTCAACATTTAATTTGCCGATACACATGCACATACATTAGCAATAATATTAATTGTCTTCTCTAGGATCAGATTATACATATATAGTAGATATATATGACATGATAAAGTTTCATTTTCGAAAAATAAATAATAATGAGCTTGATGGACTGTTTACTTTCCTTTGGAATTGGTACTCAATTCTAGTGACTTCTAGTAGTAGTTAGTTGCACAACATAATGGATTCGTAAATATGGTTCAGAAAAAGGATAGGTGTAAAATGGTGGTACGCATAATAAACACAGTGGTCTCTGCTCTGTACTACTCTGTAGACTGTGTAGGACGGATAGAGGTCACTTTTACTCTCGATAAAAACACATCAAATTTATAGAAAGTTTTTTTTTTTAAATTTAGCATATTGAAAAATATGCTTATTGGGAAAAAAAAAAACCTTAAACGCAATATCGCTTAAAATTATGAAAGCAATATCTCACGCGTTTTAACTACGAAAAAAAAAATTATTAGATGAAACATAATACTATTAAAGGTTGCCAGGCTGGGTTTACCTGCATGTAAACCACATAACAAGTTTTCCACGGTGGAAAACTTGAACAAAGCATTTGAGATTGATTAATGCTAGGTAATCAATAATTTTTTTGAATAACATAAATAATTATCAATCAAATTAAAACACACTATTTTTTAGATTATTCATTTAAATTTTAATATTAGAATAACTATTTTCACACCTAATAAAATGAACATCCAATATATTTATTATTCACATTATTTAATATTTTTATTATCTATCTATACTTTTCGTTTGAGATTATGCTAAGAAAATAAGTTCTCCACGAAATAAAACTTGAAAAGCATGAATAGTTTGGAAAGTGCAAGCAAATTGGTCAAACCACACCGCCTTTGACGTATGCATCTTCTTCTCTATAGGTGGTCCTGCTCCTTCTACCCACTTTTCTTGCATTGAGAGAATGATAACTATTAATTTTTGTAGGTCCTGATTGAATGTGGAAACCCCATAGTTGTCACTGTAGCTTTCTGTACTAGAAGCTCAAAGTGGCCGAAAATGGACAACCTTTTTCTCCTTTCTTGTCAAACCACCTTAACGCATTTGGTACAGGCATTATGATTTATGGGAGAAAAAAAAGCTACGGATTTCACATTTTCCGTTGTCTAATTATATTATTACTTTCCCAATCTATCTTAACTCTCATTTGTTCTGGCAACGGAATCCTGTCAAAATAATCAGGAACACAACATTAAGTTACAAGATTAGAAAATTTGTTGTGAATGTGGCGTTAAAAGATACTTGTTAAATAAAAGAAACATTTTTAACGCATTCAGTATATTAAGATTTTGAGAAAGATTAGTTAAACAAATTATTTTTGTAACCAAATTTAATCAAGTCTTTTTTTTTTCTTATGCATCTTTTCTATTTTTCTTCAACTAATTTTTATTGTATCAGAAAACTATTAGACTGACTAGACTAAATAACTTTGTCATTGGTCATGTAACTCACCATAAAATTTTAACATGTTTAATTTGTAAGCATTTTTTTTTTTTTTACTCTATTGGCAATAAGAGTTTGACAAAATAAAAAGCTGAGTTAAATACTTCAGATTTTAGAAACTTCGATTCGTTGTTTTGACTTTGCTTTCTTCCTTAAATGAAGCTATAACCTACCCATCATCCAGCCCCATAATACTTGTTTGGATAGCAAATGTTTTTGTTGAATTAATCAACGAAGAACCAAATAAATATGTTTTCGTCGAGTCCAACTAAAAATCTAAATTTTAGCAACTACTTTCAACAAACTTTTTGTAATTTGTTTATATTTATAATTTCCCTTTTCTATCTTTTTTTTTTCTTTTTCTTCCTCCTAAGTCCTAACACCACTCTTAATCCACCACCACCATATTTTTCCTCTCACTGCCAACAATCCTCCAATCACTGTTAGCAATCCTCTAATACTGCTATTAGAGATATATTCATTAATATTACTTTCTATTAGTTTAAATTTTTAGGATAAATAATTTCATGACATTTTAGGATAAATAATTTCATGACATAATATAAAAACTCTAAATTCTGAAAGATCTTAAATTCGATTTTTGGTGAAATCCAAAAATAAAAAAATTAGTATAAGACAAATAAAAGAAAAAAAATATGCGAAAACAAGCAAATCCAAAAAAAAATTTCGTGCTTGAAAACAAGTATTAGAAATATAATCATTAATATTATCTTTTCTAGTATCAACTTAAACTTTTAAAATGAATAATTTCATGACAATTGCCACCCACTAGCCACCTGTGATCACTCTCCAGTAACCACTGTCCACTGCCATCAGTCTCTTAAACACTAAATTCTAAATCTTAAATCTTATATTTTAATCTTAAACCTTAAATTTAAAATTCTAAACTATATCCTAAATTTTAAACCCTCGAAACGGTAAAGGCTAAATATATCGAAAACATGATACCAGATCTGTCTAATTTAGGGCATAGCATAGCCTTAAAGTCGTTTGACATTTAGATGGATAACAGATTCTTTACCAAAGCATGCAGTGTAATACATAATTACAAATAAGTAAAATTCTCATTAAGCATTAGATGGAAAAAGTTTAACTAAATAAATAAATAATACACGAGATATTTCCCGCCCCACCTCCCCCTCTTCTGTTTCTCTTTGTATAGGGCTCTTCCTTTTTTAACTCGGAAAATACATCACTACATTCATTGTATTGTACTCCTAGATACTGAAAAATTGAAATAATAAATTGAACAGGGAACGGAATCAAAACTCCCTGACGATTAAATTTTACACTAAACCGTTGTTTTCTTCATGGATCTGCCACCACTGCCTTTATTTTTCTTGGATCTATGCTTATCTCCACCCCGTTGCTCTGGTTTTCCATGTGGATTCACTTCCTCAAACTCTATTGGTTTTATGATAACACCTGGTCTCTTCACCACCTGCACATACAATAGTTGTTTCAATATGAGAGAGAGAAAGGAACACATAATGCATCTTACAGCTATTTTTCAAATAGTTCTCTGGTCACCACTTCAAAGAACAGCATGATACTACAGCATTCGAGAAATTCAACAATGACAACACTTACTTCAGGCCGGGTAAGAGGTCCGATTGCAGTTGCCGGGTTAAATTCTGGTCCAATGGGGACACGCATGCTCTGTTCAAAAGCCTCTTTAGAAGTAAAAGGAAACGGCAATGCTTTTGTGTGGAGTTTCTCAGCCTGCCATATCCAAAAGGAAACATAAGATTGAAACCTCAATCATCATGATTGAATCATTAATGCCACACAATTGAAAACAATAAGCATGAACCTAGTCAGCACATAACCGGGAGCAAAATGCAAATGGTAGCTAGCTATAGGATTCAATCACTAAATCGTGAAACAGAAGGTCTGAAAAACGTGAAGTTCTACTGAAAGATAGAGCAACTATAACCAGAGAGCTCTGTGAAAAAAAATATATTACTGGACAATAGTGCCACTAACCTTCTTATTTATCTTTTCAGAGATTATCACATTTTTTAGCCGAGCATCCTTTCTCTTCTTAATAGCTTCTTCCCTCTTTTTCTGGGCATTTTCATGCTCTTTCAGCATCCAAGATGGTAAACCTTTCTTTTTCTGTACATGCGTCCATTGCCCCCAGCCAGGAAGTAATACAGGCTTTTCTGGCTCGGGATTTTCTTCATTGAGAATCTCCATCTTATACTTGTCAAACTCATCTTCTACATCATCCCCCGCAAAAGCTTGCCGAATGAGCTCTTCCTGAGAAGGAAGCTCATAAGATAGATTGGAACCAGCAGTCAGAATTCCGTCAACCATCTGTCCTTCACTATCTGTATCACTATCCTCTTCAGCTTCTTTTACAGTATCCTAGGAAACCAAAATAAATATACAAATAAATCAGGCTATATCAACAATATTGCTTATATGTTTAAACAAATGTAAATAGTTTATAATTCATACTTTTATATCTTGCCTAACGGGTCCTGCAGCAATTGCAGACTTCTTGCAATTTGTGCCGCCTTCATTTCTGTTTTTAGCCTGCTCATCATAAGTCCATCAGTACATAATTCCAATAAATTATACAAAATTTTTACATCATAAAAAGATACTAGAAATATCAATTTTCAAAACACAACATGATCTAAAAAGCATTCAAACCTTTTTCCATGTATCTGATACAAATAAGGAAACTTCATATGTCGTTTTTGGCCCAGGATTTTTTACAATCTCATTAAAGTCCTGCAATAAAAAAATGCAACGTATCAAATTTAATGATCAAGCAACAAAGTTTAGAATAGGTCCAAAAACTGGGAATTTCATCACCTTAAATACAGATTCCTGATGATTATCAGTGTCTTCTTGAATCAAGACTGCATCACTGTTCACATCTTTCTGCAAAATATTACTTCCCCCAGTCTCTATATTGCCATTTTTACTGGCCCTTATGTCATCCTCACCGTCACTGCCACCGTAATTGTAATCTGATTTCACCTTATTACCTGCATCAGAGATATGGGTTTTAGATGCTCCAAACACTCTTCTGCCACTGATAGAAGTGGTTTCTGGTTCTTCTGAGCCAACAGAGTTCTCCAGCTTATTCTTGGAATCATTGTATTCTTGAAGAGCAAGGTTGGCTTCTTCAACAACTGCCTCTTTTCTCTTCTCCAATCCACGCCTCTAAAGCAGAGAAAACCGCGGGGGGGGGGGGGGGGGGGGGGGGGGGGATGATACAGCATATTAATAAGAAAACCTCCTAACTGAAAAATTTAAAACATAGATAAATGCATCTTCCTCACAGTTGGATGTTTTAATACAATAAATAATTGAATAACTAGCATTTCATGAAAGGTTACATTACAAAATAATTCTTTGAAGAAAAATTAAGAACCAATGTATAATTACCATGAAAGGAAGAGAAAGCAACCCGGACTTGGGAGTTTCATTATCTTCATCTATCACTTTCTTTGTCTTTTCTATTGCTTTTCTCAAAACCTTGGAAGCCATATCCTGATCAGAACCAGAATCTCCAGCATCCTCATCACTGCTATCATCACTGCTGCTGCTGCTATCCTTCATAGAGTGCATTTTTCTTGTCAGTTCAGCATGCCTTTGAAGTTGTTCAGCTATGGCAGCACGAGTTCCTTCATCTTGGCTGTTCAAACCACGTGTTAAGATACGCTTAGCCCACCGGTTCTGGTTTTTGTGTTTGAGTGTCATACGCTCCTGTAGCAAGTTGGTAAATCGAGGATTAAAAAGTAACATAATGCAAAGATATATGCATCCTCCTCAAGTTGGATGTTTTAACGGAATAAATAATCAAAGAACCAGCATGATGATATTAAATAAGTTAATAGACACCAATTTTCCTCTTCTAATTGATCAATTGATAAACTATTTATTTAAAAAAAATGTTCTTTCTTGAGGGATGATGTTATACCTCAGCTCTCAGGCGCTCTTGTTTCATGGCAAATTCTTTAGCAGCTTCAGGGTCCATTTGAATCTTAGAAACTTCGCTCTTCAATTTATCTTTCTTCAACAAACGATGATATGTTTTGGACTTGATCTTTTTGATACGCTTTGCCTTCATTTCATGACGGAAAAGAAGGCTCCGCATTTTAGCAATACGGCTTTGCCTATCCTTTTCTTCTTCAACAGAGACCTGTAAAGCATCATGAACTACATTTAACAATTGAAATGACATAAACCTAATACTTGGCCCTATATCGACAACAACATTACCATGTTCATCTCAAGAAGCCTAGAACCATCCATTTTATGAGCTTCCATAACTTTGTCATCAGAAACTAGTGCAGCCATTTTCCTCTCAAATTCAGTTCTGGGTTCAAATTCAGAAGCTATTGCCCCTACAGTTGAAAACCCTAAATCTACATTCTCATCAAATAAAAGAGTTGGTGCTTCTCTATTTCTCTGAATAATTTGCTGCCACTTCGTGACCTCTTTCTTTGATATTTCATAAGCTACCTTCCTCTCCACCTTTGCTTGATCTGCCGTTCGAAGCGGTGCATGTATAGGTTTAGAATTGTTCTCAATTTGTTGTATTCTTTTCCTAAGTTTTCCAAAACCAGGATTATCCTGAAGAGGATTCAAAAGGTCATCGATGCTAATTTGTCCATCACCATCCACAACATCACGACTAGGATTATATTCAGACTCCGGATATAGCTCTGGTATAACATCATCTTTCATCTTCCTCTTCTTCTTGCCTGCATTTTGGACAAGACTCACAATCAAACTTCTGAAAAATAAAATGCTAGACTTTGGATAAACAGCAGAGTGGTTCCCTACATGTGAATGCATCAAGCCTAAACAGTTCTTGGAGGAGAAAAGCTTCTAGCTAAAGTCAAATGTCATTCCCATCTAATATGCCAGCACCAGACTTGTCTTTTTTAAAAAAATAAATATAATGCAATTTTCTTACCTTCAAAAGCCTCACTTGGCATACCAGTAATTCCTTGTAACATCCTTGTATGCCTTCCATCACCTTCCTCGCTAGAATCATCATCAGCAGCACCTCCAGTCCTTTTCAACCCATCATCATCATCATCATCCTCGTTATCATCATCAGATTGTATACTCTCATCCTAAGAATACAAATGAACACGTAAATGACTATGAACCAGCACAAAGAGGATTAGTCCAATGATTAAATTCACCAATCTGTCAATCACCAAACCAATGAACTAACGATAACATCCTAAAAGCATTTCAACAGGATCATGACAAATCAATGTCAATGAACAAATTCACAGAATCACAAAAAAATGCATACAATGAGGTGCACAATTAATAGATTCAAAACTCGCAAACAATGAATCAGAAATAAAATAATTTCTCAGATTAATTTACTTATTTACCTCGGATTCATCAGAACGGTCAATAGGGAGCTGGAGGTTATCGACGGAACCAGGATCGTAGCGCTTGTTCCTCTTGGACTCCTCCTCGGCCTGTTGTTCCTCATACTCGTAAAAATCATGAGGGAGAAGATCGCGTTCTGCGGCGTCACCGTCAGCTGAATCGATATCTTGGTCGCTTTCAATGGGAGCGGTAGGGTTTAAGCGCTCCAGCTGCTTCTGCAACGAGGAGGGCAAACGAGGGCCCGTCTTCTTCTTCTTCTTGGCATTCCTGCTGGGCTTGGAGTGGCCTCTGCGGTGGCTGGTTTCGTCCCTGTGCTTCCGCTTGGTTACCGGCATGGCTGCGCCTCCGCGAGGGGGTTTCTGAGGAATGGCGGTTACTTTGGAGGCAATCCTCTTCCTCACTCACACTACAACCCTACTTCGCTAACTAAAATGATTAAATCTCTCCATTAAATTATTATCTTTTTATATTTTTAAATTTTATTTTAATGCACTAAGTAGATTTATCGGTGCATCCAGTTACGTAACCAGCAATAATAATTTTGATAATGTAAATAGTCATTTAAAAAATAAATTTAATGATAATTATATAAAATATTTTATATAATTAATATATTAAAATTAAACTCTTTTAATAAATGACAAAAGTTTATGCTTTTCATTCAATTTTTTTAAAAAACATTTGCTTAATTATTTGAAAAATGTCTAAAAAGAACATAGGTAAAAGTAAAATTTGATATCTTGACAGTTTTTAATTTCAAAATTTTTTTGTCATTTGCATTTTATATATATATATATATATATATATATATATATATATATTCTAAAATTATTTATGTCTAAGAAAAATATTTCATTTTTTTAAATAAAGTATTATACTTTAATTTTAAATTTTTTTTTACAATATATCTCATCCTCATTCGTAGTACATTTTGCTAGATTAAAATAATATTTACCTCATCAATAATGCATGTCTTTATTTTTGCTAGCTTTCGAAATCTTTTTTACAAATATAAATCTATTAAAACTAAAATGTCAATATTCTATTATTAGCTTATCATCTACAGTTCATACTGTTAAGTGGTTTTATTTACAGTTATGTAAGGTTTTTATATTTTTTATTTTACGGGAATATTCTTGTCTTTCTGTTTTTCCAAAACATGTCACATGTGAGCTTGGTTATTTTTTATATAATAAACCTTTTTTTGTGACTATTTATACAATAAGTGTGAGATTGAGTGATATAGTAAATACTATGTTTATCTTAATAAATATTCTTAAAGTATAAGTTTTAAAATAATATAATAAATAAATATTTGTTTACTAAAGCTTACATTATTTATTTCTCACATAAATATAATAAGAGAAATTTTTGTACATACAAATTTAACCCATCAATTTTAGTACATGCATACTAAAAATGTCTTACTAACTTGATTTAAAATACATCAAATTATTTATGGGTTTCAAAAATATTTATTTACGTGTCTACTGTCTATCTACATGTGTACGTTCTTTTATTATTATTCTTCTCAAAATTTGCTTGTATTTAAAGATAACATATTAAATTTATGGGTATATAAGAATTACACATATAGTTTAATCATTTTCTCTAACTGCTTACAGACATCAATTTAATTTTCATCAGGTCATAATTCATTGATCATTTTAATTCATGATGAATCCATGGTTATCATTTTGCTAATGCATATCGTTAAGTAATACGCGAGCATGCATTCTTAATTTCTTAATTATATAATAATTCTGAATTAGTTGTTGCGTTTATCAAGATAATAACTTTCAGTTCAAGTCTCCATTGAATTTTTCAAGTTCAGATTCTGTTGATACACACAGAAAAGAGCCACCTCTGGTGTTTTATACATAACAAGAAAGAAAGAAAGATAGAAAGAAAGAGAGAAAGAGAGCAATTACCTCAGACACATATTAAGGGGTGAGAAACCCGTGTTGGAGAAGGGGAGCGCGTGCAAAGTGTTCATCAATGGCATTCGGAAGAATGTGTGAAGAGAATTTGCACGTGCCCTGCTTCTCCAACAAGGAGTTTGTCATCCATTAGAACTTAGAAAGCATACTCGTTTAGTTTGAAGTGAGAAAAACAGTGAGAGAAGGGTGGGTATTTATAGGTGGTAATTTAGAGAAGCAATGAGTGAATTGAGGTTGCTGAGAAGAGAGAAAAGAAAGGGAGTCTGGCAAAGCATGATGGCAAGTACACACAGAAATTCAAAGAAGGGATATCGAAGGAAACCCAAAATGAGTGATGTCTGCTTTAATATCATAAAAAAGCCAACAACTCCTTTGTTCATTTGAGGTTCTTCTCTCACTCTCACTCTCACTCTCACTTGAACAAAGACACTTAGGCCACTTGTTTTTCCATTTGTACTAACTCCAATGGCAGCCTTTGATGGGTCCCACCATGCATATACACATGTAAGTGGCTTGCATCTTTAATTTCCCTTTGCATAGAATTGGATGGTGCAAGCAGCAGGAGGAGAAGAATAATGTATGAGTGCACGTAGGCTTTGCGTGTTGGGCGCAAGTTTTTGAGTATGGCATGTGTTTGTGTTTGTGAGAGAGTAAGAGAGGTTCTCCCTAGGTAGATATCATTCCCTATATACAATAGGGTCTTTGCCCTTTTCCCCCAAAGTTTTTGGTGGTTTAACAGAGGCTACAACTGCAAGAATTTCAAACACTTAACCTGCAGAAGAAAAAGGGAAAGAAAAAAATATGGTAAAGCAATGAATATGGGGTGAATACTAACAGTGAAGGACACATAACTTCCACACCAGGCAAACTTGGTTTTCAGCAAACATAATCATTGTTGGATCAGCACATATTATTATTTTAATACTGTTAAATTATAAATATAAAAGTTACGCCTTTTATCTATGTCCTATAATAACAACAACTTTTGTGTCTCTTAATATTTTTGTATTTATTTGGCCTTAAATAATATTTCATGTCTCTTGGGGTGTTAATGAAAGATTTTAATTCTTTGTATAACCCACATATAATTATTGGTGATGGGTGACGACTATGTTCTGTTGATAGCAGATAATTATATTGCGGCAGAGAATGAGAAAAACCAGTGGCGTGGGAGAATAGGTTAAATATGGATTTAAGAGAGTGTCATACATACATTACATGGCTCACACGACACACTCATGTAAGCTTGGCCATCATTATTTGGATTTGGTGAATCGGTCACCCACTGCCATTGCCATACAAGTTGAAATAATGTGCTCAAAGCAAAGGCCAAAGGTTAAAAAAACAAAAGCCAAAAGTGAAAGAGTGCTTGCATGCCTAAAATTTGATAAGGGATACTTACGTGTGATGTCCATGTAAGGAAGGGTACTTTTAGTGTGATACAAAAGATGGATTGGAACTGTTACCACTTTGAAATGGCCATGCCTCTCTACCTCTATGTCTATCTTGTGGAAGAAGAACATAGATTCTGGCTGAGGTCATTATCAAATCTAAGGGACTTAAATATTGGCGTGTGCGTCCTGCATTTGGTATGCAGTGAAAGCTTTATTTGGTCACACACACACCCATTATTCAAAGGCTTTTTGAAACTCAATCATGCCTCCCAAACAGCTAAATTTCTACAGCAATTCATGTCTGTTTTTCCACTATGCTTCGGAGAAAGGAACAGCAATCAAACAAAAAAGGCTTCTCCCTTGTCCATTAAATTTGGGAACTCATTAAGTCTTCAATGCTAAAGTGAAAAAAACAAAAACAAGGTACTTATCATTGCCACATACATACACATACACTCTCTTTTTGACAAACATCACCCAGTTCTGTTTTCCCTTTCTGCTATTCAAGTATTGGTATTTGAAATACAACACTCAGATTAACTAGCCCAATTAAAGTATTAAACCATTAGGAAATGTCTATTTAATAAAAGAATAAAGATATACGATTTTAAGTAGTGTGTCTACATTACCCTTGGCTCCAATACAATATCACAATTCACAGTAAGTCTTTTTTAAACAGGAATGGCAATAGTGCATTAAGGAATTCCATTTAGCCAAAATGAAATGTGAACAATTTAAACACTCACAAATATTTCAATACAGGCCACTAGGCCAGAATAGGAGCATTAGGGTAAGAGTATATTTTCATATATAATGCATACGCAAGCATGTTGTGTGTACCCTTGCTCAAAATCGTTATTTTTCCCACTGGTATTAGTGTTTATGCTAAAACTTGAGGAAGCTTTCAAGGAGGATCACCAAAATCCAAATGGTTGTTGACTTGGCCACTAAAGACGAGCCTTCATAAGATGGCACAAATACAATACCAATAAAACTTCGACAAGGTGAAGTAATTTTGTAACTGTTAAATTTGAACCAGAAAGGGATGTATTGAATACGAAATTTTTTCAATGTAGAAGTCATCACCCTAACTACAATCATACAAGAAACATGGCTGCCTAGGGTAAACATCAATTATGCAGATACATAACGTATGAGATGAATTAACAATTCTACTTTGAAGATATAAGACGCCATTTTCACACCACAAGTTGAAGAAACCGCTAATCTATTTCTTGGCATAAGTTATCAACATCGGGTTATGTGGTGTTATCTTGAAACCTTGTAGGGCCTGCATTGCTACAGTTGATTGCATCTCATCTCCATATTCCACAAATGCAATTCCTGGCTTCGCTTCCACCATCCTAACTTCCTTGAAACCAGGATATTGAAGAAAGAGCATTTGCAGCATCATGGGAGTTGTCTCATTGGGTAGATTTTGAATGAAGAGAATATTGTTTGGTGGGGCAGGAGCCTCGGGTACCATAGATTTTGCACCACCTGGATACGATACCTGGGATAGTAGCAATATTAGAAAAAAGAGTATAAAATAAAAGTAAAACCAACTAAGTAGACATGGTGATCAGGAACACAATGAAACACATTGTTCATGCTTCAGCATGTCATCTCTTCTGACTTTCAAGCAATGACAATAATCTCTTTCCTCCCACTTTAACCAACAATATATTTTCCAGGAAAACCAAAGAAGAAAATTTTCCTGATTCGGTTCAATTTTCTACAAAACATGACCAACCCATATTCTAGTCTTAGAAATCATGCAGCTAGTTTCACACCACGAATGAAATTGGTAAATTGAGGTGAAACTAGTCACTAGAAAACTAGTAGGTTTTTTACATGATCATTGACTAAAAAATAAACAAGAAAGTGAGGAAACTTACAGCAGGAGCTGCACCATAGGCACCAGCATATGCTGGATTTACGCCCATTCCAGCTAAACCAGGATCAACATGGTCCTTCCGTTTTTTGCCTGCATCATAATGTATCAGAGTCATTTTCATAAAAATTCCTTCCGCATCTAAATGCAACTCTTGACTGTGCATATACAAACTGCTATGGCCAAATTTTACACAAGCTTGTCAGCAAACGCTTTGATCCATCCCAATTTCTCAGAAGTCAAAACTAGAGGAATCCAGTTCTTTGCTTATTTTTTAGGTTTCTTTTTAAAAAAAGGTTCACTATTTTGTGAAATTTAATAACTACATTTAGATGCCTGAGTTTTAAATTTAGGTTTTTACGGCCATAAAGTTTCAAAATTAAAGTATATAATATCCATAAAACATAATAGAGAACTAGGAGAGTGTTGTACCTTTGTCATCATGCCTCTTCCGTTTTTCTCTCGGGACAAAGGTACCATCAGCTTTTGCTATTATATCTGATTTAGTCTTTGCATACTGTATTTTCTGCATACGTTGAAATATTTCAATTTCTTGCAGAAGAATAAGTTCTAAAACATTGACAGGAACAGAGTAAACTATAACGTATCTAAATCAGCAGCAGAAACTAAGGAGGTGAAGTAAAAGAACATGCAAGTTGCTTGAACAAATTTGTTTCATTTTCCACAAAGAAAACAACAAAACAATCTTTTTTTTAATGCCATGTGTAATTTCGATAATATCCATTTCTCAAGATAAATTCCAAGACAAACTGATACATGATCAGCAAATAGTTTTTTATGGCATTTGAGCGAGAAATTCACTATATAACCACTAACAGAAATATATTCATCTGTTGCTAGATGAATCTAAAATCAGATTTGATTCATGAACTTTTCATGGAGGCTTGTTTAATAAAATTAATTGTGATAACATTCCTTTGGGACTGAAAGTGAATAGGATTTATCTACAAGGCCCCAAACCCTAGTGTTGGTTTATTTTAAAATGGTAAACCACTGACTAGACTCCTAGTAAATTATGATAGCTGAGATACCTACAGAACAAATATTGATATACTGTACTCGGCCATTTCTTAGCATCAATTTTTCTCAGTGTCATGGATTATTTCTTTCTAAGATACAGGGCTGGTCCAATTAAAGCTCTTCCTAATTGGTTTAGGGAACTGCTTCTACTGATTAAATAACAAAACTGATAGCCAATATTGCCACTCATCACAAGGGATGAGCAATGTCATGCAAATTGAATGAATAATCTAGTGTATAGTATTTCCAAAAGTGCTCTCAGAATTCCGAAGCACGCCAAACAGTAAAATCAAAAGTTCAGAAGCGAATCAAACGAAAATTACAGCTACGCACTCAGTACAGGTAACAAACCGAAATATACCAAAATAAGAAAAAAAAAATCAAAGCTGAACTGAAGGAAGAAGCTGGTACCATTGGCTTATCGTAGAAGGGAAAACCTTGCATTTGTCTAAGAGCATTGGAAGCAGAATTAACATCCTCAAACACCACCCAAGCTTGACCCTTGTGCTTCAGAGTCTTGAACGCTAGCACTTCCAGTATCTTCCCGAACTGAGAGAAAACAGCATGCAACGACTTCTTCAACTCTGAAGGGAACAAGAAAAAAGAAGGAAAATTGAAATTGAAATCGAACAAAGAGTGGAAATGCGTGAATGAAAAGTGCAAAAACAGAATAGAAGGTGAGGTACCATCAAGCTTAATCTTTTCGTTAAGGTTGTTGATGTAGATGGTCATGTTCTGAGGGATTTCAGCGATCGCATTGGGTTCAGACATTTTGTTTCACCTGCGATTTCGATTGTTTCCGATGGAAAAGAAAGTGAGGAGCGAAGATGGTAAAACCCTAAGGCTAGAGCCGCTGCCGGAGACGGTGCTCGAAGCCACCATGAATAGCCAACACAACAACCAAGCTGAGTAACAAAACCACTGGGCTTTTCCACCCGGGTCATATGGGCCTCCCTAACTGGATTTTTATTATATTACGTTTTGTTGGCCCAATATGAGTCCAATTACGAACTCACGTTAAACCCAACTTGGGATGCGTAACTATTATAAATTATAATTTGACTTTTGTATCACAGAGAATGCAAGCTAATAGCCTACTAATATAGCCTACTAATATGAAACTTGTGATGTCGACGCGGTCAAATTGTTTGATTATTTTATACCTTTTATTATTCGATGATTCTAGATTTTTTGTATGCGGTTTTTATCATTTATTTTGATTTTGACGCGCAGAACTGGAAACTAATAAGTGCGTGTAAAAGGGGTTTTGCTTCTAGTAACGATGAGCAGAGATGAGAATTATTGAGAAGGTTCTAAGAACGTGTATAGATGGATGGTGACAATTGCGAATTTTGCCGTTATAAGTGGCTATTAGCTGGGTAGGCAGGCTTTCGGTGGTTCATGCACATGAATGTAAGAGGAAAGCACGATTGCGATAGAAACGAATTGGGATGCAAGTGGATGACTCTACTACCTTATATACCTAGTAATTCACGGATGTTGCATTAGTATTAGTTGCATTGCACTGGAACTAATTGACAAGGCAAGTTGTGGGGCCCGGCCTTCTCTGGAACTAGAACTCAAATAGGAGTTCGTTTAGTTTCTTTTTAAGAAGTACTTAATGTTTTTTTATAAATTACAAAGATTATGCCCTATTGCCCTTATGCTTATAATTTTTATAAGATAAAGATGTTTTTAAAAATATTTAAAGTAAAGTGTTTTAAAAATAATTTGTATTTGTTAAAATTAAAAAATTTAATATAATTTCATATATTAATTAAAAAAAAGATTTCATTTTCCTTTTTTAAAAGATGTTAAAATGATATTTTTTATTTATAAAATGTATATTTTTCTATCATATAACTTTTTAAAAAATTAATTTATTTTAAATTTTTTTGTTAACTATTGTCAATTTTTTTATTTGTTAAGAAAAAATAAATTATTTTTTACAAAAATATTTTTTTGTAAAAATTTATTTTTTAATAAAATTTTATTTATTAAAATATTCTTTAACAAATTATTTTTCTAGTGACTAAATTGTAATTTTTTCAAATATCCTTCAAAATATTTTTTAATAATTAAATTATTTTTTATTGAGATGTCCTTCAATAATTTTTTAGTTACTAAACTATAATTTTACCAAAATTTTTTTTAACAACAATTTTTTTAGTAAATTTTATTGTTAATCTCATGATATCAATACATATTACTAAACATGATTTTACAAGTTTAGTTTAACTTTTTTTTATATTTTTCTATTAGTCTCACAAAAAAAATTTAATTTGATATTAAAATAATATGCATTGATTTTTAATCACTCAAAAAAATATTAAAAGGTATTTTAGTAAAAAAAATAATTTAATTATTACAAAATATTTTAAAAGATATTTTAGTAAAAATATAATTTAATCACTAAAAAAATAATTTATTAAAAGATATTTTAATACATATAATTTAATCACAAAAATATTTTAAAAAATATTTTTTTAATTAATATTTAAATTTAATTTTTATATTAATATTTATTATAATATTTTAAATTTTAAAAAATTATTTTACTAAATATATTTATTATTGTTTGTATTTATTAAAAACTGTTTTTAATTTAATTTATTAAATATAGATACTATAATTTTTGAAAAGTAGAAGTTTTATAAAACCAAGTCTAATAAGAAAGGCAAGTCGGCAAGTGCATTTCATGCTCATTCACTGGTTCATTGACCTCAGACGACTTACCAGGTTCCAATTTTGACCAGGTCTTACCGTCTTATCATTGTTAATTTGACGCGCCTTATTCTCTTTCCTGGACCCTTCTCATTCTGAACCCTATATATATACACACTCCCTCTACGCCTCTACCCTCAAATAATCACAATACAACTGCGGAGAGCTTCTTTTCTCTTCCTTCTTTATTCATTCAGAGAGATTATAAGCTTTCCTCGGTTACTTGGAATTTGAAATGGCACGCTCTTTCGCTAACTCCAAGGCTCTCTCATCCCTCCTTCAAAACCAAATCTCGAAGGCTCTCACCGCCTCCCGTGGCTACGCTGCGACGGCAACAGGAAGCGTAGCAGCAAGAAGGGGAGGAGGAGCGTCCAGCGCCATCAGAAGCAAGAAGTCTTCTTCTTCAGGGGAAGAGAAAGGAGAGAAGGTTTCATGGGTGCCTGACCCTGTCACTGGCTACTACAAACCCGAGAACATCAAGGAGATCGACGTTGCCGAATTGCGTGCCTCCCTTCTCAACAAAAAATGATTCAACTAACTAACCAACTCATCCTTCATGCCTGGCTTAATGATTATGCTTCACATGAAAGCCATGCCTTTAATTTATTTGCACTTGTTTCTTTGTTCTGTTGTTACAAAATCTAATAGAATCAACTTGGTTATATGAAAAGCGCACTCTGCCACTCTGTTCTCTTCTCTGCTTTCAATTCAATGCCATAGTTTTCTTTTTATCACATTAATTACATTCATAAAAGTTGGATCAAGCTCTTAAGAAATCTTGTAACATGAAAAAAGGAGAATTTAATTTCTTTTGAATTAATAAAAATTATAAAGTCAACAATGATATCACTTTAAAAATTTTATATGTTGAAACTGTTACTAAATTTTTCAATTGACACTTGAAAGTATATGTATATAGCAAATCTAATTTCTATATATGACCCATGAATGGTGCTGGCTCCACTACCACCTTCTGCGGACATGATTGTCACACATGGCTATACTCGCATGCTATGCTTTAATTTTAAGATAATATTTTTTTTTTACTATTCTACCTGTATCAAAATCAGTTGCTAATATAAAATATATATTAAAATATAAAATATATATTAAAAATAAATTAAATTATATATATTTATATATAAATATATTATTAATTAATTTTAGTATATAAATAATATTTCTTATTATATCTTTACTAATCATCCAACCATTAGTATAACTTTATTATAACATACAATTTGAACTCACGCAAAGTGAATTACATGTCTAAATGTTTAAGCAACATAGCAACAATGATAATCACGGTACTTGATTATTTAATTTGATTACACCATTTATGTGAAGCCAATGATTTTAAACGATAATTTGATAGCAGTAGTATACGATTTTGTTTCTCTTTCTTTTACGTACGTGTGAAAAAAAACACGAGAATGACAGAGGAAGAGTTTAAATGCAAATTGGAAACTACATACTCCTATTTTGTTGGTAAGTAATGCTTACTGAATTCATTTATTTTCTAATACACGCATGCATGATTTTTTTTTAATTAAAAAACATTTAAAAGACAAAGTGTGTGTGGCAAGTAAATCTAAATTAGTTCAGAAGATATGTTGTGAAAAAGAATGAGTATTGGATTTTATAATAACAGCAAATGAGTGTTGGAAGCAGTCTACTTTTGTTGAACAAACCGCCCAAGCAAGAAACAAAACCCCATTATAATAGTCCCATGAGATTCCTTTTTCCAGCGCATGCATGTGGCTAAAGTTCCACTTGTGGCCTAAACATTCGACAAAATCTCTCATCTACTTCTGCATTTTTATTAATTACTTACTTCAAATTATTGGACTATACATGAATAATAATATCATGACTTCAGAATTGTCATTAATAATTGAGAAATATATATGATGGTATCGGTATATGTGGTATGCCATTGCTTGGTCCAACAGGAGATTAATCTGCCACCACATGTTTATAAGAAACTAACACTAATATTTACTATAATATCAATAAGTGAGTAGTTTAACTTTTGTGCTCACATTCTATGTTTGCTTGGTTATATACACCGTATCTGCCTATATAGAGAGTAGACCATATTATGATCTGATTTGTCATGTTGTGTGATTATTCCATTTCCAATATTCATCACTAGCGATAGCCTCAATAACAAATTTTGATGCAATCTATATCACTACAAGAAAACCGGCAGATAGCGGCGGTTATTTAATAGCAGTTTTATTAAACCGCTGCTAAATACAATATGCCAGCAGTTCTTGTGGCGATTTTAGGAGATGCTACCAAATGATCATATTTTGCAGTGTTTTTCCAGTAACCGCTGCAAAATGTACCCATTTTATAGTGGTTATTATAGCGGTTTGAGGGGACGCTGTTAAATAATCTCATTTTGCATCGATTTTTCTGTAATCCCTACTAAATGTTCAGTTGTTAAATACATTGATACTCGTTTTGCAGCGATTTTTTTTCAACCGCTGCAATATTTTTTTAACTTGAATTTTTTTTATAAACATTATTGCCTTCTTATAACTGTTCTAATTCTCGCTATTTTTATTTAATAAAAAAATAAGGTTCAAATACTGCAACTTAATTAGTGCATTAAATAAATTTTCAATTTTGTATTACATAAAAAATAATTCATTACTTAAAAAAAAATTATACATGAATAACTAAAACCAAATTTATGAATCATGTTTTTCCTTATAGTATCAGCCATTTTGAGTTTGTATTTAACTATAACTGGTAACATAAAAATCAAGTAAACGTCCGAATTCACTAACTCAAACAAAGTTCAATGGAGCATAAAAATCAGAATTACTAAAATAGACAAACAAGTTTTGAGTCAAAATTTCTCATCAACATCGTATTGATCTGGCCAAAAATACTTTGTCAAAAAAGCGCTGTAGTGACGTGATAACGGATCTGATAAGTCATTTCCAAATCATGGCATCTTGTTCAGATCGAAACCTCTTTTTGCAGCATGTACGGCATCTTCTCTGTGTTGGGTATTTAAAGTTTATTGTCTTTTTTTGGAACCCTATTAAGCTCAACATCCCTAGAGATGTCATATCCACCGGAGGAGATAGCATCTAAATCATCTTCTGAATCAGTGTCTGCTCCATCTAGAGTGTCAGCAACTATTTCGCCTGAATATTCAGTTGACACTGAATATAAGAACATGCAACCAACAACATATAAATCTAGTTAAAAGATAATGATAACTTCAAAGTCATTCTAGTTATTAAGGAAAGAAAATTTCAGAATTATGGGAAGAGGACTTTCAAAATTAATAAATACAAAATTAACTATTACCGTCTCCTTTGTCAATAGTTTGGACAGATTTCTTGGAAAGAAGCTCTCTAATAGCACATTCTATATACTTCAATTCCTCTTTTGAAGCAATCTCCAACTCAACACCATGCGAGTTATTAAAGCGCATCTACACCATAATAAAATGTATAGTTGATGGTCTATTTTGTAAAACATATTGTGTCTCTATAATTCACTTTCTATGCTAGAAATTTATTTCCAACCTTTAATTCAGCAAGTATGTCTTCAAATGTCCTACCACCTACAAATGTCACAAAACATAGCCAAATTTCTCCTCGTACCTTGATCCCCCATTCATGAAGTTTCTACAAATTTTAGCATTAACGGAACAACTATCACTAGTTAAATGTAATAAGCATATAGCAACTTAAAAAACTTATTTTTCAAATAATGTTTAACTCAAGTGTTTAAGGGTACGGCTAATGAACATACCTGCACAGTAGATGCGTTCGCCATTTCCAAGTATTCATTAGAACAAGATCGACCTGATAAAGCCTCCAACCAAGATCTAACATTCAACTTACGGGACCATATGTCTCTGGCAACCGTAATTGCATGTTCCAATGAAGAAAATGGAGAGGCTATAGTCATTTTGTTAGCGAACGTTGTGTCTGCACAGCATGATGAGAAATCCTCCGTTTTCATTTCTCCTGTTACAACACCATTTTATATTAACTATATTTGTCAATGATAATAATATTGTAATTCAAGAAAATTTACTCGATGTCATAATTTTCTTTATCGGATGTTAAGAACAATAACAACGATGATGAGAAGAACAAAGCATTGACAACTAACTTTTAAAAGCAAACATCGTTGGAAGAAATAAGAAATTGGTGGTATTCATGAAAATCAACTTGAAATGAAAACTTAATTCAAATACGAAAACACAGATAGTAATGTAACTAGCAAATTGCGTACATCATAAACACTGTTAAACTTATCAAACACACACGAATAGTCTAAAAATGCTGCACATGTTTTGCCATATTTTCACTATGCCACATAATCTATGTTATCAGAAACATCTACTACTGGGTCTTCTATATCATCTTTCCTTGTCAACTGTAAATCACTGATGTCACCTGCTGCTGATATGTTCAACCCGGGCTGAGGAGAAAAAGTAGTTTCAACATCCTCATTCTCTCCTCCCATGTCATACAAGTCTCGTAGTTTTACATGAACCACTACACTCCATTCTTGATCTACTTCATCACGTACATAGTACACGAGTTGAGCTTCTGATGCCAATATGTACGGTTCATCCTCTTCTCGATCACCGGTGTGAATTGGACGAGCAAAATTAACGCTCGTAAGACCCAGATGGTCTTCTTTGATTCCTCTGCTCGTAGTTGTATCAGCCCAAATACATTTGAACAAAACCACTGTGAAATGGCAGCTGTAGTTCAGTTCGATGATGTCAACAATTGATCCATAATATGGAACACTACCAAGTACCAACAGCCACCTGTTGTCACGCATGCTGGCATAACTTCTTGTATTGGATGAGACATAAACTCCACTATTTTGTGTTTTTAGCCCGTCTTCCTTTGTGATAGTTCTAAACTTGTACCCATTGACGTTGTATGCCCCAAACCGTCTTGCCTGAAGCATGGGACCACATGCCAGCAACTTCATTTTTTTCGAATGTACGGTACTGTCCATTGGAACCTAGGACCATAAATTAGAGTTTGTTCGTATTAAAAAATGGAATTTACAAGAAATAATTCTAGTGCACAAATAAGTTGGTCAGCTTAAATTTCTACGAACCTCACGCTTGAACCGGCGAGGAAATTCTGCATGCACAACACGGTCTATCTTAGAGTGCGACCTTGTTTGATCCTGTAATTTTTGCTTGGTTTCTGACCTAAATTTACTTTACGACATAACAAGAAATTAGTCCAACGACTGAGTGTTTGAAATTGGTTATAATCGTGCTTAATGATTACACGTGCATACTTACTCAATAAATGGAGCGACGGCCTCGCAATTGACTAGCACATGACGATGTGCCTGATCTCTTTCCATTTGGGTCAGTGCAAAATGTGATACAGCCCCTGAAGGTTTTCCAATTTCAGGAAACATAGTACATCCTGTATTGTTTGTAATATCAACAGGTCGATCGTCAACTCGCGCTGGACGGTTGATTCTAGTCTCAGTATTATCCAAATATCTGGAGCAGAATGTCAAAATCTCCTCGGATAAATAGCCCTCCGCAATTGAGCCTTCAGCTTGTGCCCTGTTACGCACGTATTGCTTCAATCGTCCCAAGTACCTTTTACATAAATACGACATAACGTTTAGTATATACGTAACAAAATTGGAAAAAGAATTCTTAAATGCGTTTATTAGCACGCTAACCTTTTTATTGGATACATCCACCGATAATGTATCGGGCCACCAAGTTTTAGTTCATCAACGAGGTGCACCATAAGGTGAACCATGACAATGAAGAAAGATGGAGGAAATATCATTTTCATCTGACACAGAATTTGCACAACATGATTATGAAGGGCACCAAGCTGCATAGGATTTACAGCTTTTCCACAGAGTTCTCGGAAAAATGAGGACAGATTCGCAATCACATTCGATACCGGACTTGGCAATGCATTCTTCACCAAAATTGGAAGTAATTGTTCCATTAGAATGTGGCAATCGTGACTTTTCAACCCATACAACTTGCGCTGCCGGATGTCAACACAACGAGCAATATTGCTCGAGTAACCATCTGGAAAGACCACGTTCTATAGAGTCTTCAGGAATACATCCTTCTGTGGATTCGGCATTGTGAAGATTGCTGAAGGATATTTACCACCTTCGTCCGGCCACAATTCAGGCCTTATGCCCATGCTTTGTAAATCTTTGCGAGCTTTAAGATTATCTTTTGATTTGACGCTGTCGTTTAAAATAGTGTAGACCACATTGTCACAAATATTCTTTTCTATGTGCATCACGTCAAGGTTATGATGCAACATGTGATCCTTCCAGTACGGGAGTTCAAAGAACACACTCCTCTTTTTCCAAACCGAGTCATCTTGATCTGCATCTTACCAACACATCTTCTTTTGGCTGTCAGAGTTGGGTTCTTCCCAAACGATACTTGCAAGTTAGACTGCTGCCTTAAAACATCTGTTCCATAATACTTCATCGGTGGATCTCTGCTTTCAACTTGTCCGTCAAATCTTTTCCGGTCTACTCTATATTTATGGCCCTGATTCAAGAAGCGGTGATGGCCCATGTAACACCATTTTCGACTGAATGTTAGTCGATGAGCCTTAGCGTCCATGTTACATGTGGGACAAGCTAACCCACTGTACGTGTTCCACCCAGATAAATTTTTCAACCCTGAAAAATCGCTAATAATCCACATTAGCGCCGCACACATCTTGAAAATGGTCCCCTTATTAGCATCATAAGTTTCAACACCGTCCCAGAGTTGCTTCAACTCATCCACCAGGGGATCCAAATAAATATCGATGTCGTTACCCGGTATTTTAGGACCGGGAATAATCATAGATAGTATAAAAGATGTTTGCTTCATGCATAGCCAGGGAGGAAGATTGTACGGAATAAGAATCACAGGCCAAATAGAATACATGATACTCATATTTCTGAAAGGATTAAAATCGTCACTTGCTAAAACTAAGCGAACACTGCAAGCATCGCTAGAAAAAAAAGATACTTTGCATCAAAGTCTTTCCATGCTTCAGCGTCCCTTGAATGCCTCAAGTATCCATCGTTATTATCTGCCTCTTTATGCCATAACATGTCAGATGAAGTTTTGCTACACATCAATAATCGTTGCAGTCGTGGTATAAGAGTAAAGTAACGGAGAGTCTTCGCTGGGAGAGGCTTTCCATTTTTTCTGACAGGTATTTTTATTTTCGTAACGGAACCCTTTCGCGTCTTCTGCTTCCATCGTGAAGTCCCACACCGCTTGCATTTCGTCGCCTCCTCATCTTCACCCCGATACAACATGCAATCATTCGGGCAAGCATCTACCTTTTTATACTCAATCCCCAACTTTCGGATGATTTTCTTGGCTTCATACAAAGTGGACGGAAATTTGGCTTGCTCAAATGCATCCCGCAATAAGTCCAGAATCATCGACATAGCTTTGTCACTCACACCACACATCCATTTAATGTGATAAAGCTTCACTAGGAAAGATAATTTGGAGTATTTCGAGCAGCCGGGATATAACTCCTCCGCTCCATTTGCAAGAAGGTCGGAAAAATTCTGTGCATCGCGACTTGGACCATCGTACAGGTACGACAACTCTATATCATCGTCTTCTACAGGATCCGCTGTTGTGGTCTCCTCACTTCCAGGAGGCATTGTGAAGTTAAATGCCTCGTGCACTATTTGAAGATATGGATTCACCTCAGGTGTAGGGTTCTCAACTATCATTGTGTAAGTAGAGCTCTCTTCAGCTGGTTTCTCACCATGACGCAACCACAAAGTATAGCCAGCGGGAAAGGACTTTATCAACAGGTGGTCGTACGCATCCTCTCTTGTTTGCATAAATTGAAACCCACATTGAGGGTATGGACACTTTATCTTGTTATCCGACGATGCATTCGCAAATGCAAAGTCTAGGAACTTATTAAGTTCTCGTCTATATTCTATGCTATCTCGTGGCTTAAGAATATAGGTTTTGTCCATATCTATTATACACCAAATGTATTGTTTAATAATTAATGTGAAACAATTTTTTCAAAGCTAAAATAATGTTAAGTATCGTACTGTATTCATTCCGCATGATATAAGAAATATCGTTCCAAATAACATAACATGTATTGTAAAATACGTGGGCAACTACGAACATTACAATTTATACTAAAATGTGTAGTAAAGGTAGAATATACAACTAATATAAAACAAAAGATACGCCACATAAACACAGTTATAATATGACGATAAAATTTACGCCAATTACTGTTTGGCAAAAAAATAACAAGAAGAATTTTTTGATATAATAGTCATTCATATAAGTTCATTCATGGAGTACCTTACGAAAATTTTTTGTTCGTAAAACACTCCTCCCATAAAACCTTTTTAATGGAGGGAATTCAAAATTTCTATACTCTTATTTGTATTCAAAGTTTATTTTTACGTTTTATTTTAGTTATGTAAATGAAAAATCTTGGCATTAGTTTTAATTTTTTTCTGTATTTTCTATGGCTATTTTTTCCTATCTTTCTTAAAGGGGGCGAGTAGTGAACTCGGCCCCCCTTCAAAATTTAAGACACTATACTTATATTTGATATTTTTAGTTTAATAATAAAAAGAATATTAAATAATTTAATAGTTTTATATGTAATTTTACTATCTTAATAGTTTAATTCACTAATATTTTCCACTTAATTAATTTACTATGTTACCCTCAAGTCTTTGTACCTTTCAAATTAGTTTTTATATAATAATCTATATTTATTTCTAGAAACATCATTTTTTTATAATACTATATTTAATATTTATATTATTATGTTCGAAATGACTTACGTTATTATATTTAGGTAATCACTTTATGTACTGTAGATTTTATTGTTCTTGTATCAAATAATCATTTTTACTCTAAATTTGTGTTGTTTAAAGAAAAAATAAATTAAAGATATCTTATATCTTATATCTATAAGCAGTGACGGACCCAAAAAAATTATATTGGGGGGCAAAAAAGTTTATACATTATTATGAAAAGATATATTAATTTAAATTTAAAAAAAAAATAGAAATGCATAGTAATTATTCGAATAAGAAAATAAAAAATTACATATAATAAAATAGAACGAAAGATATTTTTTAAAATATTTTCCAGTATGATTTCTATAAATAAAAAATATATATTCTAAATTAGTAAATTGGTCAATTGATTTTAGAAATTTATATGCAACATAATTACGTATAATAAAATAGAACGAAATATAAATAAATAATTAAATAATAACAATTACTAAATTGAGAATAAAATAAAATAGGTAATTTATTAGGAGAATAAAAAATTAAATTAATACCTAAACTATAATTCCTTGAATTATAATTTGTAATTGGAATTATAAAAAAATAATGAAATTGAAAAATACATAAAGTCATACAGAATGATATTAAAAAAATAGAAAATTTAATAACATATGCACATAACTAATTACGCAACTTATGTTTGTAGGTCAAAGATGCCAAAAAAAAAAATAGTCTATGAACTGTATATCAAATAGAAGTCAAAAGTTAGTAAACAAAAAAATGAATAAAAAATACTTTATCTTAAATAACATATTTGACGTCAACACACTTAAAAGAAAAAAAGAGATTAACAATATTAAAGATACACAAAACCCACTTATTGTTTTTCCTTATATAGAACAAGATTAATAAAAAAATATATGTCGAGACCATCATTACCATTTTTAGTATAACATGTTTAGAAACAGTAGATAATTAACCAAAAATTACCGTTGGCATATTAAAACACTCTTATTTTCTTTTTTATTATTTTACTAAATGTACGCAGTTGATTAAGCAAAATTTGGATTGTTTAAAAACTGAAATTAAATTGATTAACCGGCCGAGATTCGGTTCGGGCGAACCGAACCGTGACTTGGCCGTCTCATTGAAGCAACGCCTTTCTGAATCTGTTCAGCCCACATTTAACCCTAATTAGAGCCCACTCCAAGAGAAATGAAGAGAGCCAGCATCTAAAGTTCAGAGCGCCGCCGTCACGTGAAGGTCTCCGCCGATTCTCCTCGGCAAGCCATAACCGGGTGCCGCCACCGATGGTCCTCAGGTCGCTACCTTTCCTTCCGTCGCAACCCTCCTGTGCTTCTATTAAGCCGCCGTTGTTGTCATCGCGAAGCCTCCCTCGCGCACCTGAGCTGTCGCAAGCTCTTTTCCTTCCTCGGTGTGAAGGTGCTCCATTACTTCTACTTGCCTTGGTCACTCGGTGGCTCAGGTCCCAGCCATCAACGTTGACATTTGGTCGAGCTTCCAGGTAATTTTCCCAATTTATTTAACTGAATGTGCATGCTTTTGTTTAACTGATTTTTGAAGTTGTTTATTTAACTAAATACTCATGCTTTATTAGTTTTTGATTTTATGTTTATGTAACTCTATTTTAATGGTGTGACTTATTGTATGGAGTTGACTGTAAATGAGGCATTAGCATTTTCTCCTGGAAAGAAGATCGTGCTAAACCATAACAGAGAGTTGCAACAAGTTGGTCAGGCAGCGGGCCTATTGAGCGGGTTCTTGGGGACATTGGCGTCTGATTTTCAACAGTTGCCAATTGGTGAAAAAAGTTGGAAGACAATGAGCAAGGCTTCCAAGGAGCATGCCTTTGACCAGTTTAAGGTAATGTTTAGTTTTTTTTTTTTTTTGTATAAAGTAAGGTGTTACCAATGCTTAGTTCGCAAATTTTTTTTTTAATATCTTAAATTGCAATACATTATTAAATAACTTAAGCCACAATTAATCCGGTCATTCGTGTATAGCAATGTAACTAGTAGTTGTAGTAATAATAATAACAATAATAATAATAATAATGATAAAACTTATAAACCTTAGGAGAATGTTAAAGCTGCTCCTATTATAAAGAATTAGAGAGTGAATATCTATAGCTTATGATTTCCGATTAAATGAAAATGTCAGATGAAGATAAATATGAAACACATTCGCAGAAGTTGATTCTGTTACCTTCCTAACTTTGAAATTTTGGAATGTATTGTGGTTTTAATTATTTGTTGAGAGATTTATTTAATTATTTGCTAGCTATGGGGTTGCTGTTTTTATGTGCTGCTATTCTGTATTAGTAGGTGGATTTATTTGGTTTTCTATTTGTTTGTTTTAGTTTGGTAAAGTAGAGAAGGATAGTGCATGTTGGGTTTCTTTTTGTTGACTTCTTTGAATTTTGTTGCTGAGAATTGTTCATGTCTAATGATGTGTCTTTTGATAATATGTAAGTCTGTTCGAGGTGGTTAATTATTATATATTTTCTTTGTCTTACTATATTGGTATGCTCCTCCTCAACCCTCCTAACCAAAAACACCTTCACATTTTAACTTTGTTATTGTTGTCCATGCCTGTAGAAAGCTATTGTAAAAGAGATTCAGCCTGATTCCTTTAATAGGACTTGAAGGGTTTCTTTGTCAAAAAGTTCTAACAGATTGTATTAGTAACTACAATCTTTATTTAATGAAGTGATATGTATTTGATCACTACTAAGCTGGTCCACCAAGGGGGGTTCGGTTCATACTTTGAAGGTGTTTATTCATGCTTATATTGGAGGTGATTCATGCTATTTATATGCTTATATTGGTTGTGCAACTTGTATTTTGAACTTAGCCTTTATGATAAAGTTTTCATTGTGGAAATTTCTCAATCAAATTTGTTTGTGTTTTGAGTTGATGAATCGTGTATATAGGTTCTTCTGTGATGTGGAATGGATTTGGAGTTAAAGTTAATAGTTAGAATGACGGTGTGAAAGCACTTATGTCAATATAGTTATCATGTTTATTGTGTTATCTTATGATCTGAACTACTTATAGCGAGTCTTCCACTATGAGGACGATGGAAAAGGGATCATAAAGCGGGGAATTGTACAAAGGATAGAAAATTCCTGGAGGAACGCAAGAAATCATTTGTTCCATAAGGTTTATGACGAAGAACTGACTTTTGACCAAAACCTCAAGGGTAAGCCAGCAGGAATAAAGGCAAATCATTGGAAAAAGTTTCTTGAATATCGGTTGAACGAGGACACAAAGGTAACAAATGCTTAGTTGAAATTTCATTGTATTCGATTTTAAATCGTCATGAATTACTACTAAATATGCTGAATTTATTGTGATAGTGGAAAAACTACTACCAAAAAGTTCATCACCTTATTCTTTTTTGTATTTCCTGAAGTTGTACATGCCTGACTTATAAAATCGTTAAAAGTTTAGTAACTTAATGTGATAACATTTATGTTTGTCATTTTTTGTGTAGGAGAAGTGTAAAAAAAATGCTGCTAATCGTTCAAAGCAAATGTACACATACCGGAGGTTCTAAAACGATGGCAAGAAAGAGACACGAAGAAGTAATTAATTTAAATTCAGTTCCAGAATGGTGACGTGTTTCTGGTAATATAGTGTTGTCTGTTATATGAATGTGTGTTAATGATTGTTATAGGAGCTACGACCGGGAAGGCCTATTGGTAGAGGAGAGGGATGGACCATAAGTCATAAAAAAAAGAATGGTTCGTATATGAATGAAGATGCGCGTCTGGTTGGGGTAAATCATGTTCTTTACTTTTTCATATTTCTATTTCAAATTAGGACCGTTGAATTTAAATTAGTGTAAATCCGGATCTCACATTTTTGCAGGAAGCAATTGAAAACATTGAGAGCCAAGACCTCTCCAGCAAGAAATTTTCACACAATGATTCCCTTGCACAAGTGCTTGGAAAGGAGCACCCAGGAAGAGTTCATGGGCTCGATTTTGGTCCATGTCACAGTCAGTATTTTCGTAACATTCCACAGCAGTCCGACTACGGTGTACAAATTGAGGAGTATCAGATGGAGATTGTAAAACTTAAGGCGGAGGCAGCAGAACTTAAGGCAGAGTCAGCAGAATTCAAGGCAACAGCAGCAGAGGAAAAGGCAAAGAGACAGAGAATGGAGGCAGAGGGGAAGGCAAAAATACAGAGTATGAAAAATTTATTAAGATACATAATCCAGCAACAAGGAGGTAGTTTGCCACCTGAAATAGCTGAAGATTTGGATTCTTTAAGAAGTGCACCAACCTCATCCCATGCAAGATGATGTGCGGGCAGCTAACGATTTGAATTATGAATGTTGGAATCTGAATACTCTTTAATTTTTTTCACTGTCATAATGACTTTTGAGATATTTTTTGTAGTTTTTTATTTTCGTGACTTTATCTGTAGTTTACAGTCATCGATGCACTGAATTCAAATAATTATAATAATGATTGTTCTTTTGCATATATTTTTGTTTTGTTTCGTGTGTTGTAGTTTGATTGACTGTTAGTTATTTTAATAAGGTAACACAACTGAGTGGAAGAATGTATAAAGAATAAAAGAATTGGCATATTTTAGTGTAAATTCGAGTTTTTTTTTTAAAAAAAAGTGTAACTCTACATTAGGCAGCGGTTTTAAATCCGCTGTTATATCTTAACAGAATATTTCAACGGTTAGCATTTTGCAGCGGTTAACAACCGCCGCCATCTTCAAGCAGTTATATTCGAATGATTTTGTAGCGGATCGAACCGCTGCAAAATTATACCTCTGCAAAATACCATTTAGTAGCGGTTGTTCCAGCGGTTGCTATTAACCACTGCAAACGGTTTAACCGCACGCTATCTTTCAGCGGATATATCAATCGTTGCTATCAGTTTGGCAACGGTTAAAAACCGCTGCTAATCCTATGCATAACCGCTGCTATTTGCCGGATTTAGTGTAGTGCTAAGAATTAAATTACACACTTTAAACAAATTTTTTAATAAGGTGTATTGGTTTGGCAGGGTATAATAATTCATATGAGGCATATGATATAGTTGGTAAATATTATCATTTTTTATCGACAATAAGCCAATAATTTATATATATTTATAAGTGTTTTAATTTATATACAATAAACATATAAGTTACACTTATATTTATCAAAATTTTATATACATAAATTAATATAGTTTACATTTATATTTTTTTTTAAATTTACACATATAAATTAATAAAATTTATTTATTAAAATCAATTTAATGTTTATACTTGTCAAATAAGAATAAAAAATATAAAAAATTGTTGGTCTCAAAAATTTCTTTAATTGATATTTCAACCAACTAACGAGATTTGGAGATCAATTATACCACTTATGGAATTGAAAATTGATGAATGATGAGTCATGTCATCCACCACCACCACTCGTGCTTAAATTATTATATAAGGAGTGTTAGGAATCAGTAATTTTTGTAATTTATAGTTATCAAATAACTATTAATAATATTTTTAATAATGTAAAATTTTATCTAATAATATAAAATTACTAACTTTTTTTGTTAATTACATACCAACTAAAATTTAATAAAATTACTCACCTCCTAAACTTTTTCTTTTCGTATTATTATTGGAAGCTAAGATCTAAAAATAATGTTATACCTAATTCAGATGAAAGGCTACCTGAAAAGTAGTTCTTTCCTAATAATTGAATTACAAACGTATGTATAAGAAGGAAGCATGCGATGTTTACCATACAAAGGAGTGGACAATAAAGATCCTAGTGAGTGTGAGACTATTCAAATGTATGATGAAATAAATCTGTTACACTACTGTACATAAGCCGACAATGCGACTTCAATTATTATCATTTGGCGTATGAAATTCAGATCATCATGAAATATAGTATTGAGTAGAGGATAAATTTCTAAAAATTTATATTTTAGATAGATTATTTTTTTAAAAAATATTAATAATTTTTTTAAATAGTAAATATAAATATATTATTTTTAAATTAATCTCTATAATTAAAATAAAAATCTTAATTTAAACTAATTTATCTGCATCTATTATCTTAAAAAATTTTATTAATAATTTTTAAAAAAATTAAACTGTCCAAAATATAAATTTTCGAAATTTATTCGTTGTTTTACTTTGTATTATACGAAGAGTTTGAAGAAGCAAAATGCCAAAATAGTAAGTGAAGCTTTCAACATTAACGGCTCTTATCGCAAGGGACTACTTAGCCTACTAACCCGGGGGATATTTTGTTAGATTTAAGTGTGAAACACGTTTGGATACATGTTCTCTCCTGATTTGAAGAAGGGAAACGAAGATTTTAACGTTCATTACATTGTAATATAAAAGTCAAAGGCCGCGTTCCATAATCTGATAAAGAATTAAAGAAAGAGAGCAAATTAGAAGAAAAGTCTTTTCATGTGTCTAGAAAGAGCAGCCAAAAATTAAAGCCGGGAATTATGCTCTGCTTGGATCCTTCTTTCAACTCACAATCATGACATCTTCTTTGCTACCAAGCATCCACCCTCACCTTTCAAATATTTTTATTCCTAAAATCAAAATCATATACATAATGGTATTCCTAATTTGGTCTAGCTAAAAATAGTGTTGATTCGCAATTGAGTTTAATTTTTTATAGATGACATAGTTAAACCTTTTACGATGTTGTTGAATTCAAAAACATTGTTTGTGTACGGACAGTATAAATAAATAGTAAATACCTAATTAGCAAATAGTAATTAATTTTGCAATTGGCCTAAAGAAGTCTCATTGTCTAATCATCGTATTGGAATCTTATTCGCAAGGCACCACGACCTCAAGAGTCAAGTCTTATGTTAGTAAGGTCAAGTAAATTTCATTATTGGCGGCTCAAAGTCAAACAACATTCATGCCACGCAATAAACAGTAACACCATTCAAGCCTAATGCCCTAATCTAATAATGAAGCAAGATCATGCGTAACCATGAATTGCAAATGCATAATGAAATGGGGCCATTCAGTAAGCCATTTAAGAATGAGACCGAACGATGCCATCTCCATTTTCGTCTAGATTCTAAAACTACACAAAACTCCTTTCTGCATAATTTGTGCGATTTAAATTTATGACTCTGTTTGATAAACACAGACATGATCATATTTAGTGGCAAACACCATAGTCACAAAAGTAATTAAGCTAACGGGCAAAAACCATAAAGAACATTTTCACGTAAAGTAATTAACTAGCTGTTACTGTATTTCATTAATTTATAGGAAAAGTTTAAAACGCGGTCTTTTAGATTGGATCTGTACACTAATTTTATTTTTGAGCTTTCAATTGCACTATTACAGCCACTCTCATGGTGACGTTATTAACAGCTAGGTGACATGAATATGTGATGACCATGCTCCAATTTAATCTCTGTCTTTATGTATAAACCTTAAACATAGTTTGAATTCCATCTTCTTCTACTTCTGTATTTTTCTTCCATCTTTTTCGATTTCTTCTTCTTCTTCCAACATTGGTATTAGTTGCAACGGTATACCAAATGATTTGGGGTTTTAGTCACAGAGCTAGGAGCTCGAGTTGTTTGTGTTCAACTAGAAACTGGACAAGAACATTAATGAGAACTGTTCCGTTCAAATTTGATGGAGGCATACGACTCCTTTGTGGTACCCTTCCTTCGATTGTCAGCATTGCTCGGTAACTTCGCTTGCATGCTGCGTTTGTCTCGCCTCTCCCGGCAAATCCTCTAGATATGCAGTTTATGACTCCTTTTGGTGGATTAGGGTTGGACCATCTACTGTCATCCTATTCTTTCGAGGTTCGTTGACGCTCTTCTCGGTCTCGAATGTTTTCCTTGCTTCCTCTTCCTTCGACATATTTGTCCAAGAGACCTTGCCGGGCTAGCCTTTCTAATAAGTCTTTGGCGATTACGCATTCGTCCGTCGTGTGCCCGTACTTCTGATGGAAAGCACAGTGTTTGCTCTTGTCGACAAATCGTTGATCTTGGTAACTTCCTGCTCAGGCGGGGGTTTTATTATTTTGACGTTCAAAATTTCTTTGATTATTTTTTCTCTCTTTGTGTTGAATCTAGTATAAGTATCGAATTTTGGGGTGAGCTTGAATGGCTTCCTTGTTTCCTTATTGTTTGGCGATCTCATAGTCTTATCTTCTTCTTTCTTAGGTGGTTGGTTGTCCGTTCTCTGAGCCTCATGGAGTTCTTCGATCTCCATTTGTCTCGTTGCCCTTTCTCGAAATTCCTCCAGCGTCTTTGGTTTAGTAACCGCGATTGTCTCCCGGAACTTACTGGGTCGGAGGCCGGCCTTGAGGACGTGCAAGTGGACTGCTGGGTCTAGATCTGGTATTTCCATGGTTGCTTTAACAAACCGAGTCATGTATTCCTTTAAACTTTCGTGTTGTCCTTGTCTGATGGTGCCAAGATAATCTGATCCGTGTACGTATATCCTCGAAGCTGCGAAGTAGTCGATAAAGGATCTCGCCAACTCTTCAAATGAGGAGATCGAACATGTAGACAATTTAGAAAATCAAAGTAATACAGCACCATCAAAATAAGTAGGAAAGGATCAGCAAAGTCCAAGTTCATTGTTAGCGCCATTAAAAATATCATGGATTGAAATTTTTTAACATGAGCATGGGGTCACCAATCCCCTTGTATGGCTCAAGAGTGGTAGGCAGCACGAATTTTTTGGCATCTGATAGTTGGTGATCTCTTCGGAGAATGGGTTGTCTAAGGTCAGCTTCTCTTTTGGCGGATTGATGCTCAATGGGTCTGCGTGGCTTTGAGCTGAGCCTTTAGAGTTTCCTTCCTCGTTCTTTCCGGCATTGTTATGGACGGACAGCTCGGCTATCCTTCGGACTTCCGCCTGGAGTTCAACAATCTGAGCTAGGAGCTCTGCTTGCGTGGGTTGATGGACCCCATTATTAGCCATACTTGAGGATTGGAGATCCTGTAAAAAAGAAGAATAAAGAGCTAGGTAAAGGAAATAGTGGGATTAGATGAATTTCGTGCCCCACGGTGGGCACCAAATGTTCTTTTGTAGATAGCCGACTCCAAGGTATAGCTCGTTTTCTTGATGCTCGGACTCGCTTTTCCTTGGACAAGAGGGATGATACGTCGATTTTCTCCAAGAACGGCGGTGGTGGGCACCTGCAAAGACACTCAAACGCTCAAGTTAGTAAGAGTAAAAGATAACTATCAAATTACTCAGAATGAATAGTGTACCTCTTCCATGTCAGGAGTGGATGTATTTATAGAATTGTTGTGCGGTTACTTAGTGGGTCTAATATTGTGGAGCGGTTGAGAATGTGAGTCTAATTATGTGATAATTGCTCTTTAATGATGTTTGACTTCTTAAGATAAGCACGTTAGGAGAGCAAAGCACGTACTCCACGTACTCCTAAGTAGCACGTGTTTATTTATTTAGTTCTAAGAAGATTCTAATTTATAGTTTACTGAGTCAGGTTATAGCCAACGAAACAAGAACCAAACCTAAGAAGGTATCAGACTAATGTGGTTGTGGATGTTGCCTCGTCCTTAGATTTGGTTTTGGTTCTTGTTTTTTAGGCACAGAAGATATGCTCTTGGACTAGGGATTGCGCTCCACTTTTGATCTCGGAACAGCACATGGCTTAGGATCAGCAACTAGAGGGACATGTTAGGAGTAGGATTCGTAGAAGTGTTTGAAATGACCTTAGCTTCCTTACTAATATCTCCTCTTGATCATCAAGCCGTACCACAACTTCTTTTCTTTTTAGAATCTCAGGTGTTGATACTTCATGCTCCATGAATACATTCACAAGATCATTATTTTTTTTAGCAAAGAAACATATCTCCCTTAACTCTCCATCATTGTTTAATCTTCTCAGTTCAACTTTTAGACTCCTACTTGAAATAAGTCACCAACATTTTTTTATCTTGTCGTATCCAAACTCTTTATGGTCATCCCTAATGTAAAAAATTAAATCTCTAACATATCTTCATTAATATCATTCAAACGATTTTTGTTATCAGGAGAATAGACCATCATTCATTTTTCATTTTTTTGAAAACTTCAACAACGATGAAAACACCCCAATCACATACAAAAAGAAAACTAACTAAACCCATGAATCATATATATATGGTTAGCAAAAAAAAAATTTGCTGTATACTAACATCGCTAACATCTACAATGGTGTTTCCTCGGCAATACTAGTAGTCTCCCAAAATTATTAAAATTGTAAATCACACCATTTTCGTCATTGTCAGAATAAGACGGAGACAAAGTGTTGAGTATTGGAAAAAAGAAGGGAAAAAATTGTGAATATCGAAATACATGTTTCTAACATTTTTTCCTCGTGCAACTAAAATGGTGGCATTTTCGTCTCACTAGGTGCCAAAACCTTAGACAACGTCGTCCTTTACGTCTAGTGTGGTAGTGATTGTGTCATATCAGTACTCCGATTCACTAACTCATGCAGGAAATGGGCTTGAGACTTGTATAGAGCTCGGAGTTCAATCTGAAGTCTCAAAATGGTGTAATTAAAAATCTAGAGATTAAATTAGTATATAAACCTAATTTGAGAGACCACTTTAAAAATTTAGTCGAAAAATTCATCTTAATTTGAGAAATCTTTTAATTTTGTTTTAATTTTTCATGGTATCCCTAGACCTCAGCTAGTTTAACAGTTTAAAAATTAATTTGTGGTGAATCTAAATTTCAATTAAGAGACTGGCCAACAAATTATTATATCTATATAATAGAATTTAAATCCTAATACTTAAATGAAGAGAGAATTGATTACACAACTAAGCGAAGTTGGTTATTCCGTTTTTTGGTTACATATGTGCCAAAGGCCCAATATGTTATGTTTTGGGCTAAGAGTCTATATTTTGTGGGTTGCCACCCAAAAAAAAGAAAATAAAAATGCAAAACACTATCATACTTAAAGCAACAGAACCCTGACAAAAAAGAAAAAAAAACACCGCAAAGATATAGTTCTGCATATTACGAATAAAAACTAAATGGAGGAAACTACATCACCGTTGTTTTCCCGGGAATTGTTGCAATCGAATCCACATCCACACTGGGGGCATTGGAGAAAGTTGTTGACGGCAAAGTCCGCGGAGGCAATACCAACGGAGAATTGGAGTTCGTCATCGTTACGAGTGACCTCAACGATGTTGAGCCACAAGAGTGCAACTTTGACACTCACACCCTTCAGCTTCGCCAACCTATCTTTCGAGATCACTCCCTTGATGGTGGATTTGTACTTGAGCTCGTAAGATTCAATGCTGAAGCTGCAAGTTCCATTCAAATACGCAGTGAACTGACCCGTCTTTGCGTCAAGCTCATACCCGGTTGCACCCTTGGGAAGAAGACCCACTGGAAAATCGTACTGTTCTAGAACATCGTATGCTGTTAGCTTCTGATCTTCTTGCTGGGATGCGAGTGAAACTGTGGCGTATAGAAGGACACATACGAGTGCAATTGAGGATTTCATTATCGCTTGCGTTTGATGACAATCGAAAACTTGTTTCCTTATAGGTTGAGGGGTGGACATGTTGAGATCAAGACACGACCATTGATCATAATAAATAAATGCAGAACATATATGTCCTATAGCAAAATTCATGTGGCACTGCTTAAATTGCATTACTGTTTTCGACTTCATGCATGTTTTCGTTGCCACTTTGATGAGGTCAATATCAATATTCTAATAATGCGTGCAACTCGCGTAGCACGTGGCAAGGTTCTTCAGAGTGGAGGAGTTCTACAAGATGACGAGGTGGAAGGAAAAATATTTAGATTATTATATTGAGTTTAATTTTCGTACTCAAAAAGAGTTTTTTCATGAATATATATATATATATATATATATATATTGTCATATTATGAATAAATCTAATTAGATGATGTATAAAATATTTTACATTATCAATGCCTAAACACATTGATCCCTAATAGACAGCTTTTTAATTTGTTTAAAATACTTTTTAAATACAATGTTGGTGTATAAATATATTAATATTTATTTATTTTTTGTATATAATGGTGATATAATGGACTCAACACATCTGATTGATTTACAAAGTATATAAAATCGTTTTACTTATAATTGACCTTTGCTGGGATAAAATTTTGTTACTGTATATCATTATGCAAGAAATAAGTAAAAGTGTTAAACAAACTATATAATGTAGATAATAGATGACTTGGTGTATAATTTTTTTCTTTGAACAACTAGTATTTAGAGCTCATTTTAGTCTTCTCATTCTCACAATCACAAAACACAGACTGAGCGCAAACACGCACACACGCTTCAAGCACACTTGAGGCATTACCTCAGGTTACTGCATTCCCATTGAGAAACTGAGAAACAGTTTATTTTCTTTTCTTTTCTTTTTTCGGGGGGTAGTTGAGAAACAAAGTCGATCGGCTATAAGTTAATCCAAATATAACGCAATTCTTCTGCCATGGATGAGAATCAAGGTTTTAGTTTCTATCAACCAACAGGACCTGTTTGTGCAAATATTACATGGCTCGTCATCCTTAGAGGTCAGGACACATCGAAGTGATTGGTGAGGCATCCTGAGAGACACTGAAGAATGGATCTCATGATCAAAATCCTGATTTGATGCTAGGACTGGAACTCCTAGTAGAATATTATGAGATTTGGTTTCATAATATTCCACTTTATAACCAGCCATTATATATTATGTGAAAAAGAGAACGGAACTGATCATTATATTATATTCTCCATGATATAGGAAATGGACAAATATTCCTAATAAATTAGGTTACACGGTTTTAAAATTTGAGAAAATCCAGCAGGAATTTATCAAATATTCAGTAGTTGTTATTTGATAAGTCAGAAATGAGATTAATCCTTCATCTACCTAGTTTATACGTCTATAATCTATTTCTCTCTTCACATTACTTGGTCATGTGACTGCCCAAACATTAGATAATCCATTCCCATTTAGTTGACATAATAGATACAAATAACAAACATAAGCATGTAACCAAGTAAAGATGCAGGCATATAATGATATGTGAAATTACTATATTAGCCCACTTATCCTGGACTTCTGTTCACATCTAAGTTCTAGCCCATACCTGATACCTCCAATTAGCCCTTAAATTCTTTGATCATTAACAATTGGAATCCATATATAGAAACTCAACGCACCTTTCAAGTTTTAACCCATCCTCTTGTTTGGTTTCAATTTGAAGTAAGAAATTCGATTTGCATCACACCTCACAGTTGTATATTGGGTCCCAATTTGCTAGGAATTGATTTCCTTCCAAAGCTCTGGAGCTTCAATGTTTTGATTTAGCTCACTGATCGATATAATAACTACATTATTAAACATTGTGAATTACAAGGGGAGCATCTTACAACTTGAAATTCTAAACCCTAATACCTATGTAAGGCCTTTTTTCCTATTGGATGCAGGGTCTCATTATCCATGTTCCTGGTTTAGATATATGGCAATCATGGCAGCAGAATTCAAAAAGTAATCTCATCACAAGTTCACAACCAACGAAGGCTCAAACCAATGATTATGAATTTATGCTATATTCATAAATCTGAGTTAACAGTCAAAGAATGCATTACAATCAAGATTGGCATCGAGTAACAAAGATATAAATGTCAAAGCAATGATCACGATATGTGCATTAATCTAAGGTCAGCAGGAACTTTAGGACTAAGATGCACCATGCAAGTATGTAAACATTAAAGAGATGAAAACAGAATGTGGTCCTTTTTTTTGGTAGCTCAGTAATAAATGAGGGCACGGGAGATGTATGGATAATGACAAGGTTCGCTGTTTATCATCCAATTTTTTCCCCTTATTTCCCAACCACCTCATTCATATTCCTTTGGAGGCTGCCTCGGAGATTTACTAGCCTCTGGCAATTGGCAAGCCCATGAATTCTCAGCCAGGCCTTTCCAAATATAAAACAACGAATATGTTCCAATTTAGGTTTCACAAACCTACTGATGAAAGCCAAATTAAGAATTCAAAACAAATATGATAGTACTTATGAGTATTTTAGTCAAACACAAAAATTGAACATAGGGATCATACATTTCAAACAAATTCTTTGAAAATCTCAAAAGAAGTGGAGAAGATAAGCAGGCCTTAACCAAATAATTTTATGAATGAGTTGATAACAAATAATTCACAAAGTCAAAATGGGACTAGAGACAAAACAAGAAGATGAAACAAGGGGAAGGGGAAAGTGCTTACATACAGCTTTGAGCTTAATCAGCTAACATCCTTAAGCCTTTTTATCAATGTATCCAGAGATTTCTTCTTTGGATTCTGCCTGGCTCCACGACTACCAAAGGTTCCAAAGAGCCGATCAGAAGGATCCCTCAACTTCTCTGAAACAATCACTACTTTCCTATGGTCCAAAGTATTGTAACTCCTCTCCCTAATCACTGCATTCAAGAAGTTCTCTGGATGATTGCTTAATAGCAAATTAACCAATTGCCTTGACTCAGCAAGCGCCATCTTCAATTCATCAGCATCTCCATCGGCAAAAAGGGAGGCCTGATTATCAGCAAATTGTTCTAAAAGCCGGATGTCCACATCAAATCCAATAATAGCATTCACATTAAACCTCTTGACAGAGTCACTAACTAAAGCCCCAACTATCTTCTCTGATATGTGAGAAAGAACTTGCTGTAGAACTCTTTTGAGGACTTGAGTTGGCAGTATCTGTTGAGCAGTTGAAACCAAAATTTCCAAATAAATGATGACCTCATTTACATATTCATTTCCACTCTGTGGCGGCTCATCAGCCATCCAATTTACATTCTCAATAAGCAACATAAATCCATCAACCTTGGCTTTAAGTAGCCCAGAAAGGGTCTCTTCTGCAGCATCTCGAGCTTTCCTAAGCGGGAACTGCCTCCTGCTTCTCTCCACCATTCTCAATGGAATCCCTGAGAGCTGTGCAGCATGGCGAAAGAAGAAATCACATGCACGCTCGAATACAGTCATATTTGCTGCCATTTGCATTGCCTGGGGCACGCCACTAACTGATGTATTAATAAGCTTTAACAAAGCTTCATCTAAGACCTCGGTCAAAAGCCTGTCTAAATATTTCTTAACGATTTCATAGAACTCAAGCTGCCCACCATAAGACATGAAACTCACAGAATCCTCAATGAAGGACCGCACAATGCGGCAACAATCAGGCACAGTTGTCGAAAATGGTGCAACATAAGGAAAAGCAGGTACAATATCCGACGTTTGTATTTGGAAAGAAAGCACATTCATGGAATACTCATACTCTTTCTTCATCAACATCTGCTCAAACTTATCAGCAGCAAGTGCCTCAGCAATCTGCTTCCGGCAATCTGACAACAGAAGCTCGTGATATTTATCCCTGTGTTTGCTCAAAACATCTAGCAATGCATCAATCGGGTACCCATACCTCCGCAGAGTCACTCCCAAAAGGCTCACATAGTCCTTAATGAGCAAGAGATGATTGGCAGTCTGCATTCGGGAGAACTGATCCTCCAACACAGAACACATCTTGCTAACAGCAATATCCCACAAATTCTCAACCTCCATCTTCAATATCAAACCACCGCCAGTCCTCAAAACCCTATCCTCTACCACAAAGAAACCCGCAATCTGCGCAAAGAATGTCTGATGCGATTCAAGGAAAGGTGTCATCGAAGATACCTGAAAGTCCGAAGTCAACTGAAGCTTCCGATTCTCATAGTAATACTGCTTGAACCGCTCTTCCAACCCTAACGTCTGGTGAATATGGTAAGCCCTGTACAAAGGAGTCAAATCAAAACCAACAATTCCACCTCCGTTTCCGTATCCATCCTCACCGATACCGCTACCAGCGGCAATTTCATCATCTTCCTCCTCCTCCAAAGCGTAAATGCAGTCCCTAACGCTGAGCCTGCTCTGCTCCTCTGCCTGGCGCTGCTTGATCCTGAGATCTTCTTCTCTCTGCCTCGCTGCTGAAGCTTGGCCGATCGCCAGCTGTCCAAGGTTGCGACTCACCACTCGGATCTCAACCAGCCAGTCGCCGAACTCCTTACTCACCTTCCTCTCTATGTGCGACCGGATCTCCGGGATCTTTCTCTCTAGCATCCTCTTCAGCGTCGTTGACGGCGTCTTCTCCAAGTATTCCCTCTCGAGCGTGTCAACACACTTTAGCGCCATGTAGAAGTTGTCGCCGGCGAGGTGGCGGTTGGCGCGTGAGCACACCTCCATCAGCTCCACGCATGTATGCACCGATTCAATTGCGAGGTTGACGTTCCGCGAGACGTTTCGTGTCTCGACGAAGGCGTCAAGCGATGAGAGTAGAGGACGCGCGACGGACTGGAGCTTAGAGTTGGAGTCAGAGAGGGAGGACTTAAGGTCGTCGACATCGGAGAGAAGAGATCGGAGGTCATCGACAGCGAGGATGAAGTCCTGGTAGTGTGCCTTGCAGACCTCCTCGATCTCGGACTCTTTGGAGCGCGCAAACTGGCGGAGGTGGTGGAGGAGCGTCTCCGGCTTACCGGAGGCGAAGGCCTTGCGGATAAAGGGGCCGAGGTCCTCGTTGTTGCAGATGGCAGAGGAAAGTAGGAGTTGGTCGAGCTTGTCACCGGAGTCGTCGCCGTTCGCCGGAGCGACTTTCCGGCGAGGGGGCTTGGAGGAGTGCATCGCCTGGTTGTGCTTGTTAACGGAGCAAATGGAGCGAATTTAGGGATTATGGTGTGAGAAATTGAAAAACCGTTCACTCGTCCTCGAGAAACATTTTAGTCTTTGCAACTTAATTTTTAAATGACAAATTCATTCTTGAAATTTTGTTATTTTGCAAATGGTTTTCGATAATTTTTTCAATTAAATTCATTTTTTAAATTTTTAAATTAATTATATTAATTTTTTTATTATTTTTATTATTAAATGACATCACAATATATATTTGATAGTTTTAATTAAATATTAAAATAATAAATTTATAAAATTAAATTAAATTTAAATTAATATTAAATTCAAAAAATTTTAATATTCAAAATCTCATTAAATTTAAAGTTAATTTGATTTAATTATATAAATTTCACATGTTAACCGTCTGTGATTAATATATATGTGTCACTTAACATGCAAAATGAAATGATTAATATAATTAATTTAAAATTTTAAATAAAAAATTTAATTAAAAAATTTTAAAATTCAATCTATTTATTTATCTATTTTTATTATATAAAAATTAATATTTAATTTTTTTTATATTGTATTTAAGTCATATTTTTTTTCTAATAATACTATATCAACAATTTTATTTTGGCAAAACTTAGAAATTAATCAATCATCTTTTAGTAAAAGATATTTAAAAAATTAAAAAAATTATTTATTATTATTCAATTAAAACATAAAGTACTAATTAAATACAATAAATATACTATTAAAAGTATCATAATAATAATAATTATAAAAATTTTCAAATTATAAATATTAAAATTTTACAATTTAAACATGTTATTACTGTTACTACTACATTATTTGATCTACTTATACATGCTATATAATATTTTATTACTCTTTATTTCTTAATCTCTCATACTAATTAACAAAAATTCCTTCAAACAAATTCAAATTTGTCACATTCTTTTATTAAATATATTTAAATATATTATGATTATAAAATTAATTCATAGTTTTATATTTATATTTTTTGTCTTTTTTATTATCATTCATCTTTCTATATCCAAATAATTTTAAATTTAGCACATCTCCTTATTAGGTATATTCAAATATATTATAATTATAAAACTAATTTATATTTTTTGTGTTTTTCATTTTCATTTATTTTTTTAAAATTTTTTCTTTAATTATTTACAACCTAAAAAATACCACATGAAAAGATAAAATATGACAATTAAAACAAATATAAAAATAAAAACAACAAATGAAGATGTAGTGTTATATAACTTTAATATAAAAAGTCTAGACTTTTTTTAAAAATAAATGAAGTTAAAATTTTAAAATAATAAACTATATTTTAATTTATAATACATTTTAGTTAAATAATTATAAAAAATTATATATAAATTATCAAATAAATATTTTATAAAATAATTTTAGTATAAAATAATTTAAATTTAATATTAATTTATATTTTATCTAATCAATCTCTAAATAACATAACACTTATTAAAATACACTATATAATATAATTAATTTATTACTCTGCGCATTGCATGAGTCTCACTTTAATTAAAAAAGGAGTGATTTTTTTTTTTTTTTTGATACATGAATTTGACCACCTATCTTAAATTTTTGAGGGAATATATGCAATTAAGATGAATATTGAATTTCAGTTTTAAAATGTATTATTAGTGAGGATGGAGATTTCCGATGAAAGAAAATGGTTAAAAATGGTTTCATAAATTTATTTATTAGTAAAACCAATTTTTGCAATTTTTATTTTAATTAAATTAATTCTCAAGTTTTTTAATTCCAATCAAATTTATATATGTTTAATTTTATCCAATTTTCATTTTTTTACTTATTTGTGCCATTTATTTGAATATTTAAATAAATTATGGCTGTATTTTAAATTTATTGTAGAACTTTAAATCCACAAATTTAAAATATAATAAAATTTGAAAAATTCTGGTAAATCAATTCAGTTATCTAAAATATAGTTTTATAAAACTTCAATGTTTGAAAATGAAAGGTAAAAGATATAAAATAAAATAATTAATGAACCCAAAAAAATAAAAAATTACAAGTCATAAAAATATCTAAATTTTTTATTTTTCAAAATCCATATATTAGAAAAAATATAAGTAAGAGTAAAATTTATTGATATTAGAATTTTTAAATAAAAATTTAGAATCAATTTTACTAATGTATGAAATTTTAGAAAGCTAGTTTTACCGTTTATTCGAAATAAAATGCTATACTGAATTGTATAACGCACAATTGCACATTTTTGTGTATACTCTAACTTCGTCATTTGTTAAAGGGATGCATATGGTGAGGCGGTTGCACCAACTCCACCAATGTGAAAGTGTTATTATTTGTCAATTGTCATAATAATATATTTTGAGGGAAAGAAAAGTTGAATGTGTAGAATGAATTTTCAAATCGTGATCTAAATTATTATATTTGTTTGTTGATTATCTAAAATTGGTGATTTAGATCTAAACGGAAAGTTTAGATTCTTTTCTATGATAATATTAACGTCTCTTCTAGAAAGTGAAGTTATCTATCGAAAGTATGATAACTGAGAAAAATTTTATTAGATTGAGATAGAAAAATATTTGAATTTGATGAAATATTTATACAATAAAAAAGATAAAATTATTATCACCTATAATAATAGATGGTTACTCTTCTTTTTATTTAAAAATTGTTAAGATTTTTATATTTAAATTATTGGACAAATATATAGATATAGTTAAGATTCTGCATATAGTTCAAACGTACGGACCAATAAATTCGCTCTTTATGTAAGTCGGACAAATATGAAAAGAATTTATAGGCCTTTCTTTTGTGAGTTGGACTTGTCTACTTTGGCACTGACTTTATTATTGAGACAGGTATAAATAATATTTATTAAATTATTAAAACATGGACCAAGGAGAATAAACGGCATATAAATATCTCATAAAAAAGATGAGTAAGTTTCTTTCAATAAATAGTTTTCGTCTACTTACCATGATAAGTTGAATCTAATTTTTACAAACTTTGAGTTTAACATTACAACTAACATAAATCGATGGCTTTTAAAATTAGTATCTATAGAAAAAGTTAAGAAAGTGATTTTTAGTGTGCACTCATAAAGTATCCTAAAAAATGATACAATGATTGTGTATCATACTAACAACTTCGGCTATGAAAAATTGACTGAGTACACCACGCAACCGATGAAATCTTCGGAAGAGCGCCAGCAACCGAGATTTCCGTGTCAAATCAAATATTCGAAAACAATGATAAGCTTTTCGAATAATACGAGAACCACCTCGGCAAGCCGTTGTGAAGACTAACCTAACAGTGGCTATATAACGGGATCACTTAGCTTCCCAAAGGCATAACATTATCATCTCACAAAATATAACTCTAGTCTTACCACTAGTTATTCTTTATCTTTCTCAGCTCTTTAGGAATTTACTAACTTGAGCGTCAGGGTCTTTATTGCAGGTTCCATGCTGGAGTCCCTATTCCGAGGATCAACCTCAGCGGTTCATCAACGCCCGAGGAGTTGAATGCCCACAAGCTATAACTCGGACGTGCATCCTTGAACAGAACATTGGCGCCCACCGTGCGGCTCACACGGTCAATCCTCTTACACAAACACGCCGAGGATATCTAAAGCTCAATCTGTTTTTTACAGGATAAGTTTGGGGGCTATATACCATAATAACAACCTCGAGTATGAAAAGATTGACCGAGTACACCACGCAACCGACGAAATCCTCGGAAGAGCGCCAGCAAACGAGATTCCCGTGTCAAATCAAATATTCAAAAACAATGATAAGCCTTCCGAATAATACGAGAACCACCTCGGCAAGCCGTTGTGAAGACTAACCTAATAGTGGCTATATAACGGGATCATTTAGCTCCCCAGACGCACAACATTATTATCTCACAAAATACAACTCTAGTCTTACTACTAGTTATTCTTTATCTTTCTCAGCTCTTTATGAATTTACTAACTTGAGCGTCAGAGTCTTTATTGCAGGTTTCACGCCAGAGTTCCTATTCCGAGGATCAACCTCAGCGGTTCATCAACGCTCGAGGAGTTGAAGGCCCACAAGCTATAACTCAGACGTGCATCTTTGAATGGAGCAAATTGTAAAATTGTTTCAATACTATTAGAACATATATAGTAGAAATGTGTTCTAAGCTTTATATAGCTTTCTTAGGTGGGAGAATCCTCAAATGTTTTAATCACATCCATATATACTTCATTTCTAAAATTTTGGATGTGAATTCTATGACTTAGGTGGGATCTATTAATCTTTTTTCAGTTGTTTAAAAAGTTTATATCTAGAATTCTTATTCATAGACTTCAAAGTACAATGAATAAACTAGTAAATTTTAATTAGAGTACTTTGATAAAGGATAGATTGATTTCTCATAATATTCTTATTTCTCACGAGTACATGCATTATTTTACAACAAAATCATAGAGCTTAGAAGTGATGAGCGGATAATTTATACGCTTTTTGGCATTATTTTCAGTATGTTTTTAGTATATTTTAGTTAGTTTTTATTACATTTTTATTAGTTTTTAGTTAAAATTCACTTTTCTGGGCTTTACTATGAGTTTGTGTGTTTTTCTGTGATTTCAGGTATTTTCTGGCTGAAATTGAGGGATCTGAGCAAAAAATCTGATTCAGAGGCTAAAAGGACTACAGAAGCTGTTGGATTCTGACCTCCCTGCACTCGAAGTGGATTTTCTGGAGCTACAAAAGCCCAATTGGTGCGCTCTCAACGGCGTTGGAAAGTAGACATCCTGGGTTTTCCAGCAATGTATAATAGTCCATACTTTTCCCGAGATTTGATGGCCCAAACCGGCGTTGCAAATCAGCTTCAGAATTCCCAGCGTTTAACACTGGAACTGGCATAAAAATTGGAGTTAAACGCCCAAACTGGCACAAAAGCTGACGTTTAACTCCAAGAAGAGTCTCTACACGAAAATGCTTCAATGCTCAGCCCAAGCACACACCAAGTGGGCCCGGAAGTGGATTTTTCTGTCATTTACTCATTTCTGTAAACCCTAGGTTACTAGTTCACTATTAATAGGATCTTTTGACATTGTATCTGTACCTTATGACACTTTACACATTTCTCATTGTATCTTCTACAGCATGAGTCTCTAAACCCCATGGTTGGGGGTGAGGAGCTCTGCTGTGTCTTGATGGATTAATGCAATTACTACTGTTTCTCATTCAATCATGCTTGCTTCCGTTCTAAGATATCACTTGTTCTTAACCCGGATGAATGTGATGATCCATGACACTCATCATCATTCTCAACTATGAACGCGTGCCTGACAACCACCTCCGTTCTATCTTAGATTGAGTAGATATCTCTTGGATTCCTTAATCAGAATCTTTGTGGTATAAGCTAGAATTGATGGCGGCATTCAAGAGAATCCGGAAGGTCTAAACCTTGTCTGTGGTATTCTGAGTAGGATTCAAGGATTGAATGACTGTGACGAGCTTCAAACTCCTGAGGGCTGGGCGTTAGTGACAGACGCAAAAGAATCACTGGATTCTATTCCAACCCGATTGAGAACCGACAGATGATTAGCCGTGCTGTGACAGAGCGCGTTGAACATTTTCACTGAGAGGATGGGAGGTAGCCATTGACAACGGTGAAACCCTACATACAGCTTGCCATGGAAGGAGCCTTGCGTGTTTGAAGAAGAAGACAGTAGGAAAGCAGAGGTTCAGAAGACAGAGCATCTCCAAAACCTCAACCTGTTTCCCATTACTGCAAAACAAGTACTTATTTCATGTTCTTTTGCTTTTTACAATCAACCCTGATAATTATTGATATCCTGACTAAGAGTTACAAGATAACCATAGCTTGCTTCAAGCCGACAATCTCCATGGGATCGACCCTTACTCACGTAAGGTATTACTTGGACGACCCAGTGCACTTGTTGGTTAGTTGTGCGGGATTGCAAAGTGTGATTGCAATTTCGTGCACCAAGAAGCAAAAGTGGCGATTAAATTAGAAATTACTAAAACTTATAATATAGTTGAATAGAATTTTCTCCGGTTTCTGCTAGGCAAATCGGGGTTTGATGATACTTTGATTTTAGAAGACGGGTCAATGAAATTAGTGAGAGTTGAGTTATGGAGTAGTACATTGATGATGATTTGAGAATGGAATGAGAATATGAATTTGAGAACTTATGATGAGTTTTGGACCATAATACTGACACGGATTATATATTATTGATATGTTATTGATATGTTGAAATTTGGTAAGCCGGCATAGGAGCTGTGGCAGTCTCCCGCCAATGATCAGATGTGATGGTTGTGAGTTGTGACAGTATCCTACTCACATAAAATACATTTGTTTGGTAAGTCACTATGTGCCTCGGGCAAGGACGGTGGTGAATCCTACTTGTCAAGGTAGCGGCGCAGGCATAGAGGCTGTGGCAGTCTCTCGCCTACGTTTAGATGTGAATGATGTGGTAGTCTCCCACTCACATAACCTTCTCTGTTGCAAGAGTAAACTCGGGCACTATAACCCGAAAGACTGTGTCAAACATGATATCCACGGAGCGCAAAAATAAGTGGGCTGGACCAAGTTCTGAAAACCGGTTCGGACCGGTCGGTTGAACCGGTTTAATCATGAACCGTTGAGCAAAACGATTCGGGTAAATAGCGAAACCGGAAATTTCAAAAATCGGATTTGAACCGGTGAACCGGTCGGTCAAACCGAACCGTGACCCGACCGGTTTTTTGAATGCCCAGCCAAACGTTGCCATTTCATTGTTTCAGCCTCCAGAAATCCAGTTAGCCCTAAGCCCTAGCCCCCAACCTTATCCAGCTTCAAGAACTTAGAACGCCTCTCTCATGCGGGGCTCCTCCCAATCTCATCGAGCTCGTCGTCCCTCACCTCCATCCAGCCACCTCCTCGTGTCGCCGCTGTCGTCCTTCGAACAGCCACCATCAGCTCGCTCCCTTCCCCCCCATTGTGCAGCAGCCATCGCAACCTTCCTTCCCTTCCATCGCGCAGCCACCGTGGGAACGTCGAAGCCTCCATCGCGCACCCACGTCGCCGCTAGCTCTGCTGGTCACTCAGTTCGAAGGTGCTCCATCACTGCTCCTTGTCTTTGTCACTCAGTGTCTCTGTCTCCCTTTTGTTCAGCCGCCAGACTACTCCTAACGCCGTCGCTAGTTGGAGCTTCGAAGCTCACTCGGTCCCTCACTCAGCTAACGTCTCAGACTCTCAGCAATGGAAGCATAGTTGCCGGGCTCGCCTACTGCCTCCGTCGCGAAGCTCTGTTCCACCGTCGCCGCCGCCATCTCTGTTTCTGCCTCCATCGCCAGCTCTCCGTTTCCAGCGCCGTATCCTTCCTTGCATTTGAATCTGTAATGGAGCCTCTGTTTGATTTTGGTTCTGATTTGTTTTTATTCTAAACTTTTTAATTCTGATTGTTGGTTTGATTCTGATTTATTTTTATCCTTCAGTCGTCCTCCTTATTGTTGATTCTGATTTGTTCTTTGGTTGGGTTGTTCTTGATTCTTTGGTTGGGTTGTTTTTTTATTTGTTCTTGATTTTTTGGATTTAGAGTTATTTTTTATTGAATTTTTGGATTTGAATTTTGAATTCGTGCTTGATCTGCAATTTCTGTTTGATTCTTCTTATTGTTGTTGTGGTTGAAATTCAAGATTGAAATCTGATTTTTCTTCTTCGTCAATTTCATATATTCTAGACTTGTTGATTTGTGAACTGATCTTGTGAAATTGAATTTGTGATCTGTTGTTGGATTTGTTGCTAAATTTCTTATTGAATCTGAATTTTCATCGATTTCGGCCTCTCTTTTTTCTTGAATTTCTGTTGATGCTGCTGCGAATCTTATTCTGTTGATAGATGAGATTTGGTTGCTTCTTGATCGATTTGTGGTGGTTGCTGTTGTTGCCTTAGTCTAGCTTTAATCTCTTTCCACTCAATTTTCCATTCTGCAACTTCATTCTAGCAAATTTCTTGCAAGCTTGGACCCATATCCGGTTGGTAGCAATGATAGAAATCTTAGGGCTCTTTCAAACCTCTTTCCACCTCTTTGAATCCCTGCTCCTCAGGTGTTTTTCTGGCATTCCAGTATTGTTCAATACATATTATCCATCCTTAACCATCTTTTTCATCTTCAGATTGTTGAGTTATTTGATTTTCCATAAAAAATAGAAGAAACCTCTCAATGAGAGCACCAATGTTAGAACTCCCTCTATGAGTTAGGGAGAGAAACTCCAAATTGAACCAAAGTTCAATATCAATTCATTAATTCCTTTAATATATTGATAAAAGTCACTTATCTATTCTTTTAAAACACTAAGTAATTCTAATGGGCATAACTAGTACCCTTCCTAATATTAAATTGTAACATGTAGAGGATGTTGTTGCTAATTTGAGCAAGTGTTTTATTTGCCATTTTCATTTCAAGTGTATAAATGGTTTCACTGAATTCAATTTTCAATTTTTGTGCTGCTGAATAAGGCAAGGGATTGTGAATATGAATGAATGTGATAAATTGTGAATATGAATAAATATGATTGATGACAAACTTGGAAGTTGGCATTTTATGTTTAGTTGGTTATTTTTGTTATTTGATTTTTGAGTTTGTATTTGAATGAGATCATAATATTCTGGTTTATATAATATTTTTAATTTGGATGATATTTTAAAGTTTATATTAAACTATAATTATGTTTTAATGTGTTTATTTATATTTTATTTATTATTTTATTATAAAACGATTTTTTCGGTTCAACTACGGTCGAACCGGTTGAACCTATGAACCAGTGAACTAGTAACCAGAGCGGTTCGATGACCGGTTCGATTTTCAGAACCTTGGGCTGGACGTTACACACCATGAAGTGCCAAGAAAAAGTGAGTAGGACACTATATCCTGGGCATGGCAAAAAGGCTACATTCGAAAGGATGTGTCAGGTTGGTAGTTGAACCGACAAGTAATATCACGAGCCAATAGGACATGCATTCATCATATGTATTTTCTATGTGCTTGTTTGTTTTGCTTAACTTTTGTTATGCCTAAATGAATCACATATTACTTGCTATTTGATTTGCTTATTGTATATGTATATCATTTACGCTTTACTTATTTGCATTACCTGTGTTTTCTGTTGAGATTGAGGAGGTTCAGTAGGCGATAGCGATGGAATCGCATAGAGGATAGGTTGGTGAAGGTTGTGGTACAGCGGTGACTAGTTTAGTTAGAGATTACTTAAGTTAGATTACCCTGTTTATGATTTAATTCATATATTTCGCTAAACTTAAATATCTGTATCGATATGAAGTTCTAGAATTATCTTTGGCTTTCCATAACCTTATATCTTATCTATTAGACACTGTTACCATACTGAGAACCTCCGATTCTCATACCATATATTGTTGTTTTCAGATGGAGGTCGCAACCCACCTCGGTGAGTTTGCGAATGGTAACAGAGCGGATCATAGATCGCATTTTGGTCTTTTGTTCATTTTGATTGTAGATTTCTCTCACTTTTGATTTTTTTTGTATATTTTATTGCTTTAGAGGCTTTTGCTTTAAACTTAAAGAGATAGGAAGTATATATATATATATATATATTATATATATATATTTGACTTGCCAATATATATATGTGACTAATGGTGGCTAATATTTGACTTGCCAATATATATATGTGACTAATGGTGGCTAATATTTGACTTGCCAATAGAAAAGTAATATGTGGCTGTCTTTGTTAACATTGGAAGGAATCAATGGAGCGCTAATAAGAATTAGCAATAAAGTAAGTGCAGTAACTTGTACTTGTTTATTGTGATGGTTCGTCATTTTGTAATCCTAACAACTTGAATGTGTAAATCCATTGGCAACGTAAAATGAGTTTGAGAAAAATAAAAAATAAAAAAAACAAAAAGAGAGAAATTTTTTGTTACCCGCAAATCTTTTGTAAATTAGATATTGATTCATTAGGAAAAAAGTAACTAAGTTCCAAAAATAAATGTTAGATTATGGAGTTATTTAAAAAAAAATTATTAAATAAAAAGTGTTGCAATCTTTATCAATTAAATAAAGTTTAGTTTTTTTATTTATTATAATTTATATCAATTATTCATATTTAAAATTTAGGATTTAAAATTTATAATTTATAATTTAAAAGACAATAAAAATCAACTTAGATAATTTAAAATGATCTTATTTAATATTTATTAATTATGATTAGAATAATTATATTAAATCATTTTAGATATCTTAGATATCTATTATATATTACTAATTTTACAACTAAAATATACCACATATTATTTTTTATTATAATTAAAATCAAATATTTTTCACCAAAATTAAATAGTTCTCTCCTCCTCTCTCTTTCTTTTTTCTATTTCTCACTTTCTTTCACCCACTCTATTTTTTTTTTATATATCATTATCAATAACTAATTTCGAATTTAATAATCAAAATATATAACATAACATTTTCTAATTATAATTAAATTTAAATTAAAATTAAAATATTAAAATTATAATATAATAATATTATATTATTAATTTAACAATCAAAATGTGCCATATAATACTCTATCATTAAAATTAAGATGATATACTAACATCTATTTTTTTCTTATTTTTTAACAAAAAAAAAATTATTTTTCCCAAATCATCGTTTAAAATATTTATCCTTATCATTAATTTTTTTTATCATGTTTAATATAAAATAACTCAAAGTCAAAGTTCCTTTTAAAAAACTAAGTATTCACAATCAATTAGCAATTTTTTATGATCACCATAGCTACAATAAAACACACACAAACAAACGTACAAAAATTATTTATCTATTAGCTACTATCTTGTATTTTAGAGTTTTATATAAGATTGCATATTATCTTCTGATTTTGTGCCTATGCATTTTAGTTATTGTGTGTGAATATTTTGCGATTGTAATTTTATTTTATGCAAATTTTTATTCATTCATCGAGCTTTTAGTATTATTATTCTTTTTTATATATATTATTGTATAAGCTTTAGAACTGTCGTGACGCTTTATTATCTTTTACTTTACAGCTAAAAATAAAACTTAGAGTGTGAGGATGCTACATATATTATCTTAGTTTAATATATACATTTAATGAAATATTATTTGGACCTTTTATTTATATTTTTTATTTTTTTAAAATTTTTTTATTGATATGGTCTATGAGTGTGAAGGACACATATTATAAGCTAAAGTATTAGTTGTTTATAAAAGAATATATACCTATATTTTCTTATAAATACTGAGATATTTATTTATTATACTATATTTTTTAAAAAAAACAATTAAGTATTTTGTGAATTTTTTTAATTTATACTATTGTTTAGCAATTGTATAAATGACAAAAAATATAAATTTATTTTATATAAGTTAAATATGTACGTAAAATATTTATTTTAAAAATTTTTCAGGTGTAAATACGACAAATATTTGGTTTTTTGTGCATTGCACTCATACACACACTAATATATTTACAATTTTAACTATTATTAAAATATTACCAATAAAATAGTAAATGATAATAAATGGTAATACAATAATTTATTTGAAAAAAATAATTTAATTTTAAATTTCAAGCTTCTAATTTTGAAGGATTTGAATGGTAAAATTCAGCATTTTAAAATATAAAAGGTTTCTAATATCTTTGAAAAAAAATTGTGTTTGATAAAATAATTATTAAACTTTAAAAATACTATATTATACACAAATATAATAATTAATTTATAAAATTATATTAGACTTTTTAATTTTAATAAATATAAATTATTTTTAAAAAATTATACTTTAAATGTTTTTTAAAATTTTTTTATTTTCTAAAAATTATAAATACAAGTTCATAATCTTTTTAATTTATGAAAAATAAAATAAAAAAATTGTATTTGTAAAAATTCCAGATACATCTTAAAAAAGTAAAATCAAGCGCTAGTAGAGTGAGATGTAAAATTTGACAACGGAGTAAAAGGACCATAACAGTTAAATAAAAAGAAGAAAGAATTACAAAGATTGATTTAATTTGATGTGCCCCTATAAGGAATGAATCGGGTCAACGGGTCGGGTTTTGAATATTTGACGGAAAAGGGCAGATAAAAACATGAACCCTAAGCAAAAACAAAACCCTAGCTCCATTCCCTCAGCAGCAAGCAGCTCCATCCACCATGGTATGTCCAACATTGCTTCTCAACGGTTCCACACCCACCCTACTCTCTGTAGATTTAACCTCAACTCTCTGAATTTTTCTTTCGTTTCAGGGCATCGATTTGAAAGCAGGAGGTAAGTCGAAGAAGACCAAGCGTACAGCCCCCAAATCCAATGATATCTACCTCAAGCTCCTCGTCAAGGTACCTTTCTTCATCATCATCACTTGCACATTCCTCTGTTGTTTACGTTATTCAAATTTTGGCCCTATTTCCAGCTATACCGTTTCCTTGTTCGGAGGACTGGTAGTAACTTCAACGCCGTCATCCTCAAGCGTCTTTTCATGAGCAAAGTCAACAAGCCACCGCTATCTCTCTCCCGCTTGATCCGTTACATGAAGGGAAAGGTAGCTATACTATGCCCCTTTCTTTATTTCAATTTATTTGAACTGTATAACTATAACCTGAGATGTTAGTTTAAAGAAGCTTTTTGTTTTTGTTTGTTGGATGGATTAGGAGGGTAAGATAGCTGTAGTTGTGGGAGCTGTGACAGATGATATTAGGGTGTATGAAGTGCCTGCATTGAAGGTAACTGCCCTGAGATTCACTGAAACTGCCAGAGCTCGGATTGAGAAGGCTGGTGGCGAGTGTCTTACCTTTGATCAGCTTGCTCTTAGAGCTCCTCTTGGCCAGAACACAGTATGGATTTTAATTCAGCTCTTGTCTCTACTTAACTATATTGTGCTTCTCTTCTGTCTTTGAGATTTCATATTACGAATGCTTTTACCCTTGTAATGCCCAATTAGTTACTCGTTATGGTTATCGTCTTAGCGGATGTCCCCATTGCTATTCCAACACTCAATATCAATTTGATGTTGGTGATATTTGGAGTCCAGAGTTTCTTGTACTTGGCACATAATTTGCTTGATCCCTGAACGATCTTTACATTTTCACCCCCTCAAACCACACTGTATTTTCTATTTATATAATAACGTATTATTTGTCTCCAGCAACTTTCATCCCAGTTAATTAAGATCCACTATGACAGTTGCTATTAGGGCCCTAGTCTGTGTTCTGCATTTCTGCTAGGATAGCTGTAGAGGGAACAGAAAATATAACTAGCACTTCTGTTCAACTGTTTTGCTAGGTGTATTGTTAGGATTTCAAAATAAAAGGAATTATGATTTGAAACTTGTGTTTTTGTTTTGAAAATGTTTAGTTTTTATTTAAGTAATGATTTCTTTTCAAATCAACTAGTTCTCTATGGAGGAAGGAAAAATGTTAGCAGAGTATAAAAAGTAATGAAATTATATTTGGGATATTGTTTCAGGTTCTTCTTAGAGGCCCTAAGAATGCCCGCGAGGCTGTCAAGCACTTTGGACCAGCACCTGGTGTGCCCCATAGTCACACCAAGCCCTACGTTCGTGCAAAGGGACGGAAATTTGAGCGTGCTAGAGGAAGAAGGAATAGCAGAGGCTTCAGAGTTTGAGTTCTGGAGCTCAAAGATGAAGGATTTTCCGTTTTATCATGTGACCGTTCTGTATTGTTTTCCTTCTTTTTGTGTCGTTAAAACAGTTTATTTTAGTTCAGTTTTCCTTCCCTCAAAGGGGAAAAGGGATTGGAACTCGCTCAACAATTTTGGTTTATCACTACTGATCTAATGAACTCTATGAAAGGATAGTAGATTTTCTTCATTTGTTCGTGATTGTTAACTTTGCTTGTCTAATTGATTATTTTTTAACTTGTTTTGAACATGAATTGTATTTTAACGTAAAAACATGTGTATTTGACGCATTCAAAAGCTATTCAGTTTCCTGAATTACTTAGAACAGAAGGCATAAATACACATTGCCAAAAGAACCCCACCTAGAAATCATTACAGATCCAGGTCATGTGGGAATGACACAATGCTCGAACTGGGTGCGGATGGTTTTTAACGCGTAATCTTATTCTTTTATACTTAACCTAAATTAAGAGGTAACGAAATCCTTGGAGCCAAAATCCTGAAAATAGAATGTACGAAGGATAATGGAGATTAAAATTTCTTTATGAAGTCGTGTATATGGGCGCTGATCTCGTCTGGCCTTTCCTGATTTATAAAGTGAGCTACTCCTTCCATTACAACCAGTTCTTGCAGGAATGGCACCTCTTTCTTGAAGCCACCGCCATGTATATATTCCTTAACACCCGGAGTGTTATAGGTAACATCCAGGTCTCCCACAATGAACTTCACTGGAACTTTGATCTGTACTCCAGTCCACGGTGCTGTCAGCTCCCAGGTTCTGTACACAATAAACAAATTTTACTTGATCATTGATGCATTTGCAGGTCTGGTTCAACTAATTCTAGAGTAACAAGAAAAGTAATATGATTATGAAAATTGATAACACATATATCCATAAAACAACATACGTTCTGTCACAGTTCGCGGAATGAATTCGAGAATATAAGGAAGGAGTGGATGCAGACCGAAACTAAAACCAAAAAAACAGAACAGACTCAACAGGTAGTAGAATTGACTTGGTACCATTACATGAATGAAAATTTTAACTCCAGGCAGCTACAATATACGTATATTAATGTTTAACAGTAAGAGTTAGAAGAAGCTTACAGGTCAATAGCTCGATAGTAATTTAGCCCGCCTGTGAAGCCTTTCTGGTCAAATTTGCTAGCATAATAATTGACATCTTCTTCAGTCAGCCATGAAGGTAAAGCAAGCTGAAGATTAGGTGAACCGCCAAATCCGATCTCCTTGGGCACACAAGGTGGGCGTGGATCGCGCGACACAAGAAATGTTTTTATTATTCTTGAAGTACCAGATCGGGCAAACTCTTCTTCGGCCTCCCCAGGTTTCTGCGGCACACCAAATACAACATATTAACCTGTATACGGATGCATGGAACTAGCAATTTTTACCATAAGACATAAAAGTGTATTTAAACTTGTGGTCAATTCTGAATTCGATTCGACAGGTACTTATCCATGAACATCAGGAACTTAATTGTGAAGGTTGCATTAAGAAGCCTTCATTATTGTTTGGAACTCAAAACAGGAAAACGATGGAAGAAAAAGTTGAGTCAAAGAAGAACTAACACGCACAAGGGACAATATTTAGTTAGCATAGTACAAGGTACCAAATTAAGTATTTAGTCCCCAACATCTTTTGAGCACAAATAACCAATATGTCATTTCTTTCTGAACTTAGACTGATTATTAAACCAAATACGAACCGTATATTAGACAATTACGGACGTTGCTGTGAAATTAAGGTGAGAACTAAGAACTCAAACAAGGTTGAAGCATTATACATATATTAAAAAACTAATTCACCTAAGCAGAACGTGCATAAGTAGTCGCAACGCAATTAAAGGACAAATTTAGAGGATTAAATTCGGGTAGAAAATTGACCTGGAACCTGCAGATGTAGTAATCATCGCCAAGCATAGCCCTCAAGCTCTGAAGGGGCTTCCACTTAGGGTTTCTGGGACGGAAAACGACGCTCATGTTGACCAAGGCCTTGATCCGATCGGGCCTGAACAAGCAGAAGTACCAAGCCATAGCGGCTCCCCAGTCGTGGCCGACGAGGAAGACCTGGTCGATGCGGAGGGCGTCGAGGAGTCCGACGAGGTCGCCGACGATGTGGAGAGCGGAGTAGGAGGAGGGGGAAGGAGGGGCGTCGGTGTCGCCGTAGCCGCGGAGGTCGGGGGCGATGCAGCGGTAGCCTTGGGCGGAGAGGGAGAGGAGCTGGTGGCGCCATGAGTACCAGAGCTCAGGGAAGCCATGGAGGAAGAGGACGGCGGGGCCCGAACCTATGGATGCCACGTGCATTTTAATACCGTTGGTGTTGACCCACGTGTGTTCTATCTTCTCCATCTTTGAGAATTCTAGCAAGATGATGCAGAGTGAAGATGATGCACCGTTTAGTGTTTATCGCTTTTGCCCTGCCCTCTCCTGCCTTCAATACAATACAAAGATTGCTCAGTCAAAACTATTGACTCTCTACTCATTTTTTTATTTGAGAGTAAATACTAAATAGTCATTACTCATTAGACGAATTTCAACATTTATTTTTTTGTAAAATAACTCCCAAAAAATATATTTTATTTGAGACAGTTTGGTCAATGATTTATTCCTTCGGTCAATTATTAAATTTCAAGAAAATTATTAATCTACTATTTTGTTGTATTTATACATATTTAGGGTGCGGATTGGTGGAATAGGGTTGAGGCTCAACCTACACCCTATCTAATTTGCACGAAAATTTTATCCGTTGTAAATTAAGTTAGCAATCCTACCTAATCAGATAAAATCTGGGTATATGCGGATAGAGTGTATATTGCTGCTCCTAACTCCAGGCTTAATGAACTGCGAACAACAAAGCTCCAAATGCAAGAAATCGTGAACAGCAAAGCTCTAGGCATAGGAAATTGTGGACGGCAAAACTCCAAGCACAGAGAATAGCAGACATCGAACGTCCAAGTGTGATTAATCGTGAAAGGCAGAACAAGAACGTGAGGCACTGTGAACGGTGAATGAGAAAGTAATTCAGAGTTTGTGGAGTGTGATTGGATGAAAATGATGGAGGAAGTAGACTACGGATAGATAATGATAATAAGATAAAAGTAAATTAGTAATTTTATAAGAGAAGACAAAAATAAATTAGTATTTTCATTAAAAAATTTAATTGTTAATTGAATAAATAATTTATTGACCAAATAATTGAATTATTTTATTGAATAAAATATATTTTTTAGAGATTATTTTGTTAAAAATATATGTTAAAATCCGTTTTGTCAAAAATTAAATCTTTTAAGTACCAAAATAATTATTTATTCTTTATTTTATGAACACTCACATTTAACTCACATTTAAATTATTATTTAATAATTCTCAGTCAACATCACACAAAGATAATTACATATAAATTTACTCCTTTTAACATCTCTTTTAGAAAATGAATGGTGCCGCTTTATGGTCATTATTCATTGCCATTTTTTTAGAGTGATAGGTCTTTAAAATGATAAAATAACATGTCATGAATTTTGCCATAGATTTATGAATCTTTTAACAAAATACTAAATAAATTCTAAGAAAGATTGAAATACAGGAGAAATTGTGGCCAATATTTTAATTTTTCAGAAATTTATATAAATTATGTATTTTAATTTTTTTAAAACTTATTTACCATTATTTTTTTTTGTAAATCTATATAACACATTTTTTTAAAAAAGTTTGCTTGATATGTTAATTTTTTTATGAAAACTTATAAATTTATCGTAAAATATTTTTAAGACCTATTTATTATTTTTTTTCTCTTTGGCTAACAATATTATCACTAGTTTTTTTTCAATTGTATATGTATATTGGTTAATTAATACAAATAGTTAAGTGTAATATTTGTGAATTAATAAATTATATATTTTTTGTTTACTGCTGGTGTATATATATTATATTGCAACTTTTTTGGGTCTAGTGTAAAACTTATTTCAAGTTGTAAAGATATTTTAGTTTTGACTTTTAACTGACTACTCCTTTTTTTTTTATAATACTTATTTTATAGGCTTATTCTTTTACGGTCATTTTTTTAAATTGCAAATGCGATATTATTCTGTTTATTTTTTTAAATATCAGAAGGAATTTAGTTGAGTGGAAACAGAATTTGTGTTAGTCTAATTGTCGGTGGGGAGAGAATTTTGCTGTTCTGAGAGCGAAGCTAATTGATTAGCTTTCCTTCTAGAAACAAAACTACGAATAATTTTTCCTTCCGATATTGGTTGATAAATTCTGTAATCACTAATCAGATACTTATGTTGTTTTGTTGGAGAATGCGTTACTTTCGGCTCAGGCCATTGTGATTCGTTACCGTAATTTACTTAACTAGTTGCAACTTGCAAGTGATTATTTTTTTTTGGTCAAGGATTTTTTTTTTCATATGTATTTTTTAGCCTGAATTTTTTATATTTATTTAAACAAGGTGAAAATTCAGGTGAAATTGATTTTAACTGAAATTGATATTTTGGAATCATTAAATAAAAATTTAGTCAAATCAGACAAATTATTTAACGATTTTTAGTTATTAACTTCACGTAAAATCGATTATACCTGAATTTTCATCTTTAAACAAACAAAGAAACTAATTACTTGACCAATTTAAATTAGTTGGTGAGTGACTATCTTTTTTTTTTTTTTTGGTCAAGGTGAATGACTATCTTATTCTTTATATTTCGGCTTCCTCTTTTGGGATTCTTTTGGTTCCATTTTTGGGTTGAACTATTTATTTGGTTCAAAGCCTATGGTTCAATTATTTGGGTCAGCCCATTTATTTAGTCGATATTGTCCTTAAAAATGTTACCCAAATATAGGCCTGTAGCACTATTGCAGTTGTAGCCGATCACAATGAACACAAGCAGCTCAGCTGTGATCGAGGCTTTGACATAAGAATTTAAATTCCCTAAAATTTAAATTTCACTTTAAAGAGTAAAGTGTAATTTTTCATCATTTATTTTATAGGTGAGGTCAAGAGTAAATATGACAGAGAAATCATTCGAGGATAGGAGATCACACTTTACTCTTTAAAATAAAAATTCAAAATTTAGAGGATCTAAATTTTTAGCATAGTGACAATTCATTTACCTTGAGAACAATCACATTTGGATATGACATTTGGTTGAGACCAAATAATAGATAGAAATCCTTAAAAATGTTTAATGTATAAATGTGTAATGTGCGAAATTTATGATATAGTGTCTAAAAATGTGACTGACCAACTTATCACCCAAAGAAAAAAGAAGAATGTTAGGAAATTAGCAAGTTTTGTAATTTATAGTCATTAATCAGTTATTATTAATATTTTTAATGGTGTAAAATTACATCCAATAATATGAAATTACTCATTTTTTCTTTAATGGTTAAGTGTTGATAAAATTTTAATAAAAATAGTGATCTTTTAGACTTTCTCAAGAAAAAAAAAAAAGGGGGCTCAACTCTCTTCTTTTGATTTATCGTTTGTCAATCATTATTTTTCATTTTTTTTTATTTCATGAAAAACTTATTAAAAAGTATTTTATTCTTTTTAAACCAGTTTATTTAGGCGTCACTTTTTAGCATGTCATAGTAAAAACTAAAAACGCTAACCTAAAATGCGTCTTCAAATAGAAAAACATCTAAGGGTGTCACGGCTTCCATAGTATGTAGAACCGAGAAAGATGAAAACGCTTTTTCAAATTGAAAATATATCCATATTTGATATATATATTTTTTTATTTGTGTTGGTAAGGTTATTAGTTATTTGAAGATAATAATCCACCTATGCCAATAGCACCAAGGGAGCAGGAGTAAAAGTTTAGTTGGTGCAAGAATAATGAGTCACATCATTGGGCTCTCTGATAAACATGCCGTATTATTTGATTAATTTGGAGAATCTGAATCCAACATCGTGCTACTACATGATATTTGTTCCCATGCTTTTCCTTTGCTTTATGCACTTTCTCATCCATTTCCATTATGTATAAATTCCAATAACAAAAACAAATAACGAATTTCAGTGTGTGATAGGAATGCATTGTAGGATGCTTATTATTTTTTCTTATATAGCTAGGTAGGAGTATGAGAGTATCCTATCCACAATAGAAGGGTACCTACCTGAGCACGTAGTTCTTGGCTTGTTATAATTTGGAACTATACTTTTGTTTCGATTTCTAACTACTTACTTTTCATTAGGTCTTAGGATGCACCCTCTCAATGTTCCCTACTCCTCCATTATTTATTTGGTTTTTAAATTATTATTATCAGCAATAAGGGTAGAACAGGAGTTGGTTTAATCAAGATATAATAATTCCAGTTGTTGTCCATAACATAATTCTTAGTATAGTCCAATTGGATTAATGATTTGATGGACATTAGCAATTTGTACACATATGAAAACCACTATGTGCATTTGTGACACCACTACTTCATGCTTCAATACTTGTGTATATAAAGCTGTCTTTCTCAATATACATGTTTTAAATTATATTTTAAACTTCAAAATAAATAATTGTCTTTGTTCTTAAATCACACATCACATATTTTATTTCAAGAATATATAACAGTCTATCATGGATTACCATCATGGATGCTTAGGATGGAGTTTGTGGGGTAGCATTGGTAGTTGATTATGACTTCTAAAAGAATGTTTGAATAATTCATTAATGCGGCTGCCTAATTTATTGTGCTTTCCAAAAGTAACATAATAATCAAATTGCATTGCTTCCATCCTAATCTTGTTTCACTAGCAAATGCAAGTTGTGTTGTTTGAAAAATCTTTTCTATTCTTTTTTTTTTTATTTTTTTATTTTTCCCAATCACAATAATCTTTTCTATACTATACCCTCTTGTTTCTTAGTGTGCAACTTGCATTTGTATGGCTATTGGCCAGTATTAGTACTAGTTTGCCGCAAAAGAACCAACTAAATTAAATAATATTCAACGGAAAAATTAATGGGAAGAAAACAATGCCAATTGGTTCATTTTTGGATTTAATATTCAACGGGTGGCTACTCTCATTAAAGTGGATTAGTGGCATATCAGCCTAATAATCACACAATCTATTTTTTTTCCAGGTTATTTAATTTTAGGCGAATAAGACATTCACGATCGTTGATGTTTCTTTCTAAAGTTTGGTTAATCTATCAGTTGGTGGTCGTGGATGCATATATATGTAGATTGCGATGTGTTTGAGATGCCAAAGGCTTAAAGTTTGGTTCATTATCTTTGTTGCATTAACTTTAAATATGAATTTTAAAAAGGTGCTCAAAAAGAGATAGTGAATACTTTATTCGTTTGATTGCTCTTTTCATTACAAATTAAAATTGACGAATAAAGGTGCTTCTTGGAATTGAATCCTTTCGCTTCCTGCTTTTCATAATTCCATCTCATGAATTGGGCATTTTGCGATGCAATATTATTTTAAATCATCTCCTATTGTATATTTCAATATTCTTCAATAATAAAAAAAATACTTGATATAATTATAAGTCCATATACTGTACTCCTAATGCATGCGTAGTATGCTATTTAGGCGAAATTCCGAGTCCGTCAACCTGGTTAATCACTTTGAATGGATGGGTTTTTTATTCAAAAAATAAATTTGTAAATATAAGACGTTCAATGGAACTAGTTCGATTAACTTGTGAATTTAAACGGAACTAGTTTGAATAATTCGTTTAAATTAGACATGTATCCGACCAATTAATTTGGATGTGTTTATCCATTTTTTTGTTTTCTTGTCTTTTTCTTTTCTTTTCATCTTTAGTCGCCAAAAGCCCACGCCCTAGTGACCAGTGAGTGTTGTTGTACTACGAAAATCTACTTAGTTTGTCAATTGGTTCATCATAGTTAGTTACTTGTTTCTGCGAAATTTTTACACAAAAATGAAGGGGGAAATGGTAGTAGTAGTAGTAGAAGTTGGCCCAAGTATCTAACCATAAAACTTAAATAAAACGTTCTAATTTCTGTTATCTAGATTATAAATAAATAAATTATCCAAATTCTTTACGGCATAAAGACCAAATAAGATGTAACGCCTTTTCTCATGAAAATGATTACATTTATGATTGATACTTGTGCTATATCTGTGTTAATTATCTTTTATGTGAGGGAAATAAAATTTCGACATTTTATAGTGAGCAGCAAGTATTGTTAGGACACGCATGGAGAGATTCCTCCATAATTATAAGTCCTTTTCGATTTTTCTTTGTCCAGATGCCAAAAGAAAGAATCATCCATTAAATACACGATCACGTGGAAATGAAAAGAAATTCAAAGATGGGTAGCAATCAAGTAGCAACAGTGGCAGAAAAAAAAAATTACAAAATTGCATTAGAAATTAAAAGTGTGCGCCAGATAAGCATTCCAAGATAAAAAAAGAAAAAAGAAATGAACATAACGACAATGTTATCTAAAATAAATTACACGATGTTATTTGATTCTAAGTAATAATAATAATCCTTATACGGTACCCTCATAATTATAGTACTATATATATATATAAAAAAAGATATGAAGATGATATGATCCAAACACAAACCACTATAACCGACATCTCATCCACCCATTGTTTCAACTTTCAACATAACAACTCTCTCTCATGGCATTGGACCCAGATATTGAAGAAAAGTATGTTCACAACAGCAAGGTCATGCTAGGATCTGCAATTCTTCTCGTTATACTCATCCTCGTAATCATCCTATATCGTTCTTATGCTCACTTCTGCGCACGCCGCCGCCGCCATCTCTTCCCTCACACTCTTCCAGCTACTTCCACTTCCGCCACCGCCCCTGTTTTCAACGACCGACTGGATCCAACCATTCTCAAGTCCCTGCCGACCTTTACTTTCTCCTCCGCCGTGCACCGCCCCCTGCAAGACTGCGCCGTCTGCCTTTCGGAGTTCGAAGACGGAGACAAGGGCCGTGTGCTGCCGAATTGCAGCCACGCGTTCCACTGCCAATGCATCGACGCGTGGTTCGCATCTCACTCCAACTGCCCTCTCTGCCGGTCACCGGTTAAACGGGTTACCACACCGGTTGAAGCGTGCTCGATTCCGGTTTCAGTTGAATTAGCGGTTGAAGTGGAAGCTGGTGGTTGCTCGTCGCTTCCTCCGCCGGTGATGTGCCCTAGAAAGCCGTTGAATGTGGTGGTGGAGATTCCGGAAGAGGAGAGAGGGTTGGATCATCGGATTCTTTCGCTGAAGAAGTTTTGCAGCGTGTAGGTGAGTACACCACACTTTCGGTGTGGACTACGGACTACTGTGTCGATGTTTGCAAACTTGCAATGCAATTTCACCAAGATTCATGATGACATGGCAGTCGATACGGAAACAAATTAATTGTTTTCGTTTTCATTTAAAGTACGGATGTTTTTACTGTAGAATGTTGAGTCTGATCTGAATCATGTGGTGCCTCAACCATTTAGCGTTCGTGGTTGCTACTTGCGTTAGTTGGACACGTCTCTCTTAACAGCGTTCAATCTAGTTGTATAGAATTTCAGGACTCTTGCCACCTAAGGAAGGTGCTTCGTCATTTAAATATACATATTTCTAAATACCAAAAAAAAAAATATACATATTTCTTGATAAAAGTCTACTTTTTCTGCTATCTTATCTTACTTGATTATATAAAGTGTAATTGCTTTGTTTGATATATTTGAATTGAAGCGAATCCCAAGGATGAACATCACAACAACAATCACAATATATATCTCTTGTGCAGTGTTATTATTTTCATTTGATGCGAGAAAACAGGGGAAAAACAGGGGAACGGCTGGTACAATATATCTGAATGGTTCAATTTAATTTTACTATGTACATATTTTTATTCTGTTCCAAAATAGCACAACAACATCAAAAATCTGGAATTCTCCAAAGTGGTCTAAACAATAACTACGAAGAAAAGGAGAATCGTCCAAGGGGATGAGGTTCAGACATTGCTAGTTTAACGTTAGTCTTATTTTATGATTTGGGTTGTAAGATTTAGGATCTAAGGTGTTAAGGTTTAGAATTTAAAATTTAGACTTTTATTTTATTAATATTTCTAAAATTTAAATTAAAAATAATAATGAGTCATAATTCTGATGTGGAAGAAAATTAATTTATAAAATAAAAACACTAATTTACTCTTAAAGTACTTATCAACTTCTCCAATATTTTAGGGTGATTTTGATGGAAGTGAAAATATTCAGCTGTGTCAAACTAGGCTGATGCCAAATAATGAATCCGTTAACCCAATAACATCATTTTTTCATTAAAATTGTAATGTTTCTTTTTATGAAGTGGCCGAATAAAAATTTGAACGCAGGTAAAAGTTCCAATGCTAAATTTTTACAAAAGATAAATATATTAGCACAACCATGTTTTTATTATCAGCTTCAGCCACTGTTTTTTCCTTGGATCAAAATCTCAATAGTGAAAATTATGCTATTCATGTTTCTAGACCGTTCAAAAGTTTGAAGCATGATGGGAATGGTGATTTGGGGTGTGGAGATTTTTTTGGGTCAAATTGTAAGTTACTGAAAAGGTGTTGGATTCTCTGTTTGTGATCCTATTCTTGCTGGAGAGTGGAGAGAAGCATTGAGGAGGATTTTTGGTTGGATTTCACCATTGGCACATAACATGATCAGGTGGCAGAATGAGAGGAGTTTTGTTGTTGCAGACTTTGTTTTTTGAAGGCAAAGAGAAGATAGAAGCTGCCTTAACTGAAAAGATGAAGTTCTAGTAAGAATAGATAATGTTATTAGATACCGAGTAATTGAACCTTGTCTTTGGGATAAGGGTTTCTATAAGTTATGTTTAAGTGGGTTGTGGATTTGGTCCATGTAGCAAAGTTAAAAAAAAAAAAAAAACCAACTTCTCAAAAATAGAAAAAACAAAAATCAATTCCTCAAAAAAAAAAGTAAATAAATAAATAAATAAAAAAACTGGTACATACGAAGTTGGTCCAATTGAACCATGTTGGGATCGGTCTGCAAAATACATTCAATTTTGTAGCAAATTTAGCATTTTCAACAAATTGAATACCTAAACTGTTCTTGCCTGGTAATTTCGAGGTATAGCTCGTCCTCTGGTAAGATCGGCGGACTCCTAGAGTGGACCGAGGTATACGTCGGCGACGGATGAACGGCGAGGTGGGTACCTGCAAAGGCACTCCGACGCTCAAGTTAGTATCAAGGGGGTAATAGTTCTTAATTTAGGAAAGTGACGTACCTTCTTTTGGTCTTTTGCCTGCTTTATATTAGCAGGAGAAGTCGGCCGTTATCCTTCAGATGTAACGTCTAGGAAGAGGATAAATTGTAAATCCGACGTTATTGACTTGGGGCCATTTATGGCCATGATGAAATCGTCGGTTATGATCGGGCCTGAAGTATAACCGAGCTATAATGTGTAACCGATGTTTACTGGTCATATCACAGCCCCCAAGCTTGACCTGACTTTTAAAGAGATAGGTTGAGCTTTTATAATGAGTGAGTAATAGCTCGGTACACGGTGCCCCCAGGTCAACGTAGCTTCTTTGAAAGTTAATGTTGGGTAACTGAAGAGTTTAATAATTATTATTCAAGTCTTTATTGGTGTAAAAATCTTTAATTATTGTTTTATTACTTTTCCTAGATAGGTGCGAGTTCCAAAGCTTACTTGGAACCGTTGGCAGGGTGCCTCATTTAATGGTTTTGATTTCTATCATTAATTGAGGAGGCTTTAAGTAAATGAACGGTTTAGCACTTTCACCCTTTTCTTTTTCTTTGGAAGTTTTTTAGTTTCGGAAGCTTTTAAACACCATGAGCACTAAAGGTTAGTAGCAAGATCCTTGCTTTTCGTTTTAATCCCTTCTTCCCCTTCTTCTGATTACGTCAAAAACCATGAGTGAAAAGAAAGGAAAATCGTTGCCCCAGTTTGATAATGGCGAGTCGTACGACTGGGTTGACAGTGATGTGAAAATAAGGGCTTCTTTGTTTCTGGATATGGATAGTGTTGGGCAGGTTAGTGTTGCTGGTATAGTGAAACCTGGTTATCGCTTGGAATTACTTCCATGCAACCGCTCAGATCGGGTTTTTCATAGGAGAGAGGATTTTGAGAGCTTTTATATGTATAGTTGCGTGTTAGAGGAATTGAGGGTTCGACTCCCTTTTAGCCAGCTCGAATGTGATATTCTGAAACAATTGAACTGTGCTCTTTCACAAGTTCATCCTAACGGTTGGGCTTTCATAAGGTGTTTTCAGATATTAATGGAATTTCTGGAGATTGAACCAGATTTGGAACTTTTCTTTTCTTATTTCAGGCAAAAGGGGTATGGAAGGGGTTGTGGGGTAAACTTGAATAGCACACCTGGTTTTTCTATTTTCAAATGTACAAATCTTCCTTTAAAAATTTTAAAGAAATGTTTCTGAAAGTCAAGTCGGTGGATGAGGATTCCTTTTATGTGGACGAAAATCTTGGGGAAAAGTTCCCTTGTACTGGTGTTGTCAACCTCAACAAATTTTGGGTCCTGAAATGATATCTGAAAGAAACGAGTGTATCATATCCTTTTGATTGAAATGGTATCCAAGGGGGATTGGTATCTGTGTCGGAGTTGCTTCCTTGGAGGTTAATAAGTCGGCTGTTGTCGATTACCTTGGTGAGGTTATCAGGGTATGTTTTGTTTTGGTTTTTACTTAAATGAGGATTTTATTATGCTGATGATGTTGTTGCTGTTCTGTGGCAGGTGGGAAGTTCCCTGGAGTTACCGCTTCGACTCTTAGGGCTCGATTTAAGTCTAAGAACTTTGAAGGTTCCTCCTCGAATGCGGAAAAGATGGATATTGGGGGAGAGGTCGATCAGCCTCTCCCAAGAAAGAAGGGGATTGTCTTTAAGAAAAGAAAGACAGAGGGTACTGCTACCTCGGGAGATCAGGGCAAGGAAGCTGTTATTCAACTTGATGACTTGTCTAGTTTTAGTGCGAAGCAGGAGAAGCTTCACGTTTTTGACAACAAAGGAGATAGTTCATCTCTTTGGGACCGAGGTTTTCCGTTTAATGTTATTGCGGACGAAGTTGTGCAGGGCGATGCTGACATAGCTCGGGTGGAAGAGGTCGGGGATGTTGGAGTTGATCAGTTTCTGCAGGTAGATTCATTCTAACTATTGGTTCTGTTTAACTACTTATGTCTGTAAGGTTTTTAATAGTTGAATATTTAAATCTCAGGTGTTGGGCTTTCGATTGGCTTGTGTTGGCCGTAGCCAAGAAAAAAGGCATAAGAAAATGGCTACTGAGGCTGAACAGGTCGGTTCCCTAAAGGAACAATTATCGGCTAGAGAATTAGCCTTAACAGAACTGCAGAAAAAGTTTTCTGATTTGGAAAAGGAATTAAAGGTTGAAAAAGAGAATCGTGAAAATGATGCTGAACTGTTAAAAAAGAAGAATAGTGATGTTGAAAATATGAATAAGCGAGTTATTGATCTTACCGCCCAGATGAAGGAATTCGAGGCGAGTAGAGAAGGTGACATTCTTGATGCTTTTGCTGAAGGATTTTACCGTGCTGTGACGCAGGCCAAGTTTCTAATGCCTGATGCCGATTTTGGGGAGATGGATCCGGGCAAGGTGATTCGGGACGGCCAGCTTGTAGATGACGAGGAAGTGATTGAGGAAGGTGGTGATAACTTAGCTAAGTAGTAGTTCAGTGTAGTATTTTAGCAGTTTTTCTTTTGTTTTGTAGAACGAACGTTCATGACTGTTTATTGTTAACGATCTGCGTAATTAGGTTTTGGATGGTCCTAATTACGTTGTCTGATACCCGTTAATGGGGCTGGAATGATATTTTGATGACTTGTTTGTCTGTAAAGGGAGTTATTTGGTAACAAACTCCTCGTGATATTTAATGATAACATAAATTCAGTTAGACAGAACTTGTTAAAAGTATATATAAATGCATTCAAACTTTGGTCAAAGCAGTACCTTACAATTTTAACTCGGGTAGGCTGGTCTCGTTAAAACCTCCTTGAGCAAAACCCTTTTTGGGAAAAATCTCAAGTGAGGAAAAAGAGTACCAGCACTCTGCTTTGCTTTAACTGAAATATTGCTTTAAAGAGCTAACATTCCATGAACTCGGAATGTTAGTGCCATCCAAATGTTCTAGTCTGTAAGCTCCTCTGCCAAGGACTTCGAGTATACGGTAGGGTCCGTCCCATGTTGCTGCAAGTTTTCCATGGGAGGGTGGTCGGCGAGCCGCTTCAGTTTTTCTCAGGACCAGATCTCCGACATTGAAGGACCTTGGTTGAACTCGTTTGGCATGTCTTCGATTTAGTTGTTGCTGTAGAGCCTGGTGACGAATGGCTGCTGTATTCCTAATTTCTTCGATTAAGTCAAGTTCTGCTCGGCGAGCTTGATCATGATTTTCAGCTAGGGCTCTTAAGGATTGTTGTGAAACTTCTAAGGGAATCATAGCCTCGGATCCATAGACCAACCTAAAAGGGGTTTCTTTGGTTGATGTATGTACGGTAGTATTGTATGACCATAATACCTCTGGGATCAGCTCGGCCCAGAGCCCCTTGGCGTTGTCGAGCTTTTTTCTTAAAGCGTGCAGGACGACCTTATTGGCGGCTTCAGCTAAGCCATTAGATTGTGGGTGTTCCACCGATGAAAAGTGGTGATTTATCTTCAGCTTCTGTAAAAAGTCTTTAAAACTATGATCGGTAAATTGCCGACCATTGTCGGTGACAATATGCCGGGGAATTCCGAATCTGCATATGATATATTTCCAAACAAAGGATATCATCTGGGAGGATGTGATTCTTGCCAGGGGTTGTGCTTCAATCCATTTGCTGAAGTAATCAATAGCCACGACCAAATATTTCAATTGCCCGGGTGCGGTAGGAAACGGGCCGAGGATGTCAATCCCCCACTGGTTAAATGGCCAGCTTACTACAGACTGGTGAAGCTGCTCGGCTGGGATGTTAATGATCGGTGCGTGCTTTTGACACTGGTCACAAGTTCTGACCTTCTTTCTGCTATCCTCCCACAGACTCGGCCAGTAAAAATCGGCTCGAAGTATTTTCTGTGCCAGGCTTCTTGCCCCCGAGTGTATGCCACATATTCCTTCATGAGCTTCGGCTAACGCAAGATCGGCCTCATTCCTGTCCAAACATTTCAAAAGTGGTCGGGAGTATCCCCGCCTATACAGAGTGTTATTCATTAACGTGAAGAAAGAAGCTTGTCGTCGAAACCTTTTCTTATCTGAGATCTCTTTCGGAAGAGAACCCTCTTTTAAATACTGTATGTAAGGTAGTTGCCAACTTGTTTCATTGAAAGCGTTTAAAGTGCTCATGACATGTATGCTCGGCTTCTCTAAAGTTGACTGTAATAATGTTGCTGTGTGTGACTGTGTAGTAGCTAGTTTTGATAAAATGTCAGCCCTATGATTTTGTTCTCTAGGAATGTGGCAAATTTCGATTTTTCGAAAGCCATTTACCAACTGCTGTACAAGCTCTAAGTATTTCAATAAAAGCTGATCTTTAGTTTGAAAGACCTGATTAACCTGTTGGACTATTAATAGAGAATCGCAATAAACCTTTAAGGTGGTAATGTGTAAATCAATTGCTAACCTGAGCCCGGCGATGAGGGCTTCGTACTCGGCTTGGTTATTACTAGCTTTAAAGGAGAATCGGAGAGAATGTTCGAGGATGATACCTTCAGGACTTTCGAGTAATACTCCTGCACCTGACCCTTGGGGGTTTGAGGCTCCATCCACAAACAGGCTCCAGTCCGAGTTCTGTTCTTCCATACTTGGTTGGGTAAGCTCTGCAACGAAATCTGCTAAGTATTGGGATTTGACGGATCCTCTTGGTTGGTATTGGATATCAAATTCAGAAAGTGCAATTGCCCATTTGATAAGTCTGCCTGCTAATTCCGGCTTTGAGAGGACGTGCCGAAGGGGTTGTTCGGTCCTGACGATGATAGTGTGTCCCTGGAAATATGGTCGGAGTCGTCTTGAGGAGAAGACTAAGGCCAACGTCAGCTTTTCCAACTTTGGGTAACGAAGCTCGGCACCCTGCAGTGATTTACTTACAAAATAGATCGGTTGTTGACCTTTCTGCGTTTCTGTTACAAGGACAGAACTAATTGCTGTATCAGTAATAGACAGGTATATACATAATGGCTCATTAGGTCTTGGCTTTTGTAAAACAGGTGGTTTTGAAAGGAATTGTTTTAAATTTTGAAATGCTGATTCACAGTCTTCAGTCCATTCAAAATGTTTTGTTTTCTTTTTTAAACATTGGAAAAAGGTAAAAGACTTTGCTGCCAAACAGGGTAGAAATCTGGATAAGGCGGCGAGGCGTCCTGTGAGCCGTTGCACCTCCTTTACCGTTTTTGGGCTTTGCATATCAAGGATCGCCTGACACTTTTCAGGATTTGCTTCAATTCCTCGGCTGGTAAGAATAAATCCGAGGAATTTTCCTCCGCGTACTCCGAACGCACACTTTTCAGGATTCAGTCTCATGTTATATCGTCGGATCTGCCCGAAAATCTCGGCTAGGTCATGTATATGAGAGTTGCCGACTATGGTCTTTGCCACCATGTCGTCCACGTAAACTTCGATATTCCGACCTATCTGGTTCTCGAAGACCTTATTCATTAATCGCTGATATGTTGCACCTGCATTCTTTAGACCAAAAGGCATAACATTATAGCAGTAATTACCATATTCAGTTATAAAGGCAGTTTTGTCTTTGTCTGATGGATGCATGAGGATCTGGTTATAACCAGAGTATGCGTCCATAAAACTCAGCGAACCATAACCGCAGGAATTGTCAACTAAAGTGTCAATGCAAGGTAAAGGATAAGCATCTTTGGGACATGCCCTATTTAGGTCAGTAAAATCGACGCACATGCGCCACTTACCGTTACTCTTTTTTACCATAACAACATTGGCGAGCCATGTTGTGAACCTGATTTCTCTGATGAAATTTGCAGCAATGAGCTTTTTTACCTCGGCAAGGGACGCAAGGCGTTTTTCTGCTTCGAGGTTTCTTTTCTTTTGAGAAACTGGGCGAGCTTCTGGATTAATTGCTAATTTGTGGGTGATAACAGATGGGTCTATTCCGGGCATATCGGCAGATGTCCAAGCAAACAAGTCGGCATTCTGTCGCAAAAACTTTATGAGTGATTCCTTCTCCTCCTTGCTGATTGATGTCCCCATAAAGGTGTATTTGGCGGGGTCCTCGGTCAGGGCCACCTTTGTTAAATCCTCGTTTGGCATGGGCCGATCTTCAAAGTCGGCTCTTGGATCGATTTCTGTTAAACTCGGCTGGTCGGGTTGGATGGAGTTGACCTGAACCATGTTGTTCCTTTTGATGGGCTTCAGGCTTGTATTATAGCATTGCCGAGCTTCATGGAGGTCACCATGTATCGTTGTCACTAAATTATCCTGCACAGGGAACTTAACACAAAGGTGAACTGTAGACACAATTGCCGTAAATTTATTCAAAAATGGTCTACCTAATATGAGATTGTAAGGACTAAAACAGTCGACAACAAGATATTGAATGTCTTGTGTCTTAAATAATGGTTGCTCACCGAGTGTGGTTTGTAACCACACGGAACCCAAAACAGGGACTCGCTCCCCGGAAAATCCGACCAAGTCTCCATGGTATGGTTGCAAAGTTTTGTTACTTAGTTTCATCTTTTCGAAGGTGGTAAAGAATAAGACGTCTGCACTACTTCCGGGGTCGAGAAGTACTTTGCGGACTATTAAATCCCCCAACTGGATAGAAATCACCACAGGATCGTCATAATTAGCATCGGTATGATTAAAGTCGGTTGATCCGAAAGTCATTTCTGGGAAATCTTGGACCGGCTGAGGAACTTTAGGGGCATCTGTGACGGCCAACATGGCCCGATAAGTTCTCTTCCGGGCTGAGCTAGTATGTCCACCTCCCGCATATCCTCCTGAAATACAATTAATGATTCCTCTGGGTTGGGCTGGTGTCTTATCTTTTTCTTTTGATGAGGAACTTGCTGTCACAAGGTCGGAAGCCGAGGTTGTATTCTTCTGCATACGCCCGGCAATGAACTTGTCGAGGTGTCCTTGTCTTGCGAGGCGCTCTAGGAGATCTTTAGCGATCACACATTCATCCGTTGTGTGACCGTGTTTCTGATGAAAGGTGCAATATTTGGATTTATCAACGGTCTTGGATTCCGGATAAGCGCCGGCTTTACGAGGAGGCTTGATTAATTTGGAGTTGAGTATTTCTTTAATAATGTCATCTCTCTTTGTGTTGAATTGAGTGTATGACTCATAACGGGGAACTGGCCTGAATGCTTTCTTACTGTCGCGGGGCTTATCATCATCCTTAGCCGCGGTCGACTTTTCTGTTTTGCGGGCTTGCCGAAGTTCTTCAACATCTATCTGTCCCTGGGCTTTTTCGCGGAATTCGGCCAAGGTTTTCGGTTTACTCACAGCTATTGTCTCCTGAAACTTGCCCGGACGGAGGCCGCTCTTAATTGCATGGAGATGGACTTCAGGATGAAGGTCGGGGATCTTCATGGCGACTTTTGTAAAGCGAGTGATATAATCCTTCAGGCTCTCTTGTGGTCCTTGTTTGATAGTCGTCAGGTAGTCAGAATCGTGCAGGTATATTGCAGATGCTGCGAAGTGGTCTTCGAACTGCTTTGCCAACTCTTGAAAACGCGATATTGAATCTGCAGGCAAAGAACAAAACCAGTCAAGTGCAGGACCGTCTAAAAAAGATGGAAAACAACGGCATAAAATAGGGTCAGATGCACCATTAACGATCATAATAGATCGGAATTTCTTAATATGCTGCTTTGGATCTCCCAATCCATCATAAGGGGTCAGAGTGGTCGGCAGGGTGAACTGTCGGGGAAGCTGAAAATTCATAATGTCGGCCGTGAACGGTCCGGCGGAATTGTCGCGCTCATCTTCCTCAACCTCTGGTTGGGACCTTTCTGTCTGGTGGGCTTCTTCTTCTTCCTGTTGGGGTGTTTCAGAAACATGGGTCGGCATTGACCGACGTTCATGATTTTCCTCTCGGTTATGAAGATCATCATTGTGTTCCAGCCGATTAGTGACCAATTGCGCAATTTGTTCCTGCATTCTTCGGTTTTCCTCCGCCATTTGTTGATTTGCTTGTTGAAGCTCGGTCACCATCCGAAGGAGCTCAGATGGGGTTGGGGGAGGAACGTCAGCCATGGTAGTATTTTAAGGGTGTTTTGGGACCTTTGCGAATGGTTTTTCAAGTTGCTCGGCCCCACGGTGGGCGCCAAATGTTCTTGCCTGGTAATTTCGAGGTATAGCTCGTCCTCTGGTAAGATCGGCGGACTCCTAGAGTGGACCGAGGTATACGTCGGCGACGGATGAACGGCGAGGTGGGTACCTGCAAAGGCACTCCGACGCTCAAGTTAGTATCAAGGGGGTAATAGTTCTTAATTTAGGAAAGTGACGTACCTTCTTTTGGTCTTTTGCCTGCTTTATATTAGCAGGAGAAGTCGGCCGTTATCCTTCAGATGTAACGTCTAGGAAGAGGATAAATTGTAAATCCGACGTTATTGACTTGGGGCCATTTATGGCCATGATGAAATCGTCGGTTATGATCGGGCCTGAAGTGTAATCGAGCTATAATGTGTAACCGATGTTTACTGGTCATATCATAAACCATTCATTTGACATCTTGTTGTATGGTCTTTTAAGGATCTTATTATTCTTTTTTCACCAAAGACATTCCCATGCTTACAAGGTCAAAACTCAGAGAAAGTATATTATGAACCTTGAAGGACCAGGTTGTAAACTCAAATAATAAAAAATACATGGGCTGGTTTACAAATAAAATAGAGTAACGATTGGAGAAAGTTTGGGAAAAGTTTAGAATTTGGGTAGAGCTTTCGGTTCTAAAAAGTGCGTTGAGAAAAGCACTTAACCATAGTAGTAACAACAATAATGGTAAAGCTGAACCTTGTTCAGTTAATAATAAGGATAATTAGAAACTCGGGCAATTTACATTTTTAAATTGTTTGAATCCCAATTTTACGTAAATACATTGTTTCAAAAACGGATACGTAAATACATTGTTTCACTATTTTATATAAACCGCTACTGCCAGTAGCGGTTTACAATTGCACAGAAACCGCTAGTACCAGCCGCGAATTATGTGTATTTTTTGTTGGTCATAAACCGCTGCTGCCAGCAGCGGTTTATGTAGGTTGGTGTGCTAAACCGCTGGTGCCTATAGCGGTTTACGTTTAGTATGTGTCAATGGGCTCTCTATATAAATCATGGAGGGGCCAAATATAGAGAGGTAGAGTTTTATTCACAAATGGATGGGGATGATAGTATTAAAAAAATACAATATTCAAAGTATTAAATTATATAAATTAAGACTATTTTTTTATTCTCATCTCTTTTACAATTTATAAATAATAAAATAATTTATTTTTAGCCAAAAATTCACTAAATCATATATTTTTCTCTTTAACAATCACTTTATTTTCTTTTATTTATATCAACCATACAAGAGATACTAAGAGAGTTTGAAACATGGGTTGTGTTCTTTGCTGCTGATTTGCATTTGAGATTCTAGCTAAATGAATTTTTTTATTTGTGCAACTTTGTTGTTTTATGCCAAAAAATAAAAACTATTTATATTTTATAATTGATTGATTGGATAAATAATAGTGATAGCATCATAATTTTGATAAATAAAATAAAAAATATAAATATGCATGTAATAATTTTTTATTTGTATTTATTATTAAAATGAAACTAAATAGCAAATCAAAGAGGGAATATTCATAGAGTACTAAAATATATAAACTAAGACTACTTTTTTTTATCTTCATCCCTTCTAAAATTCATGAATGATAAAATAATTTTTTTTTAGTAAAAAATAGTGAATTTTTTTTATTTGATTTGCTATTTTTAGTGAAAAAATTCACTATTTTTTACTAAAAATAAATTATTTTATCATTCATGAGTTTTAGAAGGGATGAATATAAAAAAAATTAGTCTTAGTTTATATATTTTAGTACTCTGTCAATACTCACTCTTTGATTTGCTATTTAGTCTCATTTTAATAAGAAATACAAATAAAAAATTATTACATACATATTTATATTTTTTATTTTATTCATCAAAATTATGATGTTATCACTATTATTTATCCAATCAATCAACTATAAAATACAAATAATTTTTATTTTTTGGCATAAAACAATAAAGTTGCACAAATAAAAAAAATTCGTTTAGCTAGAACCTCAAATGTAAATCAGCAGCAAAGAACACAACCCATGTTTCAAACTCTCCTAGTATCTTTTGTATGGTTGATATAAATAAAAGAAAATGAAGTGATTGTTAAAGAGAAAAATATATGATTTAGTAAACTTTTGGCTAAAAATAAACTATTTTATTATTTATAAATTGTAAAAGATATGAGAATAAAAAAAAATAGTCTTGATTTATATAATTTAATACTTTGAGTATTGTATTTTTTTAATACTATCCTCCTCATCCATTTGTGAATAAAACTCTACCTCTGTACATTTGGCCCTCCATGGTTTATATAGGAAGTCCATTGACACATACTATACTAAACTTAAACCGCTATAGGCACCAGCGGTTTACGCACACACACCAACCTACATAAACCGCTGCTGGCAGCAACGGTTTATGACCAACCAAAAATACACATAATCAGCGGCTGGTACTAGCAATTTCTGTGCAATTGTAAACTGCTACTGGCAGTAACGGTTTATATAAAATAGTGAAATAATGTATTTATGTATCCGTTTTTGAAACAATGTATTTACGTAAAATTGAAGTTCAAAAAATTTAAAAACGTAAATTGCCCTAGAAACTCTGTGATCTTCAACAAAAGATTTTCTGGCAGAAGCAAGAGGTTAAGAAGTTAAAGGAAAAATCTTGGTGGAACAAAGGTTTTGATGGCGTTGTTTTGTTGCTTGTTAGGTTTGTTTTCACTGTGTTAGCAAGGATTAAAATTGTGTTTGAAATTTGCCATTGTGTTCCTTATTTGTCTCGTGGTTTATCACCTTCAGCCACTGTTTTTTCCTTGGATCAAAATCTCAATATGGAAAATTATGTTATTCATGTTTCTAGACTGTTCAAAAGTTTGAAGCTTGATGGAAATGGTGATTTGGGGTGTGGTGGTTTTTTTGAGTCTAATTGTAAGTTACTGAAAGGTGTTGGATTTTCTGTTTGTGATCCTAATCTTGGTAGAAAGTGGAGAGAAGCATTGAGGAGAATTTTTGGTTGGATTTTACCATTTAACACATAACATGATTAGATGGCAGAATGAGAGGACCTTTGAGGATATGAACATGATGGTTCCAAAGACCAATAGTAATGTGGTGTTGTTGCAGACTTTTTTTTTTTTGAAGACAAAGAAAAGACAAAAGCTGCCTTAACTGAGAAGATGAAATTCTAGTGAGAATGGATAATGTTATTAGATACTAGGTAATTGAAGGTTTCTATATAAGTTGTGTTTCAGTGGGTTGTGGGTTTGGTCCATGTAGCAAAGTTCAAAAAATAAAAAATATAAACCATTTTTTTTTAAAAAAAATGGAAATCAATTCCTAAAAAAAAAAAAAAAACGGTACGTACAAAATTGTTTTAATTGAACCATGTTGGGACCAATCCGCAAAATACATTCAATTTTGTGGCAAATCTAGCATTTTCAACAAGTTCAACACGGCAACCATTCATTTGGCATTTTGTTGTATGGTCTTTTAAGGATCTTATTATTCTTTTTTCACCAAAGACATTCCCATGCTTACAAGGTCAAAACTCAGAAGAAGTAAAATAAGAAGCGCATATTACCGGGAAAAAAAATATGAAGCGCAGAACGCAATAAGTGGATCATTATTTTCGGTAAACCTGACAGCAAACGGTATTGAAGGGACAAAATGAAAGCAAGACCGCAGAGTAAAGTATAAAACTTGAAAGCTGCATGTAAATTTTTCGTGGTTGGCATATTCACGTAGAGAGCTGAGGCAGGTAGCTACACAGTGAGAAGAAAAAAGAGAAAAGAAAGATAAAGAAATAAAGATGGCACGCGCCATGAAAATCTTCTCATTGATGGCAATCTGCGTGATCATGGTGGCACAGCAAGTTGCGGCACTCGAGGAGGCAGCCGGGGCACCAAGCCATGGACCCAAGGGACCAGAACTGATCAAGTTTCTTTGCTCCATGTCACCAAAAAAGGATCTGTGCCTGAAAGTGTTGTTCTCTGATCCATCAGAGTTAGCCGGCGCAGGCCTGACCGACTTGGCAGTGGTGGCACTGAGGGCGGCGTCCCTGGACGCCTCCAGCATGCTGGACGACGTTACCAGATTCATCGATGATCCAGACATGAGCCCGGCCATCCAGCAGGGTTTGTCTGACTGCAAGGAGAACGTCTTGGACGCCGGAATGCAGCTGGATGACGCCGTTGCTTCCTTGTTGCAGGGGGCTGACAGAGACGCACACACCTGGCTCCGCGCTGCTTATGCCGCCATTGACACCTGTGATGCTTCTATTCCCGGAGATGATGATATTCTCTCCGTTAAGAGCAGGCAGCTCCGTACCCTTGTCGACCTTGCCACCGCCATCACCAATTTCTTGCCAAATAAGAACTTCCAAAACTAGACACGCGTTTCTTTGCGCTTGTAAACGGCTCAGTTTTTCGGTTTATTGCGCCGTCACAAAAACTACTTATTATGGCTATCTTAATCACATTTGAAATCTAAATCATGCCTTATGCTAAGGTATCCTTCATTCTTCCATTAATGGACAACGAACTTTACCATTCTTGTTCATTTTTATAAACCATCACTTCGTACCATTATATGCCTTAACAAACAATTAAAATTATTGTCTTCAGTAATTTCATGCCAAACAACAAAAGGTTAAATGGTAACATAAAAAGTAAAATAATGCCAGTATCAAAAGAGAATTTAATTTAATCCAAAATTGTTATCAGCATTCACATCTTCTTAGCAAAGCCCTTCAATTTAAATAAATAAATGCAAAATGGGATGAGGGCTATAGTGTTTCAATTAAATCACGCTACTCTGTAATTAATGTCGAGAGATCTAAAATAAAGTGAATGTGGGTGTAATTCTAAATAAAGGCATTGGTGTACTCTAGTCGGGGTACAGGTTGCAGCTCTGGAACTAGGGGTGTCAAAAATTCCCAGCAGGTGGGGATTCCCGCGGAGACCGCCCCAAATGGGGCCCCGATGGTGGGGAATTTTCCCCGTGGGGATGGGGATGGGGAGCAAAATTCTCCCGAGACAGTCGCGGGGACCCGAGCGGGGATCCCCGCCCCATCCCCGATAATTCTCCGAATTGTTAAACTTACTTAAATACTCTTACTTTATTTCTAACATAGGGAGTATTTTAGTAATTTCACCCATTAAAAAACCTTAACCCTATATTCCCTTCTCACCTTTGTTGCTGCGCCCTCTCTAACTCTCTATTCCCATCCAAACCCCAACTCTCTAGACTCCAGTCACTCACTCACTCTCCACTTTGTTCAAACTTCAAAACCCTCACAGCTAGCCACCGGCCACTCTTGCGCCGTCACCCTAGCAGCTTCACCACGTCGTTCTCTCTCCTCAGGCACGGCGTCCTTCTCCTCTCCACTTCTGCGTCTGCGTGTTTGCTTCCATTCTCGTCACTGTATGTTAACATATTTGTCTCTATTGTTTTAACAGAGAACATGGAGATGTTTGTTGAAAGTTTTATGCCGACAATGAAAGAATATTTGATGTTAAAGATTTTGTTTTATTGCTTTCTTTATAATGGAAGTTGCATTTTAAGATTTTATTTTATGGACTATGATTTGCTATGTTGTATTTCTGGACTTATAATCTTAGATAAGATATGTTTGTGTGTTTGTAATAATATTTTTTAGTTTGTTTTTTTGTTTTTTTTGATATTTTTTACTATAATTTCCATATGAATGTTAAATATAGGGAGATGGGGAATGGGGCCCCGCGGGAAACGCGGAAAATGCGGAGAACGGGAATGAGGACAATTATCCCCCATGACGGAGAATGGGGCGGGGACGGGAATTAATTCTGGGGGCGGGGACGGGAAGTAGGGAAGCATCCCCGCCCCCGCCCCACCCCATTGACATCCCTATCTGGAACACAACCTTGGCGTTCCAAATATGAAATCTACGGTTTTTCCATAAAATTGTCTTAGAGAGTGTACATACACTGCCAGTCCAAAACAGTGTCCACTCATAACTTATGAATACTTATTATGAGTTTAAATTGGATTTTTTTATGTAAATAAATAAATTAAATATTTTATTTATTAATATATATAATTTAAAGAATATTTATATTTTTAAGTTATATTACATATTTTATTTACAATATAAAAAGAAATAAATTACACTTTTAAAAATATTTGAGTGATTATGTCTCGTTTACAGTGTAAATAAAATACATGTATATTATACTATAAACGAGTTTATTTTATATACATTAAGTATGTCTATAAAAAATTTATTTTACATATATTTTAGACATAATACAAAAAAAAAATAATTTTTTTGTATGTTATACGAATATATATACTAGTATTTTTACAAGTTTAACTATTATTAAAATATTGTATATAAAAAAGTTTCAGACATGTATATAATTGCGTATCATTATGCCAACAAAAATAATTATTTTTAACCATTAATGTATGAATAATTATTTAAAGAAACCAGCGTATGATTGAACAATAATGCAAAATAATTTACACTATTAATATATCAAAATTAAACTAAAAAATAAATGATAATACAATAATTTATTAAAAAAATATAATTTAAATTTAAATATCAAACCTCTAATTTTAGAGAATTTGAAAATATGAATAGTTTGATGGATTTTGGAAGGTTAATAAAAACCTCAAAAATCATTATCCTCTCAAAAATAAAACCAATTAAAACCTTTCTTTTTCCTTCAAAATCATCCGAAACCAAACTTGTAAACCTACTCTAAAGGATAATTTGTATCCCCACTTTATTCCTTTAATTTTTTTGTTTAATTAATTTGTTAATTCTGTAAATTTTTTAATTTTATTAATCTTTACTGTTTAAAAATGTGTAATTTGATTTTTATAATAGCTAGATGAAATATCTATCTCAAATTCTCAATTCGTTGTCCTCCTGGTATTATTCTAAATTTAAAAATTGATGGTTAACTTTTAAAATGATAGATAAAATTAAATAAATAACAAATAAATTTATGGGTAATTTACTTGTATAAATCATATTAGGTGAAATATATGGTAAAGATGTTGTTTTAAAGATGTGCTATGTGGCAAAATTTGAACCACACATTCTAAAACCACACTTTTAACTTAAAACCGTAGCCCTTTACAAAGAAAAGCGTCACCTAATGGAAAAAACTAGTAAATTAGAAGATTTAAGAGAAGAAATAATTAATCTATCAAAATTAATAGATCAAAAACTAATGATCTTAACTAATGTCAATAGTAATGACACTGAATTTTTAAAATCAATACAAAACGAGTTTTCCCAAAATCTTAATTTTACTTTAAGTTTTATTGAAGGTATTCAAAAACCAGAAAAAACTTATATTTCACACGGAGTTTCTAAAAAATGTTATCATGGAGATAATTATCCCCATCTTCATCATACTTTTAATCCACAATTAAATTCGATAATAGATATGCTTGAAGAAATATTAGTCTCTCTAAAGTTTCAGAAAAATAAAGAAAAAGAAGAGCCTAATATAATAAATAAAATTGAACAAATTCTTGATAAACATTTCCAAAAAGAAATTCCTAAGAAAGAAGAAATCCAAAATAAAATCGATACAACAAATCTAATGATTAGACCGCCTCTAAAATTATGAATATTGATGAAAAATTAGAAGAAGTTACAATGCTTTTTAAACAATTAAAAATGGCTCAAGAAGACAACTTTTTGGAACAAGGTTTTCAGATTAAAGAAGAACCAGAAATCTCTGAAAGAGAAGAATATGTTTTAGACTATTCAAGTGATGATGAACCAGTACATCCAGTACAAGTAAAGGATGAAGCTGGAACATCTGGGAATAATAATCAAACCCAATTTAAATGGGAAACAGGTTTTGAAAATTATGCCTTTAAAAAAGGATTTATAAGCAAAAATTCGAAATATACTAAAATACCATCAAAATATAATCCTAAAATTCAAGATCTAGAAGGAGAAAAAATGCTTGATCTAGATTGCAAAAAGAACGAAAAAGAAATTTTCGAAGATTGGATGAACTCTTTTCTATTAGAAGCTTATACAAACCCAAAATTAAATGAATTATCTGAAATGGATATCTGGAATTTCATAGGTTTCCACACTAAAGGAACTATACGAAATTATATGTTATCAATAGATAATAAAATAATAGAAGAATTAGCTGCAAAAACAACAGCTTATGATAGAATAGCACACATAATGAAAGTTCTATACAAAGAATTTTTGGAAAAAATGTTATAGATCATAGAAAAGAAATTTCTGAAAAAGAGTATTTAGAAGCAAAAAATCATTTGGCCAATATTCAAATATTCGATCTATGCTATATAGAATCCTATATTTGCGAATATAGAATATATTATTATAAATTAAAAGAAGAAGATAAAAATCATTATCTTAGCATGTATATCACAAAACTTCCATATCCTGCTAACGAAATCATCATGGGAAGATTTATAAGAGAAATAAATAATAAAACAATCGAAAATAATTTCGGTGGAGCAACATTTGCTATAAGAGAGGAAATAAAAGAACGCTGTATGCAAGAAGCTACTCAAAAAAGATTTAATAATATAATTAGAATTTGTTGTCAAGATAACGAAGAAATTCCTCAAAAATATGGTTCTAATAAAAATATTCGGAAATACCATCCTTATAAAAATATCCAAAGAAAAAGAAAATATCACTTTAGAAAAAGAAAATATTATCCAAATTGGAGAAAAAAGAGATATTTTAGGAAAAGAAGTATCAATAAAAAACCAAAGAATTATTGCCCAAATAAAAAAGAAAACTGTAAATGTTGGTATTGTCAAGAAGAAGGACATTATGCAAATGAATGTCCAAAAAAGAAGAATAAAAAAGACTTAACTAAACAAATGGAAATCGCAAAAACTTGTTTTATGGAACCTCTAGAAGAATCTGATGATGAACTAAAATATATTTTTGAATATGTCTCAGAAACAGACTCAGAGACAAACTCAGGAACTGAGTAATAGTGCTACGTTTATTACTGTAAAAATTACAAAAAAATTTATTAATGCCTTCATAGACACAGGGGCAACAAAATGTTTTGCAAGTTCAAATATAGGACTTAATTGGAAAAAGTTAGAAAATCCACTAAGAATTAGAATAGCCGATAAATCTATACACAAAATTAATTTTAAAGCAGAAATGATTGAAGTCTTCATTCAAAATTATAGATTCATCGTTCCATCTATATATAAATTAGAATCTGGAATAGATTTAATTATAGAAAATAATTTCCTAAAGCTGTATCACCCTTTTATCCAAGAATTAACATAAATAGTTCTAAAAGCCCCATATGATTCCTCTCTAAATCAAAGGGCAAAATTAATAAAAATCCCAACCACTACTATAAGCGAAATTTTAAAATTCAAAATATTTTCAATTCTAGAAGAATGTTATTTGAACCTTTATTTCCAGATAAAAACTCCAAAAAATGACCTTGAAATTAAAATAGAAGAACTTTTAAATGAAGTTTGTGCTGAAAATCCTTTAGATATTAAAAATACAAACAAAGAATTAATAAGTATTAAGCTAAAAGTTCCTACAAGGGAAATAAATGTTCCAAATAGAATTCCCTACTCAGCTCGAGATAAGGAAGAATTTTCATCTGAATGTAAGGATCTTTTAGATAAAGGGATTATAAGACTAAGTAAAAGCCCTCATGCGGCTCCAGCCTTCTATGTTGAAAACAATAACGAAATTAAAAGAGGAAAACGAAGAATGGTTATTAATTATAAAAAAATGAATGAAGCAACCATAGGAGATGCTCATAAGCTCCCAAGAAAGGATTCCATTCTAGAAAAAATCAAAGGAGCAACTTGGTTTTCATCGCTCGATGCAAAATCAGGATATTGGCAACTTCGTTTAGACGAAGAAACAAAGAAATTAACTGCCTTTACTTGTCCAACAAAAGAATCAACAGGAGTATTACTCTACGAATGGAATGTCCTACCATTTGGACTAAAACAAGCTCCAGGTATTTATCAGAGATTTATGGAAGAAAATTTAAAAGATTTAAATGATTTTGTTCTAGTTTACATTGATGATATACTAATCTTTACAAAACAAGATAAAGAAGATCATCTTCAAAAATTACTAATTGTCTTAGAAAGATGTAAGGAAAAAGGTTTAGTCCTTAGTAAAAAGAAAGCTAAGATAGCAAAACAAGAAATAGAATTTCTTGGATTAATTCTATCTACTGAAGGGAAGTTAAAACTTCAACCAAATGTATTAGAAAAAGTAGATTTATTTCCTGATAAAATGGAAGATAGAAAATAATTACAAAGATTTTTAGGATGCATAAATTATATTTCTGATCAAGGATTTTTAAAGAATATAACAGATTATACTAAAAACTTATTTTCAAAAATAAGTATAAAAAAGAATTGGAAATGGGAAGAAAAGGATAGCCTGCAGATTCAAAAAATTAAAGAACTTTGTAAAAATCTTCCAGAACTTTATATTCCGGAAGAAGATGACTATTTAATAGTAGAAACAGATGCTTCAGACAAGACCTGGTCAGGCTGTCTAAAAGCTAAAAAAGCTGAAAAAAGCTTGAACAAAGAAAAGAATCACTAGATTCTAAACATTCCTCAAAGGAATTACTATGCAGATATATTTCTGGAACATTTACACCAACAGAACAGAGGTATACTACCCATGAAAAAGAAACTCTAGCAGCAATAAAAACTATTAAGAAATGGAGGATTGATCTACTTCCAAAGGAATTTACATTACGAACAGATTCAAGTTATTTAACAGGTTTTATTAGATATAATTTACAATCTGATTATAATCAGGGTCGTCTGGTAAGATGGCAAATGTTTTTATTACAATATCCAATAAAAATCGAGTACATTAAAGGAAATAAAAATATTATTGCAGATACATTGACAAGAGAATGGAGTTCATTGTCAACACAATGAATCAAGAAATCCAGAAGCTTGAACAAGAGCTTGAAAGGTGCAATCATTGCCACCAGCTAAGAGCTAAAATTCAATCTATCAAGAAGGCCATGGAAGCCATGAAAGTTCCCCAGCAAGCAACATTACCTGCTCCAATACCAATGCTCGCAACACCATCAGAGTTCAGCCAGCTAAGCGTGGTGGACCAGCCACAAAACCCAAAGGACTGGACTAATGAAAAATATTCCCACAAGAGCCGAAATAAATGACAAGAAAAGGGTATGTAGATCAAACTGTAGAGAAACCTTAAATCTGGTTCTAAATTGGACTCTAGACAAAAGAGCAATATTGGGATATTATCCCATTAACAAAGAACAGCTAACAAAGCTGGTAATCTTCCCAGAGGCTTCACCCTCTGATACATATCAGTTTTTCCAATACGGATTAATTGATACAATCCTAATTTTTGACAATTTAAATATCATTAAAGAATTTCCTGCAGGTTTTATAGATGCAGTGAAAAAATTCAAAATATGATTGATGCAAGAGAACCAAGAGATATATCCCTAAAATTTACAAGTAGTCAGCCAATCTTCAATGAAGAAGGAGAATGTTTGATCCCAGCATTTCAAGTAATTTTCATGTCAGTCTTCCCAGGAGATTTTCAACCAATAGAACAAGTTCAAGATCTATCAATTTATAGCAACGAAGGAAGATTGGCCAGTACATTGGCAAGAGTCTTCGAGAGAGCCCAAAAAATAAACAAAGAATCCAGAACAAGAATAAACTACAAAAGCAGAAACACTCTAATTGTTTCTAGTAAGAAAAACCAAATTGAATCAAGAGAGATGAGACTTCTAGTGGATTTTGAATCAGCATTTTACAACTTTTCTGGATTACTGGAAAAACTTCCTGACGGGATAAGGAGGAATCTATGCCATTTACTAAAAGACAAAGAAGACCATAGGTGCCAGCTGTGCGCCTCAGAAATGTCTGAAGAAAGCAACAATGCTGAAGACCCCACCCACATGGGAAAAGAAGAGGATGAGACATCTGAGTCATCCATCAACATTATTGTTGAATGATGTAAGAGCTTTCGTCACAAGGCACCAATAATGTAGTTGGTGCGAATTATTGCTCAATGACGTAAGCAATGACGTCATAAGAAGGGTAAGGATGGGATTTGTCCATCAAACCCAACCATTATAAATAGAGTGCTAAGTTATTTGATAGAGCATCAGAAATCAGAAAGCAGGAAGCTTAGAGTACTCACAGGCCAGGAGGGCGAAGAGGAAGTAGCTGAGGCGATTCTGGAGTCTGATCCATTAGAAAAATAATTCTAAGATATTCCCCTCTGGAATTAATTTGTAAAATCTCCCCTCTGGAGAACAAAACACATATTGTAAAATAGCAATAAATAAAGAAGTTTATTCTCCAGAAAGGTACATCTTTATCCCAATCTTTTTAAGTTATGAATTATTTAGAAGATATAGAAATAACTGAAGAATCTGATTACTATAAGCTAACTGCTTTACTTGATAATGAAAAACAAGCTATTTTAAAAACGGAATTAGATCTTAAACCTAACGATAATTTTAATAAACAAAATCCTCTAAAAGAAATCTTTAATAGAAAAAATATAATATATTATGGAAAAATTCAGATTGAAACTCCAATAAAAATACAATCCGCAAATGGAGAACTTGAAATAGCTCTGATAAATGAACAAGATGTAAATAAACAAATTGGAAAAATTAAAGATCAACAAAAAAGATCTAAAATTGGATGGATTCATATTAGTACCATTCAAGTTTTAGTTAAATCCACATACATGAAAGGAATTAATTCTCCAATAAGTCTGGCAATCTGTGATAAAAGAATCACTAATCCTAGAGATCAAATAATTGGAATAATCCATGGTAACTTGGCAAATGTAAATGTTAAATTCAATGCTCATATTGGATACGCTATTCCTCTATCAACCGAAAATCTCGGCAGATCCTTAAGTCTGGCTTATAAATTTCATAAGATAGATTTAATGGAACAAAATGATGAACCATTTTCTATCACATATGCAATTAATTATGCGCTGACAAATAGTCATCATAGTATAGACTTCAAAGATAAAGAAAGAATTTATGTTGATGAACTATTTTAAAAGTTTGTAAAAGCAGAAATTCCAAGAAATAAGGCTATTGAAAGCCCAGTTTTGTTATTAAAACAACCGTCAAGAAATTCATTTTCATCATCTAGTTTTAGAATAAGAGAATCTAAAATTAACAGCCCTCTAAGTCTATCTCATTTAAAAATTGAAGGAAAAGATTCTGAAATAAAGGAATTAACAAAAAGAATTGAAAAGTTGAATGAAACTTTAAATAATAAATTATGACGATAAATAAAGAAGAAATATACGTGTCTTATCAAGATAAGAAACAAGAACTCTTTGAAAGAGAAAATCATTTGAAATATTTAAAGTTTTCTGAAATAAACCAAAGAGCTTTCAAAACTTTAGTATTATCTTATAACAATCTGAAAAAAGAAGTCGAAGAATTAGAAAAAATAATAGAATCTTTAGAAAATAACAATGAAGCTATGGCAGAAGATGCAGAAATTCTAATATGAAAGATTTTCAAAAAAGTCTTATTTCTTTAAAAACAATTAAAAGGAATATGAAAACAAGAATAATGGCTATATCTATAAAAATAAGAAATTTGACAACTGAATCTTCATATTTAGAAACAGAAATCAAGAAGGTAAACAAAAAGATATTTAGAACAAGAAAATTAATACAACGTTTTAAAACTAAAAAATCAGTCAAAAATTTAAAAGAAATATTAAGAATAAACAAATTTATCGTGCTCGAAGATTGCATTATCTTCACATACAAAATATGATTGCATTACAAGCTTTTGAATCAAGAATACATGTTCAAAATATTCAAGTAATACAACCTCTACAGGTTGAACCCCTAGAACAAGTACAAATTGAATCTGAACAAGAATTACAAGTATAAAATGCCTGGTTTAGCAAATCAAACGATACAAGAATTAAAAAATGATTTAGATTTTCAAAAAAGTCAAAAAAGATATTATGAAGTAAGATTACAGAATAGTAACATTTACACAAGAAATAGAGAAGAAGTGGAACAATTCTGTAAAAATTGTATAGAAAGCATATCAAGAGAAATAGAAAATTTGTTAAAAGAAATAGAAAATTTTAATAATGCAAATCCAACCCAAGAAAAATATTTCAAAAACCTGCATTGAAAAAAAAAAATTGGTATCAGAGCCAAGTTAACGATTAAGGATAACACTTTTCTCTTTAAAGCAACGCTTTTTAGTGACACGCTTTTTTGCCATAAAAGACAAAAATCTGTAAAGATGCATCTTTACAGTAGTAGACACCATCATATTAACATCAAAATTACTATACTGTCCCAATTAAAAGTAAAATAGCTACAATTTTATCATCTAATTTTTAATATAAATCATGGACGTAAAATCATGGGAGATCTCATAGTTTATAACAAAAATAGCATGAGCTTTGCATTAGAAAATCATGGAATTTTGATAGGTTTTGAGTGACCTAAGCACGTAGTAATTTATAAAACATTTCCATGATTTACCATAGCTTTGTATAAAACTTGAGAAAGACCCAAAATTTATGCATGGCTGTATATAAATAAGGGTGTTTATGGATCGGATCATATCCGTCGATCCGCGGTAAATATCTGTATCCGATTCGAAAATTGTAGATCCGATCCGATTCGTACATTGATCGGATCAAATAGGATTCGATCCGTATCCTTTACGGATCGGATTACATCTGCATCTGATCCGTGGATTCGCAGATCTGCAGATCCGCATAATAATAATTAAAAATAAATAAATATATATATGTTTAGTATTATATTTACTTGTTTGTATGTTTTAGTTAGTAATTATTATTCATATATATTGTATTATTTTATTTTTGTTATTTAAAAAAAATTGATTAAAAATATTTTAGGAATAAATAAGTTTAAAAATGTGAAAAAAATTATTTTTATTGAATTTTTTACATAAAAATGTAATTAAATAGAGAAGGTTCAATTATGCGAATCAGATCGGATCCAACACTAAAAAACGCAAATATCATATCCGATCCGATCCAATGAAAATTATGCAAATCAAATCGAATTTTCGGCCATATTTAATCCGATCCGATCCCGTACACCCCTATATATAAAACTCTATAAAAGCCCATGATTAACTATTGAAAGAGAAGTGTGAATAAATTTGGTGTGAAATGATCAGAAACAAAATCATATATTAATACTTTGAATTGAAGTACGTAAATTAATAGTTTTATGAAATAATTAACATATAGTATCAGAACAAAAATTGTTTCTATCTAACTATTATTATCTCAAAAAACATGAATAATTTTTTGAATTTAATTTTTTTTAATTTGTTATTAAATGTTAAAATTACTTAATATCATTCCGTATATGTTCATATTTATTTTAGAATTATGAGTATTCAACATTTTCTAATAAAAGAATAATTTTAAAATTTAATTAAGAATTCCAAAAGAATAAAAGAATAATTTTAAAATCTAATGTTATATCTCTAACATTTTTTTCAAGTAAAAGATTTTTTTTGGAGTTTACTAAGGATCGAATTCTTAATATTTTAGACTTAGATTTTTGATATCATATTATAAAATTACTCATCTTAAAAATTTAAATTAATTTAAATATAACATTAATGGTTATATCTCTAACACCATCACTTAAATGTTATCGATTTATTTCGATGGTAATAAAGTGAGGGCCAGCAACAGTCTTGACATGCTTATTCTTCATTCCGGTTATTCGTTTCCATTTTACATTAAAAAAAAAAAAAAAACATGAAAACTTAGGAAACTGAAAGAAAGAAGTACGAACGCACGGTTTTGCTAAAACAATAAACCGCTGAACTATTTTCGATTTCGTTATATTATATGTCACTGGATTTATTTACGTGATGATAATAATTGTATTTGTATGTAATATAAATTTTTTTGTTGTATATTATATTATGATTAATATATGATTTATTGAAGAGTGATTACAGTATTTTTGATAATAATTAAATTAAAAAAATATTAAAATATTAATATAATATATTTGTAATTATTGTAAATTATATAATAAATTTATTCATAAAAATTTATTATATTATTCATATATAATTAAATTGAAATAAAAAATATTTTATTTTTTAATTAGTCCACATGTATTAAGAAGTAGTATTTTATTTTTTAGTTTTATTATTTTAGTCGATATAGTGAATATTATATGTATTAAAATTTTTGTTCATAGGTAGATTTTAATGACACTATAATTCATATTTATTTTGATATGACTTGTATTGGTATGTATTATCATATGTTATAAATTTTGATGTGTCTATTTAAAGTCGAGTAATATCAACATGATTTATTATTTACAGTAGTAATGATATCTAAAACTATATCTGAAGTTCATTTGTTAAGTGGTAACAACTATAAAGAGTGAAAAGATAAGGTTCTCTTTCACTTAGGGTGTGCAGACTTTGACTATGCTCTTCTTAGAGAAGAGCCTTTGGTACCTACTGATGCTAGTACTCGATCCGAGGTAGCATTATACGAACGGTGGAAGAAATTTGATCCAACCGTTTAAGTATAATGTTCATTAAGTCTCGTATCTCAACTAATATCAGTAGTTCAATTCCTAATTGTGAAAATATCAAGGATTACATGAAGGCTATTGATGAACAGTTTGAGTATTCTAGTAAGGCATTTGCAAATACTCTAATGACACAATTGTCATCCATGAGGTTTACTAGCATAAAGGGTGTGCGTGAGCACATCATGAGATTGAGGGACATCGCATCACAATTAAAAGTTTTAGAAGTTAAGATCTTTGACTCATTTCTGGTGCATCTTATTCTGAATTCTCTTCCGACCAATACGGGTCATTTAAGATTTCTTATAACACACATAAAAAAAGTGATCTATTAGTAAATTACTGATGATGTGTGTACAAAAAGAAAGAATGCTAGTTCAGAAACTTGATAAAAATGTACTGATGGTGACAAATACGGGTGATAAGAAGCTAGCTAATAAAAAGAAAGGAAAGGATAAAGTATCCTATCCTATGAAAAAAGTTGTACAACATTTTTTTTCAAAAAAAAAAAGATACATGAAAAAGAAATGTCTAAAATTTAAGGCTTGGCTTAAGAAGAAAGGTACTAACCTTTGTGATCTTTTTTCTTCAGTGTATTTTAAATTTAATTTTGTTAAAATATGTCATGACACTTGATGGATTAATTCTTGTTCTAAAATTTATTTCAAATACCACATAAGGTTTCATAAGGAAAAAAAATTGATAGAAAATGAATTGAGTATTTATAAAGGCAATCGAATGTATTTATGTGTTAAGGCTATTGGAACATTTCGACTTATATTAAGTGTTGGTTGTATGTTAGATTTAGAAAGAACATTTTATATTTCAGATTTTTTTAAAAATTTTATTTTTTTATGGGTTAAGTACGATTTCGGTTCTTAAGGTAGGGCTAAAAATTTTTTTCATCCCCAGCTTTTTTTGCCTACAAAATTGTCCCTAAGGTTTAACTTAGTTTTAAAATCGTCTGTTGGACTAAAATACCCTTCCTCTTCTCCTTTTCCTTTCCCTTCTTCCCCAAAATCAACCAGAAACAAAGCAAAAGTAGAAACAACAATGAAACAATAACAACCAAAAGCAGAAGAATAATAACAACACCAGCAGCAACAATAATAAAATCAGAGACAAAATCAATGTAATCAAAAGCATAAATAGAATCAGAATCAGAGTGAAATAAAAGCAAAAACACAAAGAAAGGCCTAATGTAATCAGAAGCAAAATCAATGTAATCAGAAGTATAAACAAAAGCAAAATCAGATGACTATCTGGTGATACACGGCAGCAAGAGCAGCTCCAATGAAAGGCCCAACCCAGAAAATCCACTACAATAAAGAAAAGGACATATGAAATTCAGAAAGAAATGAGTGAGAAAAAACTCAAAATCGAAGAAGACATACTTGATCATTCCATGCATGGTCTCTGTTGAAGATGATGGTAGCACCAAGGCTCCTAGCTGGGTTAATCCTAATTCCAGTGATAGGAATGGTTGCCAATTGGACTAAGAAAACAGCAAACTCAATCGGAAGCAGCAGCGACCAGCGAGGAGCAACGACGACCAGCGACCAAACGAGAAGGAGAAGCAGAAACAGCGAGCGACAAGCGGCACACGATGTCCACTCTTGCGAATCTGCTGGCGTCGACATCGAGGAGCAGCGGCGATGACCGAACGACGAGAAGCAGCGGCAAGATCCAGCGACGAACGACGTAGAGTAGTGGCAGCGGATTTCCTTCCCATTCCCTTCTCCACCTTCCCTTCCCCTCTTCTTCCATTAAAAACCCACCTCCCCCAGCATGATTAACCCTTTCCCTGTTTCTCGGCCTTTAACACGTTTTTCTTTTTTTTAATATTTTTTTAATTAAAAATAATATAAAAATTAAAATTTTGGTAAAAAGGAAGATTTTAAAATTAAGTTAAACCATAGGGACCATTTTGTAGGCAAAAAAGTCAGAAACAAAAAAAATTTTCAACCCCTATCTTAGGACCAAAATTGTACTTAACCCTTTCTTTATCTAAGCTTGTAAAACAAGGATTATGTATAAATTTTTACGATGATGCTATTGACATTATTAAAAATTCTAATATTATTGGACGTAGTACTTTAATTGGTGATTTATTCAAAGTTTATTTAGCTAATAATGTTCTATCAGGTTTAGTGGTTATGCATAGTAATGTTATGAATGAAAAATCCTTCATATTGTGGCACTGTAGGTTAGGACACATCTCTATTAGGAGAATGAAAAAAATTAGTAAGTGATGGTGTTCTTGAACCTCTAGACTTTACTGATTTTGATACTTGTGTAGATTGCATTAAGGGCAAGCAAACCAAAAAGTCTAAAAAAAGTGCTAAAAAGAGTTCTGATATATAAAAAATAATTCACACTGACATATGTTGTCCTGATATATCCTCAAGTAGTGGTCAGAAATACTTCCTCTCCTTTATTGATGATTATTCATGATATATGTATCTCTATATGTTTCATAACATATATGAGGTCTTAGAAACTTTTAAAATTTATAAAATTAAGGTAGAGAAACAATGTGAAAAATAAATTGAGATCGTGAGATCAGATAAAGGTGGAAAACTCTATAGAAGATATACTGAAAGTGTACAAACATCTGGTCCATTTGCAAAGTATCTTCAAAAGCATTGTATTGTGATATAATACACCATGTCTGGCACACCAGATTAAAATGGTATAACTGAAAGAAGAAATAGAATTTTGTTAGATATGATAAGGAGTATGCTTACCAACTCCAATCTTTCTTTATCTTTGTGGAGTAAAGTCCTTAAGACAACTGTGTATACATTAAATAGAGTCCTAACTAAGGTAGTTGCTAAAATGCCATTTGAACTATGAAAAAATTAGAAATCTAATTTGAATCATATAACATTTGAGGTTATTCTGCTGAAGTTCGGGTTTATAATCAACAAGAAAGGAAGTTGGACCCAAAGACAATAAATACCTATTTTATAGGTTATGCAAAAAAGTTTAAGGGTTACAGATTTTATTGTCCTTCTCATTCAAGTAAAATAATTGAATCTAGAAATATAAGATTTTTAGAGTATGATGTAAAAAGTGAGAGAAATTGTTCTCTTAGATTGTTGAGAATAACAATATTTGTCAAACATCTTCATGTACAAGAATAATTGTTCAATACAATGCCCATACAGATAGGGTTATTGTAGAATAACCTATTATTAATGTTCCACATCTTGAAGATAATATTCTAGTAGATTATATAGTGGAAGATCAAATTCTTCATAATGAAAATGTTGTTTAAGAATATATTGTTCAAGAACAATCTTAAGAAGAGGGAGAACTTATGATGCCACAATCTCTATAAGAAATTGATGATGCAACATTAAGAAGACCAACTAGAATAAAAAAATCTACAATTTCTAGTGACTATGTAGTGTATCTTGTCGAGTCTGACTATGATGTTTGTGTTAAAAAAGACCCAACAACATTTTCATAAGCAATAGAAAGTGGTAATTTTAATTTATGGCTAGATGCGATGAAGGATGAAATGAACCAAGTCTCGAATATTGTAAAATTGCCTAATGAAAAAAAGGCCATTGACTGTAAATGAATCTTTAAAACTAAGAAGGATTAATCAGATAATATTGAGCACTACAAGGCTTTACTTGTTGTTAAAGTGTTTACTCAAAGAAAAAGCGATGACTATAGAATAATTTTTTCTCCTGTTTTAAAGAAAGACTCTTTTCGTATCATTATGACATTGGTAGCATATTTTGATATGGAATTGTATCAAATGGATGTGAAAACGGTCTTCCTTAATGGAGATTTGGAAGAAGAGGTCTATATAAGATAATCAGAAGGATTTGTCTCAAGTGCTGGTAAGGAGTTAGTTTGCAAGTTTAAGAGAGCAATGTATAGTGTAACAACCGCCCCTCACCCTTTCTAGAAAATTTGATTTTTTGAAATTTAAAAATCAGTTAGGAGATAGGTTTAGAATTTTAAATTACGGATAGGAATCTAATCACCATTCTTTTGAATTTAAAAATATGCTAACCACACCTACCACCAAAAATATATAAATAGGAGTACACCGATAGGTAGAAGATCACTCCTCTCAAACACTAATCCTCCCTCTTCTCTTCCTACAAAAATATTCTGTGTGTGCAAATATAAGAGTCAACCTCATAGTCAATAAAGAGACGTTAGAAAAAAAAAAGTAGAGAATTATGTTTTTGTTACTTTTATGTTTGGCATGCGTTATGCTCTACTTTATTATTATTTACCATCTATGTTGTTCTTATCATGTTATCATGGTTGTGTCTTATGGCATTGTTCTCCTTTTTCTTTCCTTTACACATGTACATCATGTTTGTCATCAAAATTTTTTTCATACGCAAAATTATTATTGTTTAAACTTTTTTTTAATCAAGAGTACATGCATATTTTCTATATTTCATGATGAATGTTATTCTTATAATTGTTACTACTATCTTACAAGTCTTTTAAGCCAAGAGTATAAGTCTTTTTATAAATTTTGTTTAATTATTTAATGTGTCCTATTTTCATTGTGTGCATTAAAAATATGATCCTTTAAATTATGTCATTATGTTATTCATATCCTTTTAGGTCGAGAATACATGCCTTTTTATAAATTTTGTTCGATTATTTATTATGCCCTACTTTCATTATGTGCATTAATATGCCAAGGTTCTCAATAAAGCAGATAAGCTGGTGCTTATTAAATCTGTGTTGAACAGCCTCACTGTCTATTATTTGAGTTTGTATAAAATACCGAAGGCTATTGCAGAGAAACTGATTTTCTTACAGAGAAGATTTCTATGGAGTAAGAAGGATGGTAGGAATGGTATGGCTATGGTCAGGTGGGAGGTGGTGCAGGCTCCCAAAAAGTTTGGTGGGTTAGTTGTCGAGGATGCTATGGTGCGTAAAACAACCCTTCTTTTTAAGTAGTGGTGACATTTTTCGAAGGAGGATTGCCCCTTATAGAAGAAGGTGGTGTTCTCTTATAAAAATCTGAACCCCAATGTGATGCTATCATCCCAGGTGCTACCTACTCGAGGGGGGAGGGGCATGAAAGGATATCTGCCATATACAGTTCAAGGATCAACAAGTAAGACAGAAGATAATTAATGGGTTGTCTATGGAGATTGGTGATGGGAGAGGGACTCAGTTTTGGGAGGATGTATGGCTGTGTGGAGGTTCTTTGAAAGACCTATTTCCAAGATTTTTCTCAGTTTCAAATCAAAGAGGATCCGTTATAGGGGATTGTGGGTTCTGAGACGAGTTAGAGTGGAGATGGAACTTCCAATGGAGGCGAGAGTTTTACCATTAGGAGTTGGACTTAGTGAACCAGTTGCATGAAACTTTAAGACTGGTCAAAATTGCACATAACAGATAGGATAACGTTGTGTGAAAATTTAATAAACAAGGTGTATTTTCTCCTATCTCTTTTATACAGGTGTTGTAGGTGGAAATGATGTCGGAGGGGATAGCGAGTTACAGCTTTGCTAAGTCGGTTTGGAAAGGTCTAGTCCCACCAAGAGTTGAATTATTTGTCTGGTTTGTCTTGACTGGAAGGATCAATACGAAGGAGAGACTGAGTCGGTTGGGAGTGATTAATCAAGAAGATGTTGTATGTGTGTTATGTAACCAAAGTGTTGAATATGATCACCACTTGTTTCTTGGTTGTGATTTTTCTTGGCAGGTTTGATGTGCATAGTTGTCATTTGTTAGAAGACAATGGTCATGCCCAGGGACGCTTAACGAATATTTTCAAAGTTGGACTGAGCTATCAACTAGTAAGCAGGAGCGCAAGAGGTGGATGATATGTTTCTGTTCGATTATTTGGAACATTTGGCTAGAAATGAATAGAAGGGTTTTTCAGAATAAAGGAAAAGGGGTTGACAATATTATCCATCAGTTCTTCATGAACTATAAGGAGTGGTTAGGTATGGATACCTTCTGTTTGTTGATGGCAATGCCAAAGATGACAGGGAATATTAATTAGTGTTCTTTGCATAGCTTTCTTCTTTTGACTGGTGGTTGTTTCTGTTTGTTGTTTTGCTTGCTCCACATGTTGTGTTGAGCTTTTTCTTTCAAAATAAAGGATTTTCAATCACATAATCCCTCGATTGAGAATTGACCTTTTTTTGTCTGTAACTCTTTTCATTATTTTCATTTTCATCACTTTTTGCCACGTAATCTGAATTTTCAGCCCATTTCTCTTTTCTTTCACCTATGTCTATGGGTGAAATGACTCCAATAGTCTTTGGTATTACAATATTACAGCAAATCATAGTTCTCCCATGTGGCTTCAAATTCAGATATGCCTTCCAATTAAATTAGTAATTGTATAACCTCATTTGAACCATTTCCAACAATTCTCTTAACTAATATAGCAATTGATTACAATAACGGTCCTTGTGTTTTAGAGAGAATTGGTAAAGGAATATATTAGGCTGAAGGATTTTCCTTAAATTTCTTCATGGAAACATGAAAAATTAGATGTATCTTAGGTAGTATTTATTTTGAGATACTGAAATAGAGACTGGGAGACTGAGATTCAGTATCATATTTGTTAGTTCAAAGACTGGTACTAAAATTTCAGTTTCTATTTCCAAAATTTTAGTATTTCAGTACCTCCAAAAAGTGGAGACAGAGGGGACTGAAATTTTTAGAGACGAAAACTGAAATTTTAATAACATTTTATATCTAAAATACCCGTATTTCAATTAATAATTATAACTTTACTCTTTGTACAAATTAAATTAGAATTTCATTCTTATTTTAGTCTCTGTCTTCCATTTTATACCAAACACAATACTGAGACTTATTTCTAGAGGTGAGCACGGGTTGCAGGTACCTGATTGCCCGTCCGAACCCAAACTGAATCAATTAAATTGACGGATAATCGGGTCCAACCCGAACCAAACCAACGACTCTCTCTAGCAATTGGTTCGGGTAATAGTTTTGGGGGTGCGGAACCCGAACCAACCCATAGATCCGATCATATATTAATTAAATAAAAAAAATAAAAATTTAAAAAATATATATGCCTTTTAATATGTTTAGAATTTAATATCTTTAGTAATTAATATGTTTAGATTTTAATGTTTTTAGTTTTTAATGTATTTGGTGTTTAACATGTTTGGATTATTTCTATTAGTGTTACATGTTTATTGTACTTACAGAATTTTTTAGATAAAAATTTTATTTTTTTTATTTTTTCTTATGAATTTCAGCTTTATCAAGTATCCAATTATCCGAATCGAACCAATTTATTTTTAATCGGTTTGGTTTGGTTCGGGTACACAAAAAAAAATGTAAATCCAAACCAAACCGAACCAATTCTAATTCAATTGGTTCCGTTCAAATTTAACCTTAAACTCGAACCAACTCAACTTATGCTCACCCCTACTTATTTCAGTCTCTGTCTCTCTTTCAAATACTACCTTAGATCCTGGTGGTAGTTCCACTTTGTAAGCAACTTTGCCAACCCTTTTGAAAATCTGAAATGGTCTAAAATACCTTAGGCTCAATTTTTTATTTTTCCTCAACTGCACCGAGTGTTGTTTATAAGGTTGAAGCTTAATCAAGACAAACTCTCCTTTTGTAAACTTCTTATCTGTTTCTGTTTATCTGCTAATATTTTCATACTATTTTGAGTTTTGTCCAAGTTTATTTTTAATTGTTGCAGAATGTGGTCTCTGTCTAATAGCATTTTTTGTACTTGTGGTGGATCAATTACTTCCATAGCATATTTGGCAATAGTCGGAGCTTTTCTTACATAAACCGCTTCAAATGGCGACATGTCTGCACTTGTTTGGCAAATAGAATTATACCACAACTAAGCCCAAGCAAAAGCTTTAGACCAGTGCTTTGGGTTCTTATATGTATAACTCTGAAGAATATCTTTAAGATTTTGTTGACAGCTTTCATTTGGCCATCAGATTGTGGGTGATATGCAGAAGATATTGATAAGATTGTCCCTTGTAACTTGAACAATTGCTGCTATAGATTGTTGGTAAAAATTTTGTCTCTGCCAGGAACCATCATTTAGGACATGCCATGTAACTTTACTACCTAATTGAAGAATAATTTAGCCACTTGTTTTGCATTAAAATCGTCTCTCATAGGGATAAAGTGAGCATATTTTGATAGACCATCAACTACCACAAGGATTACTGTATAGCTTGAAGAATTTGGCAGACCTGTGATGAAGTCCAAGCTTATATCTTCCCACACCCTTTCTAGTATTGACAATGATTGTAATAAGCCAGCAAGAGATGTGTTTAATGACTTAATCTTTTGACAAATATGACAATTTGTTATAAATTTCTTAATATCTTGCATCATATGATCCCAATAAAAGCTCCTAGCAATTTGAGTTGCTGTCTTCTTAATACCCGCGTGACCTCCAATCGGAAATAAATGAAATTCATATAAAATTTGTTGAATCAATTTAGGTTTTGTAAGAACTACCAATCTATCACCCTTGTATACCATACCTCTTCTCACTGACATGTCCTTTGCATCTTCGTTTTCCATAATAATTCTTTGTAATTGTTGTTCTGCAGCTTGAGCCTTCTTAATCTCCTCAAGGAGCTGGCACGTTGGTTGGCTCCATGCATGTAACAAGTTCGAGATAATACATCTGCAGGGATATTGTCCTTTTCTGCCTTATACTCTATTTTGAAACCATAGCCCAAGAATTTATGTAACCAAGCTTGTTGTTTCGGCATTTGGAGTGACTAGTCTAATAAATGCTTCAAACTTTGTTGATCTGTTTTAATTGTGAATTTATATCCTATTAGATAATGTCTAAACTTTGCTAGTGTCTCTATAAGTGCAAATAATTCTCGAACATAAGCACCTAATTTTTGCATGCGAGGAGACAATTTTTTTGAAAAAATACACAATTGGGTGACCTGCTTGACTTAGAACAGCCTCTATACCAAGTCTAGAAGCATCAATTTCCAACACAAAAGGCTATAAAAAATCTGGTAATGCTAGCACTGGTCCTAGGGACAATGCTTTCTTCAACCTGTCAAAAGCTTCTTGTGCTGCATTGGACCAACTAAAATTGTCTTTCCTCAATAAATCTGTCAATGGAGCTGCCAAAGATGCATACTATTGAATGAATCTTTTATAATATCTTGTAAGTCCAAGGAAGGCTCGCAACTGCTTCAAATTGTTAGGAATTGGCCATTCCATAACTGTCTGAACTTTATTCTGATTCATGGCTATGCCATTACCAGATACGATGTGTCCAAGGTAATCAATACTCTCTATACCAAAAGAGCATTTCGACAACTTGGCAAACAATTGATTTTTTTTAAGTAATTGTAGCACAATTTCTAAGTGCCATAAGTGAGTTGTCCATGTTGAGCTATAAACTAATATATCATAATAAAAAAAACTAACATAAATTTTCGTAGAACCTGTTCAAAGACTGAGTTTATTAGTGCTTGGAAGGTTGCTGGCGCGTTTATTAACCCAAATGGTATTACCAGCCATTCATATAGTTCTTGGTGAGTCTTGAAAGTTGTTTTGTGTCTCTTCTAGTTGCACTAAAATCTGATGGTGCCTAGATCTTAAAATCCAACTTCGAAAAGAATTTAGAGCCATGGAGTTCATCAAGGAGTTCATCAACTATTGACATAAGGAACTTATCTTTTATTGTGATTGCATTCAGAGCTCTGTAATCTATACAGAATCGTCATGTCCCATCCTTTTTCTTCACCAAAATAATTGGTAATGCAAAAGGGCTATTACTAGGCTATATGACCCCTTCTTGCAGTATTTTTTTACCATCATCTCTATCTATATTTTCTGGCTATGCAGTTGTCTGTATGGTCTAGATTTGACAGGTTTCGAACTATCAATCAATGGGATGCGGTGATTGAATGCTCTCTCTGGGGGAAGTCTGGTTAGCTTAGCAAATATAAAGTTATAAGATTGCAACAATGATTGCATCTCTGGTTCTATATCCTCTAGAAAATTTAGAAATTTTGGGTCTTCAACAATTGGAGCAGCTTCCAATGTATACATTTCTTCAATTGCATTTGTCATGCATAGCCTCCTGAAATGATGCAGTTGTGTAGTTATTGGTTCGAAAGTTTGCAACCCTCTCAAAGTAACTAACTTCCCTTAGTCATAGTAATGTAACATATGAGTATAATTTGCTGCATGTGTTCCTAATTACTAGAGCCAAGAGACACCTAAAACCAAATCAATGAAGCCATAGGTAGTAAGAATACATAAATATTAAGATCATTCCCTTGAATTTTCACTGGCACATTAGCTATGAAGCCCTTTGTAGTTATGGTGTGACCATTACCCACCATCACTTGGTATGTAGGTTGATGCCAACTTGGTAACTTAAGAAATTGTGCAATTCGTGGAGGGCATAAAGCAATCTGAACTCCCACTATCAAGTAGTATATGTATCTTCATATCATGTATTGTTCCTTTAAACTTCATAATTTTCCCTCCTATACTCCCATGTAACGCATGCATAAAGAGGTAAGGCTAGTACGCTTCAGGATGTTGTACATTTTTTGTTAAGGAATCAACGGGTAAAGCAGCAACTTCAGTTATAATAGTCTTTGTCAGTCGCACTTCTTCATCAGCTTCATCCTTAATTTGCAAGAGTAAAAGTTGTTTATTCGGGCATTTATGGTTGAGGCTATATTTCTCATCACCTGTGAAACAAAAAGCATTCTCCCTACGCCTTTGTACTTTTTCTGGGGACATCTTCTTAATGGCAAGATTTCTTTAATTGGTGGGTGTCTTAGCAATTGGTGAATTTCATAAAGGAGGGAGGTTTGTGAGACTAGTAGTGTTTAATTGAGTGATGGAAGTTGTGTATCAAGATTGTGTATAATTTTTGTTTGACCAATTGTTGTTTCTTGGTTTTGTCTCAGCTTTATCTTCATATAATTTGGCAAGGGAATTAGCACGAATCAAATTACCTGGGGCTTGTATTATCACCTCTCTTCGAATTTTTTGTTTTAATCCACCAATAAAACAATTCAAAATAGCATCTGGGCTCAAACTGTAAGAACGAATTGCCAAAATAGAAAATTTTATATAATATTGGTGAACAAATCCAACTTGAGTGAGTTTAAATAAATCAGACCTTGGAAAATCAAATGGTAAGGAACCGAATTGTGATTCAATAGCTCTAACCAATAATTACCAAGAATGAAATCGGTATGTCTTGTGCATCATTTAGAATCAGGGGACCACCTCTTTTTCAAAATGTATGGATGTCAAGTTTACCTTTTAATCTTTCGGGGTTTGGTAGAACTCAAAAATTGCTTTGTATGAAATAACCAATAAAGAACATTAGAACCATCAAACTTTGAAAACTCAACATGGATGCTACAAATAGGACCACTAATTTTTGTGTATAGTTTTGTTTTTGAGGATTTACCACCATGAGTTGAAGTGTTTGCGTTCTTGGATTGTTGTAGGTTATCAATTGCTGCCTCCAGGTGAGTAAAACGGGCATCAGTTGCAGTTTATTTTTGGTTCAGAATGAGAGGAGAACGACGAAGAATGAGAAGGCGGCTGTTAGTGCGTGTTGCTACTGCGTGAAGACTGACGGAGAGAGAGAGCACGGCTACGAGGAAGGGAGAGAGTGAGGATAGATTGCTGCTATTCGAATAAGGGATTAGGGATGCCGTTACTCTTTATTAGTAGACTGGTATACAATGATGAAGAACAATTTTTCAGATGTATTTTTTTTTTAGTATGAATGAGGGTAGGAGAGATTAGATTAGGATTCACTAGAAACGAGCCCATCTTTTAGTATATATGAATAATGAAATATATTTTAATTTTAATTTTTAAATTAATTTAGATTTAAAATCACAAAATTAAAATTAATTGAATTTTGACTAAATTAAAAGAATTAAGATAATTATTGTCCAATACAAAAAAATATTTAAATCTTTTTGTAACATTAAATAAAAATTATTTTTTAAATTTTTAATACATGGATTGTTTAGTAAAAATATTAATATGATATATATTTAAAAAAAATTAATTATTGACGTGGAAAATATAATTTACATGTCATGTTTTAATTTGTCCACATTTTTATCACATCGGTCCGTATAAATTTATAATCGTACTGAAACAAACACCTTATAAATAAGTAGCTAGCCATTGTAATAACTTCTAAATCAAAAGTTGATTGCAGTGACAAGATCTTTCTGTTAAGCGGTATGTAGTCTTAGATTTTGAGTTGTGAGTCTACCGTAGTTGGTACTAAGAGAGTTTAACATAGATTTGTGAGGCAGGTATATATTGTGACAGAGGATTAAGAATTTAAGAATTTATTTAAGGGAAAAAAGTGTTACAATAGGCACGCAGCAAAAGCCTGATTAAATTAAAATTCAATTACAATAATTAATCAACAAAAACAAATAAACATGGCCACTATGATGATCATAATATACAAATAATGTTAAGCTGCAGCATATATATCTTACAATGATGTCTGGAATGGAACGTTAGTGGGAGGCAACCAAGCATCCCCATCCAAGAATTTGGAGACAGTAAAATTAGCTGCATCAATATCATTGATAATATGATAGCCAGGCCAATTCACTCTATTAGCAGTGCTTGAACCAGGTCCCATGTTATTGTACTCAGCATAGTACAAAGTGCTGAGTGCAAAATCTCCATTCCAATTACTCCACCCAACTGGAGCTATCAAACTATCCATAAAACTCTGAATATAAATTGTCCTTGAATACTCCTTCCACGGCCTACCAAGGTAGGTTGACACACTACCAACCACCGGAGCCAAATCGTCGGCGGCTTTAATGGTTGCGTTCTGTATGGAAATGCCAGTGTTTTGGTTCGGATCGGTTCGGCCTTGAGCCGTGATGGCATTGAATTGTCCACTCATTGGAAGGCGGGGATATAAGTTGCAGTTTTGTAAAACAACCGCTGCATTTCCAAATATAAAGTCAACTGTGCCGTAAACATCGCATTCACGGTAGAATTGCCTCATGGAATGTGTGTACAGAGTGTCTTGGTAACCTTCAAAGCTGCAGCCATAGAAGGTGGACAAATCTGCTCCATTTCTCACTGCCACTGCTTGGTGCTTGCTTGGTCCCGCACTGTTGCGGAATGTTATGTTGACCGCAACAAATCCTTCCGCCACCACAGCTGCAAAACCCATATAGTTCTTAATTACCAAGTAACTAACTGTATTATGGTGGAAACTCAGGTGCAGTCGACTTCACATGAAGTTGATAACTGAAAATCGTTAGATGATTTGACTGATTTATTTAACGGCTCTCAACTATTAATTTCACTTAAAGTCTAATGCACCTGAGTTTTCTCTATGTATTATATTCCATTATGATATATAATCTTAAATAATCTTACGTACCAAATGTTGCTGAGTTGAATGTTGTGAAACCATCAACAACATTGTGATCACCAGTGATAACTGTCCGATTGATTCCATCTCCAATCAGCATCAAGTACTTCTTCTTCTTGTCTATAGATACGTACTCTTCATACACACCCTCGGTGACGAAGACGACGAAATAGCCATCGGTAGAAACAGAGTTATTGGGTGCAGCCTTTATAGCTTCATTGATAGTGGTGAAGTTTCCACTTCCATCCTTACTAACAACCACAATATCTTTCACAGAAACGTCTTCCATGTCTTCCAAGCTTAGTAGTTTTCTGCCACGCTGGCCGTGACTTTGTTCTTCCCACGATGTAGTTTGCTCCTGAGGAATCCAAGCATCAACGAACATAGCAAGAGAGACGCTGTTAAGCTTTGTATCCTCTGAGAGCAGAGAAGAAAGTTCATCTTTGACTCTCTGATCAGAAGCCGTGGTTTGCAATCCACCCAAACATGTTTGTTGGTTTGTCAAAACGGCACTGAGCACTGTGTGATAATCATCAGCTTCACCGGCGGGAAGAACATCACCGGCTTTTTGAACCGTGTCAAGGGTGTTTGACAAGAACTCCAAGTTGAGTTCGGCGAGGAATTTGCAATCTTGGAGAGCGCGGATTGTGGTTTGAGAGTAAGAATTTCCACCTTGTTGAAGATAAGAGTTGACGGCGTTCAAGAACTTTCTAGATTGCGATAAAGATTTTTTAACTGAAACGCGGCAATAGTCATAGATATTGCCGTGTTGATTAGCAAGCACTGATTTGCAGTAAGAAGGGTACATGGTGGAGTTGCAAACCGTTTCTGTTGGAACATAAGCTCCATTTTTATATGCTGCTATGGACAAGGATGCAAACAAAGAAAGCTGAAATAGGAAAACATAAATTCTAATAAGAGGGTACAATGTGTTATTATTATTCTTGAATAATGATAATTCCATTGGTATAATTCGAAGCAAGGAAAATGCTAGAAGAATATAATGCGAATTATGAACGTGGATATGGATATTTGGGGTGAGATTCATGGGCTATACTTGGGTTCCTTATATAGGGAGCTATCTATACATGCGATGAGTTTGTCTTATTAGTCATTAATTACAATGATTAGTAGGTGTGTTTGCCTAATTAAGTAGATGCCGGCGTCGTGGCTGTCATGAAACGTTGACAATATCTACAACCGAATATTGGGAAATATTTGATTAAGTGTTTAAAATGAACATGCATTGGAATTTTCCGTCCGTTCATGTATATATGCAAATATTATTATTAGAATCCCGCTAGTTTTTTAGGATTGCTATTAAGAATTAATTAATTAATTAGTTGTTTGGTAGTGCATGATTTATTAGCTTATCCAATAACAAATGGATATGAATTTAAGGTTCTGTCAACGCCGGTGGGGTTTGTCCCAAGCAAACACTAGACAAAAAGAAACATGAACAAAATACAAGGAAATGAGGAAAACAGATTGAAATTAACACGGATTCATTTGAAAAGGCTTTGGAAAATGATTGTGTAGTTTTGTTATATGATCTTCAAGGAAAGATAATTAAAAAAAAAAACAAAAAATTAAAATAGCTTAACACAGAATCCTTAGAGCAAAGTACATACAAAAGATCAAGCAATAACCAACAGAGTAAAAGAACATCAAGCTAAAACTAAGCAAACAAATCCACATATCATCTAACAGATCATCATCGATAATAACCAATAGAGTCAAATAATTCACTAGTTGTTTTCACAGCTTTGCATACCTACTCTTGTCAACGAAGAAAAGAGAATAATTTGGTGTGAACTCAAAGACCGTGTGACAAACAACAGAACAATGTCAACGTCCTTTTCGGTTAAATTCTTACACGTGTTTACCAACATTAGAATCATTAATGCAAAAATGATATGGTTTGATTATTTTTAATATGTATTTATATTTTAATATATATTTTATATTAATGATTAATTTTAGTAGTTGATTTTAATATATATGTAACATAATTCTTATTAATATATGTGCATAAGTGCATTACTCATATTAAAAGCAAATTCAAGTTTTTTTTTTAAGTTGTAAAAGTTAGAAATCATTATTTGGTCTCTTTAGAATAATTATTAATAAAATTTTAGTTTTTTTTTTAACAAATGTTTTAAAAGTATTTCAAACACATATTAATAATTGTTGTGGTTGAGCTACTCTGGATATGAACTAGATTAAATACACAAGAGAAGATGGTGGACTTTTTATAAGGTTGGAGGTACCTACAAAAGATTTTAACATTTAAGTTGGTAGTAGTCCATGAAATATATTAATAGAACTGATAATATGCTTTAAGTGTGTGTTATAATATTTATTTATAGAGTTAATGCTCAAATTCGTCCCTGAAAGATCACGTGATTTTTATTTTCGTCCTCGAATGATTTTTTTAATTAAATTAGTCCTTGAAAGATAAACTGTTAGTCAAATTAGTCATTCCGTCAATTGGATGATGACGTGTCACATTAAGTGTCACGTTGCATGATAACGTGACACGCCACGTGGCAAGTCAGTGACACGTGGCACGCCACGTGTTACTTGACATATAAAAAAATTTTCTATTAGTCAAAATAGTCCTTGAAAGTTCAGACGTAAGTCATTTTCATCCCTCAAATTTTAAAATTAGTCAAACTAGTCCTTATATAATTTTTTTTCTTCATAAAATTATCTCTCTCCTTTAATTCTTCTCAAAATCTCTCTTATTCTTTTCTATTCTAAAACATTTTTCTTACATTACTACATTTTGCTGGAATATATATATGCACTCAAAATTGAAATGTATGTATTTATTAACCTAAACAGAGTTATATGCTCAAAATCAAAATTTATGTATGTTAACCTAAACAAAGTTATACCACTATTTTTTTTCTACTACATCTTTTTTTTTTCCATTACGGTATTACTTATATATAGGATGTAATGGTAGTGATACTTAGAGTCAAAATTCAAGAAGATCCACAAATTTTGCTTCAATTCCAAACTTTACAAAATATTGAAAATTTGTTGGTTAATTATTATTATTATTATTATTATTATTATTATTATTATTATTATTATTATAAACGAATTGCTTCTTAAGCGTAATACGTGCAAACATCATAATAAATTTTTGTGTGTTTCATATGTTTGAGATAGATTATATAATTTTTCTTTTAATTTCACAAATCAATGAGATAAAATGAAATAGGAAACATTATACCTATACATAACACAGGCTACTCCACACTAGTACATTATATAAATAGATATGTTTCGTATTAAAATAAAATTCTTTTTGTTTTAAATGAAATATTTAAAAAATTATATTAGAATATTAAGATTCAAAAAGTGATTCCATAAACCAGTTTTTCAATTATTGAGTTTTATTATATAAATTAAATAATAATAAAAATTATAATTTTAAAAAATTTAAAAGATTTAAAATTTAAAATAATTATTATATTATTTAGTAAAATTTAAAATATTAAATTTTAAATATATAATCAACAATAATTTAATAAACTCATTTAAATAAAAAAAATTCACATAAAAAATTACAATTTGAAAATGTAAAATTTTAAAATACAAATGACAAAATAATTTTATAAAAGTTTAATTATTTTTATTATTTTATGTAAAGAGAATTTTGTTTATTAAGCTTTAAAAAATAATATTAAAATTAGTAGTATAAAAAAATATTATAAATTTAATATTATAAAAAATTATATAAGGACTAGTTTGACTAATTTTTAAAATTTGAAGAATAAAAATGACTTACGTCTAGACTTTCAAGGACTATTTTGACTAATAAAAATTTTTTTATATGTCAAATGACACGTGGCATGCCACGTGTCACGTCATCATGCCACGTGGCACTTAATGTGATATGTCATCATTCAATTGACTGAAGGACTAATTTGACTAATATTTTATCTTTTAAGGACTAATTTGATTAAAAAAAATCATTCGGAGACGAAAATAAAGATCGCGTAATCTTTCAGGACATATTTCAACGTTAACCCTTTATTTATAATACCTGTTTTAGAGATATTGAAAAAGTTTGGATAAAATTTTTGTGGATGTATAGGCTAATTTGATAGAGATATGTTTTAAAGTATGCAAAAACACAGTATAAAAATTTAAGGATCAGAAATTTTGATTTATATTAGTCAATATTTTTAAATTTTAATTAATAATTTAATATTTTAATAACCTAATACTATATCTTTTAGTCAACACCTTTAAATATTACTAATTAACTATTGATAAATATGATAAATTTACAAACCCTATAAGATTGCTCCAAACATAGGTGGACATGCTCTTAAGAAAGACGTTTGTTGCCCATTATGACAAATTTGACCCAAATGTAGAGCGAATCTATAACTAATTAAATATTTCTTTTTTTTTTTAATTACAAAAAAGCAAAACTATCTTTTAGGAATCTTAATGCAAGATCGAATATGGGTTAACATTTTTATTAAAATAGAAAATGTTATTTATAATCAAAAATAAAATTTATATGTTATTATTATCATTTTATTTTTGAAAAAGAATTACTGTTAGAATAGTTAATAAACGTTGAGAACTTGAAATTACTATTAAAAAAAATCTCAGTTAATATTTAACTATAAAAAATATATAATTTCATATTATTAAATATAATTTTATACTATTAAAAATATTAATAATAACTATAAATTATTAAATATGCTGATCCCTAACACTACTGTTACTATTAACTTTTCTTTTTCTTCTATAAAAAACCTTTTTCTTTTTCTATTTCGCGCTAAAGAGCACGCAAGACGTGCAATAATCATTAGGAATAAATAAATCTTGTGAAGAATATTAGTCAGGTTTAACACGTGACAAAGGTGACAATATGGACAAGCTATAAAAATTCTATTCCTCCTGAAAGAAGTCATTAATTTTTTGTGTGTGGTAAGTCACATAAACATTTTAATGTTTTGTGATCCTTTTCATCGCTAGATTATCTCCCATATGTGATATATAATTTCGATATGATTGGTTAGGCATTGGTATGCACTAGAGGCAAAGTTTAGAGAACTATCTTTAATCGTTCATTTTAGTAATGAAAATAACGAAAAAGAAGGAGAAAAAGAAGAAGACAAAGTGTCAGGAGTGACGGAAAAAAAAGAAGAATAAAAAGAACGTACATGAGCGCGCGAATATAAATAATTTGTTGGGCTTGTTTGTGTAAATAACTTGTATGTGGAGAATATCTGATTTTTTAAAGGTAGATACTACAATAAAGACTTTATAATTGTCTTCATGTGAAAATATTTCTTTTTGACCTTTGGATGATGGATTGAATGGTTAGATTTTGATATTTATAAAAGTGTTGTCTTTGTTTAAAGTGTGGCTAAATAAATAAATTACACTTTTAAACAAAGTATTTTCATAAAAAAGATGTTTTTGTCATCTTCATTTGAGTAGTTACCTTTTTTAAATGGTAAAAATTCAGTTGCAGTTAACTTCATGTGAAGTTGATAGCTAATAACTGTTAAATAATTTAACAAATTTGACTAATCTGTCATCTAATAATTTTTACCTATCAACTTTACATGCAGTTGCTGAGTTTCACCTTTCTAAATATAATTACCTTTAACCTACATTTGGATATGAAAAATGATAAATAAAAGATATAGTCAACCTCTCACCCTATATAATCTGATTCTGTCTATAATTTCGATGAATATGAATTATAAAAAAGTTACAAACTTACTCAAGCTATAATAATTTGGTAACAGGGGATGGCACTATTATGGTTAACAACCATGATAGCACAGGCAAGACCCTCACCTTTGAGCCATGAATCAACAACACCACCCCAACTTGCACTCCTAGTCACTTGCTTTGCACTCATATCCATTGGAGGAGGTGGAATCTTCTGCTCCTTAGCATTTGGTGCAGACCAACTCAACAACAACTTACAAAAGGAGAGGGTGTTGGAGAGTTTCATAAGTTGGTATATTGCTTCACAAGCAGTTTCTGTGTTTTCTCCTTAACTGCAATGGTTTACATTCAAGACCGGTTTGGATGGAAACTGGGTTTTGGTGTTCCTGCGGCACTTATGTTGTTGTCAACCGTCTTCTTCTTCCTTCTTTCTCACCGTTATGTGAAGCATAAACCTCACAAAAGCTTGCTCACTAGCTTTGCTAAGGTCATTGTTGTTGCATTCAAGAATAGAAAGCTTCAACTTCCACCTCTACTACTACTGACCATCCAATACTCTAACACCATAACAAGGACTCAACCCTTGTTGTTCCATCTCACAAACTAAGGTTTAGTTCAATCATTTCCATCCTAAATGATAATCAAAAAATAAAAAAGGGTTAAACAAATTAAATTATTTATGTTTTTATATAATTAAAAAGACTTTGGAGAATTGATTTTACTAATAAGTGCTACCGGATACTCGTTGTTATTGATATCTTAAGTGCTTACTCCATACAATTTTTAGAATAGCAATCAATTTTAGGGATCCATCAAATTTGTCACTGAATAAAATAAAATTCTATTTGGTCACTAAATTAGAGATTGATTTAGTAACCAAAACAAAAAGTTAAATTTTGAAAACTTTTACAAACATTTTATCGTTAAATTGATCACTAATTTTACCATTAGCAACTAACATACTAGAGAGATATATATTACTATAAAGACATTATAGTAAAAACAAAGAATCACCAATTTTAATTAATAATTTACACTCTGAATGCAAGAACTATACCTAATTAAGAATAATAGCCAACCCTTGAAGTGAAACTTTGTATTTCAGGTTTCTGAATAAAGCTTGCATCATCACTAATAACAATAATAATAGTTCATGGAGTGTTTGCACAATAGAGCAAGTGGAAGAATTGAAGGCCATAATAAAGGTAATTCCCCTATGGAGTAGCGGTTTCATGTTATCAATAAGCAGTAGCAATAGCTCATTTTTTTTGCTTCAAGCTAAAACCATGAACAGGCAGATAACTTCAAGCTTCCAAATCCCAGCAGGCTCTTTTCCTTCTTCATTATGATCTCAGTTTTCATAACTGCTGGTGTTTATGACCGTCTCATCATTCCCCTGGCATCAAAACTTAGAGGAAAACCAGTTAGGATAAGTGCCAAGAACAGAATGGGAATTGGCTTGTTCTTCTGCTTCTTGGACTTGGTAGTTTCTGCAGTTGTTGAGAACATAAGAAGGAGGAAAGCAGTTAGAGAAGGTTACATTGATAATCCTGAAGCAGTTTTGGACATGTCTGCAATGTGGCTTATCCCACATAATGTTTTGAATGGAATTGCAGAAGCATTCAATGCAATAGGCCAATCTGAATTCTATTACACTGAGTTTCCAAGAAGCATGTCAAGCATTGCTGCAGCTTTGTTCAGCTAATATTAATAAGGGTCATTATGACAAGTATTATTGGGTTCTTGCTATTATGGGTGCTGTTAATATGGTTTACTATTTGGTTTCTAATTGGGCTTATGGACCTACCATTGAAGATGCTGCTGGAAACAGGGTTCATCAAGAGGAGGAAAAATAATGAATTATTATAAATCTGTTCATTAATTATGTATTTTGGAGTTGGATGCTATATATTATTTAACTTAGCTTGTTACATCCCGAATAAGATAGTTATTAGTGAGTGGAACATTGATGTTTGCTGATAAGTTGAATTTTAACTTATATGTCATAATTACTCATTATTAGCTACTTTGATGCACTAGTAATACATTATCTTGATGAAATGGCTTATTTGACCAGTAGTTAATATCTTAATTATTATTTTCATATAAAGTTCAAGTGAGTAACCGTCCTTTCTTATATTGACTCCTATAATAGTTCTTTTAGGGTGCTTCTTGTGGAAGGAGTGCAATCTCGATTTCTTGGAGTGACTTCCGTTTTGTTTCAATCACATTTTTCTTCACAAAAATCACACCGATCATGCAAAATGAACCAAAAATAGAAGAGTTGCGCCACAATTTGCTGCAGCAATTGCAAAAATAACAAACCAACAAAGAAGTTGATCAAGCAATGCTCTAATCTTGCTAGGTAAAACTTCAGACAGGAGCAGACCCGGAACCGGACCAGCACCAACAGCAAATGTTAGCACAAACCTAGGAATTACTCATCTCAGCAGCAGTCAAATTATTGATCATACTGCTTGGCCTTTTCAGATGTGGGGGAGCACCATGCTTCTTATAGCATGTGTCAACTAAATGGCCAGATCTACCATAAAAAGTGCACGACCTTATAAGCCTCTACCTCGGCCACCAGGTCCTCTTCCTCCTCTGCCTCGGCCTCTCCCTCTAGTAGTAATTGATTGTCCGGATTATCCAGAGGGTCTAGTAGTCATCAGAATCTTCTGTTCAATTGGTTCTTGCCCCAGCAGCTGCCTCTCTTTGCTGAAGTAGCAGTGAAAACGCAGTCTCTACCTTAGGTAGTGGTTTCATAAGTATAAGCTGTGACCTCACTATTGAGAACTGGTAATTATAGTCTCTAATTCCTCGCAAATTCCTTTCAATTTTGTGAAGTAGAGAGTGACTGAAAAATCTCCTTGTTTCACAGCAAACAACTCTTCCTCCAATTCAGCTATCCTGAAAATATCTCCCTGATAAAATCTATGCTTCAAATCAACTGCAGTATCAAACCACATCACACTCAGAGCAATCTCTGGACTCAATGACAAACTAATCCAAGATATCACATAGCTATTACATCTCTCCCATGCATCAAACAGTGAATCATTCAGTGCCGGTCTCTTAATTGAGTCATCTACAAATTTGATCTTATTCCTGGATTTTAATGCGCGCCACATAGCCTTTCCCCAAACATAACAGTTGTTCAATCCAAGAGTCACTAAAGTTAGTGGAATGCCTGGAGAGTTTACAAGCATGCCTTGGATTTCATTTCACAGACACTGCCCAGCAGGGATAAGGAACACTATAGATAATGATGCTAGAAGGGTATCATTTCCCTGTCTTGGGCGTTAAGCCCCGTCTAAATAATAATCTCCTCCTAAGGAGAAGGTTTTATAAAGCAAAGTTGTGGAGGTTGATGAAGGACCTCTTAGAACAATTCATCAAACATGTGTCAGGCACAATGAGAAGCAGAGAAACGAACCCCAATTGATAAGTGAATTAAACAGTGAACATGATTACATAACACATGAATATGACAGTACACATTACATAAGCATAACAAAATCAAAAAGCATACCAATAAGAACAATAGGAAGTAAAATTGAGGGGGAGAGAGTGTAACTAAGCCTGTTGTTGAGACTCCAAGGGGATTCCAATGTCGGAAGCGGAATCATCAACGGGGTTATTGGTGGAATCCTTCTTGGGAACAGAGACGGCGACGAAAGTCTTGGTCTTACTAATTGGCCTGCTCTTGAGGAGTTGAACGATGTCACCAACCTTGAACTGGTTGTCAGGGTCGTGAGCCTGGTACTTCTTCTTCTTCCTCACGCGCCTCTTGTACTTCGGGTGAGGTGCCAGACGAACAACCTCCACCGCCACCGTCTTGTCGCTAGTGGCGCAAACCACCTTCCCCTGCATCGACTTCATCGCTCTAATGGTAGGCATCGAACACGGCGCTGATGGTGCTGGGAATGTAGTGGCGGTTGGGGCGGAGCGGAGGACTCCGCCGCCATGGAGGAACGGGGTGGAGAACTTGGGGATTGAAGGCAGCTGGAGAAGCCACATTCTTATCTGAGACACAAAAGGGATAAGGATTCTCTTCTCTTCTCTTCTCTTCTCTTTATCTTCTTTACTGTGTCACCACGTTGCACCTCCTCTTTCTTATTCCATCATAGGTCCACCTTCTTTCCTATTAATGCTTTATCTTTTTTCTTATTACAATTTTTAACTTTTTTTTTTTATCATTCTTTTGTATTCTTAACATCAAAATCTTAAATGCTTGAATTATGTTTATTTCTTTGTCAAATTGAGAGACGTTCATTTTTTTCAATTAAAAAGAGATAAATTATTACGAATCAAATTTTTAAGTCGGTAAATTAATAAAGTAAATATTTGATCACTCTTAAATTAAAATAATTAAACTTATATATAATGGAAATTATTAATTCAACTGTGATAAAATTATGCAAACCAGTGCTTAAAAAAATTAAAATGCATTATATTTTTATGAAATACAAAATGATTGATATCTACATTGAAGCTGCCACAGAAAAAATTAAAGATCACAAAGAAACTAATTATACAAATCATTAATACATCACAAAAGTAGTTACAACTTACAAGTCTTTACAAATTCTTCGATAAACACAGGATTATTGGAGACAGAGAAACGTGTTGTTACACACATGGACATGATCAATTTTGTATAATTCTCTTTTCTATGTGCAAGAGAACAGAACATGGTAAAAGAATCATGTATAAACAACGATGAAAATTTTCAATAAACACTTAAGCTCTCTAATAGCCTGATGTTAGACTTCTCATAATATTCAAGTTGTCTAAGTAAGATGTCTTCTTATGTGTATTTACTTTTGGAATTTTCTGTTACTGATGCTTTGAGTCAATGTGTTTTTTATGACATCTTGTTGGAAAACTCTAATTCTTTTTAAGTTTTAACTCTAAATAATATAAAAGTCCTAATACTCCTGCCGAGTTCAGAACGATGTATAATCCATATATTACACACAAAATTATTTTGCAACTCTTTTTTTTTTTCAAATAGAAATGTAATTCACCCAAATTAACTTATCATATATATATATATATATATATATATATATATATATATATATATTAAAACAGGAAAAACATGATTATTGGTTAAGTAAACTTTTTCTAAAATACATTTATTTGGTGGTGTGTGTTTTTTTCCCACTGATAGGACTATATATAATATTTTAGATTATTTAACGAGAGAATTCAATAATCCGTTTTATATTCTCTGGCTTTCTTTTCCATGCATGTTTTTGCATTCATTTTCTCATTATTTTAAGCCCAAGATCTTGAAATTGTCATGAGAAAATCGGGTGCTAGCTGTTTGCCACCAAAAGTGGGCAAGAAATTAAAATTATAATGTCTCAACTTAGCTTAATTATATGTACTATTAATTAGATTAGCTGATTTTAGTTCTAAATAATAATATATCTTTCAAAAAAAGGAATGACTTAGAAGAATGGAGCCATAAGCAACCTGCATCAGCTTCTGTCGTTGCTGCAATAGCGCGTATATTGTGCCTACAATTTTCTTGGTCAGGGGTAGCTATTCAAAGTTTCACATCATGTTCACACGGCATCGTCCAAACCTGATCACAAAAGAACTATTCAAGGTATGTGAATATTTTGAGGACAATATTAGAGAAAAACAAAATAAATTGTCTTATATAATATTTATTAATTTTAATAATAATTAATAAATATTAAAATTAATAAGTTCAAATTGTTTTTTATTTTTTTAAAATATTTTTGTATTTTAAATTTAGAAAGGCTACTTAGTTATAAGAAATTAATTTCTACTTGCCATTCATTAAATTAATTTTAAATATTATTAAATAAACATATATACAATGTAATATAAATAAAAAACCATTAATTAACAATCATATAAAAATATAATTTGATATTTATAAAAGAATTCTGTAAAAAAAATTTATTATTTTAGTTTACTAGGTTTAATTATTCATGTGATGATTATTTTATTATTAAAATATATAAAATCATAAATATAAATTATACATAAATACATAAAGAGTAACCGATTTTTTTAGTATAATTTTTTTTCAATTATACAAGACAATGAATTGTTAGAGGAGTATAACAAAGAAGAAAGTCGTTATGGTTACAATTGATAAAGGCATGCAACATTTTAGTAGTGACCACAACAAAACATATTCATTCTTCTTGTATATATACCATTTGGGCTCTTTGGTTCACAGTTCCAGCTGGTCCATGCAACCTTTGTGACTTGAGCAAAAGTTGAGCCAGCTGGCATAGGAAGTAGTTAGTATTCTGTTGGGAGCATCAGCTGTGACGTGGGAAGAAGTCAGTTAGGATAGTTTAATAGTTAACAAGACTGAAGAGGGAAAGTTTACTATGAGAAGTTAGTTAGGAAGTTATCGAGCCAGTTAGTTAGAAGAATCAGTTTACAGTTATAGTAGCTAGCCAGCTTCCACATGAAGTAGTTAGTTAGAAACGGTTAGAGTAGGAGATGATTTGAATGAGCACTTGCTTTACCACGAAACTCTGCAAGCAGAACAGAGTTTCTTTAAACAGAGTAATAGGAATGGCTTAAGTTTTTGAATGAATATGTTGCGTGCAAAGAATTAGAATCTTACCATTTTTCATTAAGAACGACTAAGAACTAGAAAGCTTATCTCTAGATTAAAAGAATCCAATGATAATGAGATTTATTTCTACTTATAAAAAGGGCAATTGGAGCATGGGATATATAGGGGACCAATTACGGAGCCTGAAATGGTCATAAAAACCATTAGTCCACAGTAAGAAAGTAGATGCCGAATTTCATGTGCATTGTATGTGGTGGCCCATGGTGAGGGATCACAATTATATAATGCACGGATCTGGTCCTGTCGCATGCCCTGATTCCCCCACCACGATGGATAAGGGAGGGAACCATCCGAATTGGTTGTGCCTTTAACTCTTTTACCATAATCACATGCACAAAACACGTTATTATGTTTACCGTCATCACGGCTACTACTGGGAATTACGCTTTTATCTTTATAAAATTCCTGTTCCTTTTTTTCAGTTAGAGCCATTTTTTTATAATCGTTATCTTCAGGAGTTATAACAAACCCAATAATAAGCGATGATGAACCACATACAAACAGACCCGTCTGACATAATAATCTTAAGATTAGTGTTCGATGTTCTAGGAAGAGTTCTTCTGTCTGATGGGCTGATTTGTTTCTAAGACCAGTACACGACAAGACACTAAGAACATGACAGAACAAGACACTGATTATATTTTATTTGGTGATAAAATAGAACAAATTATGAAAATTCAATTTATTTTCATTTTTTTCATTTAAAAAATTTGAGATGAAAAATATAACAATAAAAAATATAATTACAAAAAATTAGAATAATAAAAGAAAATAAAAAATAAGTTGTGTCCCCTAGTGTTTCTGTGTCAATCCTGTCAGTATGGACACAAAAAATAAATTATTCTTTGGACATATTGTATCTGTCCATGTCTCTTTTGCCAAACATAATTTTATGTCTTAATCTCCCTGTCTCGTCTTGTCTCTGTAAACAAACACAGTCATGTATACCGAGCTCAACTACTCGTATCTGACGTATATAGAGTTGGGAGTTACAATAATAATATCAAATCATGTGTGTTTTGGAAGCGACTGCTATATCTAGTTTTTGTCCTTCTCATTTTTGGAATCTAATTAGTTGCACACTTAAAATATGTACTTATGTAGTATTTCTTGGATCCTCCACTACATAGAGTAGCACGTTTTTTATTTGGAGAAATCAAATACTGATGTACAAGTAAAACCCCCTCCTGATCCCTGTTCATTTGTTTAAATGATAGTCCGTCCATTAACTTGCAAAAATGATATCTCAACCCTTAATAATTTATTATTCTGTTGGACATTTAGACTTCTCTCCATTATTTCTTTATGAAAATTCCTACGTGGTTCGTTAGTTACCTACGTGTCAGGCAACAATAGGGACAAATTACTCTCCTATATATTTATTTGATAGGGATGGATTGCATCCTACTTCTATCATAATTATGTCTTTCGATTTTTTTTTTTAAATTCTTCCTCGTGTTCTACTTGTTTCAAGACACACCCTTTGCAAGAATAAGTTTGTTGATTTTAGAGATAGCAGATTAAAAGATGAGGGAGGATATTAGAGAGATCGAAAGACATGAAATAAATGGATCGAGATTTATGTGTCCATGAAATTAGTAGAAATTTATCAGTTCCTATTAAATAAATGAATAAAGGTCTATGTCTCCCAAAAATACATGTATTTTACTGACGAGGTAGAGGATAATTTATTCTTATCAAATTGTTACGTAGATAAGTAATAGATCATGTGAAATTGTTCTATTAAGAAATAAGAGAAAAATATCTTAATATCCAATAGAATAAATTGTTCGGAGTTAAAATGTCATTTTTGTATTGTTAGAGAATAAATTGTCATTTAACTTAAACAAATAGATAGAGGTCGGAATAAAATTTTACTTAGGATGTAATTCTCTTTCTCTCTATCAAACGCATTAATCATAAATACATGAGAAAGTACGAGGAGTTAATGAAATATTTGTATATACAATAAAAGTTTAGAGAGTATTAGAGATATAACTATTAGTGTTATATTTTCTGATCAGTTGAAATTTTTGGGATTAGTGGTATCATAACATGGTATTAGAGATTTAGATCCGAAAGGTCAAGAGTTTGATCATTGGTGAACCCAAAAATCAGTTTAAACTTTTGGGAAGATATTTATTATCCCTAATACTAAGATGGTTATTCTAGATAGTATAGGAGATGTTCATTTTATAATTTATATAGCCTATTATACACATTATACAAATAAGCCATTGTCTTCCTAGCAAGATCCTAAATACATATATACCTGTATAATATTTTTTTTCCCCTTCTGATGTATATGCATTACATGTTATGTATGTACTAGCATGAATGTGGTTCAAATCTTCTTTCATCAATGTATCTTAAATAATGAGTTATGAGGAACCACAATTGTTCCTTTCTTTTCAGGATCATTTTTGGAGCGACCAAAATAATATTGCAACCAGCACTGGTCTGACTAATAATAAGGAATCAATTTCTTTTTGGCCAACAAAAAAAATCATATATAGAAGTATAGTAGATGAGATGGTGTACTTGTGTATGAAAAAAGTTTGTTAGTGAATAAGAATTGTGACTAACTGACTAAGTACAAAGCTTTTATGCAAGAGTAATAAGGGACTTGCTAATACAGAGAACTGAGAGAAGTCTATTTGACTGTTTTTTTTTTCTTTTAAAAGTAAGAGCTCAACACAACAAGTGAAACAAATAAGATAATAAATAAAAAAATTACAGTAAAAAATAATAAATTACTCAAAGAATATTAATAGATATCTTTTATTATTTTTGGTATTGTCATTAATAATAGAAGAAATCCATACCTAATGACTCTTTATAATTCATGAAGAACTGATAGATAACATTTTCAACTCCTTTTTTTAATTTTAAAAAATTCTTCTATTTCATTTTAGCCAAATATCTCAGATAATTGCACAAAAATATATCATCCAACATAAGACAGTCATACACACTAAATCTATATAAATAAAAAAAAACACAGCTAAAAAACAAATGATAACCATATTCAACACATTGGTTACATAACACACATATATACAAGATCTTCCTAATTACATAACACACATGCAAAGTCTATTTTAGTGTTAAAAAGATGGATGGAATTCTGACGTACAGTGGATATGCAAATTTTAAACCTTGACTTGAGGCAGGGTAAACTTAACATGGCGAGGCGAAGCTATTCCCTTACCGAAAACATAGTGAAGCCAAGGTCAATGCCCATCTCCTATCTGAGATAGGGCAAGATTCTTCTTGTCTCGCAGATCCAAGAAATTATTGGATGTTTGTCGGTTTGCTACTAGCTAGTACAACTTAATTGCATTTTTGTAACTTTCTAAATTTTAATGATTATATGTTAGAACAATAATACATGAAAATACAATGTATTATTTTTCTTAGCAATTAATTATTAATATTTAAAATATTAATTAAAAATATAATATTAACTTAATAAATTAAAAATATTATTTTTATATTTTTTTATATATAAAATTTACACTAACAAACTATAACTCAAATATCATAATTTTTTTATTCTCACTTAAAGATTTTAAATTCTAATATTCCTCCTAACTTAACAAAAAGAAAAAATACAAAGCTTGCTATGTAGTTTAGTGTTATATGATTGTATCATTTTAGAGTTAAAGTAAATTATTCGGTATTAAAAAATACAGGCATTTCATTGGCTTCTCGTACTTTTTCTTTCATTTATTACTATGATTAGATGAAATTTATATGAATCCCATACTTAATTTACCCTTTTTTTTAATTTTTTTAAGGGAAAATACAAAATAGTAACCTCATCATCCCACCTGGTTATTATTTATTAAGAAGCCAACCACCTGATCCATACACAGCATTCAGCCATAGCTGCTAATTCATCTTCTTCTCAACAATGTATAACCTCACCCGAAGAAGAACAGCACTATTGCTGTCTCTCTTCCTTGTAAACATCATCATCACAAAAGCGACAGCATCTGATGAAAAAGAAGCACACATCCAAGTAGCAGAGTCAGCATGCGAAGGAACACTCTACCGAGACCTCTGCGTCTCAACTGTCTCCACATTCCCCGATCTCGCATCCAAATCCCTCCCACAAACGATATGCTCTCTCCTCAACCACACCGTCGGCGAGGTCACTTCATCTTCCTACAACTGCACCGGACTCAGGAAGGGTCTCCCAAACCTCAGCACCATGGAGAAACGTGCCCTCGACGACTGCATCGCCTTGTTCGACGACACCCGCACGGAGCTCGCCACCACCATCTCCGATCTCAACCAGACCACAATACCCAGCAGGCGCCACCACGACTCGCAGACTCTTCTGAGTGCAGCCATGACCAACTTGTACACGTGTCTCGATGGCTTCGCTTACTGCAAGGGGAGTCACGTGAGGGAAAGGTACCTGCAGGACAAGTTGTTTCAGATTTCTAATCATGTTAGTAACTCCCTCGCCATGCTCAAGAAGGTTCCCGGAGCGAAGAAGCCTTCCAAATCAGAGGTCTTCCCTGAATATGGGAAGATGAAGGGACATTTTCCCACCTGGATTACTAACAAAGACCGCAAGCTGCTTCAAGCTTCTGTGAATCAGACTAAGTTCAATCTTGTTGTGGCCCAAGATGGCACTGGAAACTTCAAAACTATAGCGGAGGCGCTGGCTGCTGCTCCTAACTCGAGCACAACCAGGTACATGTGTTGTTGAATTTGAAGATTAAAAAATGAGTGATATGCTGATTGCATTGTGTTGCTAATAGGTTTGTGATACACATAAAAGCTGGAGCGTATTTTGAGAACGTGGAGGTGATTAAGAAGAAGACGAATTTGATGCTGGTGGGTGATGGAATCGGAAAAACCGTCGTGAAGGCCAGTAGGAATGTCGTCGACGGCTGGACCACTTTCCAGTCCGCTACTTTTGGTGCGTTTTCTTTCCTACTTTCCTCCTCTTCTTTCTACTGCCATGTTTTCTTTCCTACGGTTTTAGTTTCATATTCGCTCTTTAATTTGGAAAAGGAAAAAAATAAATATACTTGGATTAAAGAGGAAAAGAAATAATGTGGAAATTAAAGGTGAGCATAAGATTCGATTTTTTTTTTTCAAATTAAAGGAGCTGCATGGTTTGAATTTGTGAACAGAGATTTGAAAGGTGTATTAAACAAAATTAAAAGTAATAAGTTTTTATAATTTTTCACTAATATTTTTTTTTTATCAAATATTTTCGTTATCATATATATTCTCCGATCTCCACTTCTTGTCTCATGACTCATATATATGATATATCACTGTCACGGACCAATGTCGGTATTGATTGAAAATGGCGAGAAAACAAAATATGATTTCTGCTTATATGTACGTAATTGTAGAAAGATTCTTCGTGGCGTGGCACTTTTTTACTTTTTTTTCCCCCTTGTCTATCTGAATTCTCAAACACAAGTTGGAATAGCAGAACGTTGAATATTATGGGTTAGCACATTTTATAATTTTTAATCATTAATTAACTATATTTGTATTTTTGTACATCAAATCTAAAAGAAGTCCAATACATCTCACAGTGTGTGATTATACACGTACTCTTTTAATATACTATTTTGAAATTTAAGGCTCAATGGGTGACTGCATACCCCATTAATTAGTTTTCGCCATCACTCAGAAAATCATAGACGAGTGTAGATATTGATATGGCCCGCCAGAGTAAATGGTGGAGTGATCGAACAGACACGAAATGTGTCGGATGGTAGCAAATTAGATCTTGGTAGTGCAATCATTTACTTCTAAAATAAAGGAAAAAGAATGATAAAGTGTTTCCAACCTACTGATTAGATTATATGTATTCTCGATATGTTTATCAAAATAATTAACATAAGTGATTTATAGATGGCTTTATAGATTTATTATCTTATTAATAAAGTAGAATGTTACATCCAACTTTTTATTAGAATTATTCAACTAATTAGACATCGATTGCACTCTAGTATATATCTTTAGAATATCTGAATATGTCTCACTACTATTGTATAGTTTTGACAATTTATTTTTGGAAAAGACTTGAAGAATAACATGAGATGATAATTGTTGATACAAATTATAGAAGTGGGTGTGACTGTGTCGGTCAAAAAATAGAAAAGATAATCTTGGTTGAACTAAAAATATTTGATGCAGCGTGAAAAACGTTAGTTTAGCTATCCCCTACTGCAAATGTCAGAGATAGTGGTGAATGAACTATGAAGTGCATTTTTCAAAATGTATGTCTGTCTTTGCATTAGTAACTCTTATCGGGGTTTGAAGAGTTTGTTAGTATTTTATTCTTCTCAAAATAAATATTTTTATTTTTGAATTTATTAACAAATTAAAAGAAACACTTGCTTTAATAATGGATGAGTAATATGTAACAAGAAACATCACGTTGTTAGATGATGTATGATTAACAATTGTGTAAATAAGTTAGATGATTAATATTTTAAAGTATATATATAAAGAAAATATTATCCAATTTTAAAATAAATATTTATAAATTACCGCCCATGTGTTTTATAAGACTAAGAAAATATCTTGTATTCTTTGTAGAATAGTTTTACAAAACCTTTACACGTGATCGCCTGCATTTTCTTAGCTTGTTTTTTTTTTTTCTTTTTTCATTTATCTGTGGCAGCTGCCGACATCCAGCATAAGATACATTTATGAAAGGAAAAGTATAGTAACAAACAAGATTTTTGAACAATGTATAAATAATGTGAATTAATAAGGTTAAAAGAGTAAATTTGATTAGTAGCATTAAATTAGGGTGTAGTGTATTTTCATTTGATTGGTGGCTGTTCATGTTGTTCAAAATTTTCATTGTTCCTCTAGCACTCCCCTTTAAACAAATTATCATACAGTTTCCTTATGATAGAACAGGACATCACAAAATATTAATTATAAAAGAATATAATTATAAAAAATTTAAAAAAATTATTTTTATTAATATTTATGTATTTTTTTTATCATGATAAATATTTCTAGACGCAATATCTCTATTTATATATTATTTGAGCAATGCTAGGAGGCCAGCAACTTTTGTGATTATTAATCATCAACTAGCCATCAATGATGATTTGATGGTGTGAGATTGGTGTGAGATTTCATCTAATGGCTCACATTTCTCTGCTGGTTACATGCTGGCCAAAATTCAATAAAATTGTTGGCCCCTAGACTTTCTCTTTGTTTGAAATATGCCTAACCTTATTGTATCTTAGGCCCACTTATGCTTTTGTTTTATATCCGAGAAGCAAGGTTTTGTCATGATTTGATTGAGATGGCTACTTATACAATTTTATAAAAGAAAAATGTTATTTGGTCATTAAAATCGGTTATTAAAATTCGTCACTAATATATTTGTATATAAATATATGTGTAATTTAATTTATTTTTTATATATATTTATATTTTAACATATATTTTATATTGATAACTAATTTTGGTAGCCGATTTTATTGTACACATAACATAACCTTTTATAAAAATACTAGTTAAAATATTAATACGTATTATATTAAATAATTTAAATAAATATATTACTAATAAAAAATTGATATATTGCAGCTGTAGTAGGAGACGGATTCATAGCAAAAGGCATAACCTTTGAGAACTCGGCGGGACCCAGCAAGCACCAGGCCGTGGCCGTAAGAAACGGTGCAGATCTCTCAGTATTCTACCAATGCAGTTTCGTGGCATACCAAGACACCCTGTACGTCCATTCCCTACGCCAATTCTACCGTGACTGCGACGTATACGGCACCGTAGACTTCATCTTCGGCAACGCCGCCGTCGTCTTCCAAAACTGCAACCTATATGCACGCAAGCCCGATCCAAACCAAAAGAACCTCTTCACCGCACAGGGCAGAGAAGACCCCAACCAGAACACGGGAATATCAATCTTGAACTGCAAGGTTACAGCCGCATCGGATCTAATCCCGGTGAAATCGTCGTTCAAGACTTACCTTGGTAGGCCATGGAAACTGTATTCAAGAACGGTTTATATGAAATCATTCATTGACGATTTGGTTGACCCTGCGGGGTGGTTGGAGTGGAACGGAACCTTTGCGTTGGACACGTTGTATTATGGTGAGTACCAAAATAGGGGTCCTGGTTCGAACACAAGCGCTAGGGTTAAGTGGCCTGGTTATAGAGTCATAACTAACTCAACTGAGGCAAGTCAATTCACGGTTAAGCAGTTTATATTGGGCGATGAATGGCTTAACTCCACCGGTGTTCCCTTTTTCACTGGTTTGAGTTGAATTATTGTTGAAGGGGATATATTCTTCTTCTTCTTCTTCTTCTTTGTTGCAATGTTTTAATATGCATTACTATCGGCAATGAGGATTAATTGTTCATTGCTAACATTATGGTGAAATGTCATTTCAGTTGACTAAACCAATAAAACAAATTAAAGTGCCTGGATCACATTATTGTGCATGCCAATGAACAAATATTTTGTTATGACGAATATATGTATTCTCAGGGAACAAAAATATTTTTTCTCATTATTAATTATTTTGTCTCTTTTATTGTTACAGTTGTTGAGATGTAAGTGATGGAGACAAAGAAAACAGAAAAATGAGGCAATAATCTCAGTATATATATATAGGACTATACAACACATTATTTTATGTAATTAATGTTATACTTTTTAGAGTATGATTATTAATTTTACATTTTTTGGCTGTTCACTAATAATCATAGAACACGACTTTCATATACCTCTCATAATTGAGTTGAGTCCACTCTATCCTAAAAGTTTTCATCATAAAAAAAATATTATCGATCTTTTTTTTAGGTCTTGAAAAAAAAACTGTTAAGTTAATCAAGTTGAAGTATGATTAATGAAATGAATGTTTACCCAGAAAAAGTTTATTATGAACCAAACTGATATAGCAATTACACCTTGTAACAATTTTGAGCATTTAGCCATTTATATGTCATTATAATTTATTTTATCAACAATTATACAATTAAGATTTGTCCCTGTACATTTTTCCTATACAACTAAAATACTCTTTCATAATTAAGATTTGTCGTTATTCATATTTTCTTTTCTTTTCTTCTCTCTTTGGGAGGGGGGTGGGTCAGGTTTTATTTTCGGGCAGATGGGGTTAGGGTTGGTTTGTCACTTTCACAAGTAAAAGAGAAGGGTGTAACGTATGGATGGGCCTGGGCCCTTTGTGAACTTGGATGGAAGCATAACAAGGCCATGGCTCACAAGAAGAAATAGTTATGGCAAAAAAAATATAGTCATGATTTTTTACAATGTTTTCACTTAAAAATAATAATAATAATTAACAACCATTACATCATTTAATATATTTGATTAAATTGATTAATATGAAACCATATTCACATTTTATCTATTATTTCTACAAATTTAATTTTGATATACTCATAAAATAAAATATTTTATACAATTCAATTATATTTGTTATGTTGAATGATCAACCATTCATATATTTAATATCAAAAATAATTATTTTTACTTATATAACAGTATATAATTATATATATATATAACATTATTTTATTTTAATAATATATTAAAATTAAATTATAAAAACATTTTAATATAAGAAGCCATCCTCTCTGGACAAGACCAAAGCATTAAGCAAGTATGATAAAAATAAAAAAATAAAACATCCGGAAATCACGGGAATTATATGAACTAAGTATGAAGCTTTTGTTTGTTATAGACTGGGTTAACTTAAGTACTTTTTTCGTCTTTAAAATCAGAGATCAAAATTAAAATTGTCTTTAATATTTTTTATTAAAATTATTTTTAACGTTCAAAAACACTTTAAAATTATCATTATTTCCATCAATAAATTTTTTTTCTGGCAAATTTACTCTTTAGTTTGTTATTGGTAGTTAATAGTTTTATTGATTTAAAAAAAATAAATATAGTTATATAAATCATCAGAATGAAAAAACTTAAATAAAAATCTTATCACTAACCAAAAGATTAAAATGTCTGCTAGAGTTTCAGAGCTTGTAGTGCTGCCATGGCTTTCCAGTGCTCATGATCGTCTCGGAGTCACTCGTCTGTGTAGAAGAGGGAGTTTCTTTGTGGGTATGGTGAGAGACATGTGCAACAAATTTCGGGCACAAAAGAGAACCCTAGTTAACGATTTTGGGACTCCGTTTACTATGAGGTGTGTTTTTGGATTTTTGTTCTTGATTGATGATTTTATTTTGTTGTTGGGTGTTGGACTGACTACGGTGGAATCATATAGATTCAAGAAGAGTGTCTATTTTTTCGTTGGACAGACCCAGAACCTGGAACTAAGATCCAAAAACTGCAAGATTGAAGAGAAAAGTTGTAGAACTAAAAGCAAAAATGAAGGACTTTGAGTGGAAGTTGAAGGTTGTTGCAATGTTAGACATGATTGGTTAGGTTGGATTTTTTTATCTGGTTCCAGATTATATTAAATCAGTAGCAGGAGTTATCATGTGTAATGCCACAAAAAAAGGCTTGATGAAATTAGTTGAGAAAATAGAATTCTTTGAGTTATTATGTATTTAGGCTGTTAATGAAATTGTATGGCTACAGCTTGAGAAGTTTTGTGTTAATGAAATAGGATTTTGTAGTTTGACAATATTTCTGTTAATGAAATCTGACTTTGTAGCTTGACAAGAATTGTGTTAATGAAATTGTGTTGTCGAGTGTGATCTATAATAAGAATTGTACATGTTGACCTGCTTTAGTAATATATAATTTTCAGCCATTTTACATTTATACAATGAGTTTGGTCATTCATAACTCACACTGATACAATATTAATCAACACAATTGAGCACTACAAACAAATAACTTAAAATACATCCTAATCAATTCATAAACATTGCAATAGTTGTCTTAGTTGACACTTATAGCCAACACAAAATATTCTGCCTAAAGGGCAACAACATCAAATATAATAACCAAGTCACCATTATAAGTATAAAGTTAAACCTAAAGCAACTCTGTTGCTGTGTAAACAACAAAAAAATCAAAAGTATCTAATCAACTTAAGTCAAAATAAATTCTCAACATACTTAAAGTATAAAGTTTTTACATAACAACAAATCTAAAATATCAACATTTTAGAGTTTTTCTCAATTTCTTGGAGGTAGTTTTGCCATTAACCTCCACTTTCTTGGTGAAACATGAGATGCAATATTGTGGCTGGCAGAGAAATTCTTTAGAATTGGTTGGCTTGATATTGATGTATCCTTCTCCTTGGGTACTGGTGGCAGTTGGGTTGAACTTCTAATTAGCTTCATCTTGGACCTTGGATTGAGAAGAGCTACTATTGATGTGTTGGGCTGAGATGGTGGTGTGGGTTTGGAGTTGGGTTGGGATGACTTGGACCTTATTGTTGGTGTTGTGGATGTGGTGGGTTAGGGCTGTGAATCTGAATTTTGTTTAACAGCTGATATTTTTCTCCCTCTAGTAGCAAAATAGATAGTAAGTTATGAAGATGATCTCTTCCTCCCTGTCCCTGATGGTTGGCCACCTCTGTTTATAACTAATTCCTTCCTTTCTTTTTTTGATTTTTTTACAGCAAATTGTTTAGATGTTTAGGCTTAAAAATATAAAAAAAAAACAAAGCAAATTACAACAACCAACTAAAACAACAAAACCCTAAAATACATATATTAAATGAACTTACAGGGATAGATGGCTTGGTGCATTCTCCCCTTTTGTGATCTGATTCACCACAATTTAAACACCTTTGAATCTATCCCCTACTATAAGTGATTATGGCTCCTATCCTCAGCTTTGTCAGGACCTCTTTTTCTCTTCTTCACTAGTCTATGGCTAGGCTTTCTAGTGGTGGCATCACATCATCAAAACCAGTTTTCTCCCACAGATCTGGGCCATTTGTAAAGTTTATGACCGAATCATAGCATCTGACATAAGCCTCCTTCTTATATCAGTCATCAAACATATTCATCCATTTCCAGTCATTTAAAGTTGATGCAGCTGATGGCATGAGTGCATACACTCATGGAATGCCCATTTAGCTCCCACTTCCTACAAGATCACTCACGAATAGATAGATCAACATATTTGTTCAAACCATTCACCACTTCATATGATTGTGGAGCAGACCAATAGGGTCTCCACTCACCAGCAGACCTGCTCATTCTCCCTATTTTCTTCCTAATCTAACGTAAAATCATACCACTAAATTTTTGAATTCTTTTCCTATTTTCAGCCCATCTAGTCATCAAATAAACCCTTATTTCTTCTAACATAGTTACACTAGGCTTTTTTCTAGACTCTACTATTACAACATTAAAACTTTCAGACATATTATTTAATAGAGTGTCAAATTTGGAATAATAGTTAAACCTGGATCTACTCCAATATCTGGGAGCAATAGCATTTAGATGCCTGTGAGCTTCGACATTAACCTTTCATATCACTTCCATCTCCCTTTCCCAATCCTTCTAGTGTGTAGCGTTTGCACACCTCCACATCAGTTGCTTCAAGTGAAGGCCATAAAACTTCTTCCTAAAGTTGCTGTACAGATGTCTTACACAGAACCTGTGATCCACACCTAGGATTACTTCATCAAAAGCGGGTAGTAATTCCTGGAAAATAGGTAAAACATTGTGTTATTACACTATTATTTATCAAAATTATTTGAATAACTAAAAATTAATCAATACAGTTGTTGTTTAGCTTCTGCTGATCAAACATGAAGGTTGACCTTCCAATTGTTTCAGAACCAAAATCATCATTTAGCAGCTGGAAAAAACCATTTTCATATGTCTTTGGTCTTTGCCTCAACAATGACATATGCAACAAGAAGTATTTGATCATTAGGGTCCCACCCTATTGCAGTCAATGGCCGATCCCCCTTGAGGTGTCTTGAGAAAACAACCATCCAACCCTATAAATCTTCTACACTGCAGAAAGATCTTTTTGCAAGCATTGAGACAGACATATATTCTTTGAAAAATGTAGTAGTTGTTCATTGAAGAGTGTTGAACCTCATTCCCAAAATCTAGGGACCTATGTACCTTGAGCTTCACTGTTGATCTTGGGTTAGACCTTAGCAACTCTGAGCAGTAACCAACTATCCTCTTATATTGAGTCCTGTAAGTTTCTTGTATTTCATCCAATACAGCTTGTCTTGACCTAACTGCCATTGATGTTGTCATAGTCAGGTTTCACTTCCTTTGTGCCTTGTTAACCAATTATTTTATCTTCACTTTTGGGTTATGCTCCACCTTCTTTTTGAAAGTTTTACCCAGCCACAGAGTATGTATTATTCCAACCCTGTGTGCCTGGTCACAAGTGTGCTTAAAGTTTATAGACCTAAGTTGCCAAGTTGTTTTCTCACCCATCTTAGCAGCATATAGCCAAAAATGGCAATCCTGTTGACAAACAGTCCTCACTCTAACCAAGTCAAGCTTGGCATACCTAATCCCCCTTATTGTTTGTACTGCATAGGCTATTACAGTGTCTTTAAATTCCTCTCTTAAAGCAAATATATTTCCCACCTCCCACTTATAACTACTTATGTCTTTTACATCTTTGTGAATTAGATACCTCCTTTCATATTCATATTCCTCTTCTCCGTCTTATTTATCCGATCCACCACCAACCTCATACTCCAAATTTAATTCATCACTATTAAAGCCTTCATCATCACTTAAATAAGCATTCACAACCCTTTTGCCTTTATCAACCCGAGAACCATCCTTAACATCCGTCAGTCCCTCAAAACCATTGTCATCATCATATTCCTCTTCATTATCTGTGAAATGAACGTCATCTGCACTGTTAACCTCAAGATCAGACGAAACAAACTCTTCATCGTCACTGTCATTGTTACTGTTCGATTCATTCCGTGAATTTTTAGCAGCTACATTTAGATGCACGTTATCTCCTTCACTAGCTTGTTGCACATTATCAGATTGCACCTGTTTACCTTGCTGACCCTCATAAACCACCAATTGATTCCTAGGATTTTTTTCTGTTCTGCCTCTAACATCAACATACCCAACTTCAGAAAAACCTTCACCCTCGTCAACCTCATGCACTACATACATTTCAACATGACTCTTCAACTCCGTTATTCTACACATCTCAAGTGCCTCTCTATCAATAGCAAATAACTTTAAATCTTTCTCCAACCATTCAGCTGTTGGATCCTTATACCACAAAGCTGATATGTTAGAATTTGTGTATTCAAACTGCCTTAACTCTGCGTATACCTCAAATACAGACCAACAATCGTTCTCAACATCTTCAATCAGTGTCTTTTGTTCCCTTATATACTGCAATGTTCCTTGATCATACCAAAATCGACCACCATGATAGACAGTCAGATTAAAACTTCCCATCACCTAAAATCCGCTATCAGTATACAAAATGAAAAAAAAAGTTTAAATAAAACCCTAGCAGTTTTACCAACTAACAGAATCCATTTCAATATTGTTAAATACAAGCTCCACAAAACCAAAAATGAATCACAGCTGTCGCAGACAACAACAACTACTTCAACAACTTTACTACAAAAGTAACGCATTCAATAATGCAATCATGAATACATACCTCAATTGCGATGACAGTAGCAGAATGATTGACAAACCCCGTTTTGACGGTTTATCTTGTATTGATTTTAAGAGATTTTATCACCTTTTACCCACATTTATCCATTGAAATAGCATGGTTTTGTGATTGTCTCCTTATTTGTGCTTAGATGTGAAAACATGCTTTTAGACCCTTAATTTGATGGTTTTAATCTCCCTTTGATTCCACTAGATGCCTTGATATGTTTGTTAGTGATTTCAGATTGAAAAGGGCTAGGAATGGATCAAAGGCGTGAAGAGGAAAAGCATGCAAAGTGGAGAAATCATGAAAAGTCAAAGAAGTTGAACTCGCCCATGGACGCGCGCGCGCACCTGGCGCTTGCGCGCACCTGGCGCTTGCGCGCACCTGGCGCTTGCGCGCACCTGCGAATTACCCCATGGACGCGTACGCGTGATGTGCGCGTACGCGTCGGTGTTGGTTTATGATTTTTTAATGAAAACGTGGTCAACGAATTCTGAAGGGTTGTGGGGCCCAATCCTAACCAACTTTGGCGCCAAAGATGCTATTTAAAGCCAAGGATTGAAGAGCAAAGGGGATTGCAACTCATTAGTTCATTTTACACACATTAGGATTAGTTTAGAAGTAGTTTCTAGAGAGAGAAGCTCTCACTTCTCTCTAGAATTAGGATTAGGATTAGGTTTAGTTCTTAGATCTAGATTTTAATCTTTGCTTTCTTCTACTTCTACATTTCAATTTCTTGTTGTTACATTCATCTTCCTCTATTCTTTTGTTGTAATTTCCTTTATGTTGTTCTTATACTTTGTTGTAGATCTACTATTGCTCCTTCCATTTTCTTTCAATTCAATAAGAGGTAATTCATAATAATTGTTCTTCTTTGCTTTTCTATTGTTGATCTCTTGCCTTTGTAGTTAGATCTCTCTTTAATTCTTGCAATTTATGTTGTTTACTTTTATTGCCTATTATGTGTTTGTTGAAATGCCTCTTCTAGATATAGTATAGATTTTGCTCCTCTTGGCCTAGGTAGAGTAATTAGTGACACTTGAGTTATCTAATTCCTTTGTTGATTGATAATTGGAGAGATTGCTAATTGGTTTGGAGTGCACTAAAGCTAGTCTTTCCTTGGGAGTTGGCTAGGACTTGTGGCTCAAGTCAATTCATCCACTTGACTTTCTTTTATTTAGTAAGGGTTAACTAAGTGGTAGCAATGAACAATTCTCATCACAATTGAGAAGGATAACTAGGATAGGACTTCTAATTTTCATACCATGCCAAGAGCCTTTTATAGTTGTTAGTTAATTTTCATTGTCATTTACTTTTCATGCTTCTTATCCAAAACCCCAAAATAACTCATAACCAATAACAAGACACTTTATTGTAATTCCTAGGGAGAACGACCCGAGGTTCAATACTTCGGTTTATAAATTTAGGGATTTGTTACTTGTGACAAACAATCTTTTGTATGAAAGGATTATTGTTGGTTTAGGAACTATACTTGCAACGAGAATTCATTTGTGAAATTCTATACCATCAAAAATCCAATCATCAATGACCTCTTTCAAGAGGCTTGCTAACGCAGTCCAAATGTAGGAACAAAACCCTCCAAGCAACGATGAATCTGTTAGGGCCTCATTGAAGATGAAACATCAGTTTTTGAGTGGCTAATATAAATGAGAGAGTGAATGAGTTTTGCGGGAATGTAATAATAAAGTTAAGCGTTAAAGACTCGAGGGGCAAATTTGTCAAAAAAAATTCGTTGATGGAGAGAATGATGATTTTAAAACATTTCAAAATGTTGAGGATGATTGACGATGTTGATTTTGACCATTAACCTTAAAAACAAAAAAAAATACTTAATCCCAAAATTTATAGATAGAAAACACTGCCAACAATGAACTTAACAACAAGCTAGCGTAATTTGAGTAATTAATTATTGTAGTATGCTATAAGTTATAGAGATATGTTATTCATTTTATCCAACACACAAAGATCTTAGCCAAGATCTTACACTAAATCGACACACTCCCCTGTTGGCTACTACAATTAGATAGAATCAAAGAACAACGAGCGCAACTTCCATATTACAATGTTATTGTGTATTTAAAATTGAAACACTGCCACTACAAGAAAAAAGAGCTATTTTAACACTTTTTTTTGACAATCATAATTAAATGTAAAAATTAATATATATATTTAATAAATATTACAAATGTCAAATTATCGTATTTTTTTTGATACATAATTTGACCGTGAAGAATTATTGTTTTTTTTTTACGGTCTTTATTTTCAGCTTACCACTATTCCTCTTCTTCTCTTATCAACGACCCTGTTTCTCTTTTTCCTTTCCGTCAAATTTGGGATCACCTGCTCCTCTTCTTTCCTTGGCTCCGGCTCTCAATTTTGGATTCCACTACTCATTCTTCATATTCAAAATCTCAGTTTACTCTTCAATTTCAAGATTCATCTAATTCTTCAGCTCCAAAATCAACTTAGTCTTGTTAGGTATTTCTTTTTCCTCTCTCAAAATATTTTATTCTTTCATAAATCTGATTTAATTTTTGTTTTGATGTTTCAGATTTCAAATTTTTTTTTATTCAAGCTTCTTATACTATACGTATTAAGGTAAGTTCAGATTCTCAGATCTATTCCCTAATTTATATTTTCTGATTTGGCTTCTTATTGAGCTGTTCTATGATTTGTACTTTTTATTTGTTCCTCATAGCTGATTTGTGGAAATTGATCTGTAATTTTGGTAAAGTTTTTGCTCTTTCTCATTTAATTTTTCTATTATTTTATTCATAATAAAAAAATGAGAGAAAGATAACTGTGACTTGGTGATGCAATGCTATTGTTTGTTCTATTTTAGAGTTCTATTCATTTTATGTTTTATCTAATTTGACTTCTAATCTTTCATTTTTATTCTTTCTAATTTTTGCACACCATGTGTTTGTTCTTTTTCCTAAACCACAGGTTCATATCAAATAGGAGTATCTAACTTTATTTTGAGAGTTTAGATTTCTATATATATATGTATAGAGTTTGAATTTCTATAATATATTAGTTTGCATTAGTGATATTGCTTATTTGCATAGTTGCTTAATGTAGGTCAAACAATTTTATCAATGGCTTCCAAATTGCTATTAAAGAAACAAAGTCAACCAACTGAGGCAAGTATTTTTTTTATTATTGCTTATTTATGTGAATTGTAATTGTTAAGGTCATTTATAGTCTTCTAGAATGCATTTTTCTTGTTTATTATTGTTTGGTAATGCTGAATATTCTATAATTTGCTATGTTTTCTATGTATGACTCTGTATTAAGTGACATATTCATGCTTACTTTGGAGGAGTCAATGTCAATTCTCATTTCTCTCTTTGCCTGTCAAGTAATTTTTTACGGCTGAATCCACATCTAACTATAATTATTCTGAGGTATACACTTTCGTCGCTCTTAATATTTAGGATTAGAATATCTTTCATGACTTGTTTAAGTAGTGTTCTATAACAAATAGGCTTCTACTTGTGCTTCTGCTATGCATTCTCTCTTTTCTGCTCTGCCTCTTTGCCTCTGCTATTTTTGTGATCAAATTTGTGATCAAAAACAAAAAGGTAATCAAGATATATATAAACACACACATCACTGTATGTAATAACAAACTTAGAAGTACCTTGGTGTGCGTTTGGCAAATACGGCGCACTGTTACATTACAAAGGCATATCATTTTGTCCATGGGATATATCACTTCCTCAGTAGTATAGGTGTTAGCATGCTCAATTGTTCCCTTTAGCTTTGTTGAAAGTTTATCAAATTTCTAATTAAGGTCACAGTCACAAGTAGCTAAATTCAGATAAAATTTGATACATCAAATTAAAGTAAACTTTTACCAAGTAGTAAAAAATAATTTCCATTCACGAATAGGAAAGAATAAAAATTCTGATCTTTGTAACTCTCCTTGATTAGGAAATATACCTCTTGCACTAAAGCTGGATTGGTTTCGTATAGCTGCAGCAGATCCTTCATATACACTCCTTTTTATTAACAAACACACGTTACTCTTTCCAGTAATAACTAGATCATACATTAGTTACCAAATTTTAATGCTAACAATTTCTTATGTACATTTGGGATATTAATTACTTGTCCATTTATTTATGGTCATATATTTTGGTCCTTTAGAAAAAATAAAAAACAAAAGAAATTAAAGACAGTGACTATAATGTTGTTTAATTAAGCCTTAGGAATTAACCGACTATATCCCCTTAAAACCAGCAAAAACCAAGGACTAAATTCATGTTACATCCGACCACTCACCATTTGATCATTTTTTTTCTGAATTAAGAGTTGTGGCTTAATTTCATTGAAATGTTTAGAAACTCACTAGTAATTTTTAATTTTGCCAAATTTTTTTCACCATTAAGCCGTTCACTTGTATAATAGAATAGCTTTTATTTTAATATTATTTAATCCTTCATTTAATTTATAGGAGAGATCTTGATCTATTAATTTTTCTCACTGTCAAATCAATCTCTCTTTCTTTCCCTGTTAACTAGTAATATTCTATTAGCATTTTCTTTTAAAAAAAATTAGATGACTAATATATTCTCTTTTTCTCTGTTAACTAACCCTTTAATTTCTCTTTATCTATTTTCTTTTTTATATTTTTGTTCATTATATGTGCTCCTTAATTTTTTGTTTTGTATATAGTGAGCAGTGGTTGCGTTATATGTTTGCTATGGACTATGTGTCATACATTCTTTGGATTTTATTATAGCTACACTTGTGTTTTAACTTTTTTTTTCTATTGGGGCTTGTGATTTCTGGTGCTTATTTTTAATATTTTTTTATGTATGTTAAGCTTGTCATATATTCAATGGACAAGGATTGGATGCAAATTAAGAATAGAGCCCTTTTACAATATAGGAGAGGTGTCAAGGAGTTCTTAGATTTTGCCTTTAGTCATACAAAGGATGATAAGATATATTGTCCATGTTTTAAATGCAATAATTGCCTTAGAAAATCTCGTGAGCAAGTAGAATTTGATCTTCTAAGTCATGGCATAGTGAAAAATTATACAATTTGGTACCACCATGGAGAATCGCTACAAGATGAGTCACCCCATTCAAGTTCATTTGATAGTGAGGATCATTATATGGATAAAGATGACATGGAAAACATGTTAAGGGATCATTTTGGAGTTTGGGATATAGAAGAGGATATTGAAGAACCTAATGAAGAGCATATAGAAGAGGATATAGGAGAACCTTATGAAGAGCATGTAGAAGAACCTAATGAAGATGCAGCAAAGTTTTACAAACTTTTAGATGATTCTGAGAAAGAACTATATCCAGGATGTACGTACTTTTCAAAGCTCTCATTTTTGATGAGATTATTTCATATTAAATGTCTTGGTGGATGGAGTAATAAATCATTTTCTATGTTACTTGAGTTATTGAATGATTCTCTTCCAAAAGGGGTACAACTACCGGCGTCTTACTATGAAGCTAGGAAGATTATTCGAGATCTTGGCTTGGATTATGAGAAAATAGATGCTTGTATTAATGATTGTATGCTATTCTGGAAAGATCATGATAAGAAAGAAACTTGTGATCATTGTGGTGCTTCAAGGTGGAAGTTTGAGGAGAAAGATGGAAAGAGAAAAAAAATTCCTATAAAAGTTCTTCGTTACTTTCGAATAACTCCAAGGCTTAAAAGATTATATATGTCAACGAAGACAGCATTTGATATGAGATGGCATGTGATGAGCGGATAATTCATACGCTTTTTGGCATTGTTTTTAGGTAGTTTTTAGTAAGATCAAGCTACTTTTAGGGATGTTTTCATTAGTTTTTATGTTAAATTCACATTTCTGGACTTTACTATGAGTTTTTGTGTTTTTCTGTGATTTCAGGTAATTTCTGGCTGAAATTGAGGGACTTGAGCAAAATTCTGAAAAAGGCTGACAAAAGGACTGCTGATGCTGTTGGAATCTGACCTCCCTGCACTCGAAATGGATTTTCTGGAGCTACAGAACTCCAAATGGCGCGCTCTCAACGGCGTTGGAAAGTAGACATCTAGAGCTTTCCAGCAATATATAATAGTTCATACTTTATTCGGAAATTGACGACGTAACTTGGCGTTGAACGCCAAGTACATGCTGCTGTCTGGAGTTAAACGCCAGAAAAACGTCATGATCCGGAGTTGAACGCCCAAAACACGTCATAACTCGGAGTTCAACTCCAAGAGAAGCCTCAGCTCGTGGATTGATCAAGCTCCGCCCAAGCATACACCAAGTGGGCCCCGGAAGTGGATTTATGCATCAATTACTTACTCATGTAAACCCTAGGAGCTAGTTTATTATAAATAGAACTTTTTACTATCATATTATCATCCTGGATTGTATTTTTGAATCGAGTGATCACGTTTTGGGGGCTGGCCTCTCGGCCATGCCTGAACCTTTTACTTATGTATTTTCAACGGTGGAGTTTCTGCACACCATAGATTAAGGGTGTGGAGCTCTGCTGTACCTCAAGTATTAATGCAATTCTATTTTCTTTTATTCAATTCTATCTTATTCTTATTCCAAGATATTCATTCACACCCAAGAACATGATGAATGTGATGATTATGTGACGCTCATTATCATTCTCACTTATGAACGCGTGTGATTGACAACCACCTCCGTTCTACATGCAACCGAGCTTGAATGTGTATCTCTTAGATTCCCCAACAGAATCTTCGTGGTATAAGCTAGATAGATGGCGGCATTTATGAGGATCCGAAAAGTCTCACCTTGTCTGTGGTATTCCGAGTAGGATCCTGGGAATCCGGAAAGTCTAACCTTGTCTGTGGTATTCCGAGTAGGATTCCGGTAATGAATGACTGTGACGTGCTTCAGACTCGCAAGTGCTGGGCGTTAGTGACAGACGCAAAAGAATCAAGGGATTCTATTCCAGTAGGCGCGGGAACCAACCAGTGATTAGCCGTGCTGTGACAGAGCGCGTGAGCGTAGTTTTCACTGCGAGGATGGGATGTAGCCTTCGGCCAGTGTGATGCCTCCAGACGATTAGCCATGCGAGTGACAGCCGCAGAGGACCATTTTCCCGAGAGGATTCAAAGTAGCCATCGTCGAACGGTGAACCCCTATACACAGCTTGCCATGGAAAGGAGTAAGAAGGATTGAGTTGAAGCAGTAGGAAAGTAGGCGTTCTTGAGCCATGCAGTATCTCCATATGCTTATCTGAAATTCCCACCAATGCATCTGCATAAGTATCCCTTTTATTATTTCTTTTTATTATTTGATTTTCTAAATTCCATAATTTTATCTGCCTAACTGAGATTTACAAGGTGACCATAGCTTGCTTCATACCAACAATCTCTGTGGGATCGACCCTTACTCACGTAAGGTTTATTACTTGGACGACCCAGTACACTTGCTGGTTAGTTGAACGGAGTTGTGTTCACTCGTGCCAATTTCAAATTCCATAAAATTACAAGGAGTACAACTTAAAGAATATGGATCACAATTTCGTCCACCAAGTTTTTGGCGCCGTTGCCGGGGATTGTTCGAGTATGGACAACTGACGGTTCATCTTGTTGCTCAGATTAGGTAATTTTCTTTTCAAAAATCTTTTTCAAAATTTTTCTTTTATTTTTCGTTTTTCTAAACTATATTTTCGAAAGAAAATTAATAAAAATCCAAAAAAATTAGAAAATCATAAAAATCAAAAATATTTTGTGTTTCTTGTTTGAGTCTTGAGTCAATTTTTAAGTTTGGTGTCAATTGCATGCTTAAAAAAATTTTTCTTGCATTTTTCGAAAATTCCATGCATTCATAGTGTTCTTCATGATCTTCAAGTTGTTCTTGATAAGTCCTCTTGTTTGATCTTGATGTTTTCTTGCTTTGTGTTGTTTGTTGTTTTTCTTATGCATTTTTTGTTTGTTAGAGTCCATGCATTAAAGATTTCTAAGTTTGGTGTCTTGCATATTTTTTTTGCATCAAAAATCTTTCAAAATTATGTTCTTGATGTTCATCATGATCTTCAAAGTGTTCTTGGTGTTCATCTTGACATTCATAGCATTCTTGCATGCATTCATTGTTTTGATCTAAAAATTTCATGCATTGAGTATTTTTGTTATTTTTCTCTCTCATAATTAAAAATTCAAAAATCAAAAAAATATCTTTTCCTTTTTTCCCTCCAAATTTTCGAAATTTTGGGTTGACTTGGTCAAAAATTTTTAAAATTAGTTATTTCTTACAAGTCAAGTCAAAATTTCAATTTTAAAAATCTTATCTTTTCAAAATCTTTTTCAAAAATCATATCTTTTTCATTTTTTTTTATTTTTCGAAAATTTCAAAAATATTTTTCAAATTATTTTCAAAATCATTTTCTTATCTTTACATCTAATTTTCGAAAATTCACTAATAATTAATGTGATTGGTTCAAAAATTTGAAGTTTGTTACTTTCTTGTTAAGAAAGGTTCAATCCTTAAGTTCTAGAATCTTATCTTGTAGTTTATTGTTAGTGAAGTAAATAATTTTAAAATTTTTTTTTGAATTAAATCTTTTTATCTTTTATTTTATCTTTTTCAAAATTTGATTTCAAAATATCTTATCTAACTTACTATCTTCTTATCTTTTTCAATTCTGATTTCAAATCTTTTTCAATCAACTAACTAACTTCTTGTTTGTTTCTTATCTTTTTCAAAACCACCTAACTACTTTTCCCTCTTCAATTTTCGAAAATATCTCTCTCTTTTTCAAAAGTTCTTCTTAATTAATTAATTGTTTCATGTTTTAATTTTAATTACATTTTATCTTTAATTTTCGAAAATTACTAACCTCTTTTTCAAAATTATTTTTGAAATTACCCTTCTCTTTTTCTATTTAATTATTTAATTACTAACACTTCTCTTCACCTCCCTTCATCTAAAAATCCGAATTCTTCTTCATTCTTCTACCCCCCTTCTTTTTCTACTAACATAAAGGAATCTCTATACTGTGACATAGAGAATTCCTCTTTCTTTTCTTGTTTTCTTCTCTTTCATATGAGCAGGAACAGGGATAAAGGCACTCTTGTTGAAATTGACCCAGAACCTGAAAGGACTTTGAAGAGAAAATTAAGAGAAGCTAAATTACAACAATCCAGAAACAACCTTTCAGAAATTTTCGAACAAGAGAAGGATATGGCAGCCGAAAATAATAATAATGTAAGGAGAATGCTTGGTGACTTCACAAAGCCAACGTCCAAGTTTGATGGAAGAAGCATCTCCATTCCTGCCATTGGAGCCAATAACTTTGAGCTGAAACCTCAGCTAGTTGCCTTAATGCAACAAAACTGCAAGTTTTATGGACTTCCATCTGAAGATCCTTATCAGTTTTTAACTGAGTTCTTGCAGATCTGTGAGACTGTAAAGACAAATGGAGTTGATCCTGAGGTCTACAGACTCATGCTTTTCCCTTTTGCTGTAAGAGACAGAGCTAGAATATGGTTGGATTCACAACCCAAGGATAGTCTGGACTCCTGGGATAAGCTGGTCACTGCCTTCTTGGATAAATTCTTTCCTCCTCAAAAGCTGAGCAAGCTGAGAGTGGATGTTCAAACCTTCAAACAAAAAGATGGTGAATTCCTCTATGAAGCTTGGAAAAGATACAAGCAGCTGACCAAAAGATGTCCATCTGACATGTTTTCAGAATGGACCATATTAGATATATTCTATTATGGTCTCTCTGAATTTTCGAAAATGTCATTGGACCATTCTGCAGGTAGATCTATTCACCTGAAGAAAATGCCTGAAGAGGCTCAAGAACTCATTGACATGGTTGTAAACAACCAGTTCATGTACACTTCTGAGAGGAATTCCGTGAATAATGAGATACCTCAAAAGAAAGGAGTTCTTGAAATTGATGCTCTGAATGCCATATTGGCTCAGAACAAAGTGTTGACTCAACAGGTCAACATGATCTCTCAAAATCTGAATGGATGGCAACATGCATCCAACAGTACTAGAGAGGCAGCTTCTGAAGAAGCTTACGATCCTGAGAACCCTGCCATGACAGAGGTTAATTACATGGGTGAACCTTATGGAAACACTTATAACCCATCATGGAGAAATCATCCAAATTTCTCATGGAAGGATCAACAAAAGCCTCAACAAGGCTTTAACAATGGTGGACGTAATAGGCTGGGCAATAGCAAGCCATATCCATCATCTTCTCAGCAACAGACAGAGAATTCTGAACAAAACACTTCTAATTTAGCCAATGTAGTCTCTGATCTGTCAAAGGCCACTTTCAGTTTCATGAGTGAAACAAGATCCTCCATTAGAAATCTGGAGGCACAAGTGGGCCAGCTGAGTAAGAAAGTCATTGAAACTCCTCCCAGTATTCTCCCAAGCAATACAGAAGAGAATCCAAAAGGAGAGTGCAAAGCCATTGACATAGTCAATATGGCCGAATGCACAAGGGAGGAGGAGGACGAAAATCCTAGTGAGGAAGACCTCCTGGGACGTTCCTCAAGCAAGAAGGAGTTTCCTATTAAGGATCCAAAGGAATCTGAGGCTCATATAGAGACCATAGAGATTCTATTAAATCTTCTTCTGCCATTCATGAGCTCTGAAGACTATTCTTCCTCAAAAGAGGATGAAGATGTAACTGGAGAGCAAGTTGCTCAATATTTAGGAGCTATCATGAAGCTGAATGCCAAGTTGTTTGGTAATGAGACTTGGGAAAGTGAACCTCCCTTGCTCATTAGTGAACTAGATACTTGGATTCAGAAAACTCTACCTCAAAAGAAACAAGATCCTGGCAAGTTCTTAATACCTTGCACCATAGGCACCATGAACTTTGCAAAAGCTCTGTGTGATCTGGGGTTAGGGATAAATCTTATGCCACTCTCTGTAATGGAGAAGCTGGGAATCATTGAGGTACAACCTGCCTTGTTCTCATTACAATTGGCAGACAAGTCATTAAGACAGGCTTATGGAATAGTAGAAGATGTGCTAGTAAAGGTTGAAGGCCTTTACATCCCTGCTGATTTCATAATCTTAGACACTAGGAAGGAAGAGGATGATTGCATCATCCTTGGAAGACCTTTCCTAGCCACAGCAGGAGCTGTGATAGATGTCAACAGAGGTGAATTAGTCCTTCAATTGAATGGGGACTACCTTGTGTTTAAGGCACATGGCCATCCCTCTGTGACAAAAGAGAGTAAGCATGAAGAGCTTCTCTCAGTTCAGAGTCAAGAAGAACCCACACAGTCAAACTCTAAGTTTGGTGTTGTGAGGCCACAACCAAACTCTAAGTTTGGTGTTAAGATCCCATATCCAAACTCTAAGTTTGGTGTGGACAACTATACAACATTGACCTGATCACCTTGTGGCTCCATGAGAACCACTGTCAAGCTATTGACATTAAAGAAGCGCTTGTTGGGAGGCAACCCAATTTTATTTATCTAATTTCTATTTTATACTATTTTATTGTTATTTTGTGTTTTATTAGGTACATGATCATGAGGAGTCACGAAAAAATCATAAAAATTAAAAACAGAATCAAAAACAGCAGAAGAAAAAATTTTCACCCTGGAGGACGCACAGGCTGGCGTTCAACGCCAGTAAGATGCACCTGGCTGGCGTTCAACGCCAGAACAGAGCACCATTCTGGCGCTGAACGCCAGAAACAAGCAACATTCTGGCGCTGAACGCCAGGAATGTGCCCAGAGAGAAAAAACTGGCACTGAACGCCAGTAACAAGCATGAAACTGGCGTTCAATGCCAGAAACATGCTTTACATGGGCGTTGAACGCCCAGAATGTGCACCAATGGGCGTCTAAACGCCAGAATGATGCATGAAGGCATTTTACATGCCTATTTGGTGCAGGGATGGAATTCCTTGACACCTCAGGATCTGTGGACCCCACAGGATCACCTCAGGATCTGTGGACCCCACAGGATCCCCACCTACCATATTTCCACCTTACCTTTTAATCCTAATCACACTCTCCTAATCCTATTTCACTCTTCCCCATATCACACTTCCCAACATTCTTCACCAATCACCTCAATTCCTCTTCCCAATTACCCCATTCACCCCATTCACATCCATCCACTCTTCCCCATAAACCCCACCTACCTTCAAAAATTCAAAACCAATTTCCCACCCATTCCCACCCAAAATGGCTGACCATACCTCCCCCCTCTCCCTATAAATACCCTTCCTTTCTACTTCATTTTCACACAACACAACCCCTTCTTCTCCCACATAGCCGAACCTACTTCTTTCCCTCTCCTCCATATTTTCTTCTTCTTCTTCTTTTCTTCTTTCTTCTCTTGCTCGAGGGCGAGCAATATTTTAAGTTTGGTGTGGTAAAAGCATAAACTTTTTGTTTTTCCATTACCACCAATGGCACCTAAGGCCGGAGTATCCTCTAGAAAAGGAAAAGGGAAGACAAAAGCTTCCACCTCCGAGTCATGGGAGATGGAAAGATTCATCTCCAAGAGCCATCAAGACCACTTCTATGATGTTGTGGCAAAGAAGAAGGTGATCCCTGAGGTCCCTTTCAAGCTCAAGAAAAATGAGTATCCGGAGATCCGACATGAAGTTCGAAGAAGAGGTTGGGAAGTCTTAACCAACCCCATGCAACAAGTCAGAATCTTAATGGTTCAAGAGTTCTATGCCAATGCATGGATCACTAGGAACCATGATCAAGGTATGAACCCGAGTCCAAAGAATTATCTCACAATGGTTCGGGGGAAATACTTAGATTTCAGTCCGGAAAATGTAAGGTTGGCATTCCACTTGCCCATGATGCAAGGTGATGAACGCCCCTACACTAGAAGGGTCAACTTTGATCAAAGGTTGGACCAAGTCCTTATGGACATTTGTGTGGAAGGAGCTCAATGGAAGAGAGACTCCAAAGGCAAGCCAGTCCAACTAAGAAGACTGGACCTCAAGCCTATAGCTAGAGGATGGTTGGAGTTCATTCAACGCTCCATCATTCCTACTAGCAACCGATCTGAAGTTACTGTGGATCGGGCCATCATGATTCATGGCATCATGATTGGAGAGGAAGTAGAAGTTCATGAGGTCATCTCCAATGAAATCTACAAAATAGCCGACAAGCCCTCACCTATGGCACGGTTAGCTTTTCCTCACCTTATTTGCCATCTATGTTACTCAGCTGGAGTCATCATAGAAGGAGACATCTTCATTGAAGAGGATAAGCCCATCACCAAGAAAAGGATGGAGCAAGCAAGAGAAGCCCCTCACGGTTCTCAAGAGGTGTATGAGGAAGCTCATCATCAAGAAATCCCTGAGATGCCTCAAGGGATGCACTTTCCTCCAAACAACTATTGGGAGCAACTCAACACTTCTTTAGAAGGTTTGAGCCACAATATGGAACAATTAAGGGTAGAACATCATGAGCACTCCATCATTCTCCAAGAAATAAGAGAAGATCAAAGAGCAATGAGGGAGGAGCAACAAAGGCAAGGAAGGGACATAGAAGAGCTAAAGAACATCATTGGTCCTTCAAGAAGAAGATGCCACTAGAGGTGGATTCATTCCTTGTTCTTTATTTCTTTCTGTTTTTCGGTTTTTAATATTGTGTTTATCTATGTTTTGTGTCTTTATTTCATGATCATTAGTATGTAACCATGCCTTAAAGCTATGAATAAATTCCATTAATCCTTCACCTCTCTTAAAAGAAAAATGTTTTAATTCAAAAGAACAAGATGTACATGAATTTCGAATTTATCCTTGAATTTAATTATATTGATGTGGTGACAATACTTTTTGTTTTCTGAATGAATGCTTGAACAGTGCATATGTCTTTTGATCTTGTTGTTTATGAATGTTAAAACTGTTGGCTCTTGAAAGAATTATGAACAAAGAAAAATGTTATTGATGATCTGAAAAATCATGAAATTAATTCTTGAAGCAAGAAAAAGCAGTGAAAAAGAAGAAGCTTGCGAAAAAAAAAAGTGGCGAAAAAAATAGGAAGAAAAAAAGAAGGAGCAGTAGAAAAAGCCAATAGCCCTTAAAACCAAAAGGCAAGGGTAAAAAGGATCCAAGGCTTTGAGCATCAATGGATAGGAGGGCCCAAGGAAATTAAATCCAGGCCTAAGCGGCTAAATCAAGCTGTCCCTAACCATGTGCTTGTATCATGAAGGTCCAAGCGAAAAGCTTGAGACTGAGTGGTTAAAGTCGTGATCCAAAGCAAAAGAGTGTGCTTAAGAGCTCTGGACACCACTAACTGGGGACTCTAGCAAAGCTGAGTCACAATCTGAAAAGGTTCACCCAGTTATGTGTCTGTGGCATTTATGTATCCGGTGGTAATACTGGAAAACAAAGTGCTTAGGGCCACAGCCAAGACTCATAAGTAGCTGTGTTCAAGAATCAACATGCTTAACTAGGAAAGTCAATAACACTATCCAAAATTCTAAGTTCCTAGAGAAGCCAATCATTCTGAACTTCAAAGGAAAAAGTGAGATGCCAAAACTGTTCAGAAGCAAAAAGCTACAAGTCCCGCTCATCTAATTATAATTAATATTCATTGATATTTTGGAATTTATAGTATATTCTCTTCTTTTTATCCTATTTGATTTTCAGTTGCTTGGGGACAAGCAACAATTTAAGTTTGGTGTTGTGATGAGCGGATAATTCATACGCTTTTTGGCATTGTTTTTAGGTAGTTTTTAGTAAGATCAAGCTACTTTTAGGGATATTTTCATTAGTTTTTATGTTAAATTCACATTTCTGGACTTTACTATGAGTTTTTGTATTTTTCTGTGATTTCAGGTAATTTCTGGCTGAAATTGAGGGACTTGAGCAAAATTCTGAAAAAGGCTGACAAAAGGACTGCTGATGCTGTTGGAATCTGACCTCCCTGCACTCGAAATAGATTTTCTGGAGATACAGAACTCCAAATGGCGCGCTCTCAACGGCGTTGGAAAGTAGACATCCAGAGCTTTCCAGCAATATATAATAGTACATACTTTATTCGGAAATTGACGACGTAACTTGGCGTTGAACGCCAAGTATATGCTGCTGTCTGGAGTTAAACGCCAGAAAAACGTCATGATCCGGAGTTGAACGCCCAAAACACGTCATAACTTGGAGTTCAACTCCAAGAGAAGCCTCAGCTCGTGGATTGATCAAGCTCAGCCCAAGCATACACCAAGTGGGCCCCGGAAGTGGATTTATGCATCAATTACTTACTCATGTAAACCCTAGGAGCTAGTTTATTATAAATAGAACTTTTTACTATCATATTATCATCCTGGATTGTATTTTTGAATCGAGTGATCACGTTTTGGGGGCTGGCCTCTCGGCCATGCCTGAACCTTTTACTTATGTATTTTCAACGGTGGAGTTTCTGCACACCATAGATTAAGGGTGTGGAGCTCTGCTGTACCTCAAGTATTAATGCAATTCTATTTTCTTTTATTCAATTTTATCTTATTCTTATTCCAAGATATTCATTCGCACCCAAGAACATGATGAATGTGATGATTATGTGACGCTCATTATCATTCTCACTTATGAACGCGTGTGATTGACAACCACCTCCGTTCTACATGCAACCGAGCTTGAATGTGTATCTCTTAGATTCCCTAACAGAATCTTCGTGGTATAAGCTAGATAGATGGCGGCATTTATGAGGATCCGGAAAGTCTCACCTTGTCTGTGGTATTCCGAGTAGGATCCTGGGAATCCGGAAAGTCTAACCTTGTCTGTGGTATTCCGAGTAGGATTCCGGTAATGAATGACTGTGACGTGCTTCAGACTCGCAAGTGCTGGGCGTTAGTGACAGACGCAAAAGAATCAAGGGATTCTATTCCAGTAGGCGCGGGAACCAACCAGTGATTAGCCTTGCTGTGACAGAGCGCGTGAGCGTAGTTTTCACTGCGAGGATGGGATGTAGCCTTCGGCCAGTGTGATGCCTCCAGACGATTAGCCATGCGAGTGACAGCCGCAGAGGACCATTTTCCCGAGAGGATTCAAAGTAGCCATCGTCGAACGGTGAACCCCTATACACAGCTTGCCATGGAAAGGAGTAAGAAGGATTGAGTTGAAGCAGTAGGAAAGTAGGCGTTCTTGAGCCATGCAGTATCTCCATATGCTTATCTGAAATTCCCACCAATGCATCTGCATAAGTATCCCTTTTATTATTTCTTTTTATTATTTGATTTTCTAAATTCCATAATTTTATCTGCCTAACTGAGATTTACAAGGTGACCATAGCTTGCTTCATACCAACAATCTCTGTGGGATCGACCCTTACTCACGTAAGGTTTATTACTTGGACGACCCAGTACACTTGCTGGTTAGTTGAACGGAGTTGTGTTCACTCGTGCCAATTTTAAATTCCATAAAAGTACAAGGAGTACAACTTAAAGAATATGGATCACAATTTCGTCCACCAGCATGATGCAAAGCAAATTGATGATGGGTATTTACGTCATCCAGCTGACTCAGAAGCATGGAAATCATTTGATGAGTTACATAAGTCCTTTTCTGATGAACCTAGAAATGTAAGGCTTGGATTAGCAAGTAATGGGTTTAACCCCTTTGGAAATATGAGTACAAAATACAGTGTTTGGCCTGTGGTACTTATACCATATAACTTGCCACCTTGGAAATGCATGAAGGATCCTTATCTAATGTTATCATTGCTTATACCGGGTTCAAAATCTCCAGGAAAGGCAATAGATACATATCTAAGGCCTTTAATTGAAGAATTAAAAGAATTATGGAATGTAGGAGTTGATACCTTTGATGCATATGAAAAAAAAAATTTAAAATGCGTGCAGCTATATTATGGACAGTAAATGACTTTCCAACATATGGAGATTTATCTGGATGGAATACAAGAGGGGCACTTCATTGTCCCACTTGTAATGTTGAGACTCAATCTAAGTTTCTTACTAATGGAAAGAAATTTTGCTTCCTAGTTCATCGGCGCTTCTTGCCTATTAGACATAGATGGCGACGTGAAAAAGAATTGTTTGATGGCACAAAAGAACTTAGGCGTCTTCCCAAGCAACTCTCTGGTGATGATATTCTTCAACAAGTTTTTAACTTAGAAGGCTTAGTAGTTAGTAATCATAAAGATATTAAAAAAAGGAAGAGAAGTGCAGCAGGAAAAGAAATGGGAAGTTCCAATCCATGGTTGAAAAAAAGCATCTTCTTTGAATTGCCATATTGGAGGACTTTATTGTTGCATCATAATTTAGATGTCATGCACATAGAGAAGAATATATGTGACAATGTTCTTGGGACATTGATGGATATTCCAGGAAAAATAAAAGACAATTTAAATTCTCGTTTGGATATGGAAGAGTTAGGCATAAAGAAAGATTTGCATCCTATTAGAGAGGGAGAAAAGGTGTTGTCAGTACCTGATGCTATTTATAAATTGAATAATAAAGAAAGGAGGAGTTTGTGTGAATTTTTGCAAAATGTCAAAGTACCAGATGGATATTCTTCAAATCTTAGGAGATGAATTAACCTAAAAGAGAAAAAGATTTATGGCTTAAAGACTCATGATTGTCATGTTCTTCTAGAGTGCTTCCTTCCGCTTGTTTTACGGGGTCTTTTCTCATCACATGATGTGCGTAGTGTATTAATAGGACTTTGCAGTTTTTTCAAGGAGTTGTGCTCAAAAGTTCTAACAGTGAAAAATCTTGAGAAGATTGAAGAACAAATCATTATCACACTTTGCAAGTTGGAAATGATATTTCCGCCTTCATTTTTTGATGTCATGATCCATTTACCTATCCATTTGGCAAGTGAGGCGAAGATTGCAGGACCGGTCCATTATCGATGGATGTACCCTATTGAGAGGTAAATATTATTTTATCATGTAATTTTTTGATAAAATATTCAATAAATTTTTTTACTTATATATTGTCCTTTTTTGAACAAAGGTATTTACGTGGCTTTAAAGCTTATGTACGTAATCGAGCTCATCCAGAAGGTTCAATTGCTGAAGGATATCTTGCAAATGAATGCTTATTATTTTGCTCAAGATACTTTAATGGTATTGAAACAAACTATAATCGAGTTGGAAGAAATTGGGATGGTGCAATAACTAATGGTTATAAAGTTGAAACAAAGGATAAAGTATTACCGATTTTCAAGCAAAATGGAAGACCCTCAAGAAATTGTAAAGTGACAAGAAGATTGAGTCTAGAAGAAATAAAGCAATCTCATCTTTATATTTTGAAGAACTGTGATCAAGTTACTCCTTTCATATGGTAAGCATAGTTGTATTTAGATAATATTTAGCTTTTATTTTAGAAGTATTGCTTGAAACTTATTGGCCTTTATAAATGCAGCAAGCATAAAGAAATATTAGAAAAAGAGAACCTAAAAAATGTTCAAAAACAACATGATCAAGAATTTTCAGATTGGTTTGAAAGTCATGTAAGTCCTAAATATGGATGAAATATTACATACTACTTTTTAATCAAGTTACATACTATTTAAAGTCATGTAAGAATTTTTTTAACTATATCTTTTCTTTTTCAAATCAGGTTACATGTTTGTACAAAGAAAAAGATAAACAAGTAACCTATCAACTTTTATGTTTAGCAAGAGGTCCAGCAAGAGAAGCCACATGCTATAAAGGATACAAAGCAAACGGTTTTATCTTCCACACAAAAGATTGTGAGAATCATAGAAAAACTCAAAGTAGTGGAGTTATGGTAAAGCTAAATTGTGCAAAGGAGTATTATGGAGTCATTGAGGATATTATGGAGTTATCATATATGAATGATAACAAAGTTGTAATGTTCAAATGCTTATAGTGGGATGTGGACAATTATGGTAGAGGAGTGAAAGTAGATGAATATGGTGTCACCCTGGTAAATAAAGGTCGCACTTTGAAGACAAAAGAAGTATTTGTTATGACATGTCAATCTGAGCAAGCATTCTATGTTGAAGATATTTGTAACTCCAATTGGCAATGTGTTGTAAAAGTCACACCACGTGACTATTTTAGTATGCCTTTAGAAGAGGAGGAGGAGGAGGAAGTGGCTGATGATATGTTTGATGAATAAATAGAGTAATAGAAAGATTTTATTTTTTTTTTCTTGAAACCTTTTCTAATAGAAATTAATTGTAATTATGTTTTTAGGATTTTAATGTTTTTATTTAATATTTTTTAATGAAATCCTTTTGATGTGCTGTTGTTGGTTTTAATAAAAATATGATTTGTTGATTTAGTCAAAGACCTCAAAGATTACTAATAGTGTTGCTGCTAGAAGAAAGAAAGGGATTCAAAGTCTTGTATTTAAAAGAAATTTAGCTCTATCAAGTCACTTACAACAAGCTGATTTTCTTTCTAATAATGATGGAGAGCATGAAAAAAAAGCAAGTTCATCAAGTCACTCACAAGTTAGAAGGACATTTGACTCTCTTTCTAATGATGATGGAGTGCATGAAAAAAAAGTAAGTTCATCAAGCCACTCACAAGTTAGAAGGACATTTGACTCCCTTTCTAATAATGATGGAGTGCATGGAAAAAAAGCAAGTTCATCAAGCCACTCACAAGTTAAAAGGACATTTGACTCCCTTTCTAATAATGATGGAGTGCATGGAAAAAAAGTAAGTTCATCAAGTCACTCACAACTTAGAAGGCAATTTGACTTCCTTTCTAATGATGATGAAGTGGATGAAGAAGAATTCGAATCCGGTATATTCTTTAGCATTCTTTAATTTCATTAATCTCTTTTGGATATTTATTATGAGGTGGATTTAGTTTTCTGACATAAAAATATTAATAGCATGACTAATTTTATTTGTATATCTTCCTTTTGACATTAATACTATACCATAAACTTTGAAGCTAGTGACTGCAATCCAAAAAATATTAGTGTTATACCATATAGATTTAAAGGGTGATGGGGTGTGAGAAAAAAAGAGAAGAGAAGAGAAGAGAAGGGCAGTGATTAAAAACTGAAGGAGGGGCCAGGGGCATGGGTCAGGGGTGGGTGCGTGCAGTGCAGTGCAAGGTGTGACAAAGACAAGCTCTTTATTATTCTCCCGCCCCCCCCCCCCCCAACTAAATTCTAAGCTGCAGAGGTGAGTCTTATATACTAGTATATTATTATATATTTGGCTAGCTAGGAACCCTGTTTATGCCATCTAGTCTATGTATAATGTATGCTTCTTTTGTCTTTTTCCTATGCTAGTTATTTTTTTGTCCTCTAAATTAAAATTCACTGTTTTCTTTGTATTTTCTCCACTTGTTGTCTAAATAAATTCCTTGTATTGAACAATGCATAGAATAGAATTTAACATGTGCCAACTTGAACTTAATGTCTGATTTATCAAAGGCTAATATATGTCTGAAAAAATAACATCTTGCTCCTATTATCTCACTGATTTAAACAGATTTTGTTGCATCGAAAAAAAAAGTGAGAGGACCTACGCGCAATCTTGAGTTAGCAAAGTTACCAGCTGAAAAAAGACTTGACATAAACTGGAGAATGAATAGGCCAGTTGGTCCAAATGCAAAGCTGTTCAAATCAAGATGCACTGTTCTAGTTCGTGATGTGAAGAATGCACCACTAAAGGTTAAAGAATGGGCTGATATCAAAATAGAGAACAAAATAAAGATGTTTGACCTAGTTTTGGTAATATTCATGTTCTTCTTGTTATGTTTTCACTTGCTTTTTTTATTTTTATGTCTATAAAACTCAAACTAATAGTATATGTTATGTTTTTTTAAGACATACTTTAAAGTTGAAGGTCGAAAGCATTTAGTATGGGCTCAAATGAATTCTTCTTATCGGAGTTATCGACATCTATTAAAGAAAAGGTATTTTGAACCTTATGATAACCCTGAAATTGCTCGAGCCAATATACCATTTGAAATGGAAAAAGAGGATTGGGATTACCTTGTGAATCTTTGGATTGATGAAGGCTGGCAGGTTTGTACTTCACATGACATAATAATTGTTAATTGACTTAGATTTAACTAGCCTCTTTTATCACATGTTATGACCTATTTTGTTAATTATTAGAAAATAAGTCAACAAAACAAAATGAGTCGAGCTGCAAATAGCATTATCCATACCACTGGTGCTAAGGGAGCCCAACAAAGAGCTGAAGAGGCGGTATCTAAATTTTACTAATTTATAGACTTAATTTGAAGATATTTATTAGTTGCTATATTTATAAGATATGTTATTTGTACCTACAGTTTGAGCAAACAGGACAAGAAATTGACCGTCTTCGCCTTTGGGAGCTTACGCATACCCGTGTTAATGGACAAGCTTGCAATGAAGAAACTCAAGAAAAACTTGTAAGATATGTTATCACATATTGTGAGTTTTGTTTATTACTTTGATAACTTCTCAAAATTATTTCTTCCTTCTTTGATAACTTGTGTAATTCTTTAAATAAGTTCTACAAAAGATGGAATCATTAAAAAATTAGTTGTGCTTTGTCGGAAGTACTAGTATATTAGAAGTTGTTTCTGCTTCAGATTTTGTTGTGAAAGTCTTGAAAAATTGTGTTTGTTTTGTCCTTAGTTTATATATATGTTAAATTTTCTGCTTGTTAAAGAAGCCTCTGATTTTGGTTTTAGCTTCAGCTGTGCTGAATGTGATAGAGATTTATATTATTATAACTTATGTGAGATTTATGGCATTAAGTGATAGTTATAAAGAAGTGTTTTTCTTTGCTTTTTATTTAATTTTTATTCACTCTATTTGCTGGGATTCATGAGTATCTGGGTCTATCATCATGATATAGAATCAAGATTTCTACTTTTTAAAGGGAGAATGACTTTTGAAATTGATGGTAGTCAACAGTATTTGATAATCTTCATTGAGACCTTCAAAAAAAAGTTTCAATGTGTTTTTCTGAGGATAAAGGACTGTCCAATGCTACAAGAGAGTATGTCAGGTGCTTTATCTTAGAGATATAATTTGAGGTTGAGAGACCACGCTTCTTGATTGTTTTGAGTTAATTCTTGAGTTACGTTGTTTAACTCTCTATTTCATGGATCTTGAAAAATAATTTCAACCTTAGACCAAATCTCATGAGCGAAGATGCAAGAGATGCTGCGTTGAATTATGATTAGACAAGAAGAAAAATAGAGTAGAAAGCTTTGCATTGTAACTAAATGACCTCACTTTGTATATCATTCAGTAAATCTGTTCTATATGTAAGCATACATTTTACTTTTATTTATATTACATGCTGTGGTGCAAACTCAGCAAAACTGGCTGTTGACTCTAACATCCTAACACTCAATATAAGAAAAGAGTCCTAACTAACTTTATTATCTTTATAAAATTTTTTTCTTGTTCTGCAAGATACCCTTAACATGTTGATTGTGCAATGTAGCTACTTTATAAATTTAAGAGGATTGTGCAATGTTGATATTTATGAGATCCAACTTTTAGGAAAAAAGTGTTTAAATGGACTATGAAAGTCTTGAAAAGTTCTGTTATGCAATAAAGAAATTGGATTAATTAGGCATTAATTTTTACAGTAAACATTTATATTCATGTTTACATATATTTTTATTGATTTTATTAGGTTGATTTGATCCATTTTAGGATTTACTTAAGGAATTATCATCTCAAGTAAATGAGGGAATATTAGAGATGAATGAACATGAGGTGATGGTAGAAGTATTTGGACCTGAACGACATGGACGAGTTCGTGGTTATGGAGCTGGCGTGACACCTACACACTTATGGGGTCCTAAATCATTTATATTTTTTGATCTCCAAATAAAGCTTCAATGTGCAGAAAAAAAATATGAAGACTCTAAAATAGAGGTGGAAGATTTGAAGAAAAAAATAGATCATATGGCAGGAATACTTGAGCAACTATTGGATGGAAGGTTGCCTATAGTTCAAAGTGATAACAATCCTACTTCACTTGATTAATGCTCAAGACTTTGATGAGTTTATGTATAATTCATATAGCACTATACAAAAAAGAACATTAATATGATATTATGATATTGAGTATTGATTTTGGTACTTGGTGTTAATTGTTGTTGATATACTTATCAAATGCTAAATAAAGAATGCTATTTGTACTAGTTTTGAATCATGATCAATGATCAAAATTGCAAAGTTTTTGTTTGATTTTATACAATGATTATGTATGATAAAGTGAAAGCATATTCATGTCATAGTGGTAGAATTTTATTTTGTCTATTATTATAGTCATTTTTATTTAAAAAATAAATAATAGGTGAAACCTTAACTTTTATAATAATGAATGTCAAAAAAAATATGATTGAGTTTTTTTTATGGTAAAAAATTGTCAAAAAATATCCATGATATAGTATATTTCACGGTTAATAATTGTAAAAAATTATTGTTGAGAATTTTTTATGGTCAATAAGTGTCAAAATAAATAGTATTTTTGACGGTTAATAAGTATCACAAAAAATATATTCTCAAATTTTTTAACATTATTTTTGACGGCCAATAATTATCAAAATAAGATTAAGCTTTTTTCATAATTACTTATATGTTAAAAACTATTTTTAACACAACTTTTATTAACATATTTTTATAATTAAAATAATGTCAAAAATTATTTTTTTAATGAATTTTAATTTTTTTTAACACATATAACCCTCAAAAATAATTTATATTGTTGTAGTGTGCATGGCATGTACGCAAGTATTTGAGACTGTCTCATTTGAAGTATCTGAAATAAATTACAACACAAGACTCCATAATAAAACTCATTCACACTTTATGACACCAGTGCCCATATGGATAGTTGGTGGCAATTATGGTGGTCATGGAATCAATGTGTTGTGTGTTTGTGGCATTGGGAAAACTATTGCTCATCACAGGAGATATTCGTATCGGTAAATCTGCTCATTAATATGGTACATAATTTCACTATTTTGTTTTGGTGGCATATCGTGAATTTTAAGAATGACATTGACAAAACAAAACCAACACATCTTAGTAACAAACCATTATGAGATCGATAAGATCCAACTTAGATGCAAATTAGTCAAAGAGAAAAGTCCATGAACTAACAATTTTTGTTTATATGAAACAATGATTTTAAGGTTTAATTATTGGTCCTATAATTTTACGAAAATTTTATCAAAATTTTAATTAATTTTTTTATTTTTTAATTAGATTTTTACACTATTTTTAATTTTATAATTAGATCATTTCTAGTAAAAAAAATGTTAAAGTTAATTGAACATGTTTTTACAAATTAAAAGTATTTATAATTAAAAACTTAATTAGATCTTTGACGACATGTATTTTGAGAGAAATATTTTGTTAATTTTAAAGTTTTTTATATGAAAAGAACCTAATTACAAAATTAAAAGTAATGTAGGAATCCAATTAAAAAAAGTGTAAAAACTTAATTGAAAATTTAGTAAAATTATAGAACCAATAAAATTTTAACTAAGATTCTTACTTTATTAGTCCATTTGGACTTTTTTTTAACACTAATTTACAAAAATACGTTTATTTTTTTACACATTAGTATAATTTTGTTATAATACTCAATTATTGAATTTTATGATATTTTTTAAAATTATGGGAACAAGACAATACGCTTCCTTTGTATTGATAAGAGTGTGTATTATCCTGTTTCCACAATTTTAAAAAATACCATAAAATTTAATGATTGAGTATTATACGAAGATTTTTTCAATATATAAAAAAATTAACTACAAAAATACACTAGTTGAATAAGTACCAGCTAAAAAGAGTAAATTATACAGTCCTGTAGTATTGTTGTTAGTAAAATAATTAAATGAGATGTTTTTAATGTACACATGAAATTCCAAGCAATAAAATTGGAGGTTGGATGAAAAAAGGAGGAACGTGGTGTCAGGCTTTATTTGCATTGAGGCTCAGTCCTATACCGTACGGTACTCTGAGGAAATGATCCTTTTACAGAGGGAGGGAACTGAAGGAGAAGAAGAAATGGGCATCAATTGTCTAGTCTCTACTACTGCTCCATGTGGGAACTCATCACTACTTCAGACTAGCACATGACTATTGGCTTCACTCTACCTATTACTATTGCCTCCATATTCTCATTATTTCCCTACTTATCACCTAAACTTTCATTTTCATTATTTCCTATCATCAATTAATCAATTTCCCATTTTAGCCTACTTTCCAGTTTCCATCCTATATTATTTTGTTTGTTTTTATAGTTTGATATCATTCTTAATTACATCTTATGGTTTCAAATACTCTATAGAACAAGAGGTTAGATGAAAAATTGATAAAAACCCGTACCCCAATTATGTCATGAACGATTTATTTTAATGCATGAGACATATCATAGGTTGGTGTTATGTCCTATGTCTATGTCTATGTCTTATGTGTGAAGGATCATAACTAGTATATGGGTGTTCCATATACCATGCATGTCTGCGTATGGGCCTTTAATTTATGAAGGTTCAGTTTTAGTGAATTAACCGATGAACTTGAGGGATCAGTGTGTTTTCCATGCTTGTGTTCACCACCTTTTTCCGACAGCTTTTCTTAGTTGAAGCATTGACCATTTTGTTTTGTTTGTTCTCTGACTATGGAGTAGTTCCTATGTACTCTGTTATTATGGTTAGTGGGCCGGGCTTCAGTTTCAGTGCTTTTTTGGACCACAGCACTCAACCTAGCTAGATCCATTGAGCAAAAGATACTCTACAACCAAAAACACCATGGATTGAACGTTGATACTATTAATTATATAAGTTTTCATTAAATATGTAAGGTGTTTTTCTGGCTAATTTTTTTTATACGAAAAAAAATTAATATTTTTGTTGAAAATAAAATTATTTTGTGTAATTAGAGATGGTTGAATTTTGCATGTGGAGGTTCAACATGCAGGATGCGTGTTGGACATGTCTCATCATTTTAGCAACACGTAGGGTGTATGTTGGACACATGTCAATATTCTGGCCAACACACAAAATGCGTGATGGACATTTTTTTGCACATATACAATATTATAAGAGGAGTGTTAAGGAGCCAGCAATTTTTTGTTTTGTAATAATCAATTATTGGCTATCAATAGTATTTTTGATGGTGTGAGATTACATTCGATAATGAAAAATCACTCACTTTTTTTTTATGATTAAATGTTGGCCACAAAACCCTAGACTTTTTCATACTATAATATACTTTAAATATCAATATCCAATCAAAAGTCAAAATATTATCTTCATCTCCGTATTAAAAAAAATTTATGATTTTTCCTTTTTTTCCATTTGCTTAGTTGAAGAAGCAATAAAAAAAGTTTTCATTGAAAAATTAAAAATTTTTATATTTCTAATACACTTTTGAAAAAATTTAAAAGTTATTATTTTCATCTACTTAGGGTATTTGTTAGAGAATAATTATTAATTTTTAAAATATTTATAATATTAATAAAAAAAGAGTTCATTGACAAAAAAATTACTAACTAAAAGCTATAATAATAATTTTATATACAAACCTTCATTATGTGAATATCAAATATCCATCTTTTGGGAAGAAAAATAAAAAATTTTAAATTTTGGCAATATTTTTTTATCTAAAAAATAAATTAAAATTCCTTTGAAATTTCACTTAATGTTTATTCATATGAGAAATTTTTGAGAACTAACCATTTTTAGTAATTTTAGTTATTATTTGACTAGCACAAATATTAAATTATCTTTAATAAATATATTTTATTAATTTATATGTACAAATTCTAATAAATATATATAAATTATATACTTTTTGTGTGCAACTTTCTTTAAATATGAGTATAAATTATTGTCCGCACAAAATGATAATATTTAATACTGATTATATAACATTGTTGTGTTTATAACTTTATATAGCAAATACCTAAATACCGATTTTGCTAAACTCTAAAATATTTTATAATTTAAACATTCGAATATGATCATCAATTTAGAGCTAACCAAATGCTCTAGAATCTAAATTTTTTAATTTCTCCGTGTATTAGATAAACTTTTTCTCTTATATAGGTAACCCTCAGTGTTCTTGGTTGCACGCAGAACGAGATAACTCCCTTGAACTTTTGCAGTTTTTATTTATTTGATGAAGGAAAAAGAAGTGTTAGATTAATGGCAAGCCCCTGTTAATTAGTATATAGGGTGTGGTCCTAATTATTCGTATTGTTGTAAACTTGGAACCAAGCATGATTTTAGCCATTGCTGCAGCTTTTGCTGCTTCTATAAATTAACCTCACTCATTCTTGCATGTGTCACTTCACCTTCCTTGGTTGGTTGCTTCTTTCTCTCTCACTCAACATGCCTCTCTTCCTTCCTTCTTTGTTTTTCCTTCATTCTCTTCTCTCAACCACTCTTCTCTCTCACTCCTTCCCCTTCCCCAACCATGGCCACCGCCCTCACCCTCACCGCTTCGCCTCTCACAACTACAGAGATGCTCTCAGCAAGTCTATCATCTTCTTTGAAGGCCAGAGGTCTGGCAAGCTCCCTTCTAACCAGAGGATAACTTGGAGGAGAGACTCTGCTCTCTCTGATGGCTCTGCCATGCATGTAATCATCTCCATTTTCATGCTCTCCTTTCCTCTGTCTCTTGCATTTTGCTTATTTGAGTTGAAAATGCGGCAATGCAGGTTGATTTGGTGGGAGGGTACTACGATGCAGGGGACAATGTGAAGTTCGGTTTTCCGATGGCATTCACGACCACCATGCTCTCATGGAGTGTTCTCGAGTTCGGTGGGGTCATGAAGGGCGAGTTGCAGAATGCCAGAGAGGCCATCCGCTGGGGAACTGATTACCTTCTCAAAGCCACTGCACATCCTGGCACCATTTATGTTCAGGTTTCTTTTCTCTCTTTCTTTCTTGTTTTTCCTCACAACACTGTTAATTGGTTTGGTGGTGGTTGAAGGTGGGAGACGCTAAGAAGGACCACGCGTGTTGGGAGAGGCCAGAAGACATGGATACTCCAAGAAATGTGTACAAGATAGACCATAATACCCCTGGTTCAGAAGTGGCCGCGGAAACCGCTGCGGCTCTTGCAGCTGCTTCTCTTGTTTTCAAGAAAACCGACCCCACCTACTCCAAAATTTTGGTTAGGAGGGCCATCTCTGTAAGCATTCTTCTTTTTCTTGTTGTATACGTATACCTGTACGTATATGTATATATCTAATAACTTTGCCTTGTGTTTTTGGGTTCAGGTTTTCCAATTTGCTGATAAATACAGAGGATCATACAGCGATGGGTTGAAACCATTTGTGTGTCCGTTCTACTGCTCTTACTCAGGCTATGAGGATGAGCTTCTTTGGGGTGCTGCTTGGTTGCACAAGGCTACTAGGAACTCCATCTATCTTAACTACATTAAGGTTAATGGACAAACACTTGGTGCTGCAGAATCTGACAATACATTTGGGTGGGATAACAAGCATGTTGGAGCAAGAATCCTTCTCTCTAAAGAATTTCTTGTTCAGAAAGTGCAAACCCTACATGACTACAAGGGTCACGCGGACAATTTCATCTGTTCCCTCATTCCAGGAACCTCTTTCTCTTCGGCACAATACACACCAGGTGGGCTTCTATTCAAGATGAGTGATAGCAACATGCAGTATGTTACATCCACCTCCTTCCTTCTCTTAACCTATGCCAAATACTTGACCAAATCCCACACCGTCGTCAACTGTGGCGGCACCACCGTTACTCCCAAGAGGCTCCGTGCGATAGCCAAAAAGCAGGTGGATTACTTGCTGGGAGACAATCCCTTGAAGATGTCGTACATGGTGGGGTATGGTCCAAGGTACCCAAGAAGGATACACCACCGGGGATCATCTCTGCCGTCCATTTCTGTACACCCTGGCAAGATCCAATGCTCAGCAGGGTTCGGTGTCATGAACTCACAATCCCCCAACCCCAACGTTCTTGTTGGTGCTGTGATTGGAGGGCCGGATCTGCATGATAGGTTCCCGGATCAACGGTCAGATTATGAGCAGTCAGAACCAGCCACTTATATCAACGCACCTCTTGTGGGTGCACTCGCTTATCTTGCACACTCATTTGGCCAACTCTGACCACACTATCTTTAGTTAACTTTCAGGGTTATGTAAAAAGTGCACAAGGTGTAAGGGGATAAAGTGCTATGGTAAGGACCAGCCTCCCTATAACCTTGAAGCACCACGTAGGGTTTGGTGTTCTATTTTACAGTTTGTTAGCGTTTACGAGTTTAGTTATTCTAGTTTCCTGTGAGAAACGCCGTTAACTTGTGGTTGTGTGTGTGGGTTTTTCTATATCAATTAAACTGTTGGTATCGGTGCATTGCGATGATTTGAGATTCTGGTGTAAGACAGCGGTGTTGTTCTAATTAGTTAAAAAACCAACAAAGTACTTGAATATAAATCTCGTTTTAACTATCCTACTTGGTAGTTGTAAACAAAGTAAAGGGTATCTTTAATATGTGAAGTAATTAGTTGTAAAAAACCAAGTAGAAGTCTATATATCATTATTGTTTTATGAAGGAGTTTAGCATAGGGCTTATTCCTTGAAACTTGTGAATTAATCCACGGCATAGTCCTTGAAAGTTGGAAATAATCCATGGCATAACCCTTGAAACCAGGAAATATTCCATGAATAAGGCTAGAAAGGGTAAGAAAAGTATACTGTATTAGTAGTTTAATACTGGTATATTTTGCAAATTTGCAATAAGATGAGTAAAAGAAAGAATTGCAGTGGGTAGTGTGCAAGAGCACCCGATCAATTTATTTCTTTAGCTAGTTGCGGATAACGAGTATTTGACCGTTGAAAAGAGGGGGAAATGAAGAAAAAGGGGTCTTGGGAGACATGTGAACATATTGGGGAATGTGGACAACGGGGTCAAAAAGGCTGGTTCGGCTAGACCCTGTTGTGTTGTTTGCAGGTGTCAGAAAGTGTAAGGCCTGCAACTCTCTTTTGAGGGAAGAGGGATAGCATGCCTCAAAAAACTGCAACAGAAAGCGTCCAATCTGATTGAGGATGGAAAGAAATTCCCCCAATGCAACTAACTGAGCAACTTCATTACATAGAACCAATGGCTGTGCTCGCCCCCACCTCAAAACGCCACAAGTCCCTTGGGCCCCCTTTGCCGTTTTCAGCCTCTTTCTACACAACTCACCTAAAAGTCTTTCTTACTTCATAAATGAAACAAACAAGGGATGGGATTGGGGTTGGGGACCATGACCGTGACCAATAAAAAGATACTCAAGTCTTCTATAACTTTGAGGCATAATTGACAATGTAGGTACCTAGTTATTATAAATATAAAATCTTTCTAAGGAAATTGCATCAGTGTACTGTAGTCTTTCTGAGAGCAACGAAATTCCATCATGGTGCAGTTGTTGTCTTAAACTTGGAATAATCCTAAAAACTCGCAAATTTGAGCTTTCAATTATATTCGAGCTTTCACAACAGCTTGGCTAAGTGCTAAGCCAAGGGGAAACGATACATCCAACAATGAGTTCCCAGAATCACCGAGACAATCAGAGCTAACATGGACAACTATCCATGAAGCTCCTACATTTTTTGCAGAACAAGATTTTACAACACAAGAAGCAGACTTATATACACTCGGTATAAGACTCTTATTGTCTGCTGTCAACACCTGGTGAAAATACAAAAGCTGTTGGGACAAACCAGCTGGCTAATTTGCATCATCATCCTTTGCCAGCGGAACTGAATTTACCTGCAAAACAAGTTGCAGCGCACAGAGTTGAAATTATTTCTTGTAACAAATGATTCTGTTTCTTTTAGGCTTTTAGCCATTACTAATACTTGAAAAGTTCATAATCCGGCTTCATGATAGCAGCATCAAAACCTGGTTCTAAAACTAAGCAGCAAACAGATGCAACATAACTCACCAAATCGCGGAACTTCAGAATATAGAACATCTCAAGATATCTTCGGGTTTCACGCCTTTCTAATTTGGAGACGTGTTTCCAGAAACTATAAACTCCAGCCAAGGTCATAAGCCTTTCAGAATATATCTTCCATGTGTACCTGTTTATTGTTTCTTTAGCATAAATATCACCAGGGAAAATAAAAGAAAAACTACCTAATATTATGAAAATTGCTTACCTTTCATAAATTCTTTGAAGACCACCATCAGATATTTTATTCCAATGGCTTGGATCTTCATTGCATTTTTGGAAGAATCCAAGCAAAATCTCAGAAACTTGGTCAGGGTGATAAGGATCAATATGGAATCCTGATACACCATGTTCGATGATCTCAGCAGGACCACCATGGCAGGTAGCAAATGTGGGAAGGCCACAAGTCATGGCCTCCACAACTGTAAGACCAAAAGCTTCATAGAAAGCAGGCTGCAGTAAGAGAGGAATAGTAAGTGAGTGAGGGAGGAATGAAGCCCTGGGGATCAATATAACAGTAGAGCTGGAGATACATTACCTGAACGAAAACACCTTTTGTGTCCGCTATGTAGCGATACAGCTCACCATTACGTGCTCTATTTGTTTGGGCAGCAATCCACCGAAAATCACCATCGAGATTGTACTCTTTTATGAGACCATGCATCTTCTCAATTTCTGATATTTCTTCTCTGTCCCTGGACTTTTTCACATCAATATAACCAGCAACCACCACAAGGTTCACCAATTCCCTCAATTTGTTGTTCTTAGCAAAGCTTTCTACCAAGCCAGAGATGTTTTTTACTCTGTCTAGCCTTGCCATGGAGAATATTATAGGCTTTGACTTGTCTTTCAGCGTGCCACTACCACACAGTGACGAAGATAAACTTATTAACTGAGGTAGTCACAGTCATATCTGATGAATCTAACATGCTTTTTCAAAAAAAGTAGTCGGAAAAAAAAAAGATGCACATATTCTAACAATTCTGAGACATAACAATATGGATGCAGCATGGGATTTCGAACAAGACATCGGCATTGATTATCTACAGTTGAAACAAGTAACAGCAGAGATTGGCTCCATGAATTCAGGGCAAGCAATGACTTGGCTAACAGATCATATACTTAAAACAGAACTTTTTGCGTAATGCATGACAAGACAACTAGTCCTTCATTTCAATTACTTTGGAGATATAGATTATTGTAGGAGTAGAGCCAAATTAAAATTTTAAGCTATTCGACTACACTCACATGTGCTCATCAGTCTGCTCAGGATCAAATAATAGCTTTTCAATGGAACCATGCAGAGATGTTAATCTTTTCTGCTTGTCGGAGTAGGGGAAATAGATTGACATGTCTGCTCCAGGAGAGACAATATTGAACTTGGGATCAAACACATCAATGCCATGGACAACCCTATAGAGTCCAGGAAGAGTAAAAGCAGTGTGGCTCTCATACTGGCCAACAGTATTCTTCCTGAAATATAAAAAGCAAGTAAAAGACACGAGGTTGCATTAGCAAAACTACAAAACAATAAATAAGAAGTGATTAGTAATAAGACTTTGAAATAAATTTAAACTAGAACTATGATTAGGTACTTGATCACAAGAAATTATGTTTCAAAAATCGTAAGTACACTATATCTCATGAACAGTATACTTACGTTCCCGCAATCTCTTGGTATGTACTAGTGATGATAAAATCTGCATTATTCATAGCTATTAAGTCAGCAGTGAACTGACATGAAAAATGATATTTATCCTCAAATTTCTTCCAATATATATCTGAATCTGGATATTTTGTCTTCTCCAGCGCATGCGCAATTGTGCACTACACATATGAACGTTAAATATATTAAGTTGCATTATCGGCATGAGGCTTGAGCTTTCACATTTGTATGGAAAAATTAAGATGACAGAGAACAGGAAAAGAACCTGGGTAACTCCCATCTTATAAGCCAATAAAGATGCAACAAGGTTCCCATCACTGTAGTTTCCAATGATGAAATCTGGATAACCTTGTAACTCAGCAGCAATTTCACTGGCAACATCCTGTTAATAGTTAATACACAAAACCATCAAATGTTAAATGGAAAGGGTAGACCATATAGTATGTGCTAGAACTCAGAAGCTAGGAAATTGTTAACTCATAATTTCTAGTTCCTAATAATTGTTCATAATCAGGTGAATTATTCAAGCTATAGATTTTGCACATTTACCTCTGCATAAGTCTCAAGATATGGCCAGACATCAAACCTCGAGATCCATTTCTTGAGGGTTCCTTTATCAGATCTGAATGGAACTCGCAAAATATGAGTGTACTCAGTACCACTGACTCTTTCTAGCCGCTGGTTGCATGTTGTACCCTTTGCATCAGGTATCAACCTGGTAACCTTTAGAATTGCAGAGGATTTTTAATTTAGTATGAATATAAAAAAAAATATTTTTTTTAGGAGGAAAAAAAAAATCAACTACAAAACAACCCAGCCAAATATGTAGAGAGCTGACCCAAGAAGTTACACTTACAATCAAAATTCTAGGAGTAAAATCAAGTCCTTGCTTCTGGATCCGAAGGAGCATCTCATTCTCAAGGGCACGAACTTGATCTAGTATATAAACAACCTGCAGATACAAGCCTTTCATGTAGGATCATATATATAACTCAAACAATGCAAGAGGCAAAAGTGTGGAAATGAGGACACTGAACAATGTAGAATCTCTAGCTTAACTTTTCTTATGCCAAATAAGATATATTAATAATAAATAAGAATACCTGTCCTCCAGTGTCAGGCAAACCCAGGACATTGGCTTGGCCAAAGTAGCCATGAGGAGATAATATAACAACATTAAACACCATAGGCACTCTCCCAAGAAAAGTCTCTAGTATAGAAGGATCAGGAGCCTGGAGAATATCCAATAGCAAATGCATGTTCTCTAATACACGTTCAGCAGTGTCACCCCAACCCCTCTCAAAACCCATTCCTTGTAACCTACACTCAAAGAAAGAGTTAAATGAAATTTTTTCACATTGTTCATGATGTAAGAGAAAACTGTAAATTGATTGTTGAAGAATAGCTTACACATATTCAAACTCGGAATAAAGTGTTTCAGGTGCAAGCTTAGAAAGATACTCCTCAGCCTTGGCCAGAGCAGATTGAAGTTTGGAAATGCTTTGTATACGGTCATTTAACATCAGTGCCTATACCATGATAACGAAGCAGAAAAAGATCAGAATCTAAATCCATATATTCCTCATACCTAAACAAAATTGCAAAATAGAAATGTGCATCGAGTACTCTGCCTAAGAGGATGCATTTTCACTTAGAGAGAGAGAAAAGGGAGAGAGAGAGGGGGGGCTACCATTTTGAAACCATAACTATTGTCATCTTAGTATCAACTACTCAAGGTCAACTATTAAGTAGAAAGTGCATAGCATGGCAAACTTACATGGCCTTTATACTTGTGAACACGTAGGAATTCAAGCAAGGGCTCCAAGGAATCTTTGTTGCGAAACATACTTGAAGAAAGGTGGCGATTGAGAAATTGGACACCATTGCCAATGGATGATGAACGAGTGGGGCGTGGAAATGATGCATTAAATGGTTCAAAATCAAGCTCCAGCACAAAATTATCGTTAATCCTAAAGCACAATATAAAAAAATAATAGTCATCATCACAACAGCAATTAAATTACAGAAACTTTCAGTGCATTTAAAAAAAAAAAGCTAAGCAGTAGATTCCATACTGTCCATCTACAAGTTCTTCCTTGAAGCTGAGATATTCAGAAACACTCAATTGCTCCACACTGAGTTCAAATATATTAACACGGACATATTCCCACACACCAGGTCTTGGACGAACTGCTATGGCCACAAAGGGAGGCAAAACTATGGCTTCCTGTCACAGATATAACGCTTCAACTTTTCATATAATATTTGAATCTACATATGTGAAGTAAACTAAAACCAGCAATACTATTTAGTGATATTATTCCCTTTCCAAATTGTATGACAATGCTAGGATGACAGCATAAAAAACTGTTAGCAAATCCAAATGAAATTCATACCTAACAACAACTTTCAATGCAGTTAATTTAATTGTTACCTAGAGTCTGTCAAGGTAAATAAGTTTGTTTAGCTGTGTAATAGTAACACAGGGTCCAAAGCATTTTCCTCTTTTGTAAAGCATTGACATGAAAACATAACATATGGAGAGATTAAACAAGGGTATAAAAGGAAGTGTGATTTAATGAAAGGGGTAAAGTGACCTGTGCAGACTTGATGATTTCGCCAAAGGGACCATTTTTAAGCTCCACTGTAGATTGATCCTCACCAAGGATATTTTCAAGCTCATCGATCAAACTATGAGGTTGCAAAATCCCTTTCCCCTGAGCCACATACCTGTCAAAGCAAGAACCATAAATAACAGAGGCACGAATAATAAGAGGAAACAGGGCGGTGCATAAAAGTATGAATCAAATAAGAAAAGTGAAAAGAAATGGGGGGAACCTGGAGAGGAGAGAAACGAGTTCGTTGCGGTGAGCAGAGAGAGTGTCTTGAACTCTGTCTCTGATGCTGGGAACTCGACCGAGCTTAGGTGGATTCGACATGATGTGGTGGTGATGATGATGATGATGACGACGACGATGATGAGTGATTGACGGTGTGTTCGTTCGTTCTGAACTGTAGAACTTTGAAGGGAATATAGAGCACAAGAACAAATTAGAATTTAGAATATGGAATAATGGATTGTGGAAGCAGAAAAGCAAGAAAGAATGGTAATTTGCGACGTGTTGGTTTCAGCTGGGTTTATAGTAAGAGGAGAATCGTATTCATAGAGAGAGAGAGACAAGATGGTGTACGTGGCGCCCCCTCATTTATTAACATCTATAATAACTGATTAATATTAATTTAAATAAAATAAATAAAAATTATTAATTATTTCATATTTTTTAACCATAATTTTTTGTATAAAAATATTTTTATAGAATGAAATTAAAATATATTAGAGTCTTTATTATTTTTTATATAATATAATAAATATATAAAAGGTTTATGATTTGTAGAGAATATAATGTGGAAGTATCAAATTTAAGTTTTAGCCATAATTATTTTCAATAAATATTAAATTTAATCTTTAATTAAAAATAAAAAATGATTTTAATTAAATATATTCATTTTTTCAGATAAAAAACTAAAATGACGTCCTGCACTCTTGCTTTTCACAAAAAAAAAAAAATTATTCTCATTCTTACATAAATTATTTTTAATATAGAGATAAAAATAATATTTTGGTTAAAAATAGATATTTAAAATGTATTAAAAAATTGTAGATATATAAAAAAATATTCAATATACATTTTATCATTTTATGTATTGTCAGAACAATAACACATATTCAGTAGTGCGTGTTATCAAAATATTGACATATATCTAATATTTTACATATTTTTTTTGGTGATTAACATTTTATATTAACTTTTTATTTATAAAATTTATCCATTTATAATTATACCAAATAATTTTATTTTTAACAAAAATACTAATATTTTTTTCACATAAAAAAATTAACCTGATTCTTATATATACTTAAATTTAATTTTATATATTTCATACGTCTCTCGGGATAATTCGTGCTTCTAGTACTTGGTGGAGCCCGATGTTGACGTTTTTGATGTTGTTTGTGATAATAACTTAATGAGAGAATAAATTTCTTATGGAATTCAATAACAAAATATCTGCGTTCAAGATTTTTGGAAAATAAAATATAGTTTAATTTTTGTCTATTTCACAGCAATGCAGCATTCTTTTATATAGAGTGATATTATTATTTTTTATTTAATTAATAATTTATGATTATTTTTTATTTTAAAATTTTAAATGATTAATCTTAATTAATAAAGAGGACAATTTACTGTTTTAAATAAACTGTCCATCTGTCACAAAAAAAAAAAAATAAACTGTCCATCAATATTATTAGAATACACATTTTGCAAAGTGAATATCGAAATGTTTTTCATAAACTATGTAAACCGTGACAGGGATATCGCGGTTTACAAAATGTACGTAATCTGCTACAGGGTGTCGCAGTTTATACTTTGTCAACTTTGCCTATAAATACCAAGCAAGATAGGAAGTGGGTCATTTGAGGAGAGTCATTTTCACACTTTCATAAATGGATAGTGAGGAAAGCTTATTAGTTCTAGTCAACTGCTCTAATAAAATAAAATAAAAAAGTAATAGGCATGGTGTTAAGTTCACAGATAAAGAACTGCTGAGCATTTTTATCCGTTCGACTGATACTTTGTCGGATCTGAAGAGGAACATACTGCAGAAGGCAAAATTGTGTGGGGCCAAGTTGGTGAAGAAGGTGTTCTACAAGATTCCGATGGTGGTTGTGTTAAGTGGTGTACAGTATGAAACATTTGTCATAGGGTCGGATGAAGACATGGGGTCTTATTTCATTGTTGGAGGAGTTTTTCGGAGGTGAGAATACACAAGTTATTTGGCAAGTTGGAAGACCGTGTCGAAAGTTCCGGGGCTTCAGCGCCAAGTTGGAATAACTCTGTACTGAAGGGGACACGAAATCTGCTGGTTACTGCACTTGTCAAATCCACATATGGAAGGTTAGCAGAGATTTTTATCGTCCGAGGGTAGACAACAGAGACACAGTGAGGTGCTTCACGGTTATTCTGTTCGACAGACATCGGTCTGAGTATACCGTGGCTGAGACGACTCCTACCGGTAACTTCTCGCTTGGGACGTATCGGGTTTTCCTCAGAGATTGCACTTGTGACTGCGGGTACTTTCAAGCTCTCCATTACCCTTGCTGCCATGCGATTGCATGCTGTACTCAGTCCCGGTTAGACTGAGCTACGTACGTCCATGAGATTTATACCAAGAGTAAGGTGTTCAGCGTATACCGAATGGGGTTTTTGCCCCCTATTCCAGAGGGTATGTGGCCACCGTATGCCGGTCTTACTATCGTCCTTGATCCTAACATGAGATGTGCCAGAGAAGGGCGACCGAGGTCAACAAGAATTCGTAACACCATGGATGAGGCCGATACTAGTCGGCCAAAGCGATGTGGGTTATGCAGACAGACAGGACACACTCGCAGGACTTGCCTTCGGCGAGGATCCGCCCCCAAGTGCCGAGGCATATGTGTCATTAGGTCGTCATGATTAGCTTACATTTTTCTTTCCTTGTTTGTGTTCTTGTTTTGTTTTAGTTGTACTTTCTGTTAAGTAAAGTTATATTTGCTGTTCGTTTTACAGTGACGTTGTTAATTTTAGCGAATCTCTATGTAATTGTGATTCTCTCTAGTTAACGTGTTCTAATGTTGTTGGTAATTCTATAAGTACAACATACTAATTTCAATTAAATCAAAGCAGAAACTTATGTTGCACCATACATAAAAATTGTAAGTTAAACTTTCATCTAAAAACTCATCCTCTATGAAAAATGAACTAAGTCCACACTAAAGCATAAAACGCGACACCCCTGTAGCGGTTTATGCACGTCTATAAAACACACCGAGGTCAACAAGAAGAGCGACTGAGGGTCTGTGTCCTCCGTACGCCGGTCCTACTATCGTCCATGATCCTAACATGAGACGTGCTAGAGAAGGGCGACCGAGGTCAACAAGAATCCGTAACACCATGGATGAGGCCAATACTAGTCGGCCGAAGCGATAAGGGCTATGCAGACAGACACGACACACTCGCAGGACTTGCCCTCAGTGAGGATCCGCCCCCAGTGCCGAGGCATAGGTGTCATTAGGGTTAACGTGTTCTACTTTTGTTGGAAATTCTATGAGTACAACAGAATAATTTCAATTAAATCAAAGCAGGAACCTATGTTGCGTCATACATAAAAATTGCAAGTTAAACTTTCATCCAAAAACTCATCCTCCATGAAAAATTATCTAAGTCCACATTAAAGCATAAACCGCGACACCCCTGTAGCGGTTTATGCACGTCTGCAAAACACATATAAACCACAACACTCCTATAGCGAATTATGTAATGTTTTTTTACCAACGTAATCCGCGACACCCTTGTAGCGAATTACGTGCATTTTGTAAACCGTGATACCCCTGTCGCGATTTACATAGTTTATGAAAAAAATACAATTTGGTATTCACTTTGCAAAATATGTATTAAAAAATCAGTTTATTGATTGCCAGTTTATTTAAAACAATCAATTACTCTAATAAAGATTAAAAGTTACAAATATTCAATTTTTTTCACATGATATTTTTTAATTTGATAAGTCAAGAATTAATTCATTATGATTTTATTTTATTTTTATTAACTAATAAATTACTGCATTTATAAAATGTAATTTAAACATTCGATATTTATCAAACAAATAAACTAATTCGTCAACTTACATAATTTTAATATATATTTTATATTAAAATAAAAATATATCTTTTTTATTATTTAATATTTTTATTTTATTTAAAAAATATTAAATTAAATATTACACTTTATCAAATAAAAAAATAATTGAGAGTTCATTTCCTTTTTAAATTTTAACAGAGGTATATAGTCTTACTTTAAGCTGGTGCCTAGAAAATTGTCACTTCCAAAAAGATTAAAAAAATTGTCTTTAACAAATGGATGAGAATGGGACTATTTTACTTAAATCAATTGTCTGTATCAACTATGTCTATAGTCAAATAGATCATGTTACTAATACGAAGGTATATTCTATACATATGCTAAATAAACATTTTAGTTTTAAAATACTTGGCCAGTGCATCAATAAAGCCATCGAATAGACACTTCAGACTTCACAGAAATAAAATAAACTAAAATAAAATAAAATAAAATTGGAGATAAATAACGAAAACATCCTTAACCTTTGGCCGGCGACCTCTTGCATTATGGATAAGAATTCCATTAACTGTAGTTATCGACTTGTTAGCAAAAAAAAATGTTTTAATTGAGAGATAATTTATAGTTTATAATATAATTATTATAGTTTTATACTAGAAGTTATAGAATTTAAACGGGATAACAAATTCCCTTTCTAATCGTTGAAAAGGTGAGTTTAAGGGAGGAGGAGAAGATGAACTTCGCACAACTTTCAACAAACAAAAGAGAGTGTGTAATTCACGCTTCTATTGTCTTTGAGTTTTTCATTACAAAATGTATAAAAGTTAATTACATAAGATGTTTTCATCTTACAAGGTCCAGCTTAGTTGTTTAATTAACTGAACAGTCACCAAACTAATTAATTAACTAATTAATAAGATTTTCTACATATCTATTAAACTAATTATTCTACATGCATAACTGATATACCAACTCAAGTAATAACATCCCCTCTCAAATCACAATCATTTTTACTTGGCATTCTGAACTTGTCATAATATTTCCGAAACATATTAGGAGTTAGTACTATCTTCAGTAAAATAATTTATTTCGGTCTTTATTTATAATTTACCTGTTATAAAAAGTAATTTTACATTATTTTTTTTATCATAAATAATAAACAAAAATTTAAAACATCTATTTTTTTCATTAAGAGAAATTAACTTTAGTTCTATTATAGTTCTACTTAATTAATTAATTAAAATACTTAAAATTAATGTAATTAATTTTTTAATAATATTATTTAAATTTATAAATTTAAAAATAATTCACTATTAAAAGATATTAATATTAAATAAATTCATACATAACAATAATACACAATATATAATTCGGGATTACACTAATTTGTAAAATTACTTAATACAAAGAAAAACATAATTAAGCTCCATAATTGACGACAAATATTGTGAAATTACCATATGCGTTCAATCAAGTCCTCTTTCAGTTGTCTATACTGCTGCCTATTTCAACACAGTAGCTGTGAATTTGACTCCAAAATGTTTCTCCCTTTTGATCGGTACCAACTATAAGATCAGTTAAAACATTTAACCATGCACTGATCAGCATCTCATTCTCTTTTCAATGCCAGTGTTGAATACTATCTTGCCTCCGATCTTCAATATCATCATCATTGAGGTCAATAGCATCTAATCCACAATGGTTTGCAAAATCTGAATATTGCGAATTTAGACTAGATTGTATCGGGGTCTGAGGGGATGGATTAGAAGAGCCACCAACACCAGATGAGTTATGTCTTGATGCACTGAATTGAGTTGGAAACGGTAAAGATGTTGGAGTAACATTTCCGATAGATGGGTTAAATATGGATGAAAATGAAAAATGTGGTGTTTGTGAATTTTGATTTTGTGATTGGAATATAGGAAATTGATTATTGTAAGGAGTTTGAAAATTGAAATTAGGAAGATTTTGTAGATTTAGATTTTGAAACATATTTGATAATGTGAAGTTTTGATTTAGAACTTAAGAGTTTGAGGTTTGAGATTGTTGGGTATTTGGAGTTTGAGAAAAGTTTTGTAAATAATTGAAAAAAGAGTTAAGTTGGTTTGGATCATTTTTTTGAATAAAAAATAATATCAGCAGAACTTTGATTTCGTAAACTTGGAAGAACATGAAGAGTAGAAGAAAGTGTGAGAATAGAAGTGTATATAAGTGGTATATATAGAGTAATAAGATATTAATTTATTAATAACAAGATAACATAGTAACAGGTAGTTTTCAACGACTAATTTTAATAATGTGGTTAGCATTTTAAATTTTAAAAATAAAAATTATTTAATAAATTAATTATAATTTAATTATTTAATTATGTAAGTGTTAGTATTTTAATTATTTAATCTAATTAATTATTATTTAAATAATTAATATAAATTATTTAATTATTTCAGATTTTATATAATTATTTATTTTTATAATAACTTACCACTTAACAAGTTATTATTGGTTACAATGAGTCCTTTTGATTGGAAATTCTCTCTTCTTAAACTACATGCTAAGACTCAATCATATTATGCTCCAACGGTTGATTCTCCCAAATGTCAGAAAAAAATTGAATGGAACCCAGTTATTGGAGGTTCTCTTAGTCAATATGTCAACTTTTTTATTTTATTGTAAAAATTGGTGACAATTTTATCACTTATTCTTGCCATTTATCTCTAACAACATAGCAATCTATTTCTAAATGTTTCGTCCTTTTGTGAAACACATAATTTGTTGCAACATGCAATGCTAATCGACTCTCATAGTAAATAGCAATTGGTTTCTCTAATCTGATATGCAAATTCTCCAAAATGTATGTAATTCATTGTGCCTCACGAGTTGCCATAACCAAAGCTTTATATCTTGCCTCACATGATGAAATTGCGACTGTGGTTTGTTTCTTACTTTTTCATGACACGATTGATGTTCCCATGAAAAAATAATACCTAGATGTTGATTTTTTGTGTTTGAACATGCTTCCTTATTGCTATCCAAAAAACCACATGGCTCTAAATCTGTCTGAGACAAATATTAAGCCTAGTGCAGGATCTGTCTCCAAATATCTGAGCACTCTTATAGCAGTCTCAAAGTACTTGTCAGTAGCACAATCTAAAAATTGGCTTAATCTTCTTACTGCATAATTTATATCTCGTTGTATGTTTGTTAAGTAGAGTAATCTCCCTCCTCGGGTCGTTCTTGCTTTCTCCTCTTCGGTTCTCGTATGAACTGCAAAAACTCAGACAGCTTGTTATCCCGAATGGCCTGCTCCAAAGCGTCCTTCAGATCAAAGTAGTCTTGGGATTTGTGGCCAAAACCCTTGTGATAGTCACCGTACAGCCTTTTGTTTCCACCTGTCCTATCCTTTAGCTGCCGAGGTTTCGACAGTATGTCTTTATCTGCGATTTGTTGGTAAATTTCTACAATAGGTACCGTGAGAAGGGTATAGTTAGTAAACTTGCCCACTCGAAGGGAATGAGTTGAATGGCTTCCCTGAGGTTTCTTCCTTCGATATCTCCTTTGGCTTTTCCGCAGCTGGTGGGTTGGGTGGCTGCCGCTTATTGGCGGCCACTACTTGACTAACTTCTTCATTGTTGATATACTCCCTTGCCACATTTTGAATTTCTTGCATGGTCTAGACAGGCTTAGTAGTGAGATGCTTCCTAAAGTCCTCATTCAACAGGTCGTTTGTCAGGCATAGACTCGCTACCGAGTACGTCAAGCCATCAATTGCCAGCACGTTGTGGGAAGGCCGTAATGGACTCTTGCGGCATCACGTTAAACCACCATATCGCTGGACTTGCCAGGGTTACTGGGAAATCCCGACACCGGACGGCGTCACCGACACCATCCAGGTTCATTTTGGCCTCAAAGGCCGTCAGATGTTCCTAGGGATTTTTCGTCCCGCCATACCTCGTGTTCGTAGGCTTGTCAAAGTTTTTCGGCAGCTGGATCTTGAGGATCGAGGGGTGGAAAGGGGTTGCACCCATAATGATGGGGTCCCGTCGTTTCTTTCCCCTGTCTCTCCTGGTCTCTCCACGGTTTTCCGATCTATCGTGGTGTAGGAGTGAGATCAAGCATCAGCTCGTCCTCATCCGTTGTCCCTCCTGGGAATCCTCCCACGATCTTCCGACCTCTTGGTCGGAGAACGGGTGCGAGACAGACTCGGGCGAGAATCTTTGTTGTGCTCGGGACGGTAGCGGTTCCTCGCTGCTAGCTCTCTTTCCAAGTTTTGCATTCGGTGTCGGAGTTCCTGCATGATCTTTGAGTTGTCATCGCCTGTACCACCAAACGGGCATCTCTCGGGAGATTTGGAGGGGGTCGTCCCGACGAGACGGTGGTCTCGAGCATTATTGAGAAGAGGCTGCGGAGCTTACCCTACTTCTCAAGCGGGCTCCCCCCTTCTCTCGTACTTCCTCTATGTGAGGAAAGAGCTACATACTCGCGCTAGGGTCCCTACAGACGGTGCCAATGTTTGGTTGCTCGGGTAAATATTGGATCGAGTGAGGTCAAGATTGGAGCAATGAGGTGTAAGGATCTGGACCTAAGTGCGAGTTTCAAGGAGAGACGATTGTCCAAATCGTCGATGGGTCGGCGGATGGGGCCATCTATAAGGACATTCCGATACTTAAGTTAGCGTCCGTACTAAGAGGCGGCCAATTAGAGTAAGAAAGAGAACATATCTCTGGAAAGGTCCCTCTCCATTTATAGTTTGTACTCGAGTGGGCCTTTTGTCTCGAACTCATTTTCTTTGAAATTTTTACCAACTATTCTCCGTAAAATATGAGGTGAGGTGCGTCTGCGTACGGGTCGAGTACCCGTCGGACCGTTGATCTGTAGAATGGACCTCCGACTCTTGCTGGACTGGACCGAAACAAAAACATTATGTAAAAAGAGAGAGAACAAATAAAATAGTCATTCCTTAAAGCAACTAAAGTTTACATAAATTGAATAAATGACAAATACCACATTAGGTCATCAAACCAAACCCATAGAAAACGGCAATTGTTCATCATTATGTGTCTATTGTATGTTCTTTAGCGATCAAGAGCAATGAGTTATCCAATAAACAATCCGAAAAGCAAAACTAAAATAATCCTTTACATCTTATCCTTACTTTTGAGAAACATTGTGCTCGTTTTATTGGTTTCATTGGTTAATGATTACCAATAGACATCATAGAATCAATTTGATAGCACGGGTATGCACTGTATGGGGCAAGCACCAAGAATTTGACTTGAATTTGGCTTTCTTTAATCTCATTAATAAGCATACATACTGAATCCAACTACTACTGTTCCGTGATGTGCTTGCTTCTGGTATATTCTCCACGATCTTATCCATTTTGCTTTGGTATATATGCCCATCGTTGTTTCAACTTGGCAACTCTGTGTGCCACAATTGTTTAATATGACTCCATGCTACTAGGCTACTAGCTACACTTGTTTTTTTAATTTTAAAATGACCAACACCCTAGGAATTGGACAAGTAGATAATTAAGTAGTGTTTGGTGGAGAGATAAAAACGAAAAGATTGAGACTGAAAGATAGAGATTAAGAGACAGAGATTGAAATAAATCTCAGTATTTTGTTTGGTGTAAAGTGGAAGACAGAAATTGAAATAAGAATGAAATTCTAATTTAATTTGTACAAAATGTAAAATTGGAATTAATTAATTGAAATAAGAGTATTTTAGGTATAAAATGTTATTAAAGTTTTAGTCTCTATCTCTAAAAGTTTTAGTTTCATGTGTCTCTATTTTTTGAAAATACTAAAATTTTGAGATCTCTAAAAATTTTAGTCTCATGTGTCTCTACTTTTTGGAGGTACTAAAATTTTGAGAACAGAGATAGAAATTGTAATATCAGTCTCTAAACCAACAAATATGATATTAAGTCACAGTCTTTCAATCTCTATTTTAATACTTCAAAACAAATACTATCTTAATATGATAAACAAAAAGAAAAAAGAGAAAAGAGAAAAGAAAAAGAAAAAGAAAAGCAGCAAAATTAAAGAGAAATAAAAATTTGGTTTTTAAATATGATTAAGCACCTCATTTTTTTTTTTCAAAAAGTCTATAATAGTACAATGTTATTAGCTTCTTTTTAATCAGATCAAAACAAATTTAGCTGCTTTAATTCAACATTTATTTTATAGCAATTTTCTTTTTATTATCATCTAACACTTTCTAATCATTAGTTAGAAAGAATACCATTCCACAGATGATATTTTTGAACTAAACCTCCTAAACCATGATTAACCCCTTGAAAATATTAAAGAATTCAACTCTCAATATACTAATTTTCTCAATAAATTACCATCACAATTTCTAATAAGACATTTAAATTCAACTCTTCCAACATCTTTAAAAGTACTTCCATCACAATTTAATTTGACAAATCTAATTTCAAAGGCGGGCACACATACAAAGGAGTTGAACACAAGACAAGAAAAATAACATACATAATTAGTTAATTTTCTTACTTCTCTTATATTGACTTAGAATTGTTAGCTGTGTAACTTATCATTATTATTATTATTATTATTATTATTATTATTATTATTAATGGCCTATCTTTCTTTATAGTATTTTTTGTCAATTTTTCTTTTTAATTTCCTTTCGAGATTGATAATTCAAAGACAAAGTCTTTCACATGTAAAGAAAATTACAATTTATTTATTTATTTACGAAGGGAAAAAAACACTCTTGGATCAGGTGGATCAGACTTTTCTTTTTTTTTTTTTTGTTGAACAGCAATGACAAAAAAAAAAGAAAAAGACAGGAGAGAAAAAAACAAAGCAAGCAACAAGCCAAGATGCAGAGGATTATCCACGCTCTGACAATAGCAATAGAATCCCTGCAGCAGGAGGCTGAAACCACACAAAATCTTCCTCAATCCTCATTCGCAGGAGACCCTCTCCTGGCCAACCAATCGGCAACTCCATTAGCATCCCTCCAGATAAGCTCAAAACGCACCTCCCAACCTCTCCTCAACTTCCACTCAAAGACCCGTTTGCCACTGTCACTTGTTAACAAACATCTAAACTTATTTTAAATTTTCAGTCAAAGTATATGCAAAAGGAATCAATTTGTGTTGGATTAATCACTCGTATGTTTAATCAAGCAGAATTGAAATTTTGTGTTGTGTATATAATAATTTATTAGTCCAATTCTGTATTATGCGTATAACAATCTCTTTTTGTTCGGACCAGAGGCCTGTTAAGGACCGGACCATGGCACAACCCGCTTGGGAACCGACCCGACAGGCCACAATTGAAGGAAACCATACACTCTAGACTAGGTATTCAACTTGTCCATGGTGTAGCAGACGCAGATCTTAAATAGAATTTCGCCACGGATTAGTCGAGGGATAACGTTGGGAAACCGAAGTATATGCAGAAGTTAGGAGGTTCGTGTTTTTTTTTTTTGGTCACGTAAAGTTGGGGTGTTCTTTTTTTTTTTTTTGGTCCTTAAGTTGGGGTGTTCTAAAAACGCTGTTTGATTTTATTGGAAAAAGAAAATGAATAGAGAAAGAAGGTGAAAGGGCTCAAGTCATTCGGCTATTGGAAGTTTACGGGTGCTTGTGGCAACTGGTGGGGGTGGGCTGAACCAATTGGGCCGATAATTGGCCGGGATCTGAAACCTTTGGATTCCGTTTAAGGTTTTGGTCTACAGAGAGGGACCCATAAAGCCTATGAACAAAAATCGAGACAAATGAAGCCCCACAAAGCAGTCCTTTATCTGACCAAAAAATAAACAGCCCTTTATAAATCCTAGTACCCGAATTTTTTTTGACAGGAAAGTAGATTGATTTCATTGGTTGAGAGGAAATATATATAGCAGTGCTAGAATACCAAAATAAAAAATATCTGGCAGTGCTAGATTGACTAGTACCCGAAGTTATTAACTATCAAAACAACAAAATAAAAGAATATTATCAATTATTTTCCGATGTATGTATATTGTATCTATATACAAGACAAGATGTATGCTAAAGTACAGATCACATAAAATGAGCTCCCCAGAGAAATAACCGCTACAGTGATGGTGTATAATTTATAACGCATTAAATATGAAATAATATTCATTTAATCGTTTATCTCATGGCCTTAACTTGGAAGATCAAAGTATCAAACACAAGCCGAAATTCCAATTTCGAATCTCTGCATAAAGTCTGTCATCATTTTACACTTTTGTTCTTTATGACTTTATCACACATTAACACCAACTAATGATTGAATAAAGTTTTCGATACTGCAAATTTTAATTTTTCTTCGGCATTTCATTTCTCCTGATAGACTTTCGTACCTTTTTTTTTTAAATTTGGTTTTTTAAATCTCGGAATCATTAA